>NW_026694627.1:1200000-1800000 GCF_021218885.2 Marmota monax
CTGAAGCAGCAAGGTGATCATGCCATCTGGGTGGGAAAGAAGCTAGCAGCTCCCGACTGTTGGCCTAACTACAGCCATCTTTATGCACACTGTTCTTATTCTCAAGAGACAGAAACTTTCTGGTCTCTGTTCTCTCCTTGATAGATAAAAAGTTGCCCATCTCTGTTCCCAAGAAATAGTAACTTGCCATCTGCAAAATCAGGTGATGTTTGCTATGCCAGTCACAAGGTCTAAACCCGCCCCTAACGGACGGCCATGATTCTGGCCTATAAAAGGTAATGCTCAAAGGGGGAGCTGCTGCCGCTCTCCCTCTCCTGCCACTCTCCCTTGCTTGCTGCTTCTTTCTCTCTCCCTCTCTGGGTAGAGCAGCCTGTCAGGGGCCTGACAATAAATCTGCTGATGCCTCTGTCCTCGGTGTGCCCGTAATCACTCCTGTGCCAGTTTGTTTCACCCTCCACCTGCAGTCCAGGGCTCTGGGTCTTGTGCCCACTTTTCTCAGCACGTACCTTCCCCTGTCTGCTCTCCTCACATGGACATTCAAGCAACAGAACACTTGTAGGTCTCTACCACCTGCCAGATATGCTGGAGGCTAAGAAAGTCAAGGCCTCTACCTCTGAGGACTCACCTGGAGAGCATCAGAAAGGTAAGCAGATGCATGACAGTGCTGAGGGCAAGGGGAGGGGGAGAGGGCCCAGCAAGGTGAGATAAAGGCCAGAGAATAAGATCCTTGTATGTCAGGCTGCATACTTTGATTTTTGTTATCAACAAAGAGCTATCATCAAAACACCGTTTTTGGAAGAGAGCAGAAGAAGGAGGCAAGGAAAATGATCAGAGGGAAAGTCCCAGTGGGGGCTGGGGATGTAGGTCAGTGTGGTCAGTGGTGGAGTGCTTGCCTAGCACGGGCAAGACCCTGGTTCCACCTAGGAACAAAAACAGAAACAGGGTGTGGTACCCTCACCTATGATCCCAGCTACTCAGGAGGCTGAGGCAAGAGGATCTCGGGTTCAAACCCAGCCTTAGCAACTTAGGGAGGTCCTGTCTCAAAATAAAATAAAAAGGGCTGAGGATATAGCTTAGTGGTAAAGCGCCCCTGGGTTCAATCCCTGGTACAAATGCAAAACCATGAGTCCAAATGGGAGATGAGGAGCCCTGAGCTCTGGCCCCGACCCCTTCTTTCCCTAATCTTAGGGCACATTTTAGGAATTAATTAAATGTTATCTAATACTGTACTCTTCACATAGATCTCTATTATAGCTCTTACCACACTGTAAAGTAATGGCTACTTTTCTTACTTTTCCTTCCCATACAGTTCACATGCTTTTGACCCCACGTAACTCCACCTAACCCAATGCCTGGTACGTGGGACTCAGTCACTCCATCTTTATTGGATGTATAAATATGCTCTTGTCTCCACTGTAGGTGTCACCTGCCCAACCAGATAACAGTCCTTAGAGACAGCAAAACTGCTTATCCTTCTGTGCTACTGTCTGGCATGGTGACGATGACAGTGCCTTCTCAGTGAGCAGCCAGTGAGCTCAATATGGCTGGAAAGTGCTTCGGGAGGTTGGCCTTGACTCGTATGTGCGGAAAGAACTGGCCGTGGCCGGAGTGTCACGGCTCCCCTGGAAGCTCAACAGCTTCCACACCTACGAGTGATAATTGTTCTCCATGACAGTAACGCTGAGGATACCTCGCCGATGGCCTTGATCTTTAAGAGGCAGGTCCTCATGGTGGTGCTGTCTGCTTTCTCCAGGGCTTCCTCTTCCTCCAGGGAGGCCAGATAGGCAAGAGCCTCCCTGCCATACTGCTTACAGGCCTCAGTGAGAGCTGGAGAGGCAAGGGACAGTGACTCATGGCCCCTGATGGCCCTCTTCCAGGGGTGGCCCCTCCTCCCCAGTACTCACAGTCAGCGGGCTCGGGCGGGGCCCTGAGGCTGGTAGTGCTGCCATGGGCCAGGGTCTCACTGGTCAAGTGGGCCAGCAGGGTCACTGAGTGCAGAAGCCCACCAATATCTGCAGAGGAGAGAAGGAGGGTCCCTCAGTCAGGTCCAGGTGTCCTGTTCAGACCTGCTTCCTCCCTGCTTTTCTTTTTTAACCTGTGACTTATTTCTTTTTAAAATTTATTTATATATGACAGGGGAATGCATCACAATTCTTATTCACCCTCCCTGCTTTCGAGTCACACAGCACCACGTCTGACCACTCTGAGCCCAGCCTGGCTGCCCCTAACGACAGAGCCCATTCTTTGGCCTTCTTACCTTCTGGGCAGGCCAGATACTGGCCCCGGCTCTTTTCCAGTTGCTCAATGCAGCTGAACATGGACTTGACCTTGGCAAGAAGGTGATCTGTGAGAGGGAAGACAGGGCAGTCAGGACCAGCATTCTGAGGAGTGTCCCCATGCAGCCACATCCTGCTTCATGAGCACCTAATGGACGGCTGACCCAGTCCTGCAGGAACTGCCCTAGGACATGGGAAGGAAGGTGGTGGCTCTGTGGTTCTGCTGTGACCTACGTGGCCCTCCTCCTGCACTTCAAGAGCTGCACTGCTGAACCTGTCTGGTTCCATAGCCAAGAGCCAGGACACCCCACCTCGCCCCTCTCCATGGCCCACCATGGGCATCCGGGCTCTCCTGTGAGGTCCTTCAAGGACCTCTGCATCTGGCGGTGTTGAGCCTGACCTTGGCTTTCTGGTGGTTCTGCCTTCCTGCTCTGCACCCCACAGTCATTCCCATAGCTGCACCTCTGGCCACAGAGCTCAGAACACTACGCAGCTCAAAGGCACAACGGTGGCTCTCTCACATGTCCAGGTGTGGCTCCTGACCCTGCTCCCCCATCAGCTGGTCGGTGCCTCATCTGAACAAGAGGTCTCAGGGCCCCTTAGGACCCAGGCTGAGTGGAGGCTCGCTGGAGCTTTGAGTGGGGCCTGGCACAGGCAGTGCCCAGAACTGGCCAGTGGTCTCTCGGCACTATGTCCCTGCACCGCTGCTCTCCACTACTCCAGGTCTCTCCTTTCCAGCCCCAGCTCCCATCTCATCTCTCAGTCGCCTGTTTCCTGCATCTCCTGTGAGCTCTTTGCCCTGTGCGTCACCGGCCAGGGCCTTCCCACCTGATGACAAACCAGCACCAGCGGCTCCCACCCTCCTCTGCCTGTCCTTCAGGACCTCCTCAGTCTGCCAACATGTCCCTTTGGATTAAAAATGAGATCTATTCTTGGCTGCGTCCATGGTCTGACAAATTTCCAGTGCTTGGGGGCTCTTCCACCTACTAGGGACAGAACCCCTGTGTCCTCCAGGGGAAGTCTCCTGAGGCTTGGGAGCTGCTGAACTTGCATGTTCTCAGGACTCACCTATCTGTGCAGTGGGCTCCGTTCATTCTGGGATCATGATGGATTTTAATTTTTCTTTATCTTTTGGTACCAAGGATTAAATCCAGGGTGCTTAACCACTGAGCAACACTCCCAGCCTTATAATATATATATATATATATATATATATATATTTGTTGTTGTTGTTTTGTTTTTTGAGATATGGTCTCATTAAGTTGCTGAGGATGGCTTTGAACTTGTGATCCTCTGCCTCAGCCTCCCGAGCCTCTGGGGTTACAGGTGTGCCCCGTGCCCAGCTGGGATTTTTAATGCTCTGCCACAGCCTGCTTCATGGCCCTCCCACCCCCATGGAGTCTTCAAGATGATGAGCAGCTTTCTTTTTAGAGACACAGGCTGCTGCGTCTCCTTTTATGCCTTAAAGCAAAAACCCTGGAGCTGGGTACGGTGGCACACACACAGCGGTGGGAGGCTGAGACAGGGATTACAAGTTCAAAGCTGGCCTCAGTAATTTAGTGAGACCATCTCTAAATAGAATATAAAAAAGGGTTGGGCACGTGGGTCAGTGGTTGAGTGCTCCTGGGTCAATCCCTGGACCTCCACCTTCCCCCAAATCCCGACCCTGATTGTCTCAGCAATCTGCTCAGAGTGACACACTGACTGCTGCCCATGCCCTATGCCCAGAGCTTCCGACCTAACTGACCTGAATGGGGCCTGGGCATCCCCCAGAGACTCTGACGTGCAGCTAGGCTGAGAACCCCTGAGCTACGTTTCTCGTGGGATTCGGTGCCAACAGGTAGCACCAGGCACCGTGGGCAGGGTAGGGGTAAGAGTACCTGCGGATCCAGCGCAGCTGATGAGCGCGGGCTCCTCCATCTGGCTCAGGGCCTCCTGGATCACCAGATCCGCAGCCTTCCTAGACCCCACCAGGAGCCTCTTCTGCTGGTCCTTAGCAAGCTGGCCCATAGATTCCTACAAGTGGCCCAGGGATGCGAGAGTCAGCCATGGACCCCACGAGAGCCCCGAGTATCATCTGCCTGGGACCTTGCTGGGATCCTGGCCTCTCAGTTCAGGTGGTCACTAGTGGGGTCCAGGCCAGTTGGCTCAACACAGAGACCACTTGAACCATGGCCACAGGAGACTGCTGGGCGGTCCCTGAGACCCACTCTCCACTCCTGGGGGAGAAGGCCCAGTGCGTCCTTTCTCGTAGGACAGAGGGCACTGTGGGCTTGCTCTTTGGCTGGCACCAGGCACCGCGCCTACCAAAAGCCTCTGGACCCTTCCTCAGAGGCCCATGGTGTGAGTTGGTGGTTGCTTAGCCCTGGTGGGTGTTCACGACGTGCCTGTGTACTGGCCAGTTTGAGCTGTGTGCCTTCCAGCTGTTCTCGAAGGGTTACTAATTCCTCTTCCCGAAGAGCCACTGTGTTGGCCAAGCTGACCCGCTCCTCCTCCAGTTCAGCGACCTTCATTGTCCATTTTGCTTCTGACTGCAATGGAGACCATGGGAAAATTAAACCGTGCCCTTTCCCCAGGTCCAGACCCACCTCCTGGCCCCAAGGAGCAGGAATTGAGGTCTCTTCCACCTCACGCTCACTGCCCCCTGAATACACGCCAATCACAGATAGGCCAGCGTGGCCATGGGCAGGACGCTGGGGGCTCACCTCGGCAGAGGTGTCCAGGCTGCTGTGGAGGAGCTGCAGCTCCTGTCTGCTGGTGGTAAGTTCTTGCTTCAAACTCTCTAGAATGCCCTGCTGCTCTTGAGTCTGAAAGAGAAGCCAAACCGGAGGTCTCTGGGCTGGGTGACCGCTGGAGGGAACACAGTAAGGAAAGTCCCCTGAGCTGTCAAGGCCAGACTGCTACTCTACTGTATGTAAGATAAAAAGTGCAGGGGAGGTGACACCTGAGACTGTACCCCTTCTGGCTAAGTCCTCAAGGGAGGCCTCCCGAGGATAATTTCCAAATGCCATACTTGAATCCACAACACTAATCAAAGTAAAATCAGACCTTAAATTGATACATCCCAACACTTGCTACAGCTGGCTGCGCATCTCGCCATCGCAAATCGCCCCTTCCCTGGAATTCTTTCTAAGTGGTGTTTTTTAAAGAGTTGGCACTTTAGTAGGAATTCATGACTAACATGTTCAAAAAATGATTTAAAAAGAAGAGAAAATACCCAAAGTCATCAAATAGTGAGGGGAGCATCGCTTGGTGACACTTCTTCCTCTAGGTGATGTGTTCTTTTGATTTGGATTACAGACTCGTGCACAGGGTCCTCTAAGGCTCCGTGTCCAGTTTTGCTCATGTGACCTTACTCCACCCCAAGCCCCAGCACGATGGAGTTCTCTTGCTGGCAAATCTGTGAGTGCATTCCTCCCCTGCTTTCCCTCCCTGGAACTCTCCTTGGGAAACTTCTACTGGGAAACCCCATTCGACTCGGGTCCCTTCATTACCTCCTGCTCCTAAACCACATGTGCACTGGTGACTGTGCCCCGATGTCCTGTGAGGTCTCCAAAGGCCCTCCCAGAGGCTCCATGGAGCGGATGACAGATGGCTTTGATCTGTGGTGGGCCTGAGGCCTCCCCTCCAACCGCCCCCGTGACCCCACCCCCGGGCGTCTCTCCTCCACACACCTTCTGTTTGGCCTGGCTGCTCACACGCTCCATGGAATCTTCTAGCTCTTTTTTCTCTCGTTCCAAATCCACCTGGGCTTGTCTGGCCACAGACACCTGTTTGGTCACCTCTGCATTCTGTAAGGGAAGAACAGAGTCCTGAACTGGCGTCTCCTGAGCCTATGGGACATCTTGCATCCAGAACCAACAATCCCGTTCGGACCGTGAGAGCTGGGTCTGGGTGTCACCTTCCCAGGCAGAGGGGGGTCAGAATCAAGCCACCACCTTCAGGTTCTGTCTCTCCAATGTTTACAAAAATAACAGAAATGGGTAATTCTATGTGGGGCTGGCACCCAAGATGGAGCTCAAGGTACAGAGGCGAGGGGCCTTGAAAGGCTGGGGTTCCCCAGAGGAGGCAGCTCGGGGCCTGAAGGAGCCTGAGGCCTATGCTGCTGGCTCCCCATGGGGTGGGCTGCGGCTGGAGGGGTGAGAGTCCTACCTTCCGCAGCAGGTCGGCATGGTTCTGAACCAGCTCGCTGTACTTCTCCTTCAACTTGCTATACCGCTGCTCATTGGCCTGGGCCTTCCCTGCAGGGTCAAGGCTGAGGTGAGGCAACTGCCCTGCTGGGGCCCTCTGCCCTTGTTCCAAGTAACCTGGGGGCCCCAAGGAGGCTCCTTTTCCCCAGGAGCATAGACCTTCTTCTCCCTTAAAAAATCCTACTTATATCAACTTCTTTGGAAAGCTGTCTTTAAAAAAAAAAGAAATTCACGCCTCCTCAGTATTTCTGTCCCTGGGATCCACATCACCAGGGGTCCTGTCCTGTCTCCCCTCTTCTGCATTCCCCATCCTGTGGGCCCAGAGGTGCCTCCTGTGGGGCACCTGCTGCCCCCGAACCTGCCCTCTGCTGGACCCTGGTTCCCAGTGGGCCTCGACCCCGTGCGCCCCACCCCGACCCGGGGCCCAGCCGGGATGGTCGCTCACTCTCGATCTCCGTCAGGCTCCGCTGGGCCTTCTCGGTGTCCTCCCGCTGCTTCCTGAGCTCGTCCAGCTCTGTCCGCAGGAACTCGCAGTTGTCAGCCGCCTGTCGCCCCAAGTGCTGCTGCTCGGCCAGCTCGGCCTCCAGCTCGCTGATGCGGCCCTTCAGCTGCAGCATGGCCCGTTGGCTCTGCGGGAGGGACCCGGTGGGCCATCTGGTCACCACACTTCCAACCGGCCGGGCGTGCAGAGCAGGACATGCCCAGTTTCCAGCTCAGAGAAAACCAGGTGGGCCTCCGCATGGTGGGTTCCTCACCCACAGCTCCCACCAACCACAGAGGGAGGATGGTGTCCAACAGCCGAGCGTCTGCACTGATGCGAGCTGGCCTCTCTCGTCATTATTCTCTAACGAGGCAGCCTAATAACTCTGTGAAGCACGTATGCTGGGGCTGGGCTGGGGCTCCGCGGTGGGAGCGCCTGCCTGGCACAGGTGAGGCACTGGGTTCGATCCTCAGCACCACATAAAACAATAAATAAAATGAAGGTATTGTGTCCATCGACAACTAAAATTACTTAAAAAAACAAGTATGCGGCATTATGTATTATAAGTAATAAGAAATGACTTAAAGGATAGGTGAGGATGCACGTGTTTTATGTAAAGCAACACCACTTCATATAAGGGATTTGAGCATCTACAGGCCTTAGTATCTGCTCTCTGGTGCTTGGGAACCAGTGTGCCATGGATACTGAGGGAGGACCCCAGAGGCCTCGGTTTCCTTGAGCACCTGGCTCCCAAGGTCTCAAGAGAATTGAGCCTTCTGGTCACCATGAGCCCAACAGGGCTGACCCCCGCCACTCTAACTAGGACAGAATTCCCCTGCCATTACCAGCTCCACTCATAGGACCTGGAAGGAGGAGGGAGATGCAGGGCCTGTCCCCTTGAATCAGTTTTCGACCAGCTTCGGGGCAGGAATGCTGTAAACCAGGTCCACACACAGGCACCGAGAGAGTCCCAAACCAAGCTCTTCCTGGGCCATGTGAGAGGAACTGGAGCCAGGTGGTTACCATGGCTACCCCTGGGTTTCACGGGGACCCTGGTGCCTGGCTTAACTGCTATCCTCAGGGCACGTGCCATGGAGATGGGGCCATCCAGGTGCTTTTGGCTTTGGCATTTCTACAAATTAACCTGCCTTAGGCTGTGGTCCAACTGGTATCGGGGGACACAGCTTTACACTGCAATGCATCATGTGATCAGGCCCCAGTACCTACCTCTACCTTCACGTTTTCCATCTGTGCTTTCAGCCCGCTGATCTCCCTGTACAGGGCCTCGATCAGGTGGTCCCTGGGGAGAGAAGGAGGACAGTGCTTCTGTCCCTCTTGCCAAAACACCAGCTTGGAGATTGGTGTGAGGGGAGGGGTTAAAAGCTGGGGCTAATCCGGGAACATTTCCTCAACACTGCCCCTCACACAGTCGACCTTCTGCACCTTCGGGCTCATCCCAAGAATTCAACCAACTGCAGATTGGAAACATTTGAGGGGAAAAAAAAACCACCTGTGCTGAAGAGGTACAGATTTCTTCCTCTTCTCACTCTTCCCTAAACAATATGGTATGGCAGTGATGTCCCCAGCACGTACATTGTATCAGGTATTTTAAGTCATCCAGAGAGGATCTATAGCACACAGGGGAAATGTGTAGGTCCTACGCAATGACCACCCGATTTATACAAGGGACTTGCGCATCTGCGGACCTTGGTATCTGCATTATGCTAGGAGTCACCTTAGCCCAATGTAAAGCCCACAGGTGCAGTCAGTGATCTTCTGGGATTAAGGGGCTGATCCTCAAGGGTCAAGACATTCTTTCTCTAAGAGGCTTAAGGGTGAAGAATCCCTCGGGTTGGGTGCTGCGGATACAGCATGGCTCAACTTAGTCCCCGCACGATGAGCCGAACGCGGCTGGGACTCACTTCTCATCCTTGCTCATGCCATTCTGGCTGTTGAAATTGAAGGGATCGCTGCTGAAGGAGCTGCCAAAGATGTCATCAAACTTGTTGTCAAATAAATTCTGCGGTGACCAAAAGGGAGAGGGAAATCAGAGACCAGGAGACTCCCACGTGTGGGTCAATGGTCACGTGCAGGAATGCTCCCTTTGTGGGACCTCCCCAGGAACCATGGAGCAGGCTAGCCTCCTGCTTGTATTCTGAGAAGGCTGAACAAAGGTGGGAACATCAGCCTCTGCCTGTAGTCCCAGCTACTCAGGAGGCCCAGGCAGGAGGATCTCTTGAGCCCAGGAGTTGGCCTCCAACCTATCTCAAAAATAAACGGGGTGGTGAGAGCCAGTGTTCTCTCCCACCCACATCCCCACACTTGGGGGCAACAGGAAGGGCCAAGCTTATCTCCCAAGGGTCCTCACCTGCTGGGAGGCATCCATGTCCATGAGGTCATCCTTTTCTAGGATGGGTTCACTGTCAGGGGATGAGCCCTCTGCAGGGATGACCACCACGGGGCTGATGTGTTCCGACAGGGCTGAGGCTCGCAGGAAGTTGGGTGGGTTCTGAAGAGGGAGAGACACTTTCAGCCTGCATTCACCTGACAGGCCCTGCCGGCTGCAGGCAGGACCGGGGGACCCCACAGTGCCAGGGTATGGACAGGTGTGCTCACCTCTGGCAGCTGGGGGATCTGAATGAGCCGCTTGAAGTACTGGAGGTTGCTGGAGCGGTGGAAGAGATCTTTCAACCTGGAGGTGGAAAGGGCCTTAGGGGGTACTGGGTGTCCCTGCCAGCCCCGGGGAGGGGACAGGGCAGCGGCCCCCAGCTTCCCTACCCCTACCCAGCCCAAGGGCACAGGCTGTCAAGGAGATGGTCTCTGTGGTGCTAGGAGTCAATTATGATGCTATGGACAAGGGTCATTTACAGCCGGTCCTCAGTTATCTGGTGGCGAGGAAAGAGTGATTTATATCTGGCTAAGGGTAACATCCAAAGAAATTGGCCTATAATCCCAGCAGCTCAGGAGGCTGAGGCAGGAGCATCGTGAGTTCAAAGCCAACATCAGCAAAAGTGAGGTGCTAAGCAACTCAGTGAGACTCTGTCTCTAAATAAAATACAAAATAGGGCTGGTGTGGCTCAGTGGTCGAGTGCCCCTGAGTTCAATCTCTGGTACCAGAAACAAATAAACTGATTTTCTCGAAGGGTAAACCAACAAGCTACTGGGAAGTGAAAGCTACTACGAAGCTGCACCCTGTTTTTGAGCTATACATTGTCTCCCTATTACAGCAGAAGCTTCTAGAGGGCAGGGGCTGATCCCTACTGAGCTGCATTTACCAAAGTCCCAGGCACAGAGGGATGTAAGTTGCGAAGAAAGAATGATCTGCCCGTACAGAGCCCTAATCTTGGAAGAACACGAACATGAAGAAACCAACTTATGATTTTTTGCAGTGCTGGAGTGGAACTGGGGACCTCGCAACTGCCAAGCTCATGCACAACCACTGAGCTCCGGCCCCGGCACTGGAAGCCAAGACTTCTTCCTTATTCTCAAATCTCTATTTTGAATCTAAATACTGAAGACTGAGAAACCTGACAGCTGAGAATGATATATACTGAGAGGAAAGGGTATTTCAGATCCTAGCATCTCTACCTAGCAGCAATACTCTTTCCCTGGCTCAGCCTCATGGATGAAAGCCCTGGGAGTCTCGTGACAGCCTTCCAGACCCCAAGACTTAGGTGTGTTCCTGTGACATTGCTGCTGCCTGTGTGTGGAAGAGGAGGCGTGGTGTCTATGCACGGGAGATGTTGTCATAAGTTAGAAAAAAGCGGAAGGAAGTGAGGCCTGACCCATGTCCCCGTCTTCCTGGGCCGGAGCCAACAGTAATACTGACTACTGCTTTTGCAAGCTACCGGAATCTAACATTCCAGGAACTCGGCCCTGGTGCCTGTCTCCTAGGATTTCATAAGTCGTTCATTACAGAATGTGTACTCAGTGTTCCCCAGTGGAACAGGGGAGCCGAGAGGTGACTGCAGCCCTGCACTTGGCCTTCAATTGCTCCTGGGGAGCCAGGAAGAGAAGCACAGCGTCAGGATGCAGGAGTCATGGTCACCGATGAAGAGGTGAACCAGAAAATGCGAGAACTGGCATTGACCGTGCCAGGCCAGGGGACCCTTCTCAACTCCAGGGTCCTCTTGCCTCTGGACCCCTCTTCCCCTTTTCTTGGGATAATTACATTAGGGATGAGCTGTACCACTACATTAGTCACCAATTTTCTCCCCCAAATGCACCAGGGTAATTTACTCCTCAGCCAGACACGCTCCTCCTTCCCTAGACCAGGCAGCTCAGGCATCTGGCTTCTTATCTTGCAAATTCACCCCAGGATTTCTCGATACTCTGTGCTTGTTATGGATTAGATGTAAGGTGTCCCCCAAAAGCTCATGTGTGAGACAATGCAAGAAGGTTCCGAGGTGAAATGATTAGATCGTGAGACTTGTGACCTCAGAGTGCGCTGGTCCCCTGGTGGGGAGTGGTGGCTGTAGGCAGGTAGGCTGTGGCTGGAGGAGATGGGTCATGGGGGGCCGGCCTTTGGGTTTATATTTTGTCTGTGGTGAGGGGAGCGCTCTCTCTCTCTCTCTCTCTCTCTCTCTCTCTCTCTGCCTCCTAGTGCCACGTCCCTAGCTGCTCTCCTTCACCACTCATCCGCCACGACCATCTACCTCACCTCAAGCCCCAAAGAATGCCGTTGGCCATCTGTGGACAGAGGCCTCTGAAACCGTGAGCCTCCAAATAGACTCCTCTTCCTCTATTTGTTCTCCTCAGGTCTTTTGGTCGCAGCAGTGACAAAGCTGACTCAGACACTGTTTCCCGGTCAAGCGCTGGTCAGGCACTGGGGACAGAGCACTGGGGCAAAGGGTCCAAAAGGAGGGAAGCCACACCAAGAACTCGAGGGAAACAAAAGGGTGAGAACTTGGGGTGGGGTGAGGCTGGAAAAACAGGGTATAGGGAGGAAAGTCGGGAGTGAACGAGGGGACTGGGGATGGCCTTCCTGAGGAGGTGACAAAAGATGACCAGGAGCTCTGCAAGGAGAGGAAGCAAGCACAGAGGCCCTCATGGGCTTAGGAGCTGGGCGTGTCCCTAGGACTGTAGACCCAGAGGGGCCGGAGCACGTGAGGAACAGGGTGGAGGTCCAAGATGGCAGGCAGGGCTGGGTCTCACACGGCCTTGCAGACCACAAAGAAGGACTCAGGCTATACTCTAATGTAGGCAGAGCCATGGGGAGCTCTTGAGCAAGAGGGATGTTGGACATACTGTTCCATCTGCTGGCGAGGCCTGGGTTACAGAGGGGGGTGGAGTCGAGGGAGTCTGGTCAGGCCAGAGGGTCCTGGCGGGAGGCCCTGGTGCCTGAAGGATGCACTTGTGGATGGAGCTAGAAGTTATCTGTAGAGTGTCAGCAGAAGCCAACGGTGGACTGGAGTGGGGCAACGTGAGGACACGTGAGTTCCAGGTCTTGGGGGCTAAATGGACAGTAGCAGCGTTGACTGAGACAGAAAAGCCTGGGAAGAAGGTTTTTGTTTTTGTTTTTTGAGAAAACCTTGAGTTCAGTTAAAGATTTAAATCTGGTATCTAGGTGTCACATTGAGTATGTGAGATTGGAATTTAGATCTAAGACACATGTATTTAGGAGCTGTCTGAGTAAAGGGGGTCAGACCAAGTGACCTAAGGACAGGACAGAGAGATGGAGTCCTGGCATGGGGCAGGTGAATCTCCCTCTTCCAGGGGATTTACCAGGGTCTGGTAGGTGTGCTGCGGTCCTAGCTATTTTCTGTCATTTTATCTCCCTAGAACGCAGGCCCCACTGCCCCTCACGTATTTCACAGTGTGCACGTGCTTGGCCTGGATCCATCTTATCGCGGACTTTGATTTGCCTCCACTCCTGTTATTAGAGCCACTTACTTTGTGAACTGCTCCATGAAGCGGTCTCGGTGGCCCTGCAGAGTGTCAGCTGGGAGACCTGGAGGAGAGTGGAAGGACTGTAAGGGGGCAGGCAGGCCACATGGGCTCCGGATGGAGGGGTGGCCATCCTGGGGCCACTTCTGGTCTGTGACCAAGGGAGTCCCACAGGAGTGTGGGGACCCTTATCCTCCAAAGCTTCCCACTTCCAATTTGTCCTGGAAGGATGAGCCATTCTAGGCCCATTGTGAGGAGGCTGACCACAGAAGCAGCATTGACCTGGCCAAGCCCCGGGGTGGACCAGGGCAGATATGGCACACACTTGATCCACCAGTGTAACTCTGTGATTCTGTACAAGCAGCCACCTTTCAGGGACAGCTTCCCCATCACGAAGCTACCTTCACCTTCAAGACTGTGGGAGTCTGTGTGATTCAGCTACAGACCACAACTTGGTTTTCAGTCTATTTTAAAAATATCAATTTTAGTCATTTTTGAATGTGTGGGACATTCACTAGGTGTGAGCACATATCAGGCATGATCCATCGAGAGGACCAAAGCAGACAGTGCATAGAAAAGCCAGTCTGCCTCCATGGGCTTCTTCCCAAGAGCACTTGGTCCCAAGACCCCAGTCACATCATGGTAAAATAAAAATAAAAATAAAATAAAAAATAAAAAGGAATTGAGGGTCATTCTCCAAAAAATCTCACTAGCACTCAAACACTGTCAAGGTCCTCAAAGACAGAGAGACTGAGAAATTATCACAGCTGAGAAAAGCCCCGAGACACTAGATGGCTCCGTGTTATGTAGTGTCCTAGATGGGAGTTTGGACCAGGAGAGGGACCCTGGGTACCAACTGGAAATCTGAGAAAGCATGACCTCATTAATAAGGTATTGATAGTGGTTCATGAGTTGTGACAGGCGCATCCTGCTAACATGGGGATAGCAGGGGAAGCTGGGTATGAGGTCAACGGGAATCCTCTATACTGTCTTGATGACTTTTCTAGAGTTCTAAGTAAACATGTCTTAAAGTATAGAGAAGTCAAGTGTCTGCAAGTTGAAAATCAGAAATGCAAAACACTTCCAAAATGAAGTGACCTGAAATCCAAAGCCCTCTGAGGACTGCCGGGTCTCAGATCAAGGATGCTGGTAGTCCATGCCAATGTTCCAAAATCCGAGAAATTCCGAAACCTGAAACACTTCTGGATGGAGCATTCTGTATAAGAATAAGACCTGTGTCTTATACACAGACCTGTATAAGACCTGTGTCTTCCCATGTCCCTACTTCTCTCCTCAGCCACCCAGTTCCCCTGCACGTCCAAGTGGGTCTCACACATTGCCCTGCCTTTAGAGAAGATCTTTGAACCCCAATAATTACTTGCCTGTTCTCCTATCTCACCGCTCTATAAGAACCTTGTGAGGCTGTGTTGTGCGATGTGTTTTACAGCATCGTAGAGACGATTACAAGCTCACGGGCACTCGGCGCTGCCAAGCAACATCTCCCTTCACCTCTTGGGATCTAATTGACCCTGAGCTCCCTTCAGGTTTGGTCCACAGCCTTTCTGATCCCAGAAGTGCAAATTCAATCTCCCTCCCAGGAAACCACCCTGAGTTCCTCCGCGTGCTACTATTCTCTGACCTTTTCCTAACAATTGGACTCTGTGCTTGTTGATGACCACAGTTAGGGAGCATCCTTGTCCCATACTTCTAAAATGTGGCCTTCTGTGACATAAAACCCCAGGCCCGTGACACTTTGCTGGTGTCCGTGCATGTGGAGACTTTTCTTGGTTTTCCATCATGCACAGACTTTGTTTATACAATCCTTCATGGTGGCCACCCTGCAGTGGGGCGCGAGTGCCACAGGGTTACATAGGGACCTGCATTTAACGGTGCAGAACTGAACCCTGTTGGAGACCCCCTAAAGCAGACTGAGCCTGGCACAGACACACAGTTTCAAACAAGAAACACACAGGGCCGGGTGCAGCTTGGTGGTGGAGCAAGAGCTCGGCATGTGAGAGGCCCTGGGTTCCATGCCCGTCACCGCAAACCAACCACCAGCACACAGAAGCACGGAGGTCACAAGAACAGTAGCTTCCAAACTATGCTCTGCCAAGGGCATGCCAGGGATCTGCAGCAGGCAAGGGACAGCCCTCCATTTAGGTGAGCAGCTCTGTTCTACATATTTCTCCATAAAATTCCATCTGTACAAAGGATGATGTCATTAATGGTTTGGACATCGCTGCCTTGGCTCATACGGGGCAGAGATATGGTCCTTGTGTGGGTTCTAGAATACCTGATGTCCTTGAGGAATAGAGACACAGCACAGATGGAGATGAACCATCCTGGGACACAGCAATGGCTTGTTAGGAGCTGTACTTGGCCCACCAAAATTTAGACCCCTGTTCTTCCATCTTCCATTCTCTTTTTTTTTCTTTCTGGTGGTACTGAGGATGGGACCCCGGCACTCTCCTGTGCTGGGCAAGCACCCTACCACTGAGCTACATCCCCAGCCCCTTCCATTCTCTTGATGGCCAGGAGCTCCAGGCACTTTTGAAACAGAAGCGGAGCCAAGGGCATGCGGCCGGGCTGCGGTCTCCAGGGACCTCCCTAAGGGACGTGCGGTGAGGCTCCTCCCCGCCCAAGGCTCATGGAGAAAGATCCTGCGGGTGTACTCACAGGAGTGGAGTTTGAAGAGGAGCTTGACGGTGTAGTCATAGAGGTGGCTGCAGTCCAGGATGACCTGGATCAGCGGGGCGAGGCGGCACTGCCCTGCAGTGGTCACTGACACCGAGCGGGACATGTCCAGGGAGTTGAACACTGGAAATAAAAGGGGGAGAAAGCAACAGGGTGAGGCAATGGCAGGTGGCAGAGAGGCAGAGGAGGGCCCAGCAGGCAGCAAGGGCTGACTGTGTGGGCATCACTCCAGCTGACTCACTTAGCCCTTGCAGCACAGAGAGGGTGTCCCTGTCGTTCAGGGGAACCTCCATTGCTGGAAAGCCAAGGTGTCATGCTGAGAGTTAAACATGCACCAGAGAGCCCACGTGGCCACCTGCGGCTGGGCCAGGCGCCTCTGCCCCTGGTGGCCAAGATGCCTGGTGTGCAATGAACAGGCTCCGCTTTGTGCAGAGCCCCGTGACACCCCTGAAAGACGAGATCTGCTCAACCCTGGAGAGCTCCTGGGACGCCCAGGAATCCCTTCTTCCCGTCTCTGAGGAGCCTCCTAGTTCTGCCCCAAGTCAGATCAGAAAGGCACAGCTAGTATTTCAGCTCATGTCAGGCCGAATGGGGAGACGGGTCACTATGCCGGGGAGCTCTTGGGTCCATGGGGCCTCAGAACCCGAAAGGAGCTGACCAATCAGGCCGAGCCGCTTGCATGTGAACTTGGCCCGACACCTCTGGCCATCAGAAGTGCCGCAGGCCTGGTGGCTGGCGGTAGCCAGCAAGGGCAGAATGCGCCCAGCGGGAATCAAAAAGTGAAGGAGGGAATCTTTCGGCTGTGGCTTCCCAGTGGCTCGCCTCAGGGGTTCTTGGACCATTTCAAAGGGAGACCCTGGAGGACACAGATGCACCAAGCAAGGGTCTGGGGGCAGGATGGACCACGGGGTCAAAGGCTCATCGGGGTCATGGGGGGCCATCAGCAGACGTGCTGCCCTCGACTCCCCCGAGTTCTGGAGAGGAAGCTGCTCCCACACTTTTTGTTCCAGAGATCCCTCCATATTTATGCCCAAGTTCCTGATCCAGGTCCTCAGCTCGCCCCCTGGCCTGGCGGTCTTCCTTCCTGCCCAGGCTGCCCATGTCCCTGCAGGTGCTAGCCGTGGCAGAAACGGACGTGACTTTCCCTGCAGCTCCACGGAGCGTGGCCCTGCCCAGAGCCCTGCGTGCTCTTCCTCCTCCGACTGCACGAATCCCTGGTAACAGGGTTAGTTTGGCAAATGGAAAAAAAAAAAATCCCCAACTGTTCTAATTAGCAGGCAGCTTTTCTTCTTGACACAAATTACAAGCAGCTGCCGCTGCAAGGAAACCATCCTCAGGCTCCACTCTGGCAAGTACCCACAGCAGGTCCCTCTCCGGGGCTGCCCGCTGCCTTCTTGAGGCCTCCTGAGATGGCCCTTGGTGCCCAGCACCACCACAGCAGTGCAAGTGTGGATGAGAACGAGTGCTCAATCTCTTTGGGCCTCCAGAGGCTTCGCCGTGAAGCCCAATGATGCCAAGCGCACGCCTCACAGAGTCTTGTAATGTGCAGCGGCTCTTGGCTTTGACGCTGCCTGCAAGTCCCCATGCCCCTATTCTGTGTCAGCTGGTCTGGGCTAGGGTCAGGGCAATGGTAGTTTTCAAAAGCCCCCTGGGTGAATCTAACAGGCGACCAAGGTTGAAAACTGACTGCTGGCCTGGTGTGTCAGAACCCCTGGGGCAGACAGAATTCCACAATGACAGAAACGCTCTGGCTGCCCTGTCCAATATGCCAGCCACATATGGCCACTCCAAACATGCCTGAAATATGGCTCGTGAAACTGAGGACTTGACTTTGAAATGTTATTTAACTGTATCCAGTTTAAATACAGATGCTTCTCAGCTTAGGGTGGGGTTACCTCCTGATCAGCTGAAAATACAGTAAGTTGGCACTGTGGCTGCACCCAACCCATCAACATCGCAGCTCAGCCAGGTAGCCGGGAGTGCTTGGGACACTCACGTGAGCCTCAGCTGGGCAAAATCATCTAATACAGAGCCCATTTGATATGAAAGTGCTGCATATCTCATGCAATTTATTGAACAGCTGTTAATTTCAGGTATTTTGTGACAGTGGAGAAAAGGTGACTAACAAAGCCACACTCAAATCTTGCATGTTCAAAGCCTGGTGCAGTGGCCTGTAATCCCGGTCACTTGGGAGGCTGAGGAAGGAGGATCACAAACAAGTTCAAGGACAGCCTCAGAAGCAACTTAGTGAGGCCATTTCTCACAGTAAAGACTAAAGAGGGCTGGGGGTGTGGCTCAGTGGTTAAACACTTCTGGGTTTTGAATCACCTGTATGGGTCCTTCCCTCCTGAAGCTAAATAATCATTAGCCACAGCAATTAATACTTGTTCATGTACCTTTACGCAAATAGTTATGGAGCATATAAAAATTACTACTGAGGGCTGGGTTTGTGGCTCAGAGGTAGAGGGCTTGCCTAGCATGTATGAGGCCCTGGATTCGATCCTCATCACTACATAATAAATAAATAAATAAATAGATAGATAGATAGATAGATAGATAGATAGATAAAAAGGTATTGTGTCCAACTACAACTAAAAAATGAATATTAAAAAAAAAAACTACTGAGTCCATCTACAGCACTTCCCTCCCTGACTGGGAGTGGCTTAGGGCGGGGATGACACTCCCTAGTAGGTGTTTTGTTTTTAGGCCTCTGCCCACTTCACAGAAGGCCCTGCTCAAATACGTTGCCAGGAGGTTGGTTCCTTCATTTCCCCAAAGCCAGCTCCCCAGCGTCTCTGGTGCTTCTCGGCCCACATCCTGTGCTGAGCTGACTGGTCAAAGCATCACAGACTCTCAGACCCGTCACAGGCTTAGACCAGCACTGGGACACAACAGGACACTGGGACACATATGCTGCACAGATGAGCTCACTGAAGGGAGCAGACTTCAGGTGAGTCAAAGCCCTACATGCCCACTGGCTGAGAAGGCTACCAAGCCCAAGCGAGAATGCCTGTCCTCTGTCAGTCACCTGCTGAGAACTAGCTCAAATTTTAGCACATCATCCTCTGTCTCCCAGGGAAAGGAGCCTGGCTGGGAGGTGAGGGGGACAGAGACACCCAGAGGAGGGAGGTGCTAGCAGCTGAGGGTCTGGGGGTCCCAGAACTCTGGGCAAGGTGGTCAGCTGCCCCCAGTAGCAGAGCAGGATGTCCTGGGTGACAACCTAGCTTGACCCAGTTTTCCCAATGGCTGCCAATTAAACAGCAGACACAAGGCCTCCTCCTGGGAAGGAATCACCTGGGTCACAGCCCAGCTTTGATGGCAGATGGATAGGGCCAAAGGACAGCGGGGCTGTGGCCACAGTCCACTGGCTGTCAGAGAGTAAGACCTGTCTTTGGGGTCTTGGTGGCCTGGGCTTTAGGAGGGAGGCCAGCAGCATGTTTTTTTCTGCTCTGATGTGACATCTCTGGCTTCACATACACAGAAGAACTTCAGCCCCTCCCTGAATTAAGAGCACAGAGACACGTGACATGAGACAGGGAGACAAGGGCTGGCCCCAGGTCCAGGAGGGCAACCAAGCTGGGAATCAGGTCACTCGGAGAGCCTGGTCAGATTGAAGGGCAGAGACTCACCAGTCTGGAAGAGGTTCAGTTCACACTCCAAGTAGTCAAACATCTCTACTGTTAGCTGGAAACTGACCCAAGAAGAAAGAGAACTTAGGTTCCAATCTTTGTGGGTGTGGAGGAGCCCAGGACCTGGGGCGTGCTGGGCACAGGCTTCACCGCTGAGCTACACCCCAGCCCCTAAGGCCAGTCTTTGACCTGCCCGCCCCCAGCTCCTGCCCCCACCCCAAGGCACACACCAGTGCACATGCACACGCACACGCACACGCACACGCCCAGCTGCAACCTCAGCTCTCGCCCAAATGGGCATTCAGGTCATTTGAAGACGAGGAAGGACAGAGAGTCCACAGTGACGTGGGGAAGGGGAAGGATGGGAGCCGCGCCGGGCTGGGATGTGAGGGTGAGGCAGAGGGGGCCGCGAGGGGTGCCAGCTGGTGGCTCTGGATGCACGAGGGAGGAAGGGGCCATCAGGACATCACCCAGGGGCTTTACCTCACCCCAGCCTCTGCCCCTACCATCAGGCCCTCTGTGACCCTAACGGAAAGTAACAAAAGACAAATATGGTCGCCTCCTGGGCCCAGGGCATGGGGACTGCCCCTTACAAGTTGTTGACGTCACTTTCTCCAGCCTCGTCCAGCTGTCGGTCGCTCATCTGAAGGTTGCACGGGAACCTGGGGTTCTGGGAGGGAGGTGGGAACCAAGTCAGAGGGCGGTGACATCTCCCCACGGCCAACAGAGCCAGCATCAAGGAGTCCCTCTGGGATGTGACCCCATACACAGACACCTTGACAGGCTCGGAGACACTGAGCACCCACTGCACCCTCCTGAGTGAGGGGAGGGCTCCTCCCTGCAATCTGTGCTCTGGAACATTCCATGCACACTCTCCCATGAAATCCTGAATGTGACAGCGCTTGCTGTCAATCATCCATCTGCGGGGAAGGAGTATTTATTCATCCCTGTCCTTTCTGACCCCAAGCCAGGCTTCCTGCTGTCCTTGCCATTTCCTGGAGTTGCTGCTCTCCGTTCAGGGATGTACAGCATCCTCTTCCCCGCCTTTGAAAACCCTCAGTAGTAAAATAAACTTGACGGCAGGAAGATATTATGAGAGGCAGCCCCAAAGTTGAGAGAAATCCTTCTCCTACCATGGGGTCTGTCTAGAGTGGATGGACCTGGAGAGCAAGGGGAACAGGCCAGAGAGATGGGGGGCCACCCCACCAAGGAGCTTCTAAGTTCCAGAGCCAAGACTTCAGGCTGCTAAGATGCGGACCTGAAATGAAGGAGGTGGGGCTGGGAGTCCGTCCTTTTTGCCTTCTCTCATCTCAGAGACCTCAGGAACGGTCCTCCTAGTGTGGTCCCAGCCCCATCCCCTACTGAACCCGAGAGGCTGGGGCGAGGCCAGTGCTCTGTGTTTCCTTAGCCTCAGGTGACTGAATGGGCGGGAGTGACAGGTGGGGAGAGGCCTGGAGGTGCAAGGGGCTAGCCACCTGCCAGACCCTACGAGGTCTGGATAAACTTCCTCAGTCTTCACGACGGCCTGCGAGGCAGAAACAGTGATTTCCGTTTTAGAACCGAGGAAACCGGGACTCAGCTGGATTCTCTTAGGCCAGGAGCAGAAGCCCCCACTAATACACTCCAGGTCAGCTCTGGGCTGCTCTGGGTGCAGGGGACACAGGGCAGGGATCGAGCAAGGTGGGCGGGGCTGTAGGTACAGGCAGGGAGCAGAGTCAGAGCTTGTGCAGGGTCTTGTCTCAGAGAGACCTGAACAGAGTCCAGAGCATGAGTCCCCCGGGAAGGCTCAGCGCTGCCGTTTCTATGGGTCCAGGCGCTCTCAGGCAGGGGACTTCTTCACAACTGACCCTATTTCAGCCATGCATTCACCTGACTGTGCCAGGAACACAGCCCCACTTAACCTTAAAACCCTGAGCTTGGGGCTGGGAGGGGCTCAGTGTTGGGCATTTGCCTGGCATGCGCGAAGCCCTGGGTGCCATCCCCAGCATGACAACCAACCAACCCCGAAGAGCACGTCAACTGTTTTTGACAGCTTGCCTGCGGGTGCCCCACACCTCCACTCTCCATCTTTCCATCTTTCCCCTCCTGCCAGAAAGACCCAGCTTGCAGCCACTGCAGGACGGGGCTGCCAAGGGCCAGGGCAGGCCCGGGCCAGACAGGACAGCAGGGCTGGATCGCAAGTGCTGGCTCTGGCTCCTACCCCCTGCGTTCCGTGGCACAGTCACAATATGCCGTCTCCTGCCAGGAAATCCCCACTGTGGCCTCGGCTTCCAGGCTACGCAGTGCCAAGGCCCCTGAGACAGGCCTGGATTTGCTTCCAGGGCTCCTCGGGGCACTGCCACCATCCTCGATGGCGGGGGCCAGTACGCAGGGCTCTCAGGCTGGTCGCCTCTCCTTTCCCACAGTGCTACCCACATGTCTGTCTCCCAACCTGCTGCTCTCCTAGAACTTCAGGGACTCCTCCGCTTTAACCGCCCCCGTCCACGAGGACACCGTGCCTTCCTCAGCCCCACTGAACAGGGCTGGGCTCTGTGCTCAGCCCTCCCAGGTCCCCAAGTGGCTCTACTCCACACTAAAGGGCTCTTGGTTTTCGATTACCCCGGTACTCACCCTAGTCCCTGGCACCTGGGTCAGAGCCGTCCCATGTGCGGAGTCCTGCACGCTGCCATATGACCCTTGACCACCTCAATTCCAATCCCTGTGACTCCACCCACCTGTCAGGACCAGCCATAACCTAGAACCGCCCCCCTACCGACTCCTCCCTCGCAGACCCTCCCTCTGGCTGCAACATCCGGGTCCTGGCCCTGCTGTCCTCTCCTGCCCTCATGTCCAGCTGGTCTTCCTGCTCTGTCTCAGGGAAATCCCACCCCGACATGCTCGCTCTCCTCCTGGCCTCTCTGGCCCCCTCTAGACATCAGGACTGGAGCCCTGTTCCCTCCTCACATGCTGTGTACTAGGACCAACTTGGAGAGACCCTCTCCTCACTTAGGCCGGCCCCTTCTATTGGGTCAGATCCCACCTAGGCTTTGGTTCACTCTCTCGTTCAGTAAGTCTCACTGGGCACGGTTCTGGGACAGAAGCTCAGGGGACTCCAGGAGGTGGACACCTGTCCTCTGCACTCCACGAAGCCCCAGTCCAGAGCACCCCGGGTTCTGCTGTTTTTTTCACTTCAGGGATTGAACCCATCCCCAGCCCTTTGTTGTATTTTATTTAGAGACAGGGTCTCGCTGAGTTGATAGGGCCTTGATAAACTGCTGAGGCTGGCTTTGAATTCACGATCCTCCTGCCTCAGCCTCCCAAACTGATGAGATTACAGGCATGCAACCCCAGCGCCTGGCCCGGTCCTGCTCTTGTTGACTTTCCCCCTCTGCCCTCCTGCAGCCTGGCCTCTCTTCATGTGACCCAGCTCTTCCTCACCGCCCCCCTCCCAATCTTCAGGCAGCCCCCGCCACTCTGTCAGTTCTAGGGGCCACGTCCCAATTCTGGTCCTCATCGGCAGCCACGTGGACAGCTGGGGTCTTTCTTTAAAGTCCACCTTGCACAAGGCCCCAGGAAGGACACCCTACAATGAGCAGATGGCCCTTTATAGCCAGGTCTCCCCTGGGTGTGGAGAAGTCCAAGGAACTGCCCAGGAGGGTGCCGAGGCCTCAGGGGCTGGGATGGCCTCCCGCAGCTGCCTGGTCCCTGGTCCTGTGCTGTCCTGCCCACGTTTCATCCTGACACAGGTCTGCTGCAGGTTCACAGGGACACCAAGTTGTTTCAGGCCTTGCATCCCTGGGTCTCCAGGCTCGCTCTGCCTCGAGTACCCGGCTGCTCTCCTCTGGGTCACCTCAGTACCCAGCCTGTGGCAGACTGGGGTCTTGGGGGAGGAGTTTTGTTGCAGGAGGGTGGGGTCAGGCCAGCCCCAGCAGCCCCACTGCAGCGCCCACCACCAGCCCTCACCAGCATTGACTGCAGAGAAGCACCCAGCCAGGTCCTCCCAGGATTCCTCACCACAGAGAACACTAGAGCCAAGGAGCCGCTGCTGCTGTGCCTAGCCACAGAGCTAGGGGGTGACGTGTGCTATAGTGGAGAACCCAACACTCCAGACAGAGCTCAGCTTACTGCCCGCTTACTGCCCGCGGCCACTGTCCCCTGTCCCCATCCCCATGCGCTGGTGCTGCCTCCTGCTGCTCTCCCCTCTAGTCTTACTGCTCGCACCTTCTCCACCTCGGTCACCTGCCCTAGCAAACTGGGAGACTCGCACAAGTGGGACACGACATCACCCTTCTCTCTTCAGGGCCTGACCTGTTCTGGCCCATGGCAGCCCCTGGGTACAGCATGGCCGAGGTGTCCAATGGGCCTGGTTCACATTCCTGCTCCATCTCCCCAGGACATGGTCACACCCACCATCACGCTGCTGTGGGGACTGGGTGTCGCACAGACAGGTTTTAGAGAATGGCACAGTATGCATGGGTCGACACTGCCCCTCGAGCACATGGGGACCACAGGGATAGGCACCAGGGGAGGTTCCCCTTACTCTCCAGCTCCCCAGCTGCTTCCTCTCCTACCTGGCAGCCACTCTGCTCCCACCACCTGTCTGCCCCAGGCCTGCCTCCAAGGCCCGCCCTCCCACACTGTGGCTTCCTATTTCAGGTGCCCTCCGCAGGCCCCTGTGGTCCTCAGGAGCACCTGACTTGGCTTCCACGATGCACCCTCTGCACACAGCTCTGCACCTAAGAAGGTTCTGTAGGGAGCCTGCAGTGGGGAAATGTGGGACCACTGCTTCCTAACATCTCACAAGCAAGCTGATGGACGGGCCTCCTCCTGTGCAAAACGGGGAACAAGAGGGCAGAGGACACACACAGTGCCTTGTCCCGTCACACCCCAGGGCCTGACGGTAGCGGCCCTATCGACCACCTTTCCCTCACACAGCGTGGAGGCAGGATGCACGCTCCCTTGTGCCCACAACATTCCCTGAGGTGGCAGGAAGGCCCAGCAGGACTCACCTTGGTGTGGAACTCCATCTTGGTTCTCAGCAGTTTGAGGTAGATGCTGCAGAGCTGTCCATAGCCCTCGCTCAGGTGGCCCTTCCAGGAAGAGGCAAGAGAGCAGAGGGTTAGCACCGGGCACACTGGGGGAAGCCTGCAGCTAGGGCTTCTAGGGTAAAGAATCTCTTTCTCTGACTATGAAAAAAACAGATGTCTATGGCAGAAAATTTTGGAAAATATAGAAAAGCACGTATACAAATTGTTTTTTTTTTTTTTTCCACTCAGGGAATTGAACCCAGAGATGCCCTACCACTTAGCCACATCCCTAGTCCCTATCATTCTTTCTGTGTTCAGACAGGGTCTCACTAGATTGCTTAGGGCATTACTAAATTGCTGAGGATGGTCTCCAACTTGCAATCCTCCTGTCTTAGCCTCCTGAGTCACTAGGATTACTGGTATGTGCCACTGCACCCAGCCTCAATTTATTTTTTCACATAATACTGCAATTTCACCCCGTTTTTCTTCTGTATGATCATTTTCAGTGATTGCCTAGTATATCATACACATGTACTATCATTTATTGAACAAACTCAATGTTTGAAGTACTTGAAGCCAATTCAAAAGAGCTGAAATGTGTGCTGTTATAAATTATGCTTCAGTGAACATTTTTTTTTCAGTATGATCTCATTTTATTTATTTATTTTTGAGGGGGGTGACATCACCCAGGGTGGTCTCAAGCAATCCTCCTGGTCTTGGCCTCCCAAACAGCTGGGCCAAGAGGTGTGTACCACTGGCCCCGTTTGCCATACAATACAAAATGTGAGGACTTCCTTTGGGTAAATTCTGGATAAGGATTTTCAGGAAAGGATTTTAAGTCTCCACTTGGCAATCCCACAGTAGTCTAGCCATAGGCTATTTCTTTCCTTCAGTCTTTCTGAGCACAGTAAAGTTGCTCTGGGAAGAAGCTGTATTAGCAGAGTGGTGTTGGCCACTCCCGGTTATCTGCAAACTAAAACTGAATAGCTGTGGCCCCCGCATGAGTTCCGACTCCAACATTTTCTTTCAAGGGTGCTCAGAATAAAGGACCTTCCCTGAAATGTACCTGAAAGGGCCTCCAAGGGCCAGGAGGGCCCAGAGGAGGTGACAAGTCACCATCAATGACAGAGATGGCAGCACTTACGTGACCTAATCTCCTAGGAACACTTCACACTTCATCAATTCAATTTTTAAAAAAGTTTTCTTTTTCTTTTTAGTTGTTGTTGGATCTTTATTTTATTTTTATGTGGTGCTGAGAATCAAACCCAGTGCCTCACACATACCAGGCAGGTGCTCTACCTGTGAGCCCCAGCCCAGACATTTCATTAATTTTCATGTAATGTTTATTCATTTTGGAAAGATGGGAAATTACTGGAAAGTAGAAAAAGAAGCAAAAATATTCTCATTGTCAGAGATGCTTTAACATGAAAATGCACAAGAACCAGAAAGTAAAGCTGGTTCCAACTTCCAGATACTCTTAGTTCAGGGGAAGAGATGGAAGTGCATGACAGAAGGCCTCAGGGATCCCAGGCTGGGTAACCAGGCAGCCAAGTACCAGGGTGACCTCTCACTGAAAACCACCAAAAATATGGGCAAAATATGAAGACCTTCTTTTTGAAGGTAAACAGCCAGGGTGGAAGGGGGTTAGCTGGACACACACACACACACCCGGTGACCAGCACTGAGGCAGTCCTCTCTGTGAATTGTTAAGAAAACCCTGGCCCCGACAAAGCCTTGCTGTGATCAGAGGGAAGGAAAATCCACTACTGGGGATTGGATTCCTCAAGGGATCTTCCCAGAACTCACAAAACCTGAAGCTGAGAATTGAATTTACAGTGATCTCAGTGGGAGCAAATAACCAGCTCTCTCTGGAGGAAGCTGCCTTTGTTATTGACTTCAAAGAATTTTCACAAATAAGATTGCAAGGAAAATGAGTACTTCACCGTGGAAAATAACTAAGAAAATATATGTCATGCGCAAAATCCACCAAAAATGCCATTTGGCAGGAACAGATCTCTGAGGACTTCAGAAAACGGAATCATGAAATGTGAGATATGAAATGAGCACGCCTAACATGTCTAAGAAGTAAGAGGGTCCACGCTGGGCAAGGGAGACCGTAAAGGGCACCCAACAGAGTTTTCCTGGGTTTTTGTTTATTTGTTTGTTTTTCCCAGCACTGGTGATTGAACCAGTCCTGAACCAGTGGGTGCTTAACACTGAGCCAATCCCCAGCCCTGTTCATTTTTCACTCTGAATCAGGGTCTCAATAAGTTGCTGAGTCTGGCCTTAAACTTGCAATCCTCCTGCCTCGCTTCCCGAGTGGCTGGGATTACAGGCATGCGACACTGCACCTTGCCCAAGCAGATTAAAAAGAAAACAGTATTTCAAGAAATAAAAACCACACTAAAACTGAAAACCTTATGGAGAGGTTTAACAGATTAGCCCAGGTAAAGAGGGAACAGTGCACTGAAATCCAGAGGATGGAATTATCCAGAATGCAGCAGAGACAAATAGGTAAATAAATTCAAAACAGCAGCTCAGAGACATGGAGAGAGACTGACAGGTTCTAACTGAGGCGCAGAGGAAGACGGAACAGTGCAAGGGCAATGTTTATAACGACATCGAGAACGTCTCATAACTGAGGAAAGATGCTAATCTGAAGATTAAAGAGGTCCAAAGAATCCAAAATAAATTCACCCTTAAACACGTTCTAAGGTCTTTAAAATGGCCAGAGAAAAATTACAGATTAGCTGTGAAGAAGCAACAGTGAGTTTCACAGATGACTTCAAGAAAATAATGGAAGCCAAGAATCATGGAAGGGTAGCTTGAACAGCATTCTCCTGTGCCGAGAGAAAATAACTGTCCCCCTAAAATCCCAAACCCAAAGAAGGTTATCTTCATGAATGATGCTGAGTCAGGACATTCTCAAAAAGCAAAAATGTATGCCACCAGCAGACTCTCTGATAGAGAAAGTTCTGAGAGAAGTAACTCAGGCAGAAAGTGATCCCAGATGAAAGATCAGAGGGTTACAAAATGAAACAAAGTAAAACAATATGGTATAGGGCTTAAAAAGAAAAACAACCAGAACTAAAATAGCATAAGGGTCAAAGGAGTGTATTTTATTAAAATAGGCCAGGGTTGTGGCTCAGTGGCAGAGCACTTGCCTAGCATGTGGGAGGCACTGGGTTCAATTTTCACCACCACATATAAATAAAACAAAGGTCCATCAATAACTAAATAAAAAATAAATAGTCTTAAATTCTTTGTATTCCACAGGAAACAGGTACAGGTATGAAACTGAGACCTCGATCAACTAAACAAGCATTTTTTAATTATTAAAGAACATACGGAATTATTTAAAAAGTAGAGGAAAATTTTAACCTCTCAACTAGTAATGAGAGAACCCCAATCAATCCCTAAGAAAGCAATGAATGAGAAAAACAGACTAGGAACAGATGGGACAAAGGGAAGCACAAAGTAAGCTGGGAGATGAAGTGGCTGAAAGCTAAGCTACACTTAGCTCTGAGGCCAAGTGCACACTTAGCCTGAGCATAGCCCAGGGTCCAGTCCACAGCATGGACCCCATCCCCCAAGCCCCCAAACATCAACAACAAAAAGTTAGAAAATGCCATTCTAATTATATCTTATATTACAATAAATGTAAATGTACCAAATGTCCAGTTAAAAGACAAAGATTGTCAACTTGAATTAACAAAAAAAAAAAAAAAAAAAAAAAAACCACCAAAATCCTTTGTGGTTAGCCTGGGCAACACAGTGAGACCCTATTACCAATAAAATAAAATAAAATCCAACTGAATGCTACCCACAAAGGATAGTCTAAGAAAATGAAAATATTGGAAAGTTGAAAGTAAAGGGTGGGGAAAGATATGCCAGGCAAATTCTACCAAAAAGGATAAGGACCTAAGCTTTACATGCCATAGGGAGAGCTTCCCAATATGCACTTGGGAGATCTGGGGGCCACTCTCAGGTTGTTCAGGTAACTCCCCTTGTGACTTCTGGATAAGGGGCTTCCCTCTCTGAGCCTATATTCCTACACTTAAGATAGGTAAGCTGGACTGTATAATCACTAACATCTTGTGAATGCAGAGAGATACAGATAAGGCTGAGCAAAAGGCTAAAATAGTAGTTCTCAACTGGTGGGTGTAAAAGCGTTTATCAGAATCAACCAGGGAGATTTTTCAAAATGCTGACTCCCTCCCACATATATCCTTTGATCAGCAGAATCCAGAGGGATCTGGGTGTGTATAGAAACCCGTGTTTTTTTTTTTTTGTTTTTTTTTTGGTATCAGGGATTGAACTCAGGGGCTCTTAACTACTGAACCACATCCTCAGCCCTTCTTCACATTTTATTTAGAGACAGGGTCTCACTGAGTTCCTCAGGGCCTTGCTAAGTTGCTGGGGCTGGCTTTGAACTAGAAATCCTCCTGCCTCCCGAGCAGGTGGGATTACAGGAGTGTGCCACTGTGCCTGGCTACAAACACTCTTTCAGTTGATTTTGAGATTGCCACCTACCTCCCCAGTCATGCTAACGCATTGAGAACACTCAGACAGGAAAGAAAAGGCATTAGCAGTAAATTAAATTAAATTAATTAAGAATTAAAAATGCTAATTCCCAACAGAAGGAAAGAAGTCGGAATCGTGGTATGTCCCTGCTAAGGAATGCCAACACCCGGACAGCTTCAAGACATGAGTTCCCTTGGCAAGAGAGGCTCCCAGACCTTGGAACTTTTCTGCAGCTTCCTGGTACCCAGGCAAGAGAGTGGACATTGTGGTACTATTTGGGGACACTTGTACCTCCTCCCTGACATTCAGGAAGAAATCCTAAACAAGTTGAAAGAGCCTGAATCTGTCCATCCCATGGTCCTTGCTCTGTAGCCTCTGTGGAAGGAGCAGGTGCAGCTGGTGGCCCCAGATGCATCTCCAAACTCACCCACATCCTGCTCATGTCACTCAATTCACTTTTGTATCTCAGAGAGTCCTTCAGGACCTGCGGAGGGAAAGGAAGAGCCGTGAGCGAACAGATGGGGCGGCCAGAGGACGCTGAGACTGGGCCTGGGAGGAGAGTAGAGCCCCACTGGAAGGCATCCACCAACCTCTCGTCAGTAACCAAAGGCCGAGAGGAGGGAGCCGTGTGGCAGTGGACCAGCTTGTGGCCCAGGCGCTTTACCCATGGGGTGCCCAGCCTCCCCTGCAGCCCCAAGGACTCACGTTCGGGTGTCCATCGCGGAGGACCTTGTGGAACACATGGCAGAACTTCCAGCAGAGCATGGCGTTGCTGGAGAGAGGCAGCCGGTTGACCACAGACCAGAAGGTCTGAGCGCCTTTCTCGTGGTGGGTGCCCAGGATGCATGGTGAAGGGGTCATGGAAAACAAAGGCACGAGTCCTGCCTCGGAGGCTGCTGGCCACTATGGAGGGCCAGGCAGCCGCACGGCCATGGCCTCTCCACCTGGGGGACACTGCTCAGCTAAGCCCCCACAGACCTGGACATTCATCTGCCAATACAACGCCTTGTTCTGGTAAGAGGTATTTTATGAGGCAATTTCCCCAGGGATGTGTCTGGAGAGAAGGGGTCAGTTTCTAATTTGCAGAAATCATCCCCTAGTCCATGAGTGGTCCTAGTGGCACTCCTTGAGTAAGCCAAGTGGGTGGTGGAGCCCTTGGGGAATAACTGTGGCTAACGCAGGGAACCCTGCACCCTGATTGGCTGATTCTCTGGGGTCCTCTTCTAGGAAGTAGTTCTAACTCCTCACAGGTTATGCTCTAAAAGCATTAAAACTTTCTTAATGGTGGATAAATGTGGAAACCTCTCATTCTCCTCAGCAGGGGTGCACGTGCCTGGTGGAGGAGCAAGTTTTGTTTAAAATGCCCTTCCTTAAAACTCCAAGTGCCTCTGGCACCCCACCTCCTCCACAGACCTCCTGGCCTGTTCAGGGGTGCCCTGGTCCTGGGACACCTTGAAACTCCTGCATGTGGAGTCCTGGGGTGGCTCCTCCCTGGACCCAATTCCAAATGCACCTATTGCCTGCAGGCTGCCTGCCACAGTCTGGAGACCAACCTGGCCTGGCCTTGGGTGGTTTTCAGTGTGTGTTGCAGATCTGTCATTAGCAGGCCCTTTCGGAGGCAGAAGAGGACTTCCCCATGTCTTCTGTGACGTTCAGGGTGGCATCACAGACCCAGGAACTGGGCACCACTGACCCTAAGTTCAGCTCTTTTTTTTTTTAATAATCAAATCAAGCCTTTATCGAAGCACATCGGTGGCGACTGACCAGAACATAAAGCTGTTCCCCTGATCAGCCCTGAACAATTGCAAGGGCACTCCTTATAAGCCTGAAATCTGCAAAAGTGATGTTCGGGGGTCTAGACAATGTAAGCAAGCCAGGTTACAGAAGCGGGAGAGTGCAATCAAGCGGTGGGAAGCCTAACTAATCACAGTTAGCCCAGTCACCCCAGTTACAGAAATGCTCATTGGGCTGTTTCCCCATACGGGCCACCAAATGCCACAGTCTGGCTGGGCACAATTCACGAGCCACTTATTAAGCAGGAATGAACTTTATTTTTTGAACACACACGCCGCACCACGCGAGCTCTTCAGGAATTCCCTCAGAGCCCAACTGCCACCACCGGCTCTCCTGGCCAGCACCTCAACCAAGTTCAGCTCTTGACCCTGAACGTGGGCCCTCTTTATCCAGGCTTGGGTAAAAAATGCAGTGCTACTTAGGGCAGGGCACTGTGCCCAGGTCACAGGCTCAATGACTCATGCAGAACGCAGGTCACTGAGCTTCTGAGCTAGAAGGTGCCATTGTGTCCCTGTCCTGGATGAAATTTTCATCTCAAGGGGGGTGGGCTTCCTGTACTTTCAGGTCTGGACCAGAGAGCTGTTTTCGATGCTGGGGTGATCTTTGAAATAGTTTATGAATAGAAACTTTGGGATTCTGTTCAGAGGAGAAGGAAGCAACAAGGAGAGCCGGTGGCTCCCTCCCCTGGCACGGGGGTGGTGGTCACAGTACCTGAGCGTAGTCTCCCCGAACAGAAGCCAGAGCAGGTACCAGGCCAGTGGGCACCCGACTTTGAAAGAAGCCAGGAGAACCTTTTGTCGTTCTTTTGTTTTATAGGCATTTTTTATGTCCGTGATTGAGTCAGGTACAGAAAGAAAATCTAAGACTCAGTCCAGGCTCATCACGAGGGGGACCGACTAGCTCCCCATTGAGCTTCCAAGATAAATGACTGTCTTCACAGCATTTCTGAAGTCACAATTCCTGAGGCTGACTCAGGTGGCACCCAGGACAGCTAATAAAAGACACATGTGTCTCCATCTTCTCCACCAGGCCCGTGTACCCCTGCTGAGGGGAATGGGTGGTTCCCACATTTATCCACCATTAAGAAAGCGTCAATCAGAGATTCACAGAATGACAGCACTGGACACTCACCTTCTGGAATCTTTGGCCAGCTCTTTAGTTTAACTGGGTCTCAGAGTGGGCCGGGGAGCTCCAGAGGGGAGTTGGAGTCTCTTCCAGAGGCTGCCTGCCCAACCCCAGGTAGCCTGCCGTGACGTGCATGGAGTGGCCCTGCCACAGCAGGCCTGGCCTCCCTCTGAAGAGCCCCGGCACCCAGAAGAGACCCTGATGATGACACCCCGCCCTATGTCAGGCTGGTCACAGGTTCTCTGCAGGCAAGGGTGGGGACAGAGTATGCCCTGAGAGAATCAACTGGCCACTTAAAACGAGGGCCTTCCTTGGTACATTTTTAATCCTGGTGAAAGAATCAAGCGTGGAACACTAAAGAAGGGGCCTGGGCCTTTCCAAACAGAGGGGAAAGCCAACAGACCCTCCAGCGTCAACTGCTAGAGTGACTGGCTTTCACTGCAATTCTAGGAGCCACCCAACTGATAAGTATTGGGCTCCAGGGGTTTTGCTGTCCCTCTGGGGACAGTTCTGGGGATGGCCCCAGGGTTAACCACTAAGTTGTTTTTCAGGAATCTGGATGTGGCCTTGTGCAGCTCAAACTGGTTGAAGCCACCAATCCCTTCACCTGGGCCTATGAGAGTGTCCATGAGTGACCTTCTGACTCAGAGGGCCTAAGACTCCACCCATAGAGCACAACACCACCACCATTTTCTGAATGTGCCTCCAACCAGAGCCCTGATGACTGACTACCATGTGCAGATCACCCTCACTTCCCTTCTGACCCCCAGTCGCCCGGCACGACCTGTCCCCAGGGGCGGATTTGAGACCTGTTCTCCCTGCTCCACACTCAGCTGCCTTGTGAACAAACTGCAAAACTCATCCTTCCGGGGATCAGAAGTGTTCAGTAACACTTCTGGGGAAAATGGGCAAGAGCTGGCTGGGCTCACGCAGGACCCGGCTAGAGGCACCCAGTGGGTCCGTGCTCCCCACTCCAGCCCCGCCCTAACTTCAACCAATAAAGCTCACTGATCGGTGCTGGGGCCCCCTGGCCATGAACCTGCAAGGCCTCCCCAGGCCCTGAGGCCTGTCCTGACCTCAGGACAGGCCCTTGGGCCTGAGTGGATGGGGCACAGCAACTCAGAGGAGCCCAGGCACCTGGGATTCCCCCAGCCATCCAAGGCCTGAACTCCACCTGCCCTGCCCTGGGACACATCGCCAAGGCTTAGCCCACTGGGGGCCTCTTGCCTTCAGCTTTCAGGGATTAAACTCCCAAACTCTACCCTTTCAGGATGGATCAAGTGATCCATTAGCTAACGTCGGCCTGCACCTGTCTACCAAGCCATAGAGCCATGTCGGTGGGCTTGGGGTGGGGACCTTGGAGAGGGGCATTTGAGTTACCAGTTCCCTGGTCCATTCTGAACTCCTGCTTTCGTCCAGCATCTGTTGCACCTGTTCACAAGGATGGCTCTCACTCCCGTGCTGAACCTCTGCCTCGGCTGAACTGCACCTGAGACATTTTTTTCTTTTTGGTTTCAAGATCAGAAAAGGGGAAATGACCGTGGTGTCCCCTAAGGGGGTCAGTGTGGCCCTCTGGGCCAAGTGAGACCCTGGAGGGCTTTGCAAACAGGTGATAATCCTTCTGAGCTGCAGGAGGCCTCTCAAAGGAAAGCCACTGTCCATTGACCTGGTGGTCCCGGGAGGCCTCAGTCCACCCAGATGGCTCGTGGTCCCTGAAGCCAACTCTCCCTGGGAGCTGCTCCAACCTGGCTGCTCCTGACCTCAGTCCCCACCATCTGACCCCGCCAGGGTCGGCCTGGAGCAACATCCAAAAGGATATTTCTGGCATGTTTTTCCTTCACAGCCACTTCCTGCGTATTAATGGCCTTATTGATGCTGACAGTCTGCAAAACAAGAGGGGGAGGGGAAAGGCGGGTGAAATGAATGAGACTCTGAGGGGGGCTGAGACCCTCTTGCCCCCGCCATGGCCTCCCTGCCCGCTGACCCCCTGCCAAAATGCCACTGGCTCCTTGGTGGACGCTGGGGGCAAAGGTGGGCAGTGCTCCCAGACCAGCTGGCCTGGCTGTCCTAAGGGAGCGGACTTAGTTGCCTGGCATTGCCTGTGCCCAGCTGCTGCTCCCGCCTGCCACTCACTCACTTGGCACAAGGAGGTGGCAATTAAAGCCGGCACAAAGGGAGGCTTTTCATCCCCAGGGAAACATTATTCCTCAGGGAGCAGGAGGGAGGGGCGCTGCTGCCCGGCGGATGGTGACCATGGCCCAAACCCATCCTGCTGCCCCTCCATCACCTCTAGTCCCTCTAACCTCCCACAGGGACTTCCCTGGCAGGCCACTGTGGTCTCCCACCTTCCTCTCTCGGGCATTTTCTAACTCCCCCGGAAGATTCCCTTCTCTTTCCTTAATTACATCCAGAGGACATGAGAAATATCGCTTTCCAGTTGTTTTTATTTGGGGGACACCAGGGATTGAACTCAGGGTCACACTACCACTGAGCCCCACCTCCAGCCCTATTTTGTATTTTATTTAGAGACAGGGTCTGAGTTGCTTAGTGCCTCACTGTGGCTGAGGCTGGCTTTGAACTTGTGATCCTCCTGCCTCAGCCTCCCGAGCTGCTTGGATTACAGGCCCGAACCACCACGCCAGGCCTGGTCTCTTTCCATTTTGCAGAGCACAAATCCATCGCTATATCACTGACACAAACACATTCAAAGGAATCATGTCTCAGATGCACTTTTCTTCAGTAGAAATCTTTTCTTTTTAAAAAATTTTGTTCCATTCCCTCCGTGGACGTCATTTGCCCCTAAGTCATAGACAACACACCAAGCTGTCATCCGCAGGCTTTAAACATGGGATGGTCACTTGTAGACTTTCCCACATCTAGCTTTTCTCACAGGGAAACTATTTTCTGGACCTCTCCCCGAGTGCCCTGCACACCTGTTGCTCATTTTTGGAGATGCCATTCCACAGAGCTGGTGTCCTGAGTGACCCAGCCCGAGAGTGGAAACACCGAGACGGTGCATTTCCAGTCTCCCCACGGTCAGCTACTCAGTCAACACTCCTCCGTGTGCCTGTAGGGAGCAAGGCTTCTGTCTCCAAGGGTGGCTTATGAGAACTGGGGTGCCTGGGTTTAGGTGCTGTCGTAAGCTCCCATTATGGAAAAGCCTGGAGACACACACACACACACACACACACGGAGACCAGCCTTAGGGCCCTGACACCAAGCCTTACAAACGTGTGGTCACACTGGCTTCCCAAGGGCCAGGGTCAGCAGACATTTTCTGGGAAGCACTAGTTAATAAATATTCTAAGCTTTGCGGGCCACATGGTCCCCATCAGTCTCAAGGCTGCCTCTGAGAAACACATACATAAACAAATGATCATGGCTGCACCCAATAAGGCTTTGTTTTCAAAACCAGGTGGTGGCTGGCTTCAGCCCTGCAGCTGTAGTTGGCAGGCTGCCCCTCCCCCATTCTATACCACCAGCCACTGACCAGTCAGTCTGTCCTTGGATTATTCTGAAGGAGACTTCAGACTCTGTATCATTTTCTGTTTGGTTTTTTTTTTTTTTTTGGTCCTGGGGATTGAATCCAGGGGGACCAAACTACTGAACCACATCCCCAGCCCTTTTTACTTTTTGAGATAGGATCTCGCTAAGTTGCTGAGGCTGGCCTCAAACTTGCCATCCTCCTGCCTCAGCCTTCTGAGTCCCTGGGATCACAGGCATGTACCACTGCTCCTGGCTGACACTGTATCACTTTCTCAGTAAATCACCACTCGAGGTGACTGTGAAAAAGACTTAACCGGCTCAAGTTGGATTAGGGACTTCTAGGTCCCTTCCCACGGCTAGACAGTAAAGGCCATCAGATGATGGAGGGTCCTGGATACGAGGGCAAGAAGTAGTGGGATGTGGGGGCTGGGGATGTGGCTCAGTTGGCAGAGTGCCTGCCTCACATGCACAAGGCCCTGGGGTGGGGACCCACAGAAGGTTCTCAAGCAGGGGACTTGATACAGATATCCCTCCCTCCTCCTGAAGCAGGAGTTACTTCTGCAGCGTTCTAACCAGGGAGAGTGTGGATGTTTGCCCACTGCACCATGGGGCCTGGCCTAGGTTAGGGCCAACTAAACCAAAGATCCAAGGAACATGCCCGGCCCTCCTCTTGCAGCAAGGCCCGAAGGCAGAGGCCTTCTTGTGGACGGAGGCCTGGGGCCCAGCTTCCATGGCCAGGCTGCTCAGGGCTCCGAGGCACCAGGCAGGGCCGAGCTCAGCTTTCTGAGCCCTTGTGGTCAACCTGAGGCCCTCCAGGACCCTCGGATGTCAGCTACCTCGAGGTCACCAGGCAGAAGTTCCTGGGGGCCCAGCTCCGTTGCTTTAATAACACTTCAAGCCTGGGACGCCACCTCTCTATCCTTCCTATGTCACACGACCCCAACTACCAACATTCTAAATCCTGTCCTAGTCTCAGACCAAAGATTGTATTTTACCATTTTCTAGAACTTTCCAAGCTACTGGGGCAAATCACCTATTTTTCTTTCTTCTTTTTTTAAAAAGAACTCTAGTTTCTCTTAATGTAGCCAACACGCATGTTGCCTTTCCTCCCCACTAGGATTAAGGACAAAGGGGATGCAGCCTTGTCCCTCTATACAGGCCCACTGCTGACCAAAGGGCAGAGGGTGGCGGGTGGCGGATGCACTGTGGCTCACGGCCACACAGGACAAAGTCCTTCCCATCCCTGTCGGCCCCAGGCTCTGCAAGACGTCACTTGGCCTGAGGTGGGGCCTACCTGCAGGCCAGGGCAGTGGGGGCAGGGCTCCCGGGCACAGGGTGGGCAGTGGGGCTCAGCGGCTCACCTCTGGAGGGGGCTCTGGGCTAGAGAACATCCTCTGGGAACAGGCTGTTCTCCAGATTTCCCTGGAGTCACACAGGACCTAAGACCAGCCGAGTCTCCCCTCAAAGAGCGGCATTGTGCACCACTTCCTGCCCGCTGGCCCCGGTGTCGCAGGCTGGCCTCAGAGAGCCAATTACCAGCAGGCACCGCAGGAAGGGCGGCCCTCTCCTCCCCTCCCCTCGAAGCCTCGGCCTCCCTCCTGCCCCTCCCCAGCCTGGTGGCCCTGTCAGGGGTGTCCTTGGGGCTTCACTTCTGTGGGAAGCGGGGCCTAGGCTGGCCAGCTGGGCCCTGTCCGGTCACACACACAGCTCTGGGCAGGAGCCCAGCCCTTGAGCTGCCAAGGCCAGCCCAGCTCATGGCAGGGCGGGAGGATGTGCTCGGGTGGGGGTGGCACCACGGGTGGGGGTGCAGCCCTGAGGGCAGAAGGGAAGAGGGAAAGCAAGAGGAAGGAAGGAAGAGACAGCAGAGAGCAGGAGGGAGCCTCCGTTTGAATCTGGTTGGTCCACTTGCCGAAATTCGACTGCCATTGGCTAACTGCCATGGTGTCCTTAGGAGGGGGGACCTTGAGAGGTGACTGAAAGGACAGGGTCAATGCCTTTCTGGAGTGGGTTCGTTCTCAGGAAAGCGGGTCGCCACAAAGCAAGGCGAGGCGGCCTCTTCTGTCCAGCTCCTTGGTTTATTCCCTGTGTGGTGCTGGTGCTTGAACCCAGGGCCTCAAGCGGCCTCCGCCAGCGCTCCACCATGGTGTCCAGCCTCCTTCATACACACTCACTTGCTTTTGCCTTCCAATGTGAGTTGAAGAAGCAAAAGGCACTGAGCAGACGCCAGGGCCTTGCTCTTGGACTTCCTGGCCTCCAGAACTGTGCACTACATACACTTTTTTACTTTATAAATTACCTAGTCTCTGGTGTTCTCTTATAGCAAACAGAAAATGGACAAAGACAGAGGGAGAAGCAAGCATTTATCTGCCCAGGGGAAGGCCTAGGGCCAGTGGCCTCAGCAACGCCTGCCCACGGTGGCAACTGGGGACTGGAACCGGCAGGGCCTCATGGTGCCAGCTCATCTTACTAGTTTTGGAAAGTTACAGAAAACAGCTTGGGAGAGGGGGCTTGGTCCAGCTCTCAGCCTCCTCCCAGCCCAGCCCGTATTCCTGCTACTGGTTCTGAGCTGCGTGAACCAAAATCCTCCCCCAGGTGCCTGGTCCTGAGATTCAGGGCTCAGCGGGCTCCTTGGGGTCCTCAGTCCCCCGGGGAGTAACAAGGCTGGCGATGGGGAAAGGCAGGGTGAGGCCTGGAAGGGAGAGACTCACAGCCAGCACAGGTGGGCAGCCACGGGGAACAGCTGAGACATCGGGCCTGAGCCAGGGTGGTAGAGAGGGCTGGGGCCATGTCGAGGCCAGAGGACCTGTGACAGTGAGGGAACAAGCAAGGGAGAGGAGGCTGGGCAGTACTCGGTGGCGAGGTGTCTGCAGCATCAGTGAGACTAATTCTTTCAAATTGTCAAAATTAACAAGAGTACAGAGGCTCCTTGGGTGATGATGGGATCACGTTCCAAACAACTCACTGTACATTGGAAATCCTGTTAAGTCAAAAATGCATTAAGCCAGGTGTGGAGGTGCAGGCCCGTAATCCAGCTACTTGGCAGGAGGGAGGCTGAGGCAGGAGGATTGCAAGTTTGAGACCAGCCTCAGCAACTTAGTAAGACCCTGGTTTCAATAAATAAATAAAAAGGGATTGCAGGCTGGGGATGTGGCTCAAGCAGTAGCGCGCTCGCCTGGCATGCGTGCGGCCCGGGTTCGATCCTCAGCACCACATACAAACAAAGATGTTGTGTCCGCCGAGAACTTAAATAAATAAATATTTTAAAAAAAAAAAAAAAAAAAAAAAAAAAAAAAAAAAAAGGGATTGCAGATTGCTCAATGCCAGTTCCACACACGCAGGCACATGGACACACACAAAGCATTTACGACCCCTCACTAGTGGACACCGTGGTTGGGCCTGGGCTACTTCAACACGCTCAGAACACTTACATTAGCCCTCTGCTGGCAGGTGGTCCACACAAAGCCTATTCCATACAAAAGTGCCGAAAGGCTGGTGTCATTTACAGAACCGCTGCGGGACACCTGCGTGGGCTCACTTTCACGCCATCATGAAGCTGAGACACCTGAAGTTGATCCCTTCTACGTCAGGGACCGTCTGTAGTTGTCACTGTTACGAGACCGTGGTGGCAGCAGCGTCCACAGCCAGGGACCCTCCCTTGGGCCTCTGCCCCCTACTAGGCATCCCAGCTGTGATTTGCTTCTGATTCCCCCCAGGGCTCTTGAGGACAGGGAATCTGACCCACTATTATCCAAGTCCAGTCGCCCCAGGTAGCAAAGAAAACAAGAGGCAGGGTCAGGGCTGCAGGCGGCGTAGCTTGTGCTTTGCACACGTGAGAACCCTCCAACCCCCGCACCAAAAACCCCAGTGAGGCCAGAATTCAAACCCAGCTCCACCTGCACCATGCTGCCCTCAGAAACCCCCAGCGGTCCAGCACAAACCGGCCCGCGTCTGCTGCCTGGTCCCCCAGGACCTTTTGCTCCTTCAACTCACGGTGGAAAGCAAAAGCAAGTGGGTCCCTTAGTTTGAGGTACTGATCAGGCTGGAGAACAGGAGCTGATCCTCTGGAGAAGCCATCCAGGACAACCTGGCAGCACAGATTCCTGTCCCCTTGTGGAAGCGACTCTAGGTCAGGAGACACAGCAAGCAGATGGCCACCTGACAGGCTGGCAGGACAGTCCCCACTGCGAAACCAGGTCAGCTGGCACTTTGATCTTGGGCTTCCCGGACTATAAATATCTGTTGCTCGAGGGCCTGGCCCAGGGTATGTTTTTTTGGCCCCCAGCTAACGCAGCATTTCTCCACTGTAGGGTTTCGCTTGCTGCATCAACTGGGAACTACCAAAATTAGGACCATGTCTCCCATCTCCCTCGCTAAAGCCCGCACATCCTCTGACTTTTGGATTTGTGATAAGTAACTGAACAGCTGGGTCAGGCAGATCCCCAAAAGGTTAGTGCTGAGCCAGGCTCAGTGGTGAATGCCTGAAATCTCAGTAGCTCAGGAGGCTGAGGCAGGAGGACTGCAAGTTCAAGGCTGTCCTCAACAACTCAATGAGACCCTGTCTCAAAATCAAAATTAAAAAGGGCTGGGGACATGGCTCAGTGGTTAAGTGCCCTGAGTTCAATCCCCAGTGAAAGAGAGAAAAAAATAAATAAAAGCAAGGCAGGCAGGCTCTGTTTGGTAATGTCCCCATCTGGACAGTGGATTGGGAGAGTGGAGAAGACCAAGAAACCACAGATGTGCAAACCTGTGTTCGGCTGGAGGAGGGTGACCAGGCCTGTGCAGTGCCCCGAAGAGCTAAAGAAACAAGTGGGCACTGGGAGGAGCATACCAGGGTCCGTCAACAGTGAGCTGTGTCTGTCTACAGGTGAGATGTGTCTGTCCATGACGCAGAATCCTTAGTCATTTCTAAAACAGAAGGATGTTGTGCTGCATGCCACAACACAGAGGGACCTCGAGGACACCATGCTAGGTGACATCAGCCAGTCACCAAAGGACAAGGGCTGAACAATGACAGTTACAGAGGTCCCTAGAGTGGTTGGACTCTTGAGAGTCAGAAAGTGGTTACCAGGGGCTGGGGGACGGGGACAATGGGAGTTGCTAAAATAGGGTAAATTCCCCAGAGAACAGCCCAGTGGAGTCACTGAGAAACTGTGGTTAGAAAAAGTGGGGGCGCAGGGGCCGTGGCTCAGTGACAGAGCGTTTGCCTTGGTGTGAGGCCCTGGGCTCACCCTCAGCACAGTGTATAAATAAAGCTATTGTGTCCACCTACGACTGAAAAACAAGGCCTTGGTATTCAGGGCAGGGCCACCCCCCAGCTGGTGAGACACTGTGCCACACGAGCCCAGGGGGGCTTTGACAGCTGTGATGGACAGTGAACAACTGGATGCGGGACCTCCCAGGCGCTGCCAGCCAGTGGAGCTCGTCCTCAAAGGGCTGGCTGCTGACGGGAGAGGAAGCCGGCCTTCCTCCTGCCCCTTCCTTCTCCGGCCGGGCAACTCAAAGCACTTCATGAAGACTGGAAAGGGCGTCCAAGTTGCCCTGAGTCTGTGAGTGGTACAGAGTAACAAGCAGAGTCAGGAGGGGACACTGAAAGACAGGGCCTTCCAGACGCGCGGAGGGTACCCAAGTGGACACCTGCAGTGCTCCTGTGTGCACAAAGTAAAGAGGCCGGGCAAGGCCGGGAAAGCGGCCTCGGCCAGCGGCTGAGCAAGCTCCCGCTTCGCATCTGGTAGGACTGATCACTGAGGCAGAGGCACTGACCGGAAGTGCGGGGCCGAGGGGCGGGGCCGCGGAGCCGAGGGGAGGGGCCACGGGGCCGCCCACATTGCGGAGGGAGCAAGAGGCTTCCGAGACTCAGTTAACTGGAGCTCAAGGGTGAGGAGCCCATCGCCCACCTCGAGGGCCTGGCGACATAGTGGAGAAAAGAACAGGGGGTCATGGGGAGTCAAGGAGAAAAGGACCAAGGGTCATGGAGAAATTGACCAGAGATCATAGCAGAGTGATAGAGAAAGGGACCGGAGATCAAGGCAGGTCATGGAGAAAGGGACCAAGGATCATGGTGGGGTCATGGAGAAAGGGATCAGGGATCATGGGAGTATGGTGGAGAAAGGGACCAGGGATCTGGCAGAGTCATAGAGAAAGGGACCGGGGATCATGGCAGGATCATGGAGAAAGAGTCCAGGGACCATGGCGGGGTGGTAGAGAGAGGGAGTGGTATCCAAAGACCAGTCAAGATTTGCCTGAGAGAAGGTGATAGAACTGCACACATCAACCACAGGGGATCCTAGAAACAGGGCTGGGGCTGGGGCTCGGGGAACAGTGGAGATGCATGAGGCCCTGGGTTCCATCCAGCAATGCAAAATAAATAAACCAATAAATAAAATAAAAGAGATCCCTGAAAGGAAAAAAGCCAACATGTGTCCATGGAGCAGCTGATGTCAAAGTGTCCTTGCTTCCCTGTTAGGTTCTAAGCCAGTGTTTCATGTGATGTGGTGTCGACTATCCATCCATCACTAAGGCAAAGTCTCCCACCACATCTCCAAGACAAGAATGACCATGGGGGCGAGGCCTGCTGGCCCCAGGCCGTTCCCTCCTCCCTGACCTCACCACGGAGAGCATGTACCGGGCACAGATGGGGCTAATGGATTGGAAGGAACAGCAACTTATCTGGAGGATACTGAAAGAGAACGACCGTGGATGACGACCAGAGGACAGGACCTCCCGGGCCCAGCATCCAAGGGCACATGATGGAAGAGCAGAATCGGGAGAAAGGGCCAAGGTGGAACAAAGAGCTTCCAGTGCGTCCGCCAGCGGACTCATGTGGCCACCACAGGAAGGGGAAAGTTAGGAAGCCAGCTCACTGTGGGTGATGTGAACTGAATTATATACCTAGGACAAGAGCCAGTCCTGGTTGCTTCCACCACATGCCAGAGGTTGCCGGGCACCAGATACAGCAATCCCGCGGTATCCTTAGGGGATGTGTTCCAAAACCATAGAGACCGCACTCTGAGTGTGCCCAAGTCCCTGTGGAGCATTCGCACAGAACCTAGGTGTACCCTCCCGAAATCTTCAAATCATCTCTAGAGTAGTTACAATTCCTAACAATGCAAATGCCACGTGAACAGTTTCTTTCCTGCTCTGTTTAGGGAACAGCAACAAGAAAAAGAGATCTAGGCATGCGTTGTATAGGTGCAGTTGGTTAAATCTGCCAAGGCGGAACCCAGGATGCGGAGGGCCAGCGGGAGTGTGTTCAGATAAGGTGGACATAGGCAAATGACCCGAACAGGGGTGACGAGCCACTCAGGGTCAGAGAGAGAAATCAAGGAAAACGCTGGGGGAGGGGTGATGGGGAAGAAGGGCAGAGAAAGTTTCAGAGACCTCGGTTCATCACGTGAGGCACAGGGAAGGCCCCCAGGCTAGACCAGGACCCCATGTGAGCACGAAAGACACCAGTTCTCTTCTCCTCAGGCCTCTCCACACTGGAAGTGACTCCAGTGTCCCTCAGGCAGAGGACACACCATCTGCAGGGCGGACATCCACAGGGCGCCACTTGGCAACATCAAAAAACCCCCCAAACTTGATGCCCCCACAGAGAGGGATGAATCTCAAAGGCACTAGGACACCATTTACACCATGTCCTGGAAAAATCAGGGGCCAGGGGCTGGAGTGGGGGAGACTGGTCACAAAGAGGCAGGGGAGAAGTCTGGGGGTGATGGAGCCAGGGTCCCGGCTCTGGTGCCAAAACTCAAGGTGCATTTTGCTGCATGTAAATCACACTTCCATAGACCTGGCATTCAAACAGAGAAGCCAGGTTTGGTGACAGGTGGCCAGGGAGCCTTCGGAAGGCGCCCCACTACACGGACTTCAGGTATTCAGTCCTGGAAAGCTTAAGGCCCCCGCGACCTCTGATCCCAGATCCTGGGACCTCATCATGTGCTTCTCTTTCTCTTAAACTTCATTCAACTTCATTTCCTGTCGGCTGACAATGGACTGGACACTGTTCTGGGCACAGGGGTCCAGCAGTGAGCAAGACAGACAGAAGCTCTCCTGGGACACGCTTCCCCGTGGCAAGAGGGAGACCCAAACCTAAATAAGCAACCCGCGGATCTGATGGAGATGAGCATGCAAAGAAAAAGGAGGCCAAAAGGGCACCAGGCAGTGGCAATGTGGGCGCCACACGAGTGTCACCTTATCTGCATGATTAGAGGCCCCTTGAGCAGCATCCTGGAAGAAGTGAAGGAGGAGCCGTGAGGACACCGGGAACAGCATTTATGTCGGAGGGAACAGCAAGTCAAAGTCTTGAGAACGGCAGGACTGGGGCAGAGAGGGATGAGCACAGCAAGCAGCCGGATGGAGTGAGGCTCCTAAAGCATTTCCTGTGGCTTGGGTGAGGTCTGTGGCCACCAAAGCTCATGTTGAAATTTCACCCCCAATGGCATGGTGTTGAAAGGCGGTGGGACCTTGAAGAGGCAATTAGGTTAAGAGGGATCAACGACTTTCACAGGGGTCTGGGTTAATTCTCATGGGGACAGGGTTAATGAACATGGGAGTGAACTGTTACAAAGCCAGGTGGCCTCCTGTGTCACACCTTCTATACCTGCACCCTCGCCCTTCAGTTTCTCCCATAAGTGGAAGCAGCAAGTGGCCTCTCCAGAAGTGGAGCAGGTGCCAGAACCTTCCTGCTGGAATTCCCAGCCTCCAGAAACACGAGCCAACACAAGCCTCTATTCCTTATAAATTAACCTGTCTCAGGAGCTCTGTTACAGCAACAGAAAACTGATCAAGACGAAGGAACTGAAGGCAGAAGAATGATCTGTTTGTTATTGTCGTTGTTGTTGTTGGTTTTAGGACTTCTCTGGCTGCTGAGTGGGGAACACACAGTACAGGAAGCAGGGATGATAAACAGGAGACTATTACAATAATGTGGGCCAGGCACACGGGTGGCTTGGACCAGGACAGCGGGGCAGGAGCTGGAGAGCAACAGCTAGGGTCTGGGTGTTCCCTGAACGCAGCACAGTTGGGTCTACGGATGTTTTTGGTGTGGCGGTGGCAGAGAAAGATGGAAGCAAGAAGTCCTGGCATCTGAGGGTAGAACTGGCATTTTCTGAACAGAGGACACCGGGGAGGATTCCGGCTCGTGGCAGGACCTGGAGTGTGGGTCTGCGTGTGACGAGGCTGGAGGCTCGAGACGCCTATAAGCACCTGCTGCAGTCTGAGCCTGTGCCCCCACTGACCCTGGGCTGCACCCTAACCCCAGAGCAAGAGCATCAGGAGGCGGGGCCTCTGGGAGGCCGTGGGGTCACCAGCGGGCTCGTCCCCTCCACCCTGCGAGGTATGACGGCAAGGCACCATCTATGACACAGAGCGAGACTCAACCTGTGAAACCTTGACCCTGGACTCCCAGCCTCCAGCATGTGAGCAGTAACTTCCGTAACTCCCGTTGCTCGTAGGTGAACCCAGCCTGGGGTGTTTTGTTACAGCCCGGCATGGGACAGGACGGCATCCAGGCAGACGGGCAGCTGGGAGGGCAGGGAGAGGGTCAAGCTGGACAGACTTGGGGGTTACCAAGGTGCTTGTAGTGGCGTTCAAAGCCACCAGCCAGCGGCATGAGATCACTTCAGAAGTGCCAGTCAATAAAAAGTGCAAGAGGCCCAGATGGAGCTCAGGGACCTTCCCACCAAGTCAGGGACACACAGAGCTTGGTTCCACTTCCCTAGCACCCCAACTGCAAGTTGAAAGAGGCTGTAAAAGGGCAGCCAGTGGGTGGGAGGGACACTGAGAGTGACAAGATGGCCCTAGTGACCTGGGGTCAGGGAACAGGACCTGGGGGCTCTCGGCACCTCTGAGCAGCCTGGCTTCTCTCCTCTGCTTCCCCCTGCTGTGGGCTCTGCCCCGGCCATTCCCACGAGGTGAGGCCACCCAGGTGCGTCCCCTGGGCCAGGCCACGGGCACTGGCTTTAAGGTTGCTGGTAACAGGGTGATGCTTGCCTTGGGCTGCGATGGGACACAGGCAGAGGGGGCTCTGGTGATGGGGTAGAACTGAGGCCGTGACAAAGAATGGGGCCTGGTCCCCTCTTCTCCAGGTGGATGAGCACAGAGCAGGGCCCTCCCTGTGCTTGGGTGACCGTGGGCTGAACCATCTGACTCTGGGGTCTCCCGCACGGTGGCCGGGAAAGCGAGATTGACAGCAAGGGGTGGGAGGAGAACAACCTGTTTTCATGAGGGTCTCAGAGCTACTCCTTGTCCCCCATGCCAGCTGCCTCTCTCCCTGTGGCAGAACTTCTGACAAATGTGGAGTACCCACTTAGGCCACCGGAAGGCCTAGGATGCAGGGCACAGGGTAAGATGCTCAGACACCATGTCTTAGGGAAAAGGAGAAGCTGGCCCGTCTCCCCAGTCCCACCCCCAGGCCACCGCTTTCGTCACAGAGAGACCTTGGTTCCACTTCCCTAGCACCCCAAACTGCAAGGTCACGTTCACAGGTCTCACACCAAAGGACTCGATCACCCCAGCCGCTCTTCCAGAGCGTTACCTGCCTGGGGAGCTGGCCTCGGGACGGCCCTCAGACACACCCTGGCCCCGGTGTTCTCTGAGCTGGGCTCACGAGCTTCTCATGCAGGATTCCAGGGAAACTTCCAGAGAGACAGCTGGTCCACAGGAGCCGACAACCCGGCCGAGTCCTCCCCTAAACCACCAGCGTTGCCCAACTTCCTCGCCTCCCTCCTCTGCCCAGCTGTCCAAAGGCGGGGTTCGCCTTCTCTCCTTTTTCAGTAACACACAGCAAGTCGCCCGGCCATCAGGACGCGAGGCGGTGGGGGTGGCCGCTGGCTGACAGATGGTCCGGAGCAGGGAACCCCTCGTTGTCCAGTTCTGTCTCTGAACCCATTGTCCTAGACACGAACAGCCACAGAACATACCCTGAGCAACAAATATGCCCCAGAGGGCCACTCTGAAATGACATTTGAATATGTATCATGTCCACAGAACAAGACTTGGGACTTGTGGGCTCTTTTTTTTTTAAGAAAATATTTGTTTTAGTTGTAGATGGACTCAATACCTTTACTGAAACCCAGGACCTCACACATGTTAGGCGAGTGCTCTCCCGCTGACCCCCAAGGAAGCAGGAAGAGCAGGTCCTCGAGGGCCCTCCCAGCTCCGACCCACAGCGGGGCCCAAATGCAGCCTCTGCAATGCCCCTCTCCACGGCCCCTTTTGATCCTGGTCCCCACTTCAGATGGTGGCCTGCACACAGCTGTGACCTAGTTTTCCTGAAGCACAGCCTAGAAGTCCACAAAACCCCGTTTCACACACACAATGGCGACGCCAAGGTATCTCCTTGGCTCTGGCTGAACGTTCTCCATTCACCTGTTTGGCTCATTCAGATCCACGAATGCCAGGCTGGCTGGGTGACGAGGACAACAGCATTGCTCAGTTTGTTCCCTAGAGCCTGCATCTGCTGCCCTCTGAGGCAGAGCCCGTGCAAGGGAGGCAGGGCCTGCTCCAGTGGCCAAGTCACACTGGGGTGGCCACAGCCTTTCTCTAGAGCTGCGTGTTCTCTGTTCTATTATTCAGATGGTTAGAGCTGAACTCCTGGCTCAGCAGACCTCTGTCTGACCTCAACACGTTTGTACCTTAAAGGAAGATTTCTCGCATCTTCAAAACAGTTCAACCTTCTCCTAGCAGATGCTATGACTGATTTTTGTTTGTTTTTTTTTTTGTATCAGGGATCGAACCCAGGGGCGCTTAACCATTAAGCCACATCCCAAACCTTTTTATATTTTATTTAGAGACAGGATCTATTGAATTGCTTAGGGCCTCACTAAGTTGGGGAGGCTGGCTTTGAACTCAGGATTCTCCTATTTCAGCCTCCCCAGCGGCTGGGATTACAGGCGGGTACCACAGCATCCAGCTATTACAACCTTTTGTTCCAGTGAGAACCAAAAGGAGAAAGTCTGTCAGAAAACCTAGAGCAGGTGCCTGGGACAGCCACCTGCCTAAGGTCCAGCCCACCTCCAACTAAGTCTCCCTTCCACCCTCCAGGAAGCCGATTCTAGTCCGGGTTGCTCATGCAGCCTTACCGCACAGCCACGTGCTCTCTGGAGGACGCTCCCTCAGACAGACCCATTTGAGTGTGCGGGAGACTGGACAGTGGGCCCGTGAAAGCCAAGTTCCTTGTGGGCAGACCATGGAAAGCAGCTGAACAAGACTCCATCGAGTGGCCACAGGACCTTGACCTTGTCCCAGATATCAGCAGAGACAAGAGTGAGGGACTGAGAGAAGACATTCCCAAGCCCTGAACTCCAGCCCACACATGGGCCAGTTCTGGGATGGCCTCTGGCCATGGGAACACCAGCTTGCCTTCTGCAAAGCCCTCATCCCATTCCATCGGCTCTCCAACTGGGATGGGCCAACGGCACGCAGCATGGGTTTTCACTGTGTTCAGTGGTCCCCAAACCTGCCTCCACCTGGACATCCCTGAGAACTTAATTCTGTGACCCCAGGCAGAAGGCACGACCCGCTGAACAGATGCCCCAGAATGGACTCTCTGGTCTAGGCAGGGGCCGCTGCATGTCCTGCCCTGGATCCCGCCCGTACCTCGGGAGAGCACTCCACGTCCAAGTCTCAGGAAACAGCCCGGCTAATGGAGAGTCTGGAACAGGGGAAGTCGACAGCACAGAGACAGCGTGGTGGAGGCAGTGGGATCCCCAGCGCCGGGGAGAGTCCCACAGCTCAGACAGGCACAGGAGTCAAGTCAACGTGAAAGCTTTATGGAAAATGTGAATTGACGCCGGGGACAAATTAGGAGATGATTATTCATCTTACAAAAGAAAATGGCATCAGATTCCTTTAAATAGCAATCTCCGCTAGTACATTTAAAATAGGATTCAGTTTACAGAAGTGTGATTTATACAAAACCACATCTGTTACATAAAACTCAAAAAAAAATAGCTCTCCTCCCATGAAGCCTCTAACTATAGAGCTGGCCCAGTACAGTTGGTCACCCGCTCTCTGAGAGGCCCAGTCTTGCTCTGTCACCCAGTTCCACGCTTCACCCCAATCATGGTTAAGTTTCTTAGAGGTCATCCAAATCTCTAGTCTTCAAACTCAGAACAACTGCTGGGAATTCTTTTCCTTTTCCACACATATTTCTTTTTCTTTCTTTTTTGGCACTGGGGATTGAACCCAGGGGCACTTTTCCACTGAGCCACATCCATAGCCGTTTCTATTTTTTTTTATTTTGAGACAGGTCCTTGCTAAGTTGCGGAGGTTGGCCTCAAACTTGTGATCGCAGGCCTGCAGCCGTTCAACACATATTTCTTGAAGGCTTATCCTGTCCCGGCACTACCACCGCCATGCTGAGCAGGTTGTGGAATGAGGACTGCAAGAGGTCCAATATGACAGGAGCCACAAGGGCAGGGGTGGTAGGGAAATGGAGGTTTTGAGCACGGGGGTACCATGGCCTGACTCACTTTGCTAAAGGAGTCTTCTGGCTGAGACACACCTCAGTGCCAGGTGTGGACCCAGGGACCCCAGTTAGGATGCTGCTGTAGTGACGCAGGCCAGAGATGACGTGGCTCGGACCGTGACGCGTACGGTCGGATTTGGATCTTATTTTGAAGGTAGAGTCGATGAGGTCTGCTGACGCAGAATGCGATGGCGGGAGGCTATGGACGTGGGCTGGGAGGAAGGAAGGAGGCACAGCTGACACACCAACTCTTGGCCAGAGCAACAGGAAGGATGGACTGCCACTGAGGGGCCAGAGAGGCCATTGTGGGGTGGGCTTGGGTGGGGAGTCGGGGCTCATTCCTAGAGGGGTACATGGAGACTCCAGGCGGAGCCACACAGGAGGAGCAGACTGGGCCAGGCCTGGGATTCAGGAGAGCTCTGGGTTAGGTTCATAAATTGGGTGATGCGCCCCTCCCAGAGCAGGGATGCTGTCTCACGGGGCAGAGGTGGAAGGGACAGACGGCTATGCAGCCTCTGTCCTGGGGCACTCGATGTAGGACTGGAAAGACCCCCCCAGGAGTGAGTGCCGATGGGGAGTCTGGGACACCCCAGAGAGGAGGGACCCTGGGACGGAAATGCAGAACAGCCCAGGGGTAAGAGAAACCAGCACAGCGGGTGCCCTGGGGGCCACATGGAGAGCGACATTCAGGACAGTCAGGTGGCAGTGATCAGCGTGTAACTGCTGACTGATCGGGTGGGACAAGACCTGGCCGCTGGATTGGATGGTGCCGTGGCCTTTAGCAGGGCTGCTTGGGTGTGGTGGGAGACATAGAAGCCCCCTCCCTGATGGGGTCCAGGAAAAGAGAGGGAGCTGGAGGCAGCCAGCAGCTGCAGCACACCTGCCATTTGGGGGAGCAAAGGGGCAGCACATCGAAGGAGGGGACCAGGGCTTTCCTTGCCAATGGGAGAAATGGTGGCATTTCTGTGTATACGAGGGGAAGTGTCTGGGACAGGGACCTGGTCAGGCGCACTTTCCTGCTACACAGCCAGGGCTCAGCCACAGGCGGCCACGGGTGAGCTAACCAAGATTTCCAGGGACTGAGCCTCTCCAGAGCAAAAGAGGAAGCAAGGTCACGGGCAAAGCCACGGCGGGCACATGGCGGGCGGGTGCACGCGGAGGAAGAAGCTGGCCACTGTCTCCACCATGCAGCCAGCCCCAGTCCTGCCCCCAGTGCTGGTCACCAGCCCTGGAGCCCGCTGTGCCTCCTGGTGCCTGTCCAGCTTGGAGAGTGGCTGGACCCCGGGGGGATCAGACATATGTGGTCACTCTGGTGTCCTTCTTGTTCTTCAAGGAGAACTTTCAGGAAGAGAGGGGGGAACCCATGGGCTGACTGGGAGGAAGACGCAGGGCCTGGGCAACAGGAGGGGGGAACATAAGGACAAAGGCTCAGAGTCTCTGGTTTGTCTTTCACTTCCTCCCTCCCCACCATGGGTCTCGGTTTCCCTCCTAAAAACAGGTGGAGAAGCCTTCCCTCCACTGGGCAGAAGCCCAGTCGGTCACTCTCACCTGGCCCATAACAGATCCGAGATCCATTCCCATCGTTCACTGAGCCCTTATCACAACACTGGGACGAACTCTGCTGACCACATGGGGAAACTGAGGCATAGGATAGCTCAGGGAACTGCCCAGCTGGTCACGATGCCTGGCTAACTGGGCGACACAGCTGGTGAGGAGCAGAGCCAGAATCTGAACCCAGATCTCACTGCAGGTTCAAGTGCATGCATCCCAGACACCTCTTCCCCGGCCTGAGGAGGACGATCAGACTCGTTTCCACCAAAAAAACCCACAGAGGCCGAAGCCAAGTCCTCGGTTTCAGGGACGGAGAAAGAACACGGGTCAGAACCAAATAAATTCGCCAGCAAGTGAGCAATGCAGGGCCTGGTCACCCGCAGGAGGCCACAGGATGTCCATCAGGCAGGGGCCCTCCATCCTCCCTGCCCTGACCCCGGAGCACAGGCAGGAGAGGACCTGCTAGAGCCTTCTCAGGCCAGGGAGGCTGCTGACCCTGGAGGTGGGCTGCATCTCCGCGGTGGCTGCAAAGTGACCTCCCCAGAAAGCCAGGCTACTGGGAACCACACTCTGTCTCTCGAGGGCAAAGAAGAACCATCCTCAGGGGAGTGAGCGGAGGGGTCACAGAGGGTAAGAGGTGGCCGCCATCAAGCCTCCAGGCCTGACAGCCAGGGGGTCCCCGGCTCCTGGCGGTCACAACGCTGCCAGACCACCTTCCACAGAACATGGCTCCAACCACCCACATGGTACAGTTTGATCTGTCCCCAGAGGGCCATGCACTGAAGACCTGGTCCCAGCTCATGGCTCCACTGAGAGGTGGCACAGCTTTTAAAAGTGGTCCTGGTGGGAAGTTGTTGGGTCACTGGACACGTTTTAGAAGGAGATATCAGGATTCAGGCCTTCCCGGGTCTCTCTCTACCCAGAGGCCAAGAGGCGAGCAGCTTCCTGCACCGTGTGCTCCTACCACGAGGCCCTGCCTTCCCACAGGCACAAAAGGCACGAGACAACCGATCGATCATGGGCTGGAACTTCCAAAATGGTGAGCAAAATAAATCTTTCCTCTTTTTAGGCTGATCAACTCTGGTGCTTGTTACAGCAACAGAAAGGTGGCTGATACCCAGGCTCACAGCCACATACAGGGAAACTGCTCTACTTCCTGTCCTGGCAACCAAAGCTTGGGGACTGGCTTCTGCTGGCCTTTTCAATCCTACTGGTCATTCCTGTCCCTCAGGGATGTTTTCCAGACATGTCCTGCATCATCTGACCCTTCTATCGAGGCTAGCCTAGACTCACCCCCTTCCAACCACCTCCGCTGATTTGAGTTCCAGCAGTCGGTCACTCGCTCCTGGTTTCCTTCACTCATTAGATCCCACCACCCGACACACACAGGGTAGCTACGTGTCAAGTGCTGGATCTGGTCAGCTCGCAGGTAGGGAAGACAGTGCTGGCTTCGAAGACCAGGTCTAGCTGGACAGGCATCAGCAGGGTGTCCACAGCATGTTTAGAGGAGCAACACCCAGGGGCAGCATACAGGGCAACAGGCTGGGCATGTGGCCAGCGCTGAAGGATGGGAATGACACCTGGAGGAGGAGCTGTCTCACCAGAGGAGCTGGCCTGGAAAAGAGCCACAAGGGACATCAGCCAGCAGGACAGCAGGGCCGAGGCTCGGAAGTGAACAATGCCCCAAGTGAGGGACTACCAAGCTGCCAGCGTCACTGTGGGGGTGGAAAAGCAAAGGGGGTGCCATGGATTGAAGTCTGTGTTCCTTAAGGCAGAATCCAAGTTAAAGCGTCATTCCTGCAGCGGGGTCCTCTGAGGAGGGGCTAAGTGATCCCCGAGGCTCTGCCCTATGGGCAGGATGAGCCTTCCAAGACAGAGGCCACAGACAGCAGCCTGTGCCTTCCATCTCTTCCGTGCTGACAGAACGTACCCCATATGGAAGAGGTCCTCGCCAGACACCAAACCTGTCAGCCCCACAATCAGAGGCTCCTCGGCCTCCAGAATGGTGAGAAGTAAATTTCTTCTGTTAATGAATCACGCAGTCAAAACTGTTTTGTTATAGCAGCAGGAACAGGTTGAGACTAACTGGTGAGTTAGTTTACAGGCCAACAGCCCAGAGAACCTTCCCCTATACTCACTCCCCAGCTCAAAACTCATCAGAAAAAGAATTCTTAAAAGCTAACACTTCAACGCCTACATCCTTAAGGCAGAAAGTGATGATAGTCTTAGACATTTATACAAGGATCTCACCTCAGGAGTGGGAAAGGTATTAATAGAGGGCTGATCGTGATGAGGTGACGTGTCACCTGAACTCATTGGAAAGACAGTGATACTCACTAAATTTACCCAGTGCTTGCGCTAACCTAAGCACTTCACAAACATGTGACTGCAACAGCCCCCAAAGCCCTGCATAGAAGGTTCCATGACTATCTCACAACACAAAAGGCAAAACCTTGGCCCAGGGATTCAGGGTAACTTGCTAGGTGAGTAAACAGTGGAGACAGACTTTAAACCCCAGGACCCATGGCCTTGACCACCATGGTATACTGTTTCTCAGTCTACAGCCCAGTGAAAGCTAAAATACAAGCATATAGCACCAGGCGTAGTGGCGCATGCCTGTAATCCTAGGGACTTGGGAGTCTGAGGCAGGAGGATCGCAAGTTCAAGGCCAGCCTCAGCAATTTAATGAGGCCCTCAACAACTTAGTGAGATCTTACCTCAAAATAAAAAATAAAAAAAGGGCTGGGGATGTGGCTCAGTGGTAGAGTGTCCCTGGGTTCAATCCCAGTACCTGCCCCTACGCTCACCCCAAATATACGAAGCTCTGTTAACAGTATGACTGCATTTGTTTGTGTGTCCAGCTTGGTTGAATCAAATGAAAATTTGGCTGTTTTTGACCACTAAAAGTAGCACTTTCATAGGGTTCATTATGGTATATTCACATGTGCGTGCACACACAGGAATGCACTGAGTCTGTATGGACCAGCAGCCACGTCAGATGGTGGGAGACTGCCTGATCCTTAGCTTCGTGACACCTTTCCATAGTTCCTAAAAACAGCCAAAGTTCAATGTCTCCTGCAGACACCAGTTTCCTCCCCATTCCCACCAACGACCACAGGTCAGTGCAGCCCCCCACCATACAGCATCGGCAGATAGTGCACTTGGGGCATCTCTCCCCAGGAGCTGGGGAAGCAGTGAAGGAAGAAGGCTGTGCAGACAGAGCCCAGAACTCAGGAAGAGGGATCCCGGAAGATTTGCATTTCCGGAGCCTCAGTGTCTCCAACTTGAACAAGAGAGTAGGATGGCAGGAGACAGGGATCAAAGTGTTGTCGCCCTAGCCTGGGATGGGCTGAGGTTACTGGGCCCAGTTGAGAGGTCTCCCGACCTGCTGATGGTCCTCAACCCATACCAGAGCCACGGCACAGAACTGCCCACGTGACACTCGACTCCCTGACTCCAGAAGGCACACGGCGCCTCCCCAGCTGCTATGAAAGCTGGCCCCATGGACAAGCTCTTGGTCTCTCTGAACTGCCCTGTGTGATCCCCACCGAACAGACCCCAGGAGGAGGGAGAGAGCACAGAGAGGTGGCGAGGTCCAGACTTGGCAGCCCAGCAATGAGCCAGGGGCCAAGGCTGAGGCCACGGTCTCTGCCAGACTGAGGGCCAGGTGGAGACGAGGTGGCAGCCAGGGAAGGCCTCCGCCCTCCTTCACCCAAGCACCCCCAGGGCAACGCAGCCATTCTGCACCAGCCCCTCCCAGGAAATTCGACCGCTTCCTCAGTCTACACATCACGCTCACTTGCACTTATTGCCATTGGCCTCCCCTCCCACCGACACGGACAGAGAGCTCAGCTCCAGGACACAGGGGCCTCTGGTTCTGCGAAGCACCCCAAGGACCTGGAACAGCAGGTGGCATGTGGAGGGCACCCTGTAAATCTTTTCAGAATAAATGAAAGAAAGGTCTCCTTCCTCGAGCCATTGTACCACAGCGGGGTCAACTATTTCCACCTCTGAGCTGCTGTGGGACTTTCCTTAAATCTCTGCCATTGCACTAATCACACTGGATCACAATGACCGGTCTTCTCCACCTCCGAAGGTGACAGCACCCACCCAGCACCTTCTTGCACAGTCTCGGCTAGCACAGGGCCAGGGTGGGTCTTCAGTATCTGCAGCTCAGGGGTCAATTTCTGCACATCTAAAGAGCCAAAAGGTACTGGCCAGGACTCCAGCTGCCACCACAGGAGCCTCTGTGCCAAGGGCCAGGGCTGGCGATGCCATCTGTAGCTGGCAGGAGTGGAGGTTGTGATCTTACTAGACGTCTGTTCAGTCCAGGAGGAACCCAGCAAAGAAAGCTATTTTAGGTCCCAGAAAATGAGATGAACTGAGGGCTCCAAAGAGAAATGATGACAGAAACCAACAGAAGCATTCAGTTAAAAAAAAAAAACACAAAACTTTTGCTTCAGCCCCCAGTTGGCCATTCCCACGCTGATCTGGGTACCAGCGAGGGCCACCATCTCCAGGCACTGGCACCAGAAGGCGGGGGAGACCTGTCGGCCAGAATAGCACAACCCAGCCGCTTACTGGTTCTCCCAGAGGCGAGCCGATTATTTTTAACCTGGGCGGTCACACCTGTGCCCACTCCTCCTCGCCCACTCCTCCAGCCCCCGCTCCTGGCAAACCCACTCCACGTCCACCCCCAGGGAGGGCCGCTCTGACTTCAACAGGAAGGTCTTCTCCTTTCGTCATGTAGTTGCTCACTCATTAGGCACCTACTGTGTGCCATTCCCCAACCCTCAATTCGGCACCACTGAGTCTTGAACCCACAGCTTAACGCAGGCTAGGCAAGCACTCTACCTCCGAGCCACATCCCAGCCCTTTTTTAACATATTGTTTAGAGACAGAGTCTCACTGAGTTGCTGAAGGCCTCACTGAGCTGCTGAGACTGGTTTTGAATTCATAATCCTCCTGCCTCAGCCTCTGGAGCGGCTGCGATTACAGGTGTGTGGCGCTGTGCCCAGCCCAAAGGCGTCTCTTAACACTATGGTCACACTGAGTTTCTATCCTCCTAATGTCTCATGATGGGAATTAAACTTCAACACATGAACCCTGGGGGGACACTTGGACTACATCCAAATGACAGCAGGGATCATTCTGAAAGAAGCCATGCTCCACCCTTTACCTTTAGTGTAACAATTTCATTTGTTGCCTGAATTAATGAGCAAAAACATTACTAACCACAGACATGGCTTACTAAGCCCCCCACGGGCAGTACAGCCTGCCACCCCCCGAGGCTGCAGCCACCAACTTGGCCGAGAGCTGAGGAGACCAGGCACAGCGAGGTCACCTGACTAATGCGCGGCCATAAATCCTCAAGGTGGTGGCCACAGGATTCAGCCTCTGGCCCTGTGACTCTGAGGCCCAAGCTTGGCATCTAGAATATTCTCAGGACACAGAAAAGGCTTCCTAATCCTTCATGCTCAGGGCATGTCCAGCTGGGCTCCCACCCCCAAGTGCTCTGGTCCACTTAATCGCCTCCGTGAAGGATGCAGTAGGGCTCCAGGAAATCTGAAGGAGATGCGCTGGGATTTCCCCCCCTTCCTTCCTTAATTTAGACCTAGGGCTTAATTTCTTTGTGGCTCCAGGGCAACGTGAATTTTGTCAGGCTGCTGGAATCCGCTGGCTCAGGGCCAGTTGCCAGACCACGTGCCTGTCTGGCTATGACTGGACTGGGACTTCTCTGGGCCAGAAAGGAGACAAAGGTGAACAGGAAACAACCCCTAGATGTGTGCATCAAGAAAATGATCCTGGTGGCCGTGGTGGTGCCTGTAATCCCAGCAGCTCAGGAGGCTGAAGCAAGAGGATCCCAGGTTCGAAGCCAGCCTCAGCAACTTATCGAGGACATAAGCAACCTAGCAAGACCCTGCCTCAAAAAAATATAAAAAATAAAAAGGGCTGGGGATGGGCTCAGTGGTAAAGCACCCCTGGGTTCAATTCCAGTACTGCCAAAATAAAATAATAGGTGTCATATGGTTAATAAAAGTATTTTTCCTAAGCATCCTTAAAGGAGATAAATAATGAATCTCCTTCCTTCTCCTCTGGCACCTGGTTGAGACCAATGTTATCTACAACTCTGGACAAGCTCCTAGTCGTGATGCCAGCTGTGTTCCGAAAACATGATAACAGCCAGGACACTGGGACTCGCTTCTCTGGAACTGCTGCCTTTGCACATGAGGCCAAATTCTCCTTTACCAGCCACACTAGACCTCAGCCATGGAACCCACAGGTCTCTAGAAACTGCTCCCAAGCCCGTGTGCTGAGCCAAAGTCTCCAGGTGCAAGGAAGTGGAGGCTGGGATTGCCGTCCTCCTCCAGGGTCCCCAAGCAGCTCAAGCTGGCTGGAGAGGATCTCTCCTTGGTCAGGGAGTTCATTCTACCAGAGGACTGTAGAAATCCCCACTGCCCCCCCAACAAATCCCACCTTGTGGGGCCACCTGGAGCTCCCACAACCTCTTCCTCCCAACAGTCCTCAGCAAGTCAGAGACGAGGACGAGAAAAGACAGCAGTAGCTGGGTGTGGTGGCAGTATGGCCTTCTCTTCCTCATGCTTAAGCACTATATGTTTCGAGGGTGACACTGTCCTCACCCTCCTCTGGACATTCTCTAGGTGAAAGGCTACAAATTTTCTTTGGACTCCAACTATTATGATTTAAGTGTTTTCATCTCCTCAACATTTACATTCAACATTAAACTCAGTCCCCAATACAACAGGATTAAGTCCTAGGGCTCTGCCCTCATAAACAAAATCAGCACTGTTTAAAAAGGGCTACAGGTGGGGCTGGGGTTGTGGCGCAGCAGCAGAGTACCCGCCTAGCACGTGCAAGGCCCTGGGTTTGATCCTCAGCACTACATAAAAATAAATAAATAAAATAAAGGTATTGGGTCCATATACAACTAAAAAAATAAATATTAAAAAAATAAAAAGGGCTACAGGTGGAAGGGGGCACCCTCTTGCCTTTCCGCCCCTCTGCCATTCCTCCCCTCCGGAGCACACAGCAGGAAGGTGCCATCTTGGAAGCAGAGAGCAGCCCTCACCAGACACTGAACCTGCCGGCACCCTGATCTTGGACTTCACCAGTCTCCAGAACTGCAAAAAATCAATTCCAGTTCTTTATAAATTACCTAGTCTTGGTTATTTTGTTGCAGCAGCATGAAAAAATTACAAAACTGACCTCAGGAAAAAAGCATGTTTGCAAGGCCTCCTGGGGCTTTCTGGGTACACCTGGATATACAACCCAATCCAGTCTGAGGGACTATGCTTACCTTCTTATGAAGGCATACATCTGAGTTTGTACTGCTTCAACTAATCACTCAGCTCACACCCTGGACGGGAAGGCAGCCTCCTCTCCATGCAGCTCGTGGCCAGTGTGGGCTGCCCCAGAGTCCCTGGCATTGTCCTGCACTGGGACCTCTCCAGCTGGCCATTCAGCTTCTCACATCCCTCCTCCAACCCAGCAAATACACATGCACAAGCAGGGACAGTGGGTGGACCAGAAGTCCTTCATGCCCACCACTATCATCATCCTTTACTCAGAATATCTGAATCACCTTTTCTGTGTCCCTCCAGTCTCCCGCTGGGTGAGTCAGGAGTCTCACATCTGAGGATTCATAAAGAAACGAGATTCATAAAGAAACCCAAAGTTTTAAAAATAGCTATAGATGATTTGAGGTGCATAGACCACATACAGACAGATACTCACCCCACCCTCTGGGTCCCTAGAGGACCCAGAGGCCAAAGGCCACCATCCCCAGCTCATCTTCTGAGATTAGAAAGGTCCCACTTTTGTCTTTTCTTCCTTTACCTTCTATTTATTTCTTCACCTGGTGTATGTTTGGTTATCAGGAGAAATGGGTACAAGGCTCTGCCCTTGGCACACAGGACCCGGGGCTAAACTTTTCTGAGCTCGGATCTTTTCTGAGCTGTGGTGAGGACAGGTGTGGTGCCCTGTAAAGTGCTATCGACGCAAATATGAAGTGTTCTGTAAACTATACATTCTTTTGTAAAGGTTGATGGCATTGACGCCATTCCCCAATTGTGGTCCTGTGCCTTCTCTGAGTACAGGGAAGGCAGGCTCCATCATCAGTCCCAAGGGGGCAGCTACTCTGTGTTCCTGAGGGTGGGGTTAATGGGCTCTTCGGAGGGCAAGTATCTGATGGCATCAAACATTGATCAGCCATAGCAGTTAGCGAATCCGCTGTCTCCAGTCATCTGTACCCACGTTTAGAAAGATCACTAGACCTGGGAGACTCGGCCCTGTGCAGTCAGGAGAAGTGCAACCTAGGCTGAGCTCTTCAGGCCAATCAGCAAATTAGAGGCTGTGGGAGAATCAGTCACCTCAGGGCCAGGTGGGACTTCGGAAGCCATCACTGTCAGAATAACTACTCTGAACGGAGGAGTCCCTGCTCCAGGTCCCCTGCCTCACAAGAATCATCTGCAGGCTTCGCTGGGACACTACAGTATGAAGAGGCTAAGAGGCTAGGTAAGACACTGGCTGCAGGTCACACAGGGAGTCGGGTGAACTGTAATCTGCCTTTTCTCCTTCAGTGACAAACAGGACAAACCCTCAGGCTGATGTGGGCTATCAAGGATGTGACTGCAATGCTGGGTTTGGGGTCAACCCTGGAGCCAAAGGACCCCTAAGCAAGGCCTTCAAATCAGAGATGGGGACCCAATGATCAGAACGGACAGTCCCACGGGCCTTCTTCAGGACAGGAAGCAGGCGCCGATGCCCCAGGTGGGGAAGGTTCTCTTGCTACATACCCCAGGGTCTGTGCTCTTCACAAAGAGCTGAGGACAATGGTTTCGGGGCTGGGCACCTAGCTGTTCAATGATTAATGAGAATCTAATATCACTTTTGTTTGGACTCTAAGCTGAAAAGGGAAAGAAACAATAAATGCACCTTTCCTGGCTCAGAATTCCCCGGAGGTTACCCAGTGCCTACAGGCCAGGGTCCAAGCATTCTGGGCCAGCACTGGAGGCTTCCTGGCCTAACCCCAACCAACCATTTAGATATTTCTTGATCTCAAAGTTATCTCTGCCAGGTGGGTATGGTCTCACTCAGTGGCTCTGTCCACTCCTCTTCCAGTAACTGTCCCCCAGGCCACGCCCGTCACTACTCCCCCAGAGCCAATTCCACTCGGCTTTCCAGAGCTGGCCTGATCCTGTTCTCCATCCAACCTCCACAGTCCAGTCTCAGCCCCCCATGGCCCTCGGAGTTGTGGCCTTCTGATTGGGGTCTGTCCTCCACCTAGCACTTGATATAGAAATAGTAGGAATCAAATACAGACTGTGAATTAACGAGGGATACAGAGACAGGAGGGGGAGCCGGTCCTGGCAGGCCGGACTTTGAGGGATCCTGAGTACCAAGCCAAAAGGAAGCTCTGGGGCCATCTGGTACAGCAGCCACTGGGTCCCCAACCAAGCCCAGACAGGTGACTCTGGTATTTGCTCAGACACCTGTAGGAAAGGGCCAGGAAGCGCTTGGTTTTCCACATCGCCACCCATTCACCTGGAGGAAAGATTATTTTGAGAGGGAGCTGCCGATGGACAGGTGTCTCCTCATACAAAGACAGAGAGAAGCCCAGGAGGACATTCACCCGGCCCTCACCCGGGAGCACTGCCCCATCAGTTTGAGACTGATCTGCCAAAAGAAGAGATCACTCTTATCTGTCACCTGCCCATCCCACTGTCCCCTATCCAAGATAAGACTGCCAAGAACTAGGCAGGACCAAGAATGCCCCTGCTTTCTCTAAGAGGACGGTTGTCCCCAAAGGGCATCTGCTGGGGTCAACTAGCCCCAAATTTCATTTCCTTCTCACTCCTAAGCTACAGGCAGACCCAGGCCCCTCCCCAGCATCCCCTCACAGGCTCATGGCAAGCTGGTTCCTCCTGATGCCCCACAGCCCTCCTGGGAGCATGGTCCACCATGGGGTGCTCCTCCAGCCTGACACACAGGCGCTTAAGGTTGCATGGCTTGGACGTGGGTACTCTGATCTAAAGCCATCCAGGGTAGCAGTGACCTCACAGGCACCCTCTAGTCTCCATTCAGAGTGGCGAGAATGGAGATCCTTGGGAAATCTGCAGTGTCCAGGCTTTTGGGTGCTTCAGGAGACCCTGCTCCTTCAGATCCCCCAAATCACACCCAGCTCCTCCTGAGGGATGTATCTCTGTCTCAATCAATGAAAAGCCCCCTTCAGCTCCCAGTGTTTAGGATGGAAGAGGGAGGGTGCTCCAGGGCAGGACACAGACCCCCTCCCCAAGCCCACCTCTAAAGGAACTGGGAGGTAGATGATGATCGGGCAGAGGGGCTGCTGCTCCCCAGGCCACTGAAGCTGGGGCTCTCAAGTGGCCCATCTAGCACCTCCACCTTCTATGCCAGGATTCCATTTCTGTCCCTTCACTTTGGCCAAAGCCTCACTTCCCCTCAGTCCTCCCAGGGCCACCTGTGCCTCCCTGGCCACTGGCTCAGCCCCCAAAACCTTCCTGCAGATCTCAAGAGGGCCAGCGGGCAGGAGATCTGGAGGGGACTGGAGGAGTCCCCAGTCATGCCCTCTCCACCCCTCAGGCTTCCTAATCTGGAAGGCGAACCCCCGCCCGCCCTCTCTGGGGAGTCTGCTCTCCCGGGCAGCCCTGGCAGCAGCGCGGCGGGAAACCGGGAGCCATCCCGGCGGGCCAGCCGCCTCAGCGTCCTGGCCAGGCTTCCTCTACGGCACGCCCGGAGTCGGGGCCAGCAGGCAGGATCAACAATCCAGAAACTTTCAATGGATCTCGCCGACGGGGAGGGGCAGAGGGGCACGAGCCGGTGGGGGCGGGGAGGCCGGGACGAGCCCCGCTCTCACTTACCATCTTGCTCACATCCATGACCGAGGCTGCAGGGTGCCCCCCGCCCCTGGAGCGCCTGCGTCCCCCAAACGCCGCTCCCGGCTACTGCGACCCCGGAGGTGCCATGCTGCGGACAGGGCGGCCGGCAGGGCCCCCGCGGCGCGCGGCGGCGACACCGCGGCAGGACCCGAGGACGGCGGGGCGGGGCGGGGCGGGCGGGGAGGCGAGGAGGGGGCCGAGCGGGAGTCGCCGCGCGCGCCGGGCGGGGGAGGCGCGGCCCCGCGGCTGAACCCCGGGATGCGCGGCCAGGCGCGCGGGGGCTCCCCAGCCCGATTCCGGGCGCTCGGCGAGGGTGTGATTTGAATGACAAAAGGTCGCTTCCACCCGAGCCCGGGCGCTGGGACCGGCGAGCCAGGGAGGGAGGCCGCCTGCCCGCCGGGAAGAGCGAGTGTTGTGTGAGTGCGCGTGTGTGCGCGTGTGTGTGCGCGCGCGTGCGGTGGTGGGGGGATCAGTGGGAGTCAGGAAGTGCGCGGGGGAGGCGACGGGGGAGCGGTGGGGGCGCCGGATCAGACATTCCAGCGGGGGCAGGGGGTCCCCTCCGCCCCTCCCCACTTGGCTTCCTCGGACAAAGAGGGAATTCAGAGCCAGTTGTTTGCCTCCTGCGGCTAATCTCCAGGGGCCTCCCAAATGAGTCTGGGGTCTCCAAACAGATGGTCAAAGAGAAGGAAGTGGCACAGGTATCCCCGGGAGGGCTCTAATGGCCCTCCTTCCCACCAAGGGAGCTGCAGCCTGCCCTGCCTGGAGTGGGGAAAATTGGCTCCCTGGTTTTTGAATGATGTCTGCTCTGAGCTCAGAGCTCCTTCCTCCCCAGCCGGAATTCCGCTCCTTAGAGAAACGTGAGACCTGCCCTCCGGTCTGCAGGAGACTGCAGCTGGTGGCCAGAAAAGGGCTCCCGGCAAATGCTCATTTGGAGAAAGGTCCCCAGAAGTAGCTTCACCATCCAAACCTGTAATTTCAATAAGGCTCCCATCCAAAAGTCAGATGTAGGAGAGACACAGGATCCTCGGAGTCCACTGAGATCGACTGCTTTACACAGGGAAGAAACTGAGGCCCAGGGAAGGAGTGACCTGCCGCAGCTCACACACCTGGCAGGAGCAGCTCTGCAGTTGGAGCCTCCAGCTTTCAAGATTCTTTCAAATGAACAGGTGACCACCCCCATCCCCCATCCAGGGGGCCTGCTGGGCTGATAGTAGCCCCCTCCCCTTCTGATCTGAGTCCTAATCTATGAAATTGAGATGGTTCTCCTGCCTCCTGGGGCATGTGAGGCCACCATGATGCTATCTGAGTGCAGAAGTGGGGACAGGAATGTCAGGGGCTTTTGTGGTGATGGCAAGTTTCATTTTATGGCTCTGTCTGGAGGCTAGACAAGGGTTCCTTGGCTTCAGGCAGGGGATCTCTGGGCCCAGGTCTCTATCTAATCCCAAATTTGGGCTGCAGCCTGATTCGCTGTTTCTGCCCCCACCCTAAGGCTGCCGCTGGCCAGCCTGGCCCTACATGTGCTGTGCCCCAGCCAGCCAAGTCGGTGGGCTGTTCTGGTCTCTTCTGGTGAGACACATGCCCCGCCCCCCCAGGGCCAAGTGATCAGGCCCTAAGTGGGGAGGGACCCAGATGCAGTGGGGGTCAAGAGAAGACAATGCACTGCTTCCTCACCTTCCAGGGCCACCGCCATGGGACACCCTGGCTCTGTGAACCCACCGCTGTCAGCCCACGTGCAAATGAGTGTGGGATTATCTGCTGCTGTGTTACATGGGTTTGCCATATGATATGTGGATATGCGTGGCTATGTTTTATCTTTATAAAAAATGCTTAGGCCTGGGGTTGATCAAGAGATCAAGATTCCCATGTCATCTTGGCACCTTGCCTGGCCAAAAAAAACCCAAAACATTTCTCATGCCTAAAATGGTGGTAGTGGCACCCACCACCCAGGTGGGCAGTGACATTCAAGTGAAAATGTTGGGTCAGTGGCACCCTTTCTGCTTTACAGAAAGTACCCTCCCAAGCCCTACCTGTAGGAGGTTGAATAATGGCCCCCAAAGATAAGAGGACCCGATCGCAGGCACCTGTACATGCTGCTTTATATGTTAGACTGCAAATATGTTAAGAATCCCAAGATTATCTGTGTAGTCCTAAATACAGAGACAGAGTGATGTGGCCGTAAGCCACAGAGTGCCTGCAGCCACCCGAATTCAGAGGAGATAAGGCGTCCCACCTGGGGCCTCTGGAGAGAATGTGGCATCTGCTGCATTGAATGCAGCCCAGTGACACTGGTTTGGGGCTTCTGGCCTCCAGAACTGATAGAAAATAATTCTCTTGTCTTAGCAGCTGGGTTTGCAGGCAAGTTTGTTTTAGCAGCCTCAGGAGATGGATTCGCTGCTCAAAGGTCAATGAATGCTCCAGACAGATGCCCACCTGGGGGATGCCCTCTAAGCTGCCCATGTGACACAGAAGGGCAGGCCAGCATGCTCCCTTGCTCCATGCAGAGGGAGTCCTGCCAGCAGCCCCTGGTGAGTGAGCACAGAGCGCACGGGTGCTCCCGGCGAACACGCAAGATCACTGAGGCTTGAGCCGCCCTGCCCCAGGGCCTCTTTCGAATAAATTGAACAGGCAGAAAGAGGAGACAGCAGGTCCAGAACCCAGAGTCCTGCCAGCTGCTGCCATGCCACTGCAGGACATCTCCTGCGAGGTCCAGCCCCATAGGCCCACACAGACTCAAGTCCATGGATAAATTTCTCTTCCTCCTGTGTTTTCTGTGTCAACTAACATTTCTACCTTCATTTAGCTTCTCAAGCTAGAAACTTCTAAGTCAGCCCTAATTTCCCCACTGACATCCCCCTGCTAACTGGTTTACTTGCAAATAGCTTCCAAAGTATGTCTGCTCCCAGAGTGGACGCTCCTGCCCTGGCTAAGACTCAGTGACAGCCTCCGGGCCTCCCTGCCTCTAGTCTCTTCCTGTCTAATTCATTCTCCACATTTCAATGCAATTGCTCACTAGCCTAATCCCTTTTGTGGTTTATTTGGCCCTCAACACTATGGCCTCCTCTGCCTCCACTCCCCACTACCTTCTCCTGTCCTCTCACCCTTCCCACTCCATAAAACCTGTACAGGATGGTCCTGGAAGCCATTCTCAGGTCCTCATCTTGGTAGATTCTTTCTCATCCTTCAGGACCCATCTCAGATCCTGACACAGCCAAGTACCAGGGAGTCCCTTCCCACCAGGGACCACCCCTGGGCACAGCCTGCATCTCCCTGTGACGGGACGGTCTGAGGTCTGGGCTCCCTGCTCACCTCTGAGCAAACTCAGGCTTGGCCTTTGCATGCCGTGCACTCGGCCCAGCTCCAGGGCTCCCTCCAGCCATGTCCACGTCACCCATCCTCAGTTGACATCAGCTAGAAAGTACAGAAAAGACCCAAGAGGCTCCCAGTTCCTTGACATCCAGAAAATGAGTGGCCGTGCCCTGGTGGAGGCTGACACCTACTGGTGACCAGGATTCTGTTGCCTGGCCCTACAAATACCACACGATGACCCTGGATGACCACTTGAGCAGGGCCGTATTACAAAGTACTGTACTTCAAAGGAGTTAAGTTTCAGTAATTACCAGTAACAAGGTTTAAATGAGACAATACTCTCTACAAAAGGGCTGTAATTATGTAAGTTACTCTGCTGCTACTAAAAATAACCTGGTGCAGGACAGTCATGTTTACAAAGTGACTTTTTATTCATTATCTCATTAGACCCTTAAAAAAAAAAAAAAAAAAAACAGGCCAGGCAGAAGCAGGGCTATTATTCCAAGGCACATAAGGACTGTAAAAATATTCAACAACAAATGTATACTAAAGCCTGGGTGTAGGGAAGGCGGCCGGAGGGTCTCTCACTTTGCCTACAATGTTTTAATTTTTATAAGGAACTATGATAAAATGTCACTTGCATAATAACAGTCGTTATTAAAAGAAAATAGGAGCCCGGAGTCAGATCTCAAGTTGAATTCTGGCTCCATTACTTTGTAGATATGATTAAGTTCCTCGACCTCTGAATTTCAGTTTTCTTGCCTGAAAAACAGGCTAATAAATGTTAGACCTCCCAGGTGGACGTGAGAATTCCCTGTGCATCAGGAAGCCCAGCTGCACATACAGGTCCCTTGATCTACTAAGTGCTAGTTATCAAAAAGTTCTAGGTAATGTTTTTAAAAATCTGAAATCATAAGAAAAAAAGGACAAAAAATGGAGGTAACTAGTCATTTTGATTTAAAGACAGTAAATGAGCAGGTTTTATCTGGGGGAAAGAGGACCCAGAGCCACTGACCATGCCGAGCAGAGCTGCAAAGGACACTGGCAGATGGTCACTTGGCTGGGTGGTTCCAAATCCTCTCCCTGTGGGGACTCCTACCAGCAGGGCCTTGGCAGGGTGAGGGAGGTCCCAACGTGGCCTGTGCATTGGCTCAGATACGGTTTGTCCCCTGAGGGTTGGTGCGCTGGGGCCTTGGTTGTTGATATGGTGGTGCTGACCTCATGAGAGGTCAAGAGGACACTGTCTTGGAAATTCTCCTGGGGCCCCCTGGTTAGCTTGCGGGAGAGGATTGTTATAAAAGCAGGGAGTCTGCCCCTTGTGCTGGCTCCCTGTCTTGTATCATTTCTCTCCTCTTCCGGCCATGTGCCATCCGTCATTAACTCTGTACCAGAGGATGAACCACTGGGGCCACCCAGTCTGGACTTTCAGCCTCCAAAACTATGAGCTACTGTATGTATATATGTATATATGTGACTGCATGACCAATATGATTCTGCAACATGTACACTCAGAAAAATGAGAAATTATGTCCCATCTATCTATGATATATCAAAGTGCATACATGCATTCTACTGTCATGTGTAACTAATTAAAACAAATTAAAAAAAAAAACTATAAGCTGGACAACCTTTTTACTTTACAAAGTTACTCAGCTTCAGGTAGTCTGTTACAGTAACAAAATCAGATGACTGAGTGGTGATCCTGGTGGAGCTATCCAGTGGAGTATCCGGCCTGGCCTTGCCTTGGGTGGCTTTTTCAATGTCAAAGGACCTTCCCTGTGACTCCTCTCTTTCTGGGAGCATAGTTACACTTTAAAGTTAAAAAAGGAAAAGAGAAAAAAGAAACCCTTCAGGAAATGCAGGAGCTCCCAGTCTTAGGGGATACATCTGAACACTGGATGCAGTGCCCCCTAGCAAGGGGAAGGTGGATTCAGGGGAGAGGGCACTGGGTGACTGTGACTAGAACAGCAACTGATAACACTGACGGAGCTCGTACCAGCATATCAGGTGGCGAGCCCTATGACGAGCTCCACCAGAACTGTCTCAGTCCCCACAACACCCTATGGAGCAAGAGTTGCTATTGTCGCCTCTCCTTCACAGATTAGGAAACGGGGGCCCAGAGGGGTTCAGTGACTTGTGCAGGGGTCCCATAGCTAATAAGCAGTGAGCCAGGGTGAAATACAGGCAGCTTATTCCAGAGCCCAGCTCTGGCCCCACTCTGGGTTCACATGCCGTCCTGAGGGGCAGCGGGCATGAGACTGTGGCATTGTGTGGACTGTTATTTACGGGTTGACCTTCTTCACTCTAAACACTTGTGAGATCCCGTGAGCCCCTGCAGGTTGGCGCCTCCCCTCCTTTCCCTACCTGATTTGCATGAATTCCCTCAGCTGGGTACAGGGAACCCCTGATTCGAATGTAGGGCCAGCTAGCTGGCCTCTTGGCCCCCTTGGTGACCCCTTAGTGACCAGCAGGACCTCTCCTCCTGGCTGGGCCAGCCACATGGGTGCTCACACACACACACTAAGACCAAAAGGAGCAGCACAGGATGAGACCCTGAGTTCTTGGACGCCAGGTCCCACAGCAAGGCGAAGCAGCCCTGGGAGAAGGTAAACTGAGGCAGGTGGAAAGGCCAGGGAGGGGCACAGGCGAGGCCCATCCTGACCTTCTGCTCCTGGTACCACAGGCTCCACCTCATGGCCCGTGGTCGACTTCCCTTCAGTGGTTTGAACACAGATTTCATTAAATACCAGACACACCCACACTTGGCATTGCCACAGGTATCCCAAATCCCTACCCCTGGGAGCCCCAGGAGCCCCAGGAGCCAGCACAGTGGCCCACACCTGCAGCCGCAGCTACTCATGAAGCGGAGGCTGGAGGATGGCTTGAGCCCAGGAGTCTGAGACCATCCTGGGCAACACTGTGAGACTCCATCTGAAGGACAAATTGAAAAGACTAAAAACAGCCAGTCGCTGTGGCTGAGGCAGGAGGATCGCGAGTTCAAGGCCAGCCTCAGCAACAGTGAGGCCCTAAGCAACTCAGGGAGACCCCTGGCTCTAAATAAATACAAAATAGGGCTGGGGACGGGGCTCAGTGGTCAAGTGCCCCTGAGTTCAACCCATGGTACCCAAAACAACAGAAAAGACTAAAAACCAGCTAGGTAGAAAGAAAATGGTGCAGCTTCAGCAGGAAGCAATGAGCGAGATGCTGGGGAGGACAGAGAAGACCCCACGACCAAAGGGGACCGGGGTGAAGCAAAGGCAGGGAGAGAAGGTGATGGGAGAACCCAGGGTTAAGAAAGTGCTAGAAGGAAGAGTGAACCGGAGGGGGTACCAAGCGCCCCCTCCCACAGTCCTGCTAGAGGTGAAGGAGCTCAGCAGAAGGCCTTCCCTTACTCCTGATTTACATGGAATCCTAGTAATTTTCTTTCCAGATGCAAAACTCCTTGTATAGGAAAACTGCTGACCCCGCAGGAAGGTGCTGGGCCTGCAGGAACCCTCAGGCCCCTGCTGACCAGACCAGCCTCCTCTCCTGGCTAGGCCAGTCCCACCTGTGTTGATGTGTACACAGGGGACCCAACAGGAACCTGGGCGGTCATCTGCATAACCCTCCGTGGACAGCACTGAGCACAGCACTTCCAAGTCCTGGCCAGGCGCTCAGTAAAGACCTAGTGTCAGCCAGGTGCAGCGGCGCACACCTGTAATCACAGCGCTGTGGGAGGCTGAGGCAGGAGGATCGCAGGTTTGAAGCCAGCCTCAGCAATTTAGCGAGACTGGAAGTAACCTAGTGACCCCGGCTCAAAAAAAAAAAAAAAAAAAAGGAGGGGCCAGAGCTGGGGATGTGGCTTGGCGGTCAAGGGCCCAGGTTCAATTCCTGAGCAAAAGACGCAGTTGCAGGAGCACAGTGACTACCTTGAGCCTTTGTCACACCCAGTAAACACCTGTGCCCTGCTCTGCCCTGCACCATAGGCGGTGCCACCTGCCAGGGAGCAGTCTCTGCCTGTGCCGTCCTCAGTCTCCCAGCAACACTCGCGGCTGTGCACAAGGAGCCTGAGAAGGGAGGGCCTTGCCGCAACTCCCAGAGGCTCCCAGAGGCAGGGCTATTCCTGGGCACCTTCCTCGCCTCCACGTCCACCGCCGCCTTCCTCGTGCGGATTCAGCCCAGCAAGGGCTCTTTGCTCTGCCTTTCGCGAGCAAAGCCATCAGCTGGGACATGTCTGCTGGGGCACTTTCTGGGCACCAGCTGGGGACATCAGAGCTGTCCCTGGGGAACCCCAAGAGCTGCGGCATAAATGAGAAATGAGAAGGGGCCTGATGTGCTGTTTAGAGCCAGGAAAGATCAAGCGCTGTGTCACAGCGGGGACCCAGGGCACTCTGGGAGACCCACACGGCAGCCCAGGAGTCTACAGGAGGTGCCTCCAGGTAAATCCTCCTGGTCCTGGACAGGGTTGAGTCTCCCAGGAGGAAGAGCAGAAGCCCCAAGTGTCCCCATCACCTACAAAAGTGTGCACAAACCGGGGAATGTGGCCTTGGTTTTAGCATCTGCTAGCCTCCAAGTCCAGGAATCTGTCCCTAGTCCTGAGTCCCAGGGGCTGCCTTGGGACTGAAGCTATGGGAGCTGCTGGGCCATCATGAAACTGTGCTTTCCTTCAGAGGAGGGACACACTTTGGGCCAGCTGAGTGGGCAGATGGCAGTTTCAAGTCCAGAGAGTATCAGAAGTACTCCAGTTCTGGGGTGCACGGGTCCAGGGTGTGTGGGCTGCTCCAGGCCTGTGTGGTCCTAGCAGGCAGCTGGCCAGGCACCCATTCAGGGAGGCACCACGGCACCACCTTAATCCCGCAGGGTCCCACAGGAAAGCAGGTGGATAGCACTATGAAGGGGAGGCCAGCGGCTAGGGACAGTCAGGGGAAGCGTGCCTGGGATGATCGGGCCAGAGAGTGGCATAAGCCAAGAGCATTTCACGGAGCGAATACATGGGGAGGACCCAGGAGCTCTGGCCTCCCGGGCTTTCCAGCCCAGGCCCCACCTGTGGGTGCACCACGAGCCAGCCAAGAATAGGCTTGGGGCAAGCGGCACTGGGTGCCTCTGCTTTGGGGGTTTGGGCAGAGGCTGATAGGGGCAGCTGGAGAGGTCCTCACTGGGAGTTGAGGAGCACAGGGGGCTGGGGACAACCCCTGCAGGCCCCCCAGCCTGTAGATCCACAGGCCAGTAACATTTGGGGCCAGCTGTGGGCAACGGGGCCTGCGAGGCTCTGGAGGGGCCGGGCTAGGAACTTCGGGCACTCAGGCTGCGGTGCAGACCATGGCTTCCTGGGGAGGGACAAGATGGGACCCACTGCAGGGATGAAGGAGGGACAGAGCCAGGCGGGCTTGCAGAACTGACCCCACTGGGAGGCAGTGGGAACATTAAGAGGAATCCTGGGCAATCAGACAGGGGCCCTGTCAGAGAGAGATGTGATCTTATCACCTAAGTGGGCCTGGCCTGTTCACATGCTCCAGGTGAAAGAAGCCACCCTGCAGCTTGGACAGGATGGGAACCACTCAGGCAGGCCCAGGAGGGGTTGTTCAGCCCTGGGGGGCTCTGTCACCCCCAGGACCGCAAGTACAACCTCCAAACAGATCCCTTCCCTTTAGGGCTTTTAAGGAACATTTTAAATGAAATCCTGCAAAAGCACTTTGCCGTGGCCTTAAGCCCTTGGCATGTGGCCCAAGGGAGCATCAGCACAGTGGGGCAGAGACACCCCACTTCCCTGCCCAAGCACCTACTGTGCGCAGCCAAGCCACTGTCTGGATTTGAGAATCAGAAGTGAAGGAGCAAGACGAGGGTGGAGGAGCGGGGCTGTCTTTCCAGCAGAGTTCTCCAGCTGGCTCCGCCCAGGTCACTTGGGACTCTATTGTCACCAGCCTGGGGGCAGCCTGGGTATCAGGACTTAAAAGCTCCCCCTAGGGTACCATGATAAGCAGCCAGGACTGGGAACAAGTGAACAACCACAGCTGGGCTCCACCCCCCACAGCCAAGGGGTGGGGGCGGGGAAGGAAGCTGGCCCCGCCCTGGCCGCCTCTCCTGCTCGGGAATTTCCAGGCTTCCACCTGGAATTTTCCATCCCATGGCCCAATGACACTTTTGCAGATGAGTTCTGGGCAGCAATGCTCTGCTGGATCCCCAACGCCTTCCCAGGCAGGCTGCAGGTGGCTGGCAGGGACCAGGGGGCCTGTTAGAGGTGCAGAGACCAATGGGAACCTCTTGGCCAAACTCTTGAGTCAGCAGAGGCCTGGAAATCTCGCCTCAGGGCCCAGACTGCGGGAGCCCCTGCCCTGCCCTGCCCAGCCGGCTCCTCCCTGAGAGCAGCAGCTGTGGGCACCCTCGATGGGCCAGCGTGGGCGCTGCCAGCCACTGCTTCTGCCCAAGAGGACAAATCCACAGGCTGATGCTGCCCTGTTATCTCTGAAGCAAAGAAGCGTCCCAGAAGTGTGAGCCCAGCAAAGGTTGGAAGGAGAGGCTCAGAGAGCAAGAGCCAGCACACAGTGACCAAGAGCCAGCATCCCCGTCCTGGGGTGGGCAGCAGCCAGCCTAATTCTATGTTATTCTGGCCTTACAGGAAGCCCGCCTGGCCAACTGTCAACCAGCAGCAATTTCCAGGCCCTGGGAGGGGAGGGAGGGAGTGGAAGGAGGAGAAAGGAAAACATGGCCTCCTCCCCCTCAAAATTGATCCTGGGTTATTTTTAGGTGCTTATTCATTCATCCCACTTATTTCTTTTTAAGAGTCACAATGTGGGCTCTATACAAATCCCTTTAGCAGGAGGCAGCTATTCGTGCAGGTGAATGGCACAAGGGCACCTGTGAGCCCCTGGTCTGCATGAACAGGAAGGGTGATGGGGTCTTCAAGGACCCTCCATGCAAGATACACCTCCCAGGATTCTAAGGGCAGAGTCAGGAGCTGGAGAGAGAGCGGCTGGTAAGCTGGAATCCCCAAGTCCAGCTCGTGCTCTCTGGACTCTCAGAAGAGATCCTGGGCTTTAATGCTTACTCCCTGTGTGGCCTTGGACAATTCACTCCACCTCTCTGTGCCTGTGTCCCCATCTACAAAACAGGGCTGGTAGTAGTAGCTACCTCTAAGGGCTGCTCTGAGACTGAAGGGATTAGCATATGTCAAGTACTGAGACTGGGCGCAGGGGTGCACATCTGCAATCCCAGCAGCTCAGGAGGCTGAGGCAGGAGGATGGCAAGATCAAGGCTGGCCTCAGCAACTTAGTGAGATCCTGTCTCAAAATAAAATTTAAAAAAAGGACTGGGATGTGGTAAAGTGCCCCAGGTTCAATCCCTGGTACCAAAAATGAAGAAATAGAATACTTAAAACACTGCTTAGTATACTTAGTGTTACAGAAGGATCAGCTACGTTTTTCTTAAAGCACAATGCATGTTAACTATTAATGTCACTAATAATCATTTAAAATACTGAGCACTGTGGTGCACACCTGTGGTGCTTGGGAGGCTATGGCAGGAGGATCATTTGAGCCCAGGAGTTTGAGGCCAGTCTGGGCAACACAGCAAGACCCTGTCTCCAAAACAAACGAGCGACAGATAAATAGAACGGTGTATTGGGGTAGGGTAGATTCTGAAGGCCTGGAGCAGAGCAGAGGTGAAAGCACACACAGTTGTTCCTGTGAACCAGCACCACCAAGGACGGGTGGACGGGATGGTAGCAGAGATGCCGTCTCTCCCCCACAAACAGGTGATCCCCATTTCTCAGGGGGGGGGGTAAAATGGAAGTGCAAATGGACATCCCCAGCATGGCTCAGAGGAGGTACCTGGTGACACCAGGGGACTCTGAAATCACCTATACGGATGCGACTGTTAATTCCATCAACGTGACTGGGCCATGGGGTACCCAGATATTTGGTGAACCATTATTTCTGGGTCTGTGGGGTCCTGCTGGAGGGATCAGATTTGAATGAGTGGGCTTCACAAAGCAGACTGCTCTCCAGTGTGGGTGGACATCGTCCAACGGCTGAGGGCCAGAAGGGGACAAAAGATGGGGAGTAGAGGAACAGGGCCCTCCAGTTTCTGCCTGACTGCCAAGCAGGGACACCTCATCTCCTGCCCCTGAACTGGGACTTACAACCTGGGCTCCCCTGGATCTCAGGCCTCAGACTGAGTTTAAAACCTGCTCCTCCCGGTCTCCAGCCGGCCAGTGGCAGATGGTAGGACTTCAGCCTCCACAGTGACAGAGCCAATTCCTGTACTCTAATCTGTCTTTGTCCCTCACTCCCTCCTTCTGTCTCCTGTCCTCCCTCCCTCTCCCTGTCTCTCTGTCCCTCCCTCTGTCTGTCTGTGCATTCTCTGGGGAACCCTAACACACCTGGTGATCACATCCCTCTAGAATCTGACCTTCCTCCCCAACACCTGCCTGCCTCCCCGACTGCTCCTGTGCCCTTCAAGCCCCGCCATATACAAGCACTTATTGACCTCTCCCTTCTAGTTCCATCAGTAAACCTTTATTAAGTGTCTACTGTATGCACGGCACTGGGTCATCCTGTGACTCCCGAGACAGACAACCAGGTTAGCCTCAGATTGTGAAGACAGCATTCTTGGCCTGCACCAGGGAGCACGGAGAGGGGGCTGGGGTGGGTGGGGCAGGGGCCAGGGGCAGCTCCCTGGGGAAGTGACAGATGAAGATGTTCCACGAGGAGCAAAGGCAGCTCAGTGGGCATGGGAGGCACCAGGAGAGGTGCAGATTCCCACGGCTGGCCACCTGCCTTGAGCCCACTCTTCCCACTCATTCACCTGCCTCGGGGCCTAAGAAAGGGGACTCGTGTCTCTTGCCTGACTCACTCATCAAATGTGAGAGCTGCAGGGCCTTTCGATGGCTCTACATTGCTTCTTGCTGTCCTACCCAGGGTCCGTGGTCCGGAGCTTTTTTGTCCATCTGCCCACCTGACTTCCACTCTGCACCACCAAGGGCCGAGCCTGTGCTTGACTCCAGGGAAGGACCATTTGGGGCAGTGAATGCAACCAGGTGAGAGCAGGTCTCAGGGACTGCTTCCTCTAAAAAGGGGACCAAACATTTCCTCTGTGGCTGTGTGAAACAGCCGGGTGGCTCCTCAAAGTCAGATGGGATCACCAGAGGACCGGCAAAGCTGCTCCTGGGTGTCCAGGTAAAAGCACTGACAGCAGGGACTCGAATGGACACGTGGGCACCCACGTTCATGCAGCAGCGTCCACCACAGCCACAAAGATGGGAACCGACCAAGTGTCCTTGGATAGGCGAATGGATAAACAGAATGTGCTCCAGGGGCACGTGGCACAAGACTCAGCCGTGGAAAGGAATGGAGTTCCCATACACGGCTGTGTGCCCAGGAGAGACCGAGTGTCCATCCTCCTTCTGCACTTCAGCCTCCACCATCAACTCGACCTCAGAGGGTGTGCGGATTTCTCCCCACCAGTGAGCGACCGCGCAGCAGTGGACATCAGCAAGGTGTCCCGTAAGCCAGTTTGGCCCTGATGCCACCCCTTGGAGACACTACCAGATCCCACAGCCTTGGTCCCCAAGGCTGAACCACACCCCAACTTCAGATGCCACACGCAGGCCTGTGCTTCTGGTCTGGGGCGAGACCCATCTCAGGTCCTGTTAATAAGCTGGACTGACTCACCCAACTCTGGACCCTGTTTCCTGGCTGATTATAAAACCTATTACAAAGGACGAGGAAGAGGCGCCCAGGGGGAAGAGCGCCCTGTGCCCTCTCCTGGTGGACTGACTTCCAAGAACCTCTGCGAGTCACTAACCAGAAGCTCTCCAAACCCAATCCTGTTGGGTTTCGAGAAACTCCATTGCCTGGACGACCTTAGAGGACGGTGGCTGGACACGAAGGTCCACACTAATACTAATGGACAGGGCCGGGGAGCCCAGCAGGGCCTGTCTATTCTGGTTCTTTCTGGCGTCTCCAGACAGCATCCTTCCCTCCAGGGGGGAGGGCAGGACCTCTGGAACAAGGAGGGTCTTACAACCTGCTATCAACCAGGGGAGATCACAGGACTTCCTTACGGACAGGTTCAGGGCAGAAAGGCAGGGAAGATCAGAGTTCCTGAGACCTGCCTCGGAGAGGGAGTCACAGACCAGGAACCAAGGACAAAATGTGTGTGTGTGTGGGGGGGGGGGTCACATCACAATGACACAATGTAATGAGAACCTTAGGCAATGAAACAAGTCAGACAGGGGACAGATGCTGGGGGCCCACTTAGCTGTATGTGGGTGTAGCTCAGTGGTAGGGCTCTTGCCTTGTGTGCACAAGACCCTGGATTCAATCCCCAGTGCCAAAACAAGGGACAGGCTGGGTGCAGTGGTGCAGCCTATAATCCCAGAGGCTTGGGAGGCTGAGATAGGAGATCACACGTTCGAAGCCAACCTCAGCAAAAGCGAAGCACTAAGCAGCTCAGTGAGACCCTGTCTCTAAATAAAATCCAAAATGAGGCGGGGGTGTGGCTCAGTGGCCAGTGCCCCTGAGTTCAATTCCTGCCCCCCCCACAAAAAAAAAAAACAAGAGACAGAGGAAAAGGGAAGCACGGGACAGTGGTGGCGTAGACGCAGGCGCGTGGGTCAGTGAGACAGAACAGCAAACCTGAAAACAAACCAGGGTATTGAAGGGACTCCTCCTGGTGATAAAGGTGGCATTTCTCACCAGCAGGTGAAAGACAGACCGATCAGGTGCCTCCAGTCCAATGGGGAGAAGTTCTCACCCTGGGGGAGAAGTATCCCAGCTAGTTTAGGAACCAAACACAGAAACATAGAGGAAAAATCTGTTTACAACTTCAGCAGACCTAAGGTTTAAAGATCTTCTTAGAGCTGGCCGCAGTGGCGCACCTGTAATCCTAGCTACTCGGGAAACTGAGGCAGGAGGATTTCCAAGCTCAAGTCCAGCTGGGCAACTTAGCAGGACCCTGTCTTAAAATTCTAAAAAAAGACCCTCTTAGTTAAGATATAAAATGATGAAGCCATAAAGAAAAACATTTTTCCTACGGGGGAACAGTCTAAGAACAGGACATCACCCCTGGGCATCAAAGCTAAGGAAAGGCTCCCATAGGGGCATCACGAGCCAAGGTTAAGGACATTGTCTGAAGCACTGTTTCCAAGGGAAAAGAGAAGATCACTTAGATACCCTAGCAATGGCAGACCGCTGAAACTAACTAACCAGAACACTTGGGGAGTACTATGCAGTAGGTAAAAAAAGGTGGGAGACCAAAAACTGCAGGCAGAGGGCTGGGGTGCAGCTGAGCAGGGAGCACTTGCCTAGCAGGCATGAGGACCTGAATTCCATCCCAGAACTACAAAAATAAATAAATACACAATAAAAACACAGAAAGAAAAAAATTCCCCCAAAGGAAGAAAACTCTACACCCTTGTCACTCCCAAAGGTCTTGGGAGCTGGCTGGCCTGCCTCTTCCTCGTTTTTGAAAGAACTCTGGAAGGTGGGAGGCACATCTGCCCAGCTGTGGGACCACTTGAGAAGCTGCCAGAACTGAGGTCAGGGCTGGAGCACCCTTGGATAACCTGCCGGCAGCTACATTCTGAGGGGGGAGGCGCAGGAGGGAGCTGGGTCCGGGGACTGGCATGTGTGCACGTGATGAGGTCCCGGGGGAAGGGGGCTGCGAACACGGCACGACAACCTAAGTCAGCCAGAAAGCAGGCTAGGGCAGGACCATGTGAAGGTCAAAGGGGCCACACAAGCAGAGAGAGTCCAGAGTCAGGCCAGTTTCCTGGGTGTGACAGCAGCAGTCCCTGACAGTTCTATCAATCCGCCTCCTGCTCCTGGCTGGCCCCAGGGCTGGAATTATAGATTGCTCAAAAAGAACCCTGTGTCTGCCACAAGGGCAATCTTGTTAATGGCTCACCCCCAAATCCTGGATGTCCTAGAGTCCCCTGGGGGGTGCTTACCACTCACCTTCCTCTAGCTCCTTCCGGCTCAGGAAGGGAGGGAACCCCCACCTGTGAGGTCTATTGTGGTCTTTAATCCTTACCACACTGTGTGGCAATTACTATAATGAGGTAAGTAATGATGTGCCCAAGGTCACACAATGAACTAGGACAGTGGCCAGGAACAGGATGAGATCTGACTGTCAGAGCGGCGTCACCAGAATGCTGCAGAGGCTCAGAGCAGGGACAGGTGACAAGTGTACCATCAGCACCAGACCACAAAGAGGAGGTCTGCGGGGGCTCACAGAGGAGTAAAGCCATGTGGCTCGTCCTTCCTGCCCTTTCCAGGAGCCCTAAGGGACCCTCCCTCCTGCCATTGCCAAACAAAGCAAATCAAACGAAACAGCAAGGACAAGGGACTCAACGATGCCACCAAAAAACCACAAAGCACCCACCCCCTGGTCCTCAGCCTTCCCACGCCCAGCTCTGCTCACTGTGGTGGTGGGAAAGGGCCAAGGAGAGAGCCCACACCTCCAATGGGAACCACAGCTACTCAAGGTCAAGTTCTGCCCCAAGGGCGAGAGCTGGGGAGAAAGGGAGAAAAATAACTCAATAACAGTGCTGCAAGGTCCCCCAGGTCTCCCAGGCGGCGCTGAGCGACCAGGGGAGCAGAGAGGTGGCCTTCTCTCTGGAAATGACTCCTCTGTCCCTTGGGAGGGATGGAGGAGGTTCCTCCGGAGGCAGCAAGATGCGGAAGGCAGAGCTCTGGGAAATGGGCAAGGTCGGCAGGTGGGACTGGACAGGAGGGCTGGGAGGAGCAGGAGCCGCAACTCCTGAAAAAGGTCAGAGCCTCGGGAAGAGGAAGGCAGCCAGCGATGTCACGGTGGACAGTCCCAGAGGTAGACAGGTGCCCAAAAGAAAGGGAGGAAGGAGGACCCAAAAGAAAGCGGTGCCCAGGAGCGAAGGTGGGGAAAAGCGTTTCCGATGATAAGGGCGGGCGCTGGGGGGTGAGCAGCAAGTCCTGTCCCCAGACGGCACAGAGGGAGGGGTCCCAGGAAGAGCAGGGCAGGAAAGAGGCTCTCAGGGGTTGAGGGCACATGGGCAAAGGGTCAAAGGGTAAAAGGTTAGAGGGCACGAGGGCATGCTACAGGCTGAGCAGACAGAGAATGGGCACCATGCCAGGGCGAGGTCTCAGCCCAGCAGGCTGCAGCCTCAGTGCACCCCACCCGCCACCCCACTCGCCAGGCCACCAGGCTTCCTCTGGGAAAATCTCCACCTTCTCAGGGAGGAGCTGCTGCGCCACAAGCCCGGTACAATCGTAGGCCACTGTGGAAATCCGCATGCATCAGTGTCCCACGGCCTGGAGGGTCGTCTGCCTCGGCACAGTGACCAAGAGGGCTTCAGCGCAGCCAGCAGAAGCCAAGTCCTCCTGGTCAGCTGCTCGGAGGGCAGGACCAGGTGTAGGGAAGGCACTGGAGACCCAAGGGAGCCAGACGGAGCCTTGTTCTCCAGACGCCAGTGGTGTAGACGGGAGGCAAAGGCCAACGCGAGTCATTCCAATATCGTCTCAGCATGGCAGCAAGCGCCAGGAAGGCCGCTGCCCCAAGGACACACCGCAGGTGTGTTCTCAGAGTGGGGTGTGTGCGGGAGGAGCTGGCATCGCCAGGACCGGGCCCAAGCAGGGAGTGACCAGGGCCAGACAAGGCAGAGTCAGAGTCGCGGAGGACAGGGCCCCGGGTGGGGAGACCAGGCTGAGAGTCCCTGCCTCGAGGGGAAAGCTTTCTCAGACCCTGGGTGCCCCTCCCCAGCAGGCAGCTTCCGGGCACACTGGCTGCTCCTGGTGACTGATGCAGGGGGCAGAGGGCAGCTCAGGGTGTCTGGCGGGGACATGGCTGGGCCTGGGCTTCAGGTGTCTCTCTGACAACGTGCAGAGGAGAGCCCCAGGTGGTGAGGCTGCAGGTGGGCCGCGGGGAGGCTGCTGCTGGAGCCCAGGGTGGAGAGAGGCCCTCCCTGAGCAGGGGAAGGGAAGGCCAAGGCCAGGAGCTGGTCAGCAGGAACGGGCGGTGGGAGTCAGGGCTGCTGGCACATGATGACGCCCAGCTTTCTGACGCGGGCAATCGGGACAGCCGTGGTCCCACTGGGGCCAGACAGTGGGTCAGAACACCAGGTGGCGGCAGGTGCACACGGGAGAGACACCCTCTGAGTTAACAGGCGGGCGGGAAGGGACAGCTTCCACTCAAGTGCTCTCAAAGTCTGTGGCGGAAGCAGGGGAGGCCGGGTCCTTCAGATGACATGGAGTTGGAGCAGGAAGGGCTGAAACACAGAAGCCCCCTCTCATCCACTACCTGTGTTAATGGTGGTCGGAAAATAGTACATGGAAAGTTCCAGAAATACACAATTTACACATTTTTGAATGAGCTTTACTCTAGCATATTGTTCCAATGTTATCAGCGATGGCTACTCTGCGGCATTGCCTGACTCACACCTTAAACTGCACCTGAGGTTCCACACAGGGAAGGAACAGCGCGTGCAGGGCCCAGCCACCTTTAGGATGTCCTGGAACACAGAACAGCCAGTGGGACTACCACAGTCACCAGAGAGGGGACAGGCACAAACAGGGACCACCCAGCAATGCAGGTGACCCGTGGGACTGGAGGCCATTCGCCTTCTGACTCTGCTTATATGATCGATTCTGCTGCGAAGCCTTTAGCTTCTACGAAGTCAAACTTACATCTTTTCCTTTCCCATGGCACACCATCAAAGCCAAATGGCAGTTTGGATCAAACAAACAAAACACCCAGGCAGGCCACAGCCACTGATCTGAACCCATCCCGGCCACGTACTGCTGAGTGCCTCGGAGCCCAAGGCTCACCCCGGGTGACGTGCAGACGGTGTCAGGAGGGGCCAGAGACCGAAGGGGACTGCCCCCGGAAGGGGGCTCGAGGCTGGGACGCGGGATAGAGGACGGCTTAGTCTTCCCCGAGTACCCTCCCACGTGGTAGATTTTTTTTTAAACACATGCATTACATATTTTAAAAATAAGTCCAATCCAACAAAGGAAAATTACAAAGGAAGAAAAAGGACAAGAAGCCCGCGGTCAACAGACACGCCCACACGTGCTGCTGGGTGGTTTTCTCCAGCAGATGCACCTGGGTGGACCCGTGTTAGGGCAGATGTCACCTAAGTCACAGGACCAGGGACTGGAGGATGTAAACAAGATGTTTACAAGGCAAGGGCCCCGCTGGGCAGTGGGGAGAAAGCAGATACACTTCAGGCACAGACAGCCACTGACCCCGGGGACAAGATCCCCTGGGATCAGCGTGGGACACTGAGGCACAGAAAGGTCAAGTGACCCACAAGGGCACACAGCTAACTGGCTGCATTCTGGCTCTGGGGCTAAGTAACCGCCACCTTGACGCCACTTCTCACAGCATCACACCAGCGAGAACCAGCTACGGAGTAGGAGCACAGTTCCGTGACAACATTATAAATATGTGTGTGTGTATCTGTGTGCACACTTACAGGCAGGGTGTTTACAGGCCAACACCAGAAATAAATGAAATAAAACGTTAACAGTGGTTATGAGTGGTGATGTTTTAAAAAATGATTTGTGTAGTTTTTCTAAAATTAACATTAATATGATTAACAGGAAAAAATGCTATTTAAAACAGTCACTGGAATGGGCAAGTGAGAGGCATTCGATAAAAATAGACTTTCTGGAAAAGGGTGTCTTGGCAACATACCCCGAGAATGTGAATGAACACCCAGTCCTCTGCTGAATTCAGGAGCAGTTGTGGGAAGAGGGGAGACTTACAGACCTGGGTTCAGGCCACGTAGAAAGTGTCAACTCCTGAGCCTCCCGTTCCTACACAAACACAAGCTTCAGAGCAAAAAAACTCACTTCAAAAAGTCGTTGTAGAGACCAAGGAAGCCACCACAAACCAAAAAATCCTAAGAAGCCATTAAACCATGTGAGTTCAACAGTACTAAGTTTGCCTTTTGCTCCTTCAATAACAATGGGCAAAGACCCAGATCAAAATTAAACAGTGCTTTTAAAATACAGTGCCAGTTCCTGACTGATTGGTCACTTTGATTCAAGAAAGCAGACACTCCAAATCCAGAATGAGGCATTTCCACATCCAAAATCGGCTTCAGACTGCTTATTGAGCCTGGATAAGGATACGGGTGTCTCCACTCCTCCCACGTTTCAACTCAAAAACAGCTGTCACTGCTGGGCTTTGAGGATGGCTGCTTCCTTCATACGGGGCCAGGCTCCTGGTCTTCCCAGGAGCCAAGGTCATGGTCTTGGCTTGCCAGCTGGCCCACAACCATCCGAAGCTCTCTGGCCTCTGCCCATGAAAGCTCATGAACTTTCTGGTACCAGACCGAGAGTCGGGGTGATTTTCTAAAATGCTGACCCTGCTCCCACATCCCCTTGGCCCTCCCTGCCTCGAGGATGGGAGGTGTCTCCCTTCTGTGAGCCTAGGCTGCCCACGCAATTCCTGATGGAGCCTGCCCACCTTACTGGCCACCATCCGCTCAGGCCAGCCTCCAATCCAACCACTGCCACCAGCTCCCAGCTCCGCTCTTGGCCACCTATAGCCTACCACTATAGCAGCCAGAATAATGTATTCTTAAAAAAAAAAAAAATTAAGATAGAACAGACACCATTCCAGTAGGTATACTTCAGTTGTTTTTAGTATACTCACAGGCTGTATGGAGATCATCATTGCTTCCCAGCAGCTTGGGAGGCTGAGGCAGGAGATTGTGAGTTCAAAGCCAGCCTCAGCAATTAAGTGAGGCCCTAAGGAACTTAGTGAGACCCTGTGTCTAAATAAAATATAAAAAAGAGCTGGGGATGGGGCTCAGTGGTTGAGCACCCTGGGTTTAATCTCTGGTACCAAAAACAAAACAAAATTCACCACGACTATCTAATTTCAGGATATTCTCATCATCCTAAAAAGAACCCCTGTAGATGTTCACTCCCTATCCACCCTCACACGCCCTGGCAACTGCTGATGTACCTTCTGCCTCCATGGATTCGCCTATTCTGAGTGTTACATATAAACGGAAGCAAGCACATGTGGCCATTTGTGACGGGCTTCTTTCACAAGTTTTGATGTTCAGTCACTTGTAGTATTAGCATTCATTTTTTTAAATATTTTTTTCTTTTTTTTCTCTTCGGTACTGGGGATTGAACCCAGGGGCACTTACCCACTGAGCCACATCCACAGCCCTTTGTATGTTTTTTTTGGAGACAGGGTCTCACTAAGTTGCTTAGTGTCTTGCTAAGTTGCTTATGGCCTCAATAAGTTCCTGAGGTTGCCTCGAACTTGCGATCCTCCTGCCTCGCCTCCCAAGTTGCTGGGATTACAGGTGTGCACCACCACACCTGGCTCTATTACTTCTTATTGTAGTAAAAATATGCCTAACATAAAATTTAGCATCTTGACCCTTTTTTTTTTAAGGAATTTATTTATGTACCAAGGAGAAGTTTAAAAATAAATTTAAGGGAACATTGACTAGTGTTGACCTCTTAGCCACAGAGTACAGGTGAGAAGCCATAGATGCTAAAATTTCTACGAATACATGGGTTTACTAAAACCAAGACTCTCCATCAATGTTGAAATTTGCTCTTGGGAGGAGATCCCCATTTTATGATGTTTGGACACACTCTTTCTCCTGCTGGATAGTTTCCTTTGAGGGAAGAGTATTTTTTTCTTCAGTATTAGTTTTCTTCAGTTTTGATTTGTCAAACTTCTCCACTTCAGACAAGTCTGGTTTATCACTCATCTTGACTAAAAGAAAGACTGAAGCCTTGAGACTAGCGTAGAGCGGTCGGTTAATTGCTGCCACGTTCACTCTGGAGCAGGTTGGCGTTCCCACGCAGAACCAGGCACTTAAACGTCGGTAGCAGGCACCGCCCCCATATCCCACCCCAGCTCTCTGCATCTTGACCCTTTTTAAGCGTGTAGTTCAGTGATATTGACACTCACATTGCTGTGCAACCTCACCACCATCCAAACCGTCCTGTTCAAGGGTAACCCCCAGTCCACGACAACCCCAGCACTTTCTTCTCTATGGCTGTAATTACTCTAAGCACCTCATCCAAGTGGCACCACTCTCTTTGACTGGCGTATTTTACTTAGCATGACGTCCTCCAGTGAGGCTGCGCTTCAGCCTGTCAATGTCTCCCTCTCGAGGCTGGGTGGCGCCCCTGCCATTGTAGCTGTATTCTGCCACACCCAACTCAGCAGCCAGTGCTGCCTAGTCTACTTCCATGTTTCACTACCATGAGCACCACTGCCGTGAAAAGTAGAATTCAGAGAGTTCTTTGAAACTTGCTTCCAGTTCTTCTGCATGTATTCCCAGCAATGGGAACTTGAGTGGCTGAGGAACCTTGAGTGGCTGAGGGACCCTGCACCATGTCCCACAGCAGCAGTCCCTTTACATCCCCACCATCAGCGCCAAGAGTTCCGACTTCGCTACACCGGCAACAGTGTTTTGCGTTTTTGTTTGTTTGTTGATTGTAGCCATCCTAGGGGGTGTGATCAGATCTCCCTGGAGTCTTGATTTTCAGTGGCGCATAATCCTGGTGGCTTGGGAGGCTGAGGCAGGAGGATCATGAGTTCAAAGCCAGCCTCAGCAATGGCAAAGTTCTAAGCACCTCAGTGAGACCCCGTCTCTAAAGAAAATACAAAACAGGGTTGGGGATGTGGCTCAGTGGTGGAATACCTCAGTGGTTCAATTCCTGGTACCAAAAAAAAAAAAAAATCCTTTGCCCATTTTTTAACTTATCTATTGCTCTTTTGTTATTTTTAGGAATCCTCATTAGGTGTGGTGACATTCAGCTATTTGGGAGGCTGAGGCAGGAGGATCATGAGTTTGAGGCCAGCCTTATTTAGCAAGGCCTTAAATCAAAACAAAACCAAAAATAAAACAAAAAGGAGCTCTCTATTTTGGATATCACTCCTTTATCAGGGGACTTGGAAATACTTTGTCACATTCTGATATGTCTTCACACATTTTTTATAGTGTCCTTTGAAGCACACACATTTTAAATTTTGATGAAGCAGTTTATTTTTTTCTCTGGTTGCTGATGCTTTTGACATCGCGTGCAAGTAGCCACCACCTGATCCAAGTTATAAAGAGTTACACCTGTTCCCTTTTAGGAGTTCTAAGGTTTGCTCTGCGTGCTGGCCTTTGTTCTGTTTGGAGTTAACTGATGCACACAGCAGCCCAACCTCTTTCTTTTACACAGGGGCGTCCAGTGTAAATGGAAGACCATTCCTTCCCCATTGCATAGTCTTGGCGCACTTGCCGAAAAACCAGTTGACCACAGTCCTGTGGGTTTATTTCTGGAAATTCAGTTCCACCCCACGGATCTGGTCCTACCTGCACGCCAGGGCACCACATCTCGATGACGGCAGCTTTGTAATAAGTTTTAAAATGGGGAGGTATGAAGTCACCAACTTTGTCCTTCCTTTTCAACATTATTTTGGTGCTTGGAGTCCTTTGAATTCCCATAAAAAAATGTTAGTATCAGCTTGTCTATTTCTGCAAAAAGGCCATTGAAATTACAGTGCCTCTAGATTAACTAGGGAAATAGCTTCATCGCAACCACATTAAGGCTTGTGACCAAAGAACAGGATGGCTTTCTATTTCTGCCTTCAACAGTGTTTTGTAGTTTTCAATACACTGGTCTTACACATCTTTGCTTAAATTTATTCCCAGGTATTTTATCCTTTTTTTATTCCTTTTAAAATTTCATTTTGGATTTTTTTTAAAGCTAGTGTATAGAAATGCCAGCATGCCCGGCTCTGTCTTAGGATGTTGTGATGATTATATATCTTAGTGTAGATCTCTAAATTTATCCTTCTTGGGGTTCATGGAGATTTTTTGATGTGTAGACTAATGTTTTTCACTAAATTAGACATAGTTTTCATCCTTTCTCTCCAAATATTCTTCTGCTCTGTCTCTTCTTCCCCCGAAACTGACAGCTTGCGTATGTTGGGGTGCTGATGGTGTCCCAGGGGTCTCTGACGCTCTCTCCACTTATCCTCCTTCTTTCTGTTTCTGTGCCTCAGCCGGGATGGTCTCAGTGGAATAAGTCACAGATTGCTTCTCCTGCTCAAATCACTGTTCAGCTGCCCAGGGAATATTTTTTCTGTTTTAGTTATTGTACTTCTCAACTTTACAATTTTCCATTTGCTTCCTTTTTATAACTTCTATCCCATTGTGGATCATCTCTACTTGAGAATCCATTCATTCGTCCAGGAGGGTTTTCTTTAGTTCTTTGAATGTATTTTGAATAGCTGATTTGTCTAGTAATTCCAATCAGGGAGCTTCCTTGGGGATAGTTCCTATTGATCACCTTTTCCCCCTAAGGATTCTTTTTTTGCATGCATATTTTATAAGTTTTGTTAAACTGGACATTTCAGGTCATAAAAACTGATGGTTCTGGAAGCTGGCTTCTGCACCTCTCTAGGGTTTGTTGCTGCGGCTACTCGGGCAGTGATTTTCCTGGTTATTATGCAAAGACTGTATTCTATGTCATGTATGGTCACCGAAGTCTTCAATCAGTTAACTTATTAGTCAGCTGGTGATGGACAGAGATCCTTCTGGAACCAATAAACACCCATCCTTTGCTGAGAAGCTCTGCATAAATCTTGGGCACCTCCACCAGCCAGGCAGAGTTAGAGCTCCGCTCACGGAGTCCCAAGATCGGGCGGAGTAGAGGAGTCACTTCCTTCCCTGGCACATAGCCGACACACAGACGCAGCCTTCTGGATTCCAGGAATATATCTAGAGCTTTCCAAAGTCCCCTTTGGGCAGACACCTCCCTCCCCAACCTTCCCTTTGCAGCCTTGTTAGTCCATTGCTTGTCCCTCTGTCACCCATCACCTGAGGCAGCTGTCTTAGGAAGATGAAAGTCAAACAGTGTCCCTGGAGACAAGCATTCAGCGCTGGAGAAGGCTGAGTGAGGGAAAAAGAAAGACCATTGGGGGACCTTCAAGGGAGTCACTGGGCAGGTCGAGCAGGTCAAGTTAACACAGTTCTGCAAGATCTGGCCGCTGCGAACCCCACTCCACCTGCCCTGCGCCTCTCGTGCTCTACTCCAGGTTCCTAAACAGGCTAATCCTAGCCTCAGAGCCTTTGCAATAGTCCTTCCTGTGCCTGAGAAGCGCTCTCCTCTGACCTCTGCTCAGTTGTTCCTTCGTTTCATGAAGGTCTCCAATTAAACGGTGCTGCTTCCAAGGAACAGGAGCAAACCGATTCTGACTAGGTCACAGCCACTGCTCTACCCATGGGTCCCCAGCCTGCTGGCTAATCCACTCTGCTGTCAGCCAAGGGCGTGACATCACAAGGGACTTGGGAGCAAGGCTGTGGGACCTAAACTACCTGCAGGAGGGTGCCAGTCCTCACTCGCTGGAGCCTGGTGAGGCCTGTCACATGCTGGCCGGGGCGCTGCAAGGATTAAAGCTGCCTCCCGAGGGTCCTTTTGACCAAATGGGCTGGGACGCCCCTGACCCCAGAACACTTCCCGCAGGGGTTCTGGGCAGGGACTGTGTAAGCAAGAGCGAGAATTGGTCATTGAGTACATGCAGCAGGAGGTGTGGCCCTTCAGGAAGGAAAGTCCTTCCCCTCCAGTCGGCAGGGGTGTGCGCATGTCCGTGTGTGCTCCCCAAAGAACCTGGGGGCAGGAGGAGATCCAGCTCAAAATGAGACCACCGGGGCCTCTCCTGCTCTGGCCAGGAGGAGACTCTAGGGTCTGGAGGTGCCCCCTGCTGAGGTGGGAGGTCGCAGGTACCTGGGAACCTCAGCCCCTCCCCATCCTCGCCCCCTGGCATTTGGAAAAAAGAACCCATGCTCCCCATTTGTGAGAGGGGCTGCCCTGGTCTCGGACGCAAGAAGCAGAAACAAACGAACCCTGGCACGGCCCTGGACAGTTTGCCCAGCAGGTCACAGCGGATTCCCAAGGGGGAGGCCGAGGAGCTGGGGTCACACCCTCGCTCCACCGCCAGCCAGGGCTGCCAACTGAACGGGCGACTTCATTCTCTGACTCTGAGTCTCTAGGTCAGGGTTAGGGATGCCTCCAACTAGCTCATGTCAATCAAATGCAGAGGTGTCCTGCAGGGTGCGGTGGCAGGAGGCACTCCACCCCCGTGGCCACTCCCCATCTCTGTTCAGCTCGTGATACCCGGGCCAGCATCACTACAGGAAACTGAGGCCCTGGGAGCCTCATGGCTGGGTGCTACAATGTCACTGCCCCTAGAGTACTACAGGGACACTGTTGTCACATGACTCAGGATGGATGGGATGCGATGACCACGGGTGCCCAAGGTCCCCTGAGCAGGCCTGGTCTCTGGGAGCGCTGGGAACAGAGACGCACAGATCGGGGCTCTGGATGGGGCTTGGAGGGCAGAGGCCCGTGCTGGTAGGCTCTGTGCTTTTGGGTCTGCGCTGGGGACTGGCCAGCTTCAGCTTCCCCAGCCCCGCCCTCCCCGGCTGCTGGACTCCTTTCCTGCCTTCAAGAAGTTTCTGGTACCATCCACTCCTCCCACCCTCTGCCTCTGCTGATCACCCTCTCCCCCTGCCCAAGCCGCCCAGGTTGCCAAAACTCATTGCCAAGTACAAAGATCTCTTCTCAGGCTTAAGAGTCCCCCACCTGAGCTGGCCCTGGGGTCCACCCCAGTACTGCCCCACCCCCCCAAAAAAGATTCCCCCCAAATTTCTCTCCCATCCACACGCTGCCTGTCTCCATTGACCCTCCTCCGCACCCCAACCCCTGCAAGAGCCTCTCTTGGTCCACTGACCTTACTTACCCCTGTGTGTGGTCCCCGGGGACCTGCTCTCAACTCTGCCTGCTGGTTGCTCCCCGGGTCCTGCTCCCCTCCGGCCCTGGCCTTTGCTCCAGCCTCTACATCTTCCTCTTTTCCTTTAATTCCAATCATCCTAAAATGCAAAACTGCAACCTGACACCAGGTCCCCAGCATGTCACTGCCACAACAGCAGAGCTATCTCCCTGAGGATCCTCCCAGCCCCACTCAGATCTTCACTCTCCAAATGTGACAGTGTCCTGCATATGGTGTTTACTGTCCTGAGTGTTTTTACGTTGACTCCAATGTGCCTCCAAACCTCACACCATATAGAAATGGAGAACGACGGAGGCACGGTCTCTGCGCGGGCTCCTCCCGCTCATGTCCCAAGCAGAACCTTATCTCTCAAGGGCTTTTTTTGGGGGGGAGGGGGTTACCGGGGATTGAACCCAGGGGCACTCAGCCACTGAGCCACACCCCCAGCCCTATTTTGTATTTTATTTAGAGACAGGGTCTCACTGAGTTGCTTAGCACCTCACAGTTGCTGAGGCTGGCTTTGAACTTGGAATCCTCCTGCCTCAGCCTCCTGAGCTGCTGGGATTACCATGGCGCCTGAGCTTCCTGACAGGAGTCACCTTCCCAGAAGCAGGAGCCCATCTTGGCTCTGCCCCTGGCCCACTTCCCCCAGGGCCAACTTCTCTAGATCTTCTACAGTAACAGCATGATCTCTGGGCCTGTCTCTGCCCCCACCTCTTCTTTACCCTTCTAGGAAAACCTGTTGTTTTGAAATCCAAAGCTGACCTTACCAGGCTCTCTGTCCACCTGTAAAATCTCTGGCTGGCCCTGCCTCCCTCCCTGGCCTCTTGTCCCCACGTCTTCCTGTCTTCCCAACCCAGGTCCCAAATCTCTCACTGTAGGCAGAATTCGGCTCTCCCTGATGAACCAGGGCCCTTGCTGGGGATGTCTGCATCCCTGAGTTTCCTTTCTTGTGCCCCTACGGTGTCCCCTCTGCAGGATTCTTTCCCAACTAGAAAGAGTCCCTGCGTCCCCCCTGAGGCTCCTTAACATTCCCTACACACCTCCACCAGGTCACTCCCTCTAGTAATTTATGAGTCTTTCTTCCAATAAACTGTGGGCAAAGACAGGTCTCCTGTCTCCTCCCGGATCCACTATGACCTACCCACGTCACCAGTGCCCTAGTACATGCCACAGTCCAGAGCTTGCAGTGGGGGGAGCCAGACCCACTGCCTCATGTGGCTGGAGGGCCCCAGCCCCCTCGCACAGCCCAGCAGAGCAGCCCAGCCACGAGGATGGGGGAAGCCCAGGGGCTGCAGCCACAGGGGCAGGTGTGAGGACTCAGTGTGAGTGACTGGACGGTAGCCAGGGCAGCCCGGATGACAGGAAGCTGCATTAGGAGAGATCTGCCTGTGGCTGCCCCACCGGATGAGGGCAGCGGGGACACAAAGCCCCACCTGTCAGGCCCTCGGCAAAAACCCTCCACCCGCTGTCCTGGGCCTGGCCCTGTGCCTGCCACCAGCAGCTGCCTTCCCCTCCCTCCCTTTCTCAGTGGCCTTGGGTCTACTCCCCAGGACAGCTGCACCAACCAACAGGTGGGCAGAGGTTCACCATGACCCCCTGCTCCGGCTCCCCACAGAAACCTTCAGATTGCAGGAATCTCCCTGGAACAGCCACAGTGAGTGGCCCAGTGGCACCTGGGCGTCCCTAACTTGGAAGGCAAGCAGGGGAACAGAGTTGTGCGCTGCCCAGCTGCCCAGGGCTTTCTTCAAGGCCCCTTTTGTCCTCTCGAGGTCCCTGGCTCGGCTCCACACTGGGGCCATGCTCAGGAGCCCTGCCCTCCCTCGCAGGGCCTTCTGCAGCCTGCAGGCAACTCTGGTAGCCAGACGGGAAAGGAAGGGCGCGGGGGCCTAGGGATAGCCGCAAACTTGAGTTTCTGGACTTCTCATTACAAGGGCAATGCCGACCCACCCAGAGGGTGGTGCACACACGCCTACATGCACACACGTAAACACACACACAGAAACGCACACGCAGACAAGTGCAAGTTCTGCCTGTGCCTTGGCACTCAGGGCACCTCCATGGGGGACTGTTGGGGACCATGTCAGCTCCACAGCGAGACCAGGAGAAGAGAGGGTGGACATAAGCACGCGGGTGTGCCAGGCCTGGCTGTGGGTGGGTAAGTCAGCTGAGGTCGCACCAGTGTGGGGGGCACCATTCTCTGCCATGAGCGTGTGCAGAGACCCGCATCCCGGCTCCAGGTGTGCAGCCTGGTGGATTGTATTTGACCTTGAATGTGCACTCAGAGAGGTTTCTGGTACTCATGTCCTGGATCCCTGGAGCAAAATAGTACGAGCTTGAGAACAGACTCCCCGCGTCCTGCACTTCGCTGCAGGCTCTGCGGCCGGATGCCCCCAGCCCGATGGGCACAACCTGGGCTTAAGTCACCTGGCAGGAAAGCAAAGGGCCAGCGGAGCTGTGGCCATCGCCTGCTGCTGGTCTCTCCTTCCCACCCATGAAGTCCAGGGACACCTGTCCCAGCCGAGCTGGGCGGGGTGAGCAGGGGGGACAGTATATTCTTGGTTATTTTCTATTTTACTACATAATATTTTATATTATAATGCATAACATTTTGATCCATTTCCTTCCTTTTCCTGATTTCTTTTCATCTTTATCTGTCCCAGTAAATAAAACTTTTCCAAAAGAAGGTGGTTAGACTATAGTCCCGATAAGATTTTTAACCTTGTCTCCCTTGAAAGATCAAGAACTTCACTTCACCCAGATGCTTCGTGAACCAGCGCATCCTGAGCATGCGCGTCCATCCAACCCTCGAGCCGAAGGGCTCTCAGAAGGTGGGTGGATCCCAAACTACCCCTCCTTCCTCCCGTGGTTGTTCACAACACTAGGGCATCCACACTGTGACAAACGGCTTCGTGAGTAAGAGGGTTTGGGGTCTTTCAAGCTATTTTCTTAGGAGAAAGTCTTGGAAGTTGAAATGCTGAGTAATAATATTGTTAGGGATCCTGACACAATGGCCCAAATAGCTCTCCACACACTCACGCCTGTTGGTGCTAACATTACCACAAATGCCTAGTCTGTGCATCTTGATGTTTTATTTTTAAATATGATCTTATATTGATTTGTATTTTTTTACTTGCTCATTTTTCTTGTGATTATGAATTCTTGTCATCTTTTGTGAGTTACTGATCCATGTCCAGTTTTCTACTGGAATCTGTATCTTTTTTGATGTTGGTGTAAGTTCTTTGTATTCTAAAATTTTTATCACTTTTTAAAACATATTACCTCTTTAATCTGATTTTAGCCACTTAATAATTTTAAATCATCTAATAAGAATTATCAAAATAATATAGGAATATAGTTTAAAAACCAAGTAGTGACATTATCAAGCAAGTGAAAATCTACAGAATGGAAAAATTATTTGTGAATCATGAGTCTAGTATCCAGAATATAAAAAGAACTCTAGCAAATCAACAACAATAAAAGCAATTCAATTTAAACGTATGTAAAGGTCTTAAATAGACATTTCTCTGAAAAAGGTAAGCCAGTGGCCAACAAGCATACTCGAAGATGCTCAGTATCATAAGCTCCCAGGAAAATGCAAATCATAATAAGACACCTGCTCTGACGGGTACCATTCTAAAATAGCAAAAATAACAGGTGATGGCAGGGGTATAGAGAAACTGGAACCCCTGCACACAGCTGGTGAGAATGTGCGACGGAGTAGCTATAGGAGAAAACAGTTGGGTAATTCCTCAGAGAGTTAGACCAAGTATCACCATGCTATCCCCCAATTGCACTGCTAAGCGTGTGCCCAAAGAACTGAGAACAGTTATCCAAATTAATATTTGTACAGGAATGCTCATGGTCACACTGTTCACAATAGCCATGAAGCAGAAATGACCAAAGGCCCACCAACTGATAAATGAATGAGCAAAGGTGGTCTTACTCCTGCAGTGATGATGAAATATTATTCAGTTGTGAAAAATGATGAAGTTCTGATACATGCTACAATGTGGACAAACCCTGAAAACACTATGCCCAGGGAAAAAATCACAACCCAGAAGGGTGCTATTATGTAACTTGGTTTATATAAAACTTCCAGAGTGGGCAAATCCACAGTGACAGCCAGCCAGTCCAGCGGTTGCCATAAAGTAGGGAGAGGGGGAAACAGAAGTTGGTGGGGGATGTGACTGCTTAGTGGGCATGTGGCTTCCTTTGGATGGATTAAAATGTCTTAAAGCCAAACAGAAGTGACGATTGCATGACACTGTTAAGGTATTCAATGCCACTGAATTGTACCCTTTAAAAGAGTTAAGCATTGTACCCTTTAAAAGAGTTAATGATTCATTTTATGGTACACAGATTTTACCTCCATTTTTAAAAAGAAGTTGAGTGTCAAGGATAGTTTCTAATAGCAACCTGCACTCTCCACCGTGCACCCCACCTGCCCCATCCTCCCCGCCCCCCACCCCACCCCACACTCTTGCTTTCTACCACTTTTCCTTCCATCCGGAAGCAGTAAACTCAGTGTTTCCAATTAACAGACTGACGCTGCTGTTTCTTCACTAATTTTAATGTCACCTGATGGGTTCCTATTGTGAGGGATAAGACCCGATTCTCTTGGCTCCTCGCCATCTCTCCTTCCCTATCTTTGCGATCGTCACACAAATATTCTAGTAAATGACCCGTGTTGGACGATGACTGTGCCAATGCCACTCAACCCAGAGCCAAGTGGAAAATGGGGGGGGGGGGACATCTGAGTCCTTGTTCCATTTTGTTTTGTTTTTGTTTTTCTTGGAGTCAAGACCTCCTTTGTTATTCTATCTGCACAATGTCCTTTGTGCGCACACATTCTTTTTCCAAGCCTTCTATTGTGCAAGATGCCCTGTGGGGCGCCTTGTTCCTGGGAGGTGCCCCCTGGGTGCCCTCTGCCACTCTCCATGGATCCCCTCTTCCTCCTCCGGCTGAAGTGCCTGAATGCATCCCACATCCTCTGGCCATACCTTTGTTCACACTTGACTTGCTGCTGACCGGACAGGAAACCACAGATTGAAAGTCACTTCCCCAAGTTGCTAGAGGCACGTGGTACTCAGTGCTTCAATTTGAATGTGTCATTCCCCCCCCCCCACAAATCTCACATTGGAAACTTAATCCCCAAATGTGAATGGTATTTGGTGATGGGACCTGTGGGAAGTGTTTGGGTCATTAAGGGTCTGCCCTCGTGAATGGTTCCATTGGTGCATTAATGGATTGACGGGACATCAAGAGAGAGCACGTTCTCTGGGGTGCACCTGCTCTGTCTTGCCATGGTGCAGTCTGCTATGTCATAATCCAGCAGGAAGCCCCTCACCAGAGGCCTCGCAGAGGCAGGTCCCATGCTCTTGGACTACCCAGCCTCCAGACCCATGGGCCAAAATAAACATCTATTCTTCTTTTTAAGTCACCCAGTCTCACCTATTTTGTTATAGCAATGGAAAATGAATGGAGACACCCCGCCCTCACTATTGCTCCTGATGATTTCAGAACCAGCCAATTCTTGTCCCTTCTCTGACGTCTGTTTCTCCTCTCTGGAAGCCTGTAGAATTCTCTCATTATCCCTGGAATTTGAAAATTTCACAGTTCCGTGCCTGGGTATGTCTTTTGTCATTTATTTGCTGGACATTTGTAGTCTGCAGCTTCTCCTGGAAGATTTTCTTACATATAACTTCTTTTCTTTCTGTACCTCTGTCACCTGTTTCCTCTTTCTTGACTCCAAACATTTTCATATTCAACTTTCTGGACTGACTCTGTTTCCTGTATCTGGTCTCTGAACTTCCCAATTCCTTGTCTGATTTTTTGTTTGGCTTTTTGCTTTTCCTACTTCCTGGGATTTCCTTGACTTGATCTTCCCTAAATTCTGGGGAGATTCTGAGTTCTTTCCATGACCATCTATTTTGCTGTATGATGGCTACTCTCTTGAGCTGCCGGAGATCGCTATTTAAGCTTCTGAACTTGCAAGTCTTTGTTTCTTACTGACTGTTTTTCCTGATTGTTTATTTTAGTTCTTTTGTTCCTACAGATTCCTGCCTTCCATGGCGGGTCAGCTGATCCCTGGTTAGCTGTTTATATTAGCAGTGAGGCTCTTAAAAGTTAATTGGAAATTCCACACTTGCACAAGGGAGCTCATCCACCTGAGCTCTGTTTGAGGGACAGCAGGGCCCCCCCCCCCCCAGTCCTCCCAGAGGGGGGTCCTCCTAAATGTCAGGCTGTGTGTGGGGTGGGGGTGGGGGGTTCCTGGTGCCTTGGGTTTCTCAAAGAAGCTTCTACTGACCTGCCCGCCTGGGAGGTGGATTGGGGTGACTTGAACTGGCTCAGCTGCATGGAGGGAAGGTTCCAGACTTCCAGTTAATCCCCTTGCTGCTGCAGGGCACCTGCTGCGTGCAATCCTCTGCCATGTGGCTTCTGGGTCAGCAGCTCCTGTGGGTCTTCTCCAGCTCTCTCCACACCTGCAGGTAAACGCCTGCGGCTGGAATTCAGCAGGGCGGGGGGAGGGTTCCAGGGTCCCCTCCACCTGACAGAGCCCAGGCAGGACACCTCCAGCTCACTCCTCCAGGGACACCCCTGGGTGCTCTACCACTGAGCCACATCCCCAGCCCTTTTTATCTTTTGAGACAGGGTCTCCCTAAGGTGCCCAGGTTGGCTTGAACTTGTGATCCTCCTACTTCAGCCTCCTGAGTGAGTGGGATCACAGGAGTGTGTCACCGAGACCAGCTCCTTCTGGGTCCTTATCGTTCATATTTCGTTACTATTATGATTGTGGCAAATCCTGGGAAATGATGGTGTGGAGCCAGTCTGACACTTGAACTGCAGTCCTGTCCTGTGCTTTGACAGATGAAGCCTGATACAAACTGAATAATGTCCCCTCCAAAAAGACAGACTGAAGCTGTAACCCCCAGTTCCTCAGGTGACTTTCTTTACAAGTAGGTCACACAGATAGATGTGAGATGAGATGAGGTCACACGGGGGGGGGGGGGGGATGGCCCTGGATCCAACACGGCGGGGATTCAGACGCCTGACTCACACGTGTGGAAGGTAAGGGTCTGGGCTATTTATTATTCTCTCTCCTGATCTGTTTCTTTTTAAGCCATTAATGAGGTCACTGTTTAAATCATTAAAAATGTGTCTGGATACTGAGTGGGGCAAGTTTCCTCTCCCTATGATCTGTTTCAAATTTTTAAAAATTAGTATCACTCTTCCAGAGAAATTTTAGAACCAAAGTTCTAAATGGGGAAAGCCGGTCCGGGGGCTGAGTCGCCTGCCACGTCTGTGACAGTGAAGACTGTCTTCTCCATCACACACAGTTTTGCATTCACAGTCTTCACGGTCACAACAAGAACCAGAGAGGCAGGGGCTCCCTGGCGCCAGGCCAGCCCCCAGCCCTTCTCTAAACATTGTCTCACTAAATGCTGACCACCAGGAGAAGGCGCCTGTCAGGCCCCTCAGGAGAGACTGAGGCACAGAGGTCAGCACTCAGCCCTCATCACTGAGGGAGAACTGGCTTCCCTGCCCAGGCAGTGTTACTCTGAGGCCAGAACCCTTATCTAAAATCTGTGTCTTTATTGTTCACCTGCAAAAAGGAATGCTGCGGCCTGTTATGAGCTGACGTCAAGACACAACCAAGATGCCTGACCAAGTGGAAAAGATGCTAAACCATGACTGTATCTACGGGGGGAAATTCCAGCAGATGCTTCTCTGCGTGCACGTGAAAATCAAATACTAAATGGACACAAGAGGCAGTAACTGGGTGGTTTTCTCTCATAGAATTGAGCAGAAGGGAGGCAGTGGGGGGATAGGGAGGGAAGGGAGTGGACTTTTTTTTTTTTTGTACTAGGGGTTGAACCCAAGGGCACTGTACCCCTGAGCTACATCCCGGCCCTTTTCACATTCTTTTTAAGACAGGGTCTTGCTAAGATGCTGAGGCTGGCCTCAAACTTGCAAACCTCCTGCCTCAGCCTCCTAAATTGTTGGGATTACAGTGTGGGCTACTGCACCTGGCTTTTCTTTTCTTTTCTTGCTTTTTTTTTGTTTTTAGAGCCACATGAATGGTTCTGGAAAATTAAATACAAGGCCAGAGCGTGGCTCAGTGTCAGAGCTCAAGCCTAGCACAGGGAGGCCCTGACATCCACCCCAGCACTGTGGAAATAATTACATACATATATACATATAAAATTTTAAACTTAAAATAAAACACTCAGCTGATTCTCAGTAGCTGTCATGGAGCATGTGGGGCCGCCGGTGCCAGCTCTGAGGCCCAGGCCCTGCGGTTGGGTGGTCCTGCGGGGCGGCCCTGCTCTCTGTTGCTCATGGCCTCTGGGACTCTCCCCTGCACTCTCTCAGGTCTTACTGGATGGCGCAGGGTCTGGGCTAGTTCCCTAAATGAGCAAGGGCGGGTCTGGGAAGTCAGTGGGGCGCAGGGGACCCTGGCGAGGGACACAGCGAGTTCTCCATATAAAGACACGAAGTTCTAGTTTTTCAAAACCATGAATCGGGCCAAAGAAAACAAGCCCATGAAGGAATCCAGGCCCTGGAAGGCCCAGCCGTGACCTCCACAGTGGAGGCCCGGCAGCTCTGCTCCCCCCTCACACCCCTGGTGGCCTTCCTGGCTCCTCCTCTGTTCTGCCCCTTGGCTGAGGGACCAGGGCTGCCAGCCACCATGCAGCCCACCTTCCTGGGCTCTCTGCGTCCTTTTGGCCTCGTCTTCTGCTGCTGGGCTGGCAGGGCGCACTGCAGTGGCCAGCCGCCCCATCCACTCCTGAGGGTCTAGAACAACTTGAATTTGAGTCTGATTACCCTGGCTCCTGGCACCTGCCGCTGCAGGCCGGGAAGAGGCACAGGAGAAGCCCAGGAGTGATGTCTGTGCACTGCTCCGGGGCGGAGGCCGAGCCCACTCCAGTGAGGAAGCCAGAGTCCGCCCTTTGGCGGAGCTGGGGACTGGACACAGGGACCTGACCAGTGAGCCACCCCACCAGCTCTTCTCATTTGTTTATTTTGAAACAGGGTCTCCCTAAGTTGCTGAGGCTGGGCTTGAACTTGCCATCTTCCTGCCTCAGCCTCCAGGGTCTCTGGGACTATGGCCATGCGCCTCTGTGCCCAGCAAAGTAAGAGACTCTGAAGGGGCCCGTGGAGCCCCCACTCTGGCACTGGTGACAGAAGGAAAGCAGATGGTGAGAAACCCCACCCACCCCCCAAAATAAAGAGCATGACCCCAGCGGATGGTGGATGCTATGAAGACAGTACAGGGACAGAGGGGAGGGCAGAGGGACTCCTTTGGGAGTCACAGGAAACCTCCTTAAAGAGGCTGAGCAAGCAGCAGAGGCAAAGGTTCTAGAATGAGAATCAGAGGCAGGAAGGCCGAGGAGGCCGAGGCGTGCAGTCCAAGAGGAGGCTGGCGAGGCTGGGGCGGCGTCCTCGGCACTCATCCAATGAAGGGCATTTCATTCTATGCTAGCGGGAAGCCACCAGAGGGTCAGGCAGGACAGTGAAATGACCTGATCTGTTTCTTTGTAAAGGTCTCTCTGGCTGCTTTGCAGAAGAACAGTAGGAAGCTCGGGCTTCTGGAGGAGACAGAAACATTTAAAACAGCATCAACTCACAGATGAGCCGGAGGCACGTCCAGGCACCAGAAGGCCACCACAGCCAATGGGACATGAAGACACACACCCCGGGATAAGCAGACTGGACACGGGCCATGAGGAACCTCGGCCAGCATCCGTGTGTGCGACTCGGACCAGGAACGGAGCTCCTGGCCAAAGCCACCTGGCCCAGGAGTCTGGAGAGAAGCAAGGGCCTCTCCAGGCCTGGTGTGCACGGGTGGGCCAGGTCCCCACCACCGCACAGACAGAAGCCCTGCCCTGGAGAACCACTGACACTGGACCTAGAACCAGTGAGCTCAGCAGGACTCGGCAGAAACAAGTACTAAATGGTCCTAAGAGACACAGTTCAGGGCACCTACAGGGTCCCAAGGACCCCAAGGCATAGTCTCCACCAAGATGACCCATAGCCCAAATGACAAAAGATAGAGGGGAAAAAATCACATGCTGTGCAAAGAGCAAATTCAACAGAGTGAAATTATATTCCAGGAACAAGAAATCATGGTCTCCTGTAAGAAACATCTGAAAAATAATACTTTATAAACCAGGTGTGATGGCGCACACCTGTAATTCCGGTGACTTGAGAGGCTGAGGCAGGAGAATCACAAGTTCAAGGCCAGACTCAGCAACTTAGGGAGACCCTGTCTTTTTTTTTTTTATTTTTTATTGTTGGTTGTTCAAAACATTACATAGTTCTTGATATATCATATTTCACACTTTGATTCAAGTGGGTTATGAACTCCCATTTTTACCCCGTATACAGATTGCAGAATCACATCAGTTGAGACCCTGTCTTGAAGTAAAAAATAAAAAGGGCTGGGGATGTGGCTCGTTGGCACAGTGCCTCTGTGTTCAATCCCCAGTACCAAAAAAGCAACAAATAAACTGATAATACTTTATTTCTTACATTAAAGATAAAGGAACACAACCCACAAAATAAAACAAAGGCATTGTAGAAAAAGAGTAAGTAGGTTTTAAAAGGAACAGGGTAGAAATTCCAGAAATCAAAGAGTAGAATCAGAAATACCTAAAGAGAGAATCAGTGAATAGGAAGACTGAATCTAAGGAAATGGACTAGAAGAAAAACAGAGAAAGAAAAAGAGACAGAAAAGAGAAATTAAAATAAAAAGGAGAATGAGAAGTTCCAAAACATACTTAATAGGAGTTCCAAAGGAAGAATAAGGGGAAAATCAGAAGCAATAATTGAAGAGACAAAGAAGGAAAAATTTCCAGAATTGGAGTAAAAGCTAAACCAAGTTCCAAGATTAATGAATTTAAAAACTCGATGCCCACAGTATACCACATTAAAAGATTCTTAGACGCTATGGAAGAGGAAAGGTCATTGTTCAACAACTAGGCTAATTAAATGCCCGAGGACATGGAGTAACGGCACCAGAATGTGGGAGCCACAGCAGAGAGAGCCGCAACGTCCGCACCTATTTCATCTGCTACCCGCATTTGGTATCCCGGCAGCCCAGGCTGCAGGAGACAGGTGACCAGGCCATGGCCCCGGGAAGGCTCTCACCATGGTACCCACAAGCGCCTGGCACCATCCAACAGCTGTGTCCACAGCCAACGCTTGCAGCTGAGACAATGAAAAGGAAAGTCCATTTTGCTGAACAGGTACTAAGGAGTAACACCTTCCGGTCAGCAAGCAGTCACTGAAAGTGACCTTGAAAAAATGGAATCATTGCCCAAAAAAAGGCAAAAGGAAAGGACAGCAAAAGAATGAACCAAAGAGGGTCATCAGGCAAGGACTGAAGCAAACCAGGAGCAGAAACAGGGTATTCAGATGAGAACATTCCAGGCTCAAATGCAGCAGGAAATCAGTCTCCAGCAGACAAGTCTCCCAGCAGGCTCAGGCGGTGGTCACCCTCCTGCGGATGCTCAGAAGCCACCTAATGAACTATATTCTGGAAATGCAAATTGTACTCCCTGTTTTTAATACATCTTTAAATAAAAACAAATGGCTTTTTTCTTTCTTTTCCAATTTTTAAAGTTGTGGTAAAACACATAATATAAAATTTAGCACCATAACCATTCTTAAGTATACAGTTTGGTGACTACATGCATTCATGTTACCATACAACTATCAATACCATCCATTTCCAGAAGCTTTTTCATTTGGTAAAACTGAAACTCTATCCTATGACACTCCTCATTTCCCCTCCTCCCAGCCCATGAGAACCACCTGTCTCCTGTCTGTCTCTGTGCCTGACAACTCTGAGTACTTCATATATGTTGTATCATACAGTATTGGTCTATTTATGACTGGCTTGTTTCATTTAGCATAATGTCCTCAAGGATGATCCATGTTGTAGCAGGCAATACAAATCCCTTCCTTTTAAAAGCTCCATGATGTTCCATTGTGTATATATATGCTGAATCACATTTTGCTTCTCTGGTCCCATGGATGGACATTTGGGTGGCTTCTGTGTTTTAGCTGATGTGAATACCACTGGCGTGACAGAATATCTCCCAGACACTCCGCCTTGAATTCTTCTGAGCACACAACCAGAAAAACTGCTGAATCAGGTGGCAATTCCATTGTAACGTTTTGAGAGACCACCACACCGTTTTTCACAACAGACACTCCATTTTATTTTCCCACCAACATGGCAAACGACTTCCAATCTCTCACATCTTCTCAAGTACTTATTTTTTGTTTAGTGTTTTAAATAGAAGCAATCCTAATGGCTATAAAGTCGTGTCTCGTTGTGGATTTGATTTACACTGCACTAAGTAGTCATTCTGAGCATCCTTCATGCGCTTACGGACCATCGGTACATCTTCTTGGAGAAACGTCTCTTAAAGTCCTTTACTCATTTTGAACAGGGTTGTTATTGAGTTTTAAGAGTTTGCTATGGGGGCTGGGGATGTGGCTCAAGCGGTAGCGCGCTCGCCTGGCACGCGTGCGGCCCGGGTTCGATCCTCAGCGCCACATACCAACAAAGATGTTGTGTCTGCCGAGTACTAAAAATAAATAAATATTTAAAAAAAAAAAAAAAAAAAGAGTTTGCTATGCATTCTGGATATAAATCCTGTATCAGATTCTTGAGTTACAAATATTTTCTCCCTCTTTGTGTTTGTTGTGTTTTGACTCTGTGGATCACATCTTTTGATGCACAAAATCTTTAGTTTTCAAAAACTCCAATTTGTCCATTCCTGTTTGTTGTTGTTGCCTGTACCTTTGGTGTTATTTCCAAGTAATCACTGCCAAATCCAATGTCAGGAAGCTTTTGTCCTGTTTTCTTCTGAGTTTTATAGTTTTAGGTCCTACATTGAGGTTATGGGTTGATTTCAAGTAATCATAATAAATAAATCTAACTTCATTCTTTTGCATATATCCAGTTTTCCCAGAATTATTTGTTGACAAGTTTGGGCTTTTCCCATTGAATGGTCTTGGCACTTTGTTGAAAATCATTTGATCCCATATATAAGGGTTTGTTTTATTCTATTTTCTTGCTCTGTATGTCTGTCTGTCTGTATGGCAGGATCATGCTTTTTTTATTACTGCAGCTCTGTAGTAAATTTTGAAATTGGGAGTCCCCAGCTTTGTTCTGTTCTGTTCTTTTTTCTTTCTTTCCTTCCTTCCTTCCTTTTTATTTTTTCTTTCTTTTTTATCCCCAGTATTGTTCTAGCTACTGAGGGTCCCTTGGGATTTCAAAGGAATCTTAGGGTGGGCTTTTCTATTTCTGAGATTTTGACAGCAATTGCATTAATTGTATAGAGCTCTTTGGTTAGTAATGACACCTTGATAACAGCAAACCTTCCAACTCGTGAACGTAAGATGTGTTTCCACTTATTTATGTCTTTATTTCTTTCAAAATTACTTTTTTTTAATTTTTTTTTTTTTTTAGTTTTTAGGTGGACACAATATCTTTATTTTTTATGTGGTGTTGAAGATCGAACCCAGTGCCTCACGCATGCCAGGCAGGCACGTTACCACTTGAGCCACATCTCCAGCCCTCAAAATTACTTTGTAATTAGCACTGTACAAGCCTTTCACCTTCTTGTTTAACTTAATTTTTAAGTAGTTTACTAGTTTGGGGTGCTTTTAGAAGTATAATTATTTTCTTAACTTCCTTCTCAAATTGTTCATTTCAAATAGAAATGCAACTGATTTTTATATGTTGACTTTGTATCTTGCAACTTTGCTGAATTTGTGTACTGGTTCCAACAGTACTTTTTTTTGGTGGAATCTTTAGAATCATGTCATAAGTTCATATCTTTAGTGAACAGAGATAATTTTACTTCTTCCTTTCCAATTCTGATGCCTTATATTTATTTTCTTGCCCAACTGCTCTGGCCAGGACTTCCAGAGTATGTTAAACAGAGCTGGCAGAGGTGGGCAACACAAACAAGACAGATGAGCAGTTTAAAATGTTTGGCTAGGATGCTGTCATTTGTGTCATGTATCATGTTAGAGAATATTTTTTTCCCCTTTTTTTCTGGTAATGCCCTTTAAGTAGGTGGAATTCATTTTGTTTTGGGATGCAGTATCACTGAGCTTCACCCCCAGCCTTTTTTTATTTTTTAATTTTGAGACAGTGTCTCATTAATTTGCCCAGGTTGACCTTGAACTTGCAATCCTCCTGCCTCAGCCTCCCAAGTAGCTGGGATTACAGGCTAGGTCTAAGGAATTCTAGGGGACTGTTATATTTCTATCCAATAAAACCTCCTTAAATCAAATATCCCACTAATTTCCAGTTTTGCCGAAATTAAATAACCAGTACACGATTTTACTCCTCCTCCTCCTTCTGTTTTTTAGTCTTTGTGTTTTCTACATGGTCTCTTGTCTTCCTATCAGAATTGTACATCCATGGCAATATCCTGCTAGGAAAGGTCTGGAATTTCCCCAAAATGGTTAATGTTTGGATGTAATGGGGCACATCCTGCACTATCAGCTGACTCCTCATAGAGACTAACAAGCTGGCAACATTTTCAACATCTGAGCTCTGATGTCCTCTGAGGGTTTGCACTCCTCCAAATGTTAAGTTAGAACATCACTCAAGCGATTCTTTGGCAAAGTATCTCAATTAACACCACTTAGGCTTTTTAATACTAGGTTAGTTATTCATAGTTATTCATAATGTTTCTATACAGATCACAAAAAAAAAACGTAGTTATAAAATCTTAATTATCACAGAGGGAAAAAAAAGAGGGTGAGATGTTGATACTGTCACACCCAAAGGCTAAGAGCTTCCTGCCCTGAGCTTCTCTAAGAAAGAGATACTTGGTTTCTCTCTCCCCAAAGAGATACAAGTTCAGCCCCAAAGGAAGTTCAGAAGAATTCCTACCAGAGAGAGAGAGAGAGAGAGAGAGAGAGGGAAAATCCTACTTACAGAAGGGACATTTGAGATACAAAAACATCAGCACCCCTAAGGTTTTACAGTGGCCACCCCATGAGCCCAAGACAGAGCCCAGGGGAGGGAGCAGGGGACACCGTCGGGATGGACCTGATCTGATCCCATGCAGACCTCTCCGAGACATGAACTGTTCCCCAGCCTCTGCATCTGCAGGAAAGACCCTAGGGCCCCAGCCCTTGTCACCTGCTGCTTCTCCACCAATGACAGTTGACCCCTGGGCTGGGGGCTTTCTGAGGGTGGCTCCCCACCTGTCCCTGCTAGCCCTGGGGCTGGGGCACAGTCTGCATGGCTTGGCAGGGAGGACGCTGCCCAGCATCAGTCTCCAGGACAGGAGGTATTTCTAAATAGAGACAAGAAGGGATTACCCAGAAAGGCCCGCCTGGCCACAGGGATCTAAACGCCAAGCCCAGGCTGCCTGCCGCAGGCCCCAAGAACATCTGGCATTTCCATAATTGAAACATTGATGCCAACCCTGGCCCTGCTGCAGGGGCCCCTAGAAAACCTGGTGTAACTACTCTCTTCTTTACAGAAAAAAGAGAAAAAAAGTTCCTTTCTCCCTCTCCCTGGTCAGACATAACATCACAGCAGAGCTCTTTAAATATCTGTGCTGGGAGGCTATATTTAGCCACTGTTTGGCCCTCAAAATGAGCCTGATTTCCTGTGGCAAGAAGTTCTCAGCACCAGGAGGGAAGCCAGGAGGACTCTGCCCATAGACTAATGGCCCCAGAGCCAAGGGGTCCAAACAGCGTCCGAAAAGACCCAGCTGCTTTTCCTAAATGGGGGGCTGGCACCTACGACAGCGGGGGAGCGAGGAAGGGAGCGTTTCCCAAGTCACCCTGGAGAACAAGGAGACCCAACCATCAGCCAACGATCCTTGGGCAGAGGCAGGCGGCCACCCCCGCACTCCTGGCTCACCCACTCGCTGACGAACGTCTTCCATCAGTGGCTCCCCCTCCCATTCACATTTCTCCTCCATCGCCGACTCATTCATTCATTCACTCTCAGCACATCTGTCTCCTCCGGGCCAATGTCCTACAGGGGTTCGAGGTCAGAAGGTGGACGAGACCCACAACCATGGGACTGGGAGGCCACCACAGAAAGGGCCCTTGGAGGGACACAAAGTGAGTGCCCTGGGGAACCAGGACACCTCTCCTGGAGGCATGGGGAGGGACAAGAGGAGCCAGCAATGGCTGCAGCTCTGAACCCTTGCTCCACCCCCACCCCCACCCCCCACCCCACCCCCCGAGCCCAGAAGTCAGTACAACATCCCAGACTACGAGGGGCTCTCGAGGGGCTCTCCACCGGGTGCCAGAGGATGATGGAGGAAAATGGAGCTGGGTTAAGATCACCTGGCTACAGAGCCTCCTAGCCCACCGAGGCAGGTGGAGGGGACGGGAGCGTCTGCCAGGCTGCAGGCAAAGCCCCAGCTCCGTCCCTCCGTTTCTGTCTCACCTAGAGCAGGTGGGGCAGCCCCCGTCAGAGCTGGGGAACTGACTCTCCCTCCCCAGAACGTGCCTGTCTGGTCTCTCAACCTGTGGGGATCTCTGGTGTCCCCAGAGATGAAAGGCCTCTTGGGGGCCAGGGAGTCACGCTGACTCCCCCCTAAGGGTCTGCAGGGAATTCTCCATCCTTTCTTTCTTTTGGGTTCGAGATAATTTTAGATCTTCAGAAGAACTGCAAAAATAGCACAGAGTTCCCCCACGCCCTTCGCCCAGCTCCCCCTTCCGTGGTAACTCAGGTCTTAGTCACCACAGACAAGGCCGCAAGACTAAGAAAGCCATCGTGTTGTCCCACTATTAGCTCTGCTACAGAGTGACTCTGCATCTTGCCATGTTCCCACGTTGCCACTCCAGGACACAGCCCAACTGCTTGGCCCCCTCCAGCCTGTTCCTTCACCCTTCCCGTGCTTTCGTGACCTTGACCCTTTCCCTGAAGGGTAGTGGTCAGGTATTTTGTGCAACACCCCTCAACGTGGGTTTGTCTGACTTTTTCTCATGACACAGCAAGAAAACCACAGAGGCCATGAACTTGGCTGAGGCCATCACACCCAGGGCCATTTATTTTAACACAGCACCATCTTGGGTCTCGGTGGGTGGAGGGGATGACCCTATGAGACGTGTTATCTCCATTATACAAGTGGGAAAACCAAGGCAAAAAGGTTAAGGCTCTGCCCAAGGCCGTGGCAGTGGCACGGTCAGAACTTGAACTCGGTTCTGTCCTTGGGGCTTTCTCCTGCATGCTCAGCTCCCACCTCCACTCTTCCTAGTTCAGCCCTCGTGGCCTTGATTGAACAGGGATGGCTGGACTCAGAGGGGCCATCTCTCTGATCATCCCCAGCCCAACGAGCAGTCAGGACAATGGCCAGTGGTAATCAAGCACCTATTATGTGCCTGCAGCAGTGTTTCCTCTTGTATACATAAGGGGCCTCATTCAACTCCTTCTAAAACACAACGGAGTAGAAACCACCGGAACAAATGTCTCATCTCAAATTCTGGGGGCCAGGCTGTGTTGAGAAGTGAGACCCTGGAGGTCTGGGCAAGGCCCTTGAATGGAGGAGAGTAATGTCCTTGCAGTGTGGTGAGTGCACACTAAGATTGGGACGCCATCAAGACCAAGCAGGGTCCAGACAGCCGCAGGTCTGCCTCCTAATGAACTTTTGGTTTTCAGGGCTTTGGGTATTTCAGCATTTCGGAGGATGGAATGTGCACCATATTGTTTGTACATGAAGACACTGAGGCTAGAGGGTCCCCTAGGCAGTCACTGATCAGTCCTGACCCAACCCTGAGGCCCGGGGCAGAACAATGGCCAGGAATCTCCTCGAGGCCTTTAAGACTCTTATTACTAGGTTTTTATTTTCCATTTTTCCCACAACAAAAGACATTCTAAATATCTTCAAATGGCACTCAGAATAAACGGAAATTAATTTTCAAAACTCTCAGGCTCTGGGCTGCTCCTGGGACAGGGCACAAAGGGATGACCTTGTCCTCACCCTCAACCCTATGGTATAGTTATTGTCTCTCTAGGGATTTAGAGGAATTTTTTTTTTCTCTTCCCACAGAAACATGATTAATGCCCTCAGATCAGTTCTGTCTCTATCTAGGCTCCCAAAAGCGGTCTGAGGGGGTCAGAGAGGGCCAAGTCCTCCAGGACACAGGACACCCTAGACAGCTCAGATGCTCCATCATGTCACTGTTAAATCATCTCTGGATTGAGCTGGGCGCAGTGGCACACGCCTGTAATCCCAGCAGCTCTGGAGGCTGAGGCAGGAGGATCATGAGTTCAAAGTCAGCCTCAGCAACTCAGCGCCCTAAGCAACTCAGCGAGACCCTGTCTCTAAATAAAATAGAAAAAAGGGCCGGGATGTGGCTCAGTGGTTAAGTGCCTCTAGGTTCAAAAAACAAGCCTGTAGGACTATCTGAGTATGTGATTATATACATGTTTGACTTTCATGAAAATAAAACATAAAACAAAAAATCAAGACCTTGCAATTAGGAACAGACACAGCTGGGCTTGACTCCCAGACTTCTGACTTGGAGCCAACGTTCCTCGTCCCCTGCACCTAGTTTCTGCCTCCCCCGTAGCAGACTCAGTGGCTCCTCTGCATCTGCATCCTTCCAGTCGTCACCTCTGAGCCACGAGGCCCTTCCTGAGGCCACTGATCCAGAAACACACAGATCCCCCCCAGCAAGCGATCTCCCAAGGCCCTGTATGAGGAGGTCACGCATGGGCCCTGGGAGCTCTGGTAATCCCCAGGGGTCCTGGTGCCACCAGCTGACTCAGCGCACCTGCACACTCAGGGCGTCCAGTGCACACCTGTCTCTGTGACCTTTAACTCAGGCCTAACCAGGGAGCAAGTAAACCAGGAATCCAGGCCCATGTGTGCACACAGCCCACATCTGTGCACCTACTGCGTGCCAAAGACTATGCTATCCCCCAAACTTAGGAGCCAGGAGCACTGGAGGAAGAACAGCAATAGGCTGGTGTTCTGAGCACCCTGGAGGAGGCACCAAGCCCAGCGCTCTGCCTGCTCTGTGCCATTTAATCCTGTCAACACCCAGGAGACAGGCATTCTGGTCCCTGGGCTGTGGTCAGGGGAGCTCTCCTAAGCCTATTGAACTCACTCATGTCCACCCTGTCCGTCAGCCAGTCCGCCTGGGACCCACAGCAGGGGCACCGTCTGGATCCAAAGCCAGGCTCAGACTCCACCCTCGATCCAAGTCTGGGTCTCTCAGACCAGGCTCTGAGGTGAGGTGCAACCTCTGGGTAGGTTGTTTTCCTTTTCTGACACACGATTTCCTTTAGGAAATGAGACCACACCTCAGATAACACTGGGCACGGGGAGGTGAGCCGTTAAATCTGAGCTGGTGGAAGACAATGGGGGGCTCTGGCAAACCACTGTCCATGCGCTGGCCGCAGCTCACCCTCAAGTTTGGTTTTAAAATGTAAGGAGGGGGCTGGGGACACAGCTCAGGGTGCAGCGCTGGCCTGGCACACACAAGGCCCCGGGGATGGAACCAGGGAAAGGAAAAGAAAATGCCCACTGTGGTTTATGTGGCCAAGGTGACGCAGCAGGAAGCAGGAAGGGGCTCAAGGAGGAGGGACAGCCAACAGAACCTAGTATCCAGAGCTGGGAACCAGGAGAGCAGAGCTGAGTGACAAGGGCCAGGAGTTGTGGAAAGGCAGTGGACACGGGCAGGGTCCCTTAGTGCTGCCCATGTTCCTACAGACGGCTACTCCAGCACGAGAACTCCCTGAGCCTTCGGGGCAATCTCACCCAATGCCTCGGGTCCCAGGCTGAAGACCTACGCAGGGTGGGACCACGGGGGACAGAGAGCGCAGAGCTGGCTTAGGATGTACGCGGTTCTCCAGATGCCCAGGTGTTAAAGGCCTGTCCTCAGCTTGGTGCTTCTGGAAGGTGGTGGAAACTATAAGAAGTAGGGTCTAGGATGAGGTCTTTATGTAGCTGGGAATGAGCCCTCAAAGGGGGATTATGGGACCCCAGTCTCTTCCTCTTTCTCTTTTTCACTTCCTGGCCACCAGGTGAGTGGCTTTACTTCCCAGATGCTCCCGCCATGATGTACTGTACAGTCACAGGCCCAAAGCAACAGGGACAACCAACCAGAGGCTGAAACCTCTAAGACTGTGAGCCAAAATCAACTTTTTCTCTTCTTACATTGCTCCTATCTCCAGTGTTTGTTACAGTAACAGAAAGCTGACCCACATACAGCATGGAAGAGCAAGGCTTCCTAAATCTTAATCCAGTGCTCTGGGAGCACCCCGCGGCCCCGCAGCTAATCCCAGGAATACTGGGAAGCCCCAGACCCCCCACCCACGAAGCCAGGCCTGAGGACAGCCCTCACACACCCCACCTCTGCTTCCTGCCTTCCAGCCCACTCCTCCCCCAGCATGGCTGTCGTCACCACCCCATCATTAGAGTTCTCCCATCTGCCTTTTTCAACAGCACAGCACTTGATCAAAAAAAAGATTTTTTTTTTAAGGTTAAGTAGATTATATCTGTGATCCTCAAACTTGGAATTACACCAAAGAATTCCCTGGCCCAAGAGGAAAAATGTCTTGAACAGGCTGCTGAGCTGCCCTTCCAGGCTAAAACGTCTGTGAACCTGTGCCAGGGACGGAAAGCCAGTCCTGCTCTGCGGCCACCGCGCACAGATGAAATAGCAGGATCCCTTCCAGGCTGAGGGTGGCCCGTGGGCGCGGCCAGGCGCAGCGTCCTTTAGCCTCTCACCTGGAGTGCGGGGGCACCTGTCACCCTGGATTCCTTTTCTGCCACTGTTACAACAGTGTGAAACCAGCTCTGTAGCCGGAAACAATGCCATCGGTCCCACAGTCCTGGGGTGCAGGCCACCAGGGTCTCAGTGGGCAAAGGTCAAGGGGCAGCAAAGCCGTCTTCCTCACGGGACACCCAGGAATAACCCACGTCCCGAGTCGGCCGTGGGGGCATCGTTCCCTGCAGCCCTCGGCCTGAGGTCCCTGTCTGCTGGCTGCCTCCCGGCCAGCGGCCACCCCCACCACTCGAGGCCTCTCTCTGATCCTTGTACCTGGGTCCTGCATCTCAGAGGCAGCGATGGTGGTGAATCATTTCCAAGCTACACGAGTAAGGTGCATGTGAAACATATGAAATTCGTGTTTAGACTTGGGTCCCATCTCCAAAAAAATCTCACATGTATATGCAAATAGTCTGCCATCTGAAAGAGTCCGCGTGCTTAGAGTTTCTGTCGTGTTCGCAGCTGGAGAAGGCTCTCTGCCTTCAAAGGCCCTTGTATTGAGCCTGGGCCCAACTGGGTTAGACAAGGTCCTCTCCCTACTCCATCCAGTGTCCCTTCTGCCACATGACATAACGCTCACAGGTCACAGTACTGGGGTGTGGATATGCTAGAAGTGGAATGTTATTCTACTTAACACCCCATTCCACACTTCTAGGCCACGGAGGGACCCCCGTCAGCCCCCTGTGGCACACACCCCGGGAGCAGCGCCCAGGGCCACTGGCTGTGAGGGCAGCGAGCCTACACACAAAAGTTGCCGCTGCCGCCTCAAAAGATCCCTCCCGCTGAGTTCTCCACATGACAGGCACTCGCCTTCACCCCACAGTGCCACCGAGAATTCTGTGCCAGCTGGACATGGAGGAGGCCAAATGTGCCCACCTAAGGGCCAGGCACCTGCCTTAGAGTGGACACTGGGCCTCTTGCATTTTGTTATAGCAACAATCCAATGCAATCAGGCCCCTACCAGGCAAGATGAGTTTACTCAATAAACGTTTACCAAGTCCCCGAGTGCTCAGCCAAGGCCACAGTCCCTTGTGGGACAGAGACCCAGACAAACACAGACCACAAAGCCACTGTCACAGTACGAGACGCAGCTTGGGCAGCCCTCCTCTGAAATGCTACAAAAGCCAAAGTGCTCCGGGATCGGAAACTTTCTGATCATGACATGACCCACAGTGGGAAATTCTACCCTGACCCATGTGACACCACAGAATACAGGGGCAGTAAAACATCCCACAAAATTACCTGGGGGCTGTGTGTGGAGCGCACAGGAAACGGAAGTGAATCTCCTGTTCAGATTCGAGTGGCACCAGAGGTCCCTATGGACATGCAAACATTCCACCACCCAAAACACTCTGGCCCCAGGTACAGGTGGGACACTCAATCTGTAATCATGTCAATCTGCCTGTAGGCATGGGGGGTTCCCAAGAGGAGGTAGACCTGAGGAAGGACTTACAGAGCGAAGAAGAGTCCGGCAGGTGGATGAAGAGGCACCACCTGGGAAGCCACAGAGGGAGGGGACAGCTGAGCTGGGCAAGCTCAGGGGCACAGCAGGCCCTGGGGAGGGCCAGCCCACCTCGTCAAAAGACGCCTGGGAGGAGGTCAGCTCCAAGGACCAGGGAGGCTTCCCCAACTGACTCCCCAGAACGGAGCCCGAGGGGGAGGAGCAGGTGTACAGCGGCAGGAGGCTCAGGGGACAGGGGACAGGCACTGTCCTCAGGAACCATGATGGGTCTAGACTGCCCAGCAGGCTCGTCCTGGAATCACCAAGTCCCTCCCCAGCAGGGGTCGGGAAGCCCCTGAGGACACCCCAGCCTGGCAGAGAGCGGGGCTCAGGCAGGGGCTTCCGGGGGCTGCACCCCCCACGCACTTTCAGATTCAGGGTTAGCTCGTTGGGGTCACGGAGCTGGGACCCAAAGTGGCTGGTGCTCACTGAGAGCTTTATGTAAAGTACTTTATCTTTGTCCCACGACCCTTATCAAGTGTTGCTTGGGGCCAGATAGTGAGCTTCAAGGCCCAAGGTGACAAAGTCACATGCACACGTGTGGGGACTGCTGGGGGTGGCAGCCAGGTCCCCGCACACACCACACATGCTCTCCTGCTGGGCTGCGCCCCAGCCCCCAACATGAGCCAAAAGCACAGAGGTGGAGTCCCTGAGCCACCTGTCACTCTGCTCAGGGAGCTCGAGCCGGTTGCCTGGTTCTGAAGTGGGAAAAGCATGGCGCCCACTGGATGCGCCCAGGGAAAGCCACACAGAAGGCCCTGCTCCCAGGGCGGCAGGCGGGGGAGGCGCGCAGAAGGTCACACACAGCAGTCACACACAGCAGGTCACACACAGCAGTCACACACAGCAGGTCACACACAGCCGCCTCCACGCCAACCACCACCCTGCGGGGGGGCCAGGGACACCACCATCCAGAGACCCCAAAGAACCCCTGTTCCTGATGACACCCCAGCTCCCGGCCACTCCCTGCAGCCCTTCTGGCACCAACATTTGCCTCGGGAGCTGGACCTTTGGAACCTCGCCCTCCCCGGGGCACTTTCCACCTGATAGAACAGATGCCCAGTCCTGGCCGCGGGGGGCTTCCGCTAGGTGCTGGGGTGTCACACTACAGAGGGAGGAAGAAGGGAAGCCGAGGGACACACAGGGGAGCCAAGGCCACACGCTGAGGGGGGCTAATGACAGGTCTCGGCTTGGCTACAAGTCACAGCAGCACCGAGCACAGAAACCAAAGCTCCCCGTCCAGGGCGGGCGCACTGCCAACAGGAGGCTGCATCTGAAAGAGCCCTCAAAGGAGGTTTGGGAAGATAAGAGCAGGTTCCTAGACACTGGCTCCTACGCCCTGGGAGGAGCTCTCTCGTGCGCTCTCTCTCTCTCTCTCTCTCTTTTTTTTTTTTTTTTTGGTACAGGGCACTGGACCCATGGGCACTTCACCACTGAGCCACATCCCCAACCCTTGGTAGTATTATTTTTTAATTCTGAGACAGGGTCTCGCTACACTGCTTAGGGCCTCGCTAAGTTGCTGAGGCTGGCCTCGAATGTGTATTGTAATCCTCCTGCATCAGTCTCCCAAGTCACTGGAATTACAGGAGTATGCCAGGCACTTCTTCTGTTCTTAACTTTTGAAAGTATAATAGAAATATTATAATATGCACAAGGACTGGGGATGTAGCTCAGTTGGTAGAGTGCTTGCCTCCCATGCACAAGGAAGGCCCTGGGTTCAATCCCCAGCACTAATATATATATATATATATATACAAAAAAAAAAAGTACAGTGAATTATCACAAACTCCTGCCAGGCTAATAGCCTGCAGACTGGGTCCAAATGCTCCACCCCCCACCTCACCCTACCCCATCACTAACCTGTCCTGAACCCAAGAATGATTTAATGGACTTTCACGGTAATGGCTTCCTTTTTTCTTTATAGTCTTACTATCTAAGCAACTACTTGTGAATACTGGCTTTGTTTTGCCTGGTTTTTTGAACCTAACGTACAGGGAAGCATACAGAAGGTATCCTTTTGTGTCTGCCTTTTCTTCGCTTAATGTATGTTTCTAAGGTTCATCCATCCTGTTGAGTACAACCAGAGTTTATTCATTTTCATGAGTGCATAGTACTCCAATGACCAGTTATGTCACAATTTATGTATCCATCTATTGTGGATGGACTTTGGGGTTGTTTCCAGGTTAGAACTATTACAAATGATTACAAATATTCTTCTAAGTATCTTCTGGTGCATGGACAACACTTCCATTAGGTATGTACGTAGCAGTGTCCCTGCTGAATCGAGTGTGTCTCTTCAATTTGAGGACAATGTTAGCTCTACTGCGTGGCGCGGGCACCCATTTCCGGCCCCATCAGCAAGGACGTGAGGATTCTCATACTCTGAATCCTTGCAAATGCTTGATGCGCTCTGGTTTTCGTGGTTTTATTGTTTTTTGGGCTTTTCCCCACTTTTGTTTCAGCCATCCTGATGGGCATGTCACCGTGACCTCAATACACACTTTCCTGATTACTAAGGAAGCTGCACACCTTTCTGCATGCTCCTGGCCATTTGTCCTCTTTCATGAAGTATCTTCTGCAAAAATCATTTATTTCCTCATTAGGTTGTATTATGTTTTTATACAGCCCTTTTTTTTTTCTTTTTTGAGACGATCTCACTACATTGCCCAGGCTAGTCATCAACGTCTACGCTCAAGAAATCGTCCTGCATCAGCCTCCTGAGTAGCAGGGACTACAGGCATGTACCCCTGTGCCCAAGGGAATACAGATCCTTTGATGGGCTTACGTGTTACAAAAATTTCCCTCTGGGAGGGATCTTAAATGTCCAAGTAAGTCCATTGAAAAAGACTTAGAAACAAAACCATTTCTAAGTTACCAGCCACAGACCAGGCTTCCGCTTTAAAGGGAAAAGCAGAACATCTGGGATCAGACACCACAGGTTTAAACCTCAGTTCTGCCCCTTCCTGAGTGCACTTAGGCAAGTCACTTAACCTCTCTGAGCCTCAGTGTCCATATCTGAAAGCTGACACAATTGTGGATTGCACGGTTGTCTGTGGCTTCAAAGAGCTTATGTATAAACACGCTCCGGGACCACAAACAGGGGTAGCGGTTGTTAAGTCAGAAGCAAAACTGGCTGCTGCCCGGGCAGACAGGCTGTCTCTCGGGCTGTCTCCTGGCGGCCTCCGCAGAGGCTGCAGCGGCAATCTTTCTAATCCAAGAAATACGCCCTTCTCTGGTTTGCAGTCTGAGCCACGGCCACCTTCAGAGCCGGTCCCTCTGCCCTCACCAACGTCAGACGGGGCTGCCCAGGGCCAGGAACGGGCTCCTCCCTGCCTGCCCAGGCAGGAAAACAGGAAGCAGCCTCCACCCTGCGGGAGGTGGAGTGGGCCCCTCTCCAGGCCACCAGCCTCCTTCATGCAGCAGCAGGCTGGCCACTGGCTCCCTGCATGCGCACGGCTGCGCCCCGCCACGCCCAGGCCGCTCCACACCAGGTCCTGGGGCTGCAGCAACGGGCACCCACTTGGTCCCGGCAGCACCTGGCAGGCAGGCCAGGCAAGGAAGGCCCCCTGCCCAACCTGGGCTGGGCATCTGCTCTCCAGGGCCACACTCACAGTCCCCGTCCCCTCCCAAGGTGCTTCTGAGAGTCCCACAGCCCTGTCATCCATTCCCCATGCTGGATGCTCCTCTTAAGGGAGCGATGGGAGCTCAGGGGGGACACACGTCCCTGTCACAGTGTGGAAGCCAGCTCAGGGGAGTTTATGAGCTAAAACATGTGAGAGCTGGAAAGACCTTCGGAATCTTGCCCAACCTCTCATTTTGCAACCAGAAACCCGGCTGCACACTCAGACGGCCTCGCTCTCCGGGGTGCACTAGGACCCCAGCCTCGGGAGCTCCGATCCCAAGTGCTCAGGACCAGGACAGACACTGATTTTGAATCTGGGGGCAGAGGTGGCTTAGTTTTTGTGAATCGGGGGGCGGGTAACTTGGAATAGCTGCATGTACATATGAATTATGTGGGGGATGGGACTCTGGCTGAACACGAAATTCAGTCATGTTTCATGCAGGCCTCTACACGTGGCCTGAAGGCAGCTTCGCACCATAGTTTTCATCATTTGGGGCACGAAAAAGGTCTCATGCTGTGGAACTTTCCACTCGTAGCATCCTATTGGTACCTAAAAAGTCTGGGATTTTGGAGCGTTTCAGACCAGATTTAGGGATGCTCGGCCTGAGGACCTCCACCCCCTGCTACCATCAGCCACATCCAGGGGCCCAGGACAAGAGGCCAGTCCATCTCCCTCCCTGGCAGGACCTTCTAGCTCAGACAGGGCCTTCATCAGACGGAAGCCCTGGCAGCAAACCCACGTTTCGGGATATTCAGGAGGTGCCCCACTTCGCGGAGTGGCCCTTTGTCTTCTTCTAGACGCCAGAGGCAGACACTCTCCTGCATGGCCCCAGCCTAGCTCAGGGGCTTCCCGGGCACGGGCCGGTCACTTGGTAGAGCCATCATTGGCGACACCAAAGGAGACAGAGGGAGAATCTCAAAACGTGCAAAGGAAAAGCGGAAGTCCTGTGACAGCTCGTTACCCCGCCTTGGTTTGGGTTTCGTTTGGTTTTGGCTTTTCCCTTCTTTGTTTCAAGATGAGGTCTCACTATGTTGCCAGGTGGACCCTGAACCCCTGGGCTCTAGCGATCCTCCTGCCTTAGCTTCCCGAGGGCCAGGAGCACAGGTGTGCGCCCCGCCCCCAGCTTCTCCATCTGGCAGACAGAAATGGGGGCCTGTCTCCCACCAGCACCCCCTTGCACACGGAGACCCAGAGCTGCCCGTGCAAGGGGAGCCACACATGGGCACCACACCGTGGCTAAGGCCCCAAATCACTTGAATACAGGGTCTGGCTGCGACCAGGCTGCAGGATCTGTCCCTGGAGAAGGATAGGGAGCAAAGGAGCAGGAGACAGACCAAGTCCCAGTCAACCGGAGGGAAGGGGAACTGACACCAGAGAGAAGAAGGGCAGGGCGGGTGGGACGGGTGCAGACATCTGGGGAAGCGGTTCAGGGTGAGGGAGTCCGGAGGGAGAGGTGGGGAGCTGGCACCATCGTAGAGGTGAGAACAGACACCGTCAGAGGCGAGGGCAGAGGAGTGGAGGAGGCCCAAGGGAAGCTGGTGGGGACAGCCTGCCAGGGGTCCCCAGCAGCAGGGGGACAGAGGAGGAAGAAAGCACAGGATGAACACCCCTAGGCCAAAAATTCAAGATCGAAAACTTTCTGAACTTCGACAGGAACACCACCAGAACCTGACCTCGTGTCACAGGTGACAGTCCAACACAGCGGCACCAACAATGCAGCATAAAGTCACCCACCCGCTCTGAGTACAAGGTTAGACAGAACAACGGGCTTGTGTTTAGATGGGGGTCCGGTCCCCAAGACGGCTCATTGTGCACAGCAAATTTCCAAAATCCAAAACACAAACCACAGAGTCCAAACTTTCAAACTGTCTAGGCCCCAGCCTTTCAGGTACGACTCAACACGGGCAACTCATGAATCTGCTGCAAAGACTGAAAAATTCAGCCCCGGGGAGGCCTGGACCACTTGCACCTGGGCAGGAACTGCTGGCACCGTCCTTCCCACCAGTGACAAGAAACCAGGAGAGGACAAAGCCAGGGGCCCGAAGAAAGCTCACAGCCTCCTTCCTGTACCAATCCCAACCAATGGAACCAGGAGGGGACAGAGAAGAACAGCGCCTTAAATATAAGAAGCCACCTCTGATGGTAAAGCAAACGGGCAACAGGACTCAGGCTTAGCTCTCCCAGCAAGGAGGGGCCTGCCCAGGCCTCAGGGAGCCGGAGCACGCCACACACCTGGTCAGGGAGGCACAGGGAGCTTGGTGCTGGGTGTTTGTGCTGACAGAGAGCAGACCTAAGATCACGGTTTTAAAGCAGGCCTGGGGCCATCTTGGTTTCTCACCCAGGGCCCCCAGGGTTCCAGGGCCACCGGTCACCTTTTCTGGCTCTACATGAGAACTACATGGACTTTCAGAATGGCCAACAATTGCCCCAGACCTATGTGACAGAGTCCCTGCAGGGCAGGACCCAGAAATATAGTATTTGTTTTGAAGAACTTTCAAGACGTTTCTAAGGTGTACCATGGATTCCTCTAGACCTAGCCTAAACCTTCACAGCTGGTGAACCTAAAGCTGGGCATCCACTGCAGATCATGATCAGGTTGGCAGAAACACCCCCACTGATACAGGAAGAAGAAGACTTTGCCATCCGATCAGGTGATTTCTTTTTCTTTCTTTCTTTTTTTTTCTTTTCTTTTTTTAATGGGGTCTCACTATGTTGCCCAGGCTGGCCTCAAAGTCCTAGGCTCAAGCAATCCTCCTGCCTTAGCCTCCCAAGTAGCTAGGACTACAGATGTGTGCCATCATGCCCAACTGGCTTCTCTGTTCACTTGCTGTGTGATCTTGGACAAGTCATTTAGCTTCTCTGTACCTGAACTATAAAGATAAATAACAATAACACAAAGAATATGAACCTGAACTACTAAATGGAATAAGGGATCAAAATCCCTGGCATGTTCCTCGTGCCCAGCAGGACTTCACAAAACTCTTGCTTCTCTCTCTTCTCTAGACTCCAAGTCTCCTAGTTTCCCGGTACAGATGCATCAAGACCCTTCACTCTGTGGTAAGCTCTACCCAAAGAGGCTGCGACTCTCACCGGGTCCTATGTCCCTGCAGCCCTGGCCTTTCCTCCTGCCAAGCACTCACCTGTGTGCACCAGCAGGCTGCAGGATCTGGCTAACAGGCAGGCTGAGCCCGTGTGGGTCAGGGTGGACCTGGGGTCCTGCCTTGGTTCCAACACCCTGCAGCAAAACTCAGTCCTCAGGGCCTTGGGTCCTCTGACCTCACAGGTGCCCACCATGGCCAGCCCACCTCCCTATGGACTCTTAGCTGCCCTGAGAGTCTCTATGCCTTATCTGTCTCTGGGTCCCCACTAGGGTCTGTGCTCCCCAAATGAACACTGAAAGAATGTGCCAACCACTTTCTGGCTCAGTCCACACAGCCAGGTGTTTGGCTGCCAGAGGAGCCCTCCTAGCAGACAGGAGGGCACTGTGGCGGACAGGACAGTGACTCGAGCCTCCCGCGAATCCTGGCCTTGGATCCACCCTTTTACCCACCAATAGGATGACCTGAGCAAGGCACCAAGCCCTGAGTCACAACATCCTCCTCTATAAAATGACAATGACCGTACCCAACCATTATGCAGCCACTACCACCCCCTCCCCGTGATGGCTAAAAACTTGCTTTCTAAACTGGAATGTGTGCCCCAGACTGTGATGTGCGGAGGGGACAGCTGGCCAGAGACAGGGCTGCAGCAACCACTAAGCCACCAGGAGGGCCGGTGGTCCCCACGCTGGCAGGGACAGTGGCCATATGAAGTCAGAGGATGGTGCTGAGAGGCTGACCAGGAGGGAACTTGGGGCCAGTAGGAAAAAACACCCATGAGTTCCTGAGGCTGCGGGGGCCCAGGGCTGCCCTGCAGGTGCTAACCAAAAATCCCAACCCCCCAGCCCAGTACCCACTTTCCAAAAGCCTCGAGCCCTGGGATGCAGGGACCTGCAAGGGGAGGCAGAGTTTACCGCAGGCCACACAGAGACACAATGACGGTCCAGGGTCCTGAGGCCGGCCACCACGGCCCTCTCTCCACCTCACCATCGGTCTCAGCCCACAAACCTCCTCTGCACCCACTCGGATCTCTCTGCCTGCGGCTGCTTCTTCTGCCTTCCCCATTGCTGACACGCTCTGTCGCATATCAGAGGGCACCACCCTCTCCCCCAACAGGCCACTCTTCATCCCTGTGCTGGGGTTACTGCCCGGCTACCTGTCCCTCCCCAGAAGTGACCATCACAACTGGCACAGTGAGCTGCAGCTTCCTCTCTTGTGCCTCATCTCCCCAGGCGGATTATAATAATCACTGAATTATGCTCCACTTTGCAAACTCCTCTGCATGTTATTTAATGTAATCCCCACCATAAGCCCACAAGGTAAATATTATTATTATTATTATTATTATTTTACAACAAGGATACTGAGGCTTAGGAAGTTTAGACAACTTGCCTGAGGTGTCACAGCCCATCCACATCACACATGCCCAATGTCTTCTAGCCAAGGCCAATGATGTGCCCCATGCTTAGAGGCAGCCCTTCAAGGTTGGGACTACTTCCAGCTGTGTGACCTCTGGCAAGTCACTTAACCACTCTATGCTTCCATTTCTGCAGAGCAAAATGTGGCTGATACCCACCTCGCCAGTTCTTTCCCAGATTAAAGAAAGGAATACCATAAAGTACTATATTTGGAATGGTGCCCAAACTAATAATTAATTACAATTATTATTATACTTTGAATGATTCTCTTGGTCTCTTAGCTCATTAAAATTTTTTTCTAACTCACTTTGGTATCTTCTAATATATTTGATAGGTAGCCATTAAAAATAAATAAATTTTGCAGACTGACTAATGCTAGCTTTTAAGACTGTTGTATGTGGTTTGTTTGTTTTTGTTTTGTTTTGTTTTTTGCGTTACTCTCCTATTCCCCTAAAGAGTTGACAACAGAAAACTCTTTTTGCTACAGTCTATACCTCCTACACACACACACACACACACACACACACACACACACACATGCACGTGCATGCACAGCCAATCTGGCCAATTACAAGTGTACCACAGAATATAAAATACCAGGAAATACTGACCTACACTCTCCTTGTTGGGCTGTCCCTGGATAGCTAGGGGACATGCCAGTCATGGCTGGAAATTTCACAAACCTAATTTCTATCACTATAATGAGTCAAACTCTTATGTGTCATTTCTCTATTGCTCCAATTTTGACTTATCTGAGACTTTAGAAGGAATGGGCTGTTATAAAATAACATCTGTTTCTTTTCTTCTTTCAAATAAAAGAAAGAAAAGCCAGTCATGGTGGCACATGCCTATAATCCCAGATACTCAGGAGGCTGAGGCAGGAGGATGACCCATTTGGGGGCCAACCTCAGCAACTTAGCAAGACCCTGTCTCAAAATAAAAAATAAAAAGATCTGGGGATGTAATTCAGTGGTAAAGAACCCTGGGTTCAATTTCCAGTACCCAAAAAAATAAAAATAAAAAAGAATATATGCACCCTGTTTTGAGGAGGAAGAAGCCTCACGTGACCAGGTAGCCAGTCAGGGCAGCAATGCCCAAGGTCAACAGAAAACTTCCCTTTTCTCAAGAGTCCAGTTCCCAAAGTCAGAGAACAAGCCCCAAACCCAGGTGGCTGGGAGGCAGAGTGGATGACTCTCTCTCCCTCCCTCCTGGGTGAGGATGACCCTATTGCACACTCTCCAGGCTTCCGTGGGTGGGGTCAGAGGTTTCAGGAATAAGAGGAGGATGAAGTCCCTGGGGTAAAAAGCTTTATTCTTTGGAAGATTCCATTTATAGAACACTCAGGCAGGCCCTCGATATCTTTTCTATCTTTTCTACTTGCAGAACACGACGGGGGAACCAGCCTTTGGCAGTGGGAGACCAAGAGGATCTTCAAAGATTTCCTCTCTGTGAGCAAGAGGAGAAGAAATCTGCCCGTACAACTTTGGCACTGGAATTCAGAGAGGGGTTGTACTCTTTGAAATGGGTTTACATGCAGACGTAGGGACGGACACCATGAACGTGTGAGCTTTATTCAGTCCCATCAATACATCCCGCATTAAAAATGGGTTGTGGCTTTTTGTTGACACTGAGGAATTTTGGCGCCCAGCCCGGGTCAGGACAGACAAATAGGGTGATCTGTCAGGCACATCTTGCGGGGGGTGGGGGAGGGACCCACAATCCCAAGTCAGGAATCCGGGCACCGTGGGGCAGTGCACCCTGACCAGCAGCTAAGCGCCAGGCGCCCGCCCGGCATGCCTGCCCCAGCCCCCGGTCAGTCGCCGGGCTCGGCCACACGTCGCATTTCCTACATTCCTTCCCACTGCTCAGACCCCTTCGGCCCGGCCCGGGAGGCCGACAGCTGCGGCCGGCGGGAGCCAAGCAGGGGCTCCAAGGAAGGGGTCTGAGGGGCGGGGGAAGCCAGCGCATCCAGGACGCGATAGGAGGAGGGGAGGAAAGGCCCCCGCCTCCCCACCCCGGCCAGCGCCCCCACAATCGCGAACCCAAGTGGCCCCAGTGCTCTGCCCCTGCCTAGGGGCCCTCCATCGACCTCTTTTGGAGCCTCCCCGTGCCCCCTGAGCGGCGCTCGCCGAGTCCAGCTCCCCGCGGCCGCACGAATCCCGCGGCTCCTCGGAGCCCGCCCCGCGCCTCCCGCCCGCTGCCCAGGCCAGCAGGGATGCCCGGGTCCCCGACCTCCGGGGACCGCCCAGGTCTGCGCGCAGCGTGCGCCCTCTCCCGGGCGCCCTGCCCGATCCTCTACCCGGCCTGCAGGACCCCCGTTCCCTTCAGAGCCCCTCCCGGACACTGCGTCTCTCGGGGTGTCCCAGCGATGCCCGGAGTCCCCCGTCCTCACCTGAGTCCGCTCGAAGCTCTCGCGCTCCGCCGCCTCCAGCCCCGCGCCCACCCCGCGCCGGCTCAGCACCTTGGGCAGCGGGTTGGGCACCTGCTTCATGGAGCTGGCCATCCGATCCATGTCGCCGCGCGGAGCCGAGTCAGGGGCCCTCGGCCGCCCCGGGATCCCCGCGGCGCCGCCCGCCCCTCCCAACCCGCGGGGATCCGGCGCTAACGGGACGGCTCCCGCCTCCCACTGGCTGGGAGCGCCGTCCGTCTCCCCGAAGCCCCGCCCCCTACAGAGAGGCTTCCCCGCCCGCCCCCGCCTCCGGAGTCGCTCGACTTGCGCTGCCCGGCGGGCCCCTCGGGGCCGCAGGCGCGCCGTGATTGGCCCGAAAGCCCGTCCGTCACCGAGGTCCCGCCGCGGGGCGGGGCCTGGGCAGGTTGCCCTGACCTGCCCCGGCTCGCCCCGTCTCCACGCCCGGCGCGCGCCTCCCCTCCCCCGCCGGCCGAGCGGCTCCCGGGGCGCGCTGCGCTCCGAGGCCGCCGCGGCTCCTGCTCCTGCTCCCGCCGGGCTGCCCCGCAGTACCGCGGTGGTGGGCGGGGCAGCCGCCGGGGAGTCGGGCCTCCCCAGGGCGTCCCGGCCGGCCTGGGCAAGGCTTGTTTACTCCTCTCCGGCCCGGGACGGGAGCGCGGGAAGGACGGCTGCACCGCCGGGAAGCGCTGCCCCGCGCCGGCTGGACCCGCGGCCGCGGCCTCTGCATCCGGCCGCCGGTACCCAGCCGCGCTCCGCCTTTGCTCTCTCCGGCATCCTGACCCTGCAGGAGCCCCGCTGTACCCGGCCTGCAGTGACCGCAGAGCCGCGGTCCTGGGGCCCTGGGCTGGATCCACGGGAACCTCCGGGACTTCTTCCCGGATCCGCATCGTCTGGACCCGGCCGGGGCTTGCTTGTTGGTAGAAGCCCCTGTAGACTCTGTGTGCCCACGCGACTGAGGGCCACCCCGCGCGTCCTGTGCCTACGTCGGCGAGGGCACCAGCTAGCCAGGGAGAGTGCTCCTCGGCGGAGATGCGGAGCAGAGTTACAGGTCCCCCCACCCGCGGTGCCAGTTTGGCTGTTACCAAAAAATAAAATAAAATCTTTGAAGCCCAGGAGAATGCATGACGCCTTTAAGTACTAAACAATATGCAATTTGGTGGTGCGAACTATTATATGCTTACTTACCTACGAGCTTAATGGTGCTGGGGATTGAACCCAGGGCCTCGCGCACGCTGGACAATTTTTTTTTTTTTTAATTAAGAGTTTTTGATAAAATCCACATTCCAGGGGCTGTGTGACCGAGCTCTTGCGTAGCATGCACGAAGCCCTGCATTCGATCTTCAGGGTTTGATCCCTGGTACCAGACACACTTACCAGCCCGCAGGAAGGTAGCATTCAATAAACAAGGGAAGAAGCGGATGGGCATTTGCAGGAAATAGGGAGCCGCTGAATTCTTTTGCTCAGATGTGTGCTGTGAGGTGTAGGCCTTGTGGGGACTGGATTACAGCTGCAGGACAGAAAACGGAATCAAGAGGCAAACGCCAGCGGCAGGCGAGACAGTAGAGGGCCTAGACGAGAAGAGAAAGTTCGTTCCCTGGGGAAGTTAGGTGACTGAGGCTTGGGCGTAGGGGCTGGGGGAAGAGAGGCCGGCTGGTTGACCGGAAGGTGGTTCCCTCCGGGCTGCCTCTGGGGCAAGCAGGAAGGCGGTCTTCACCTTTATGTAAATCGCTGGGGGAGGGAGCGTTGGGAGTAACCTCCCTTTGGGTTTCTCTGGAGAGAGGTTGTGTCACCTCGTGTTCCAGCTTTGGAGTCTAGAAAAAGATGGGTGACATTAACTGGGGGAAGGGAAGCCCCATGGCTGGTTTCAGAAGAGAAAACTGATTTTAGAGCAATGTCCTCATAGTGAAGGCTAATGTGCAGGTGGATGGATGGAAACAGAGAGACCCAAGAAGAAGAATGGGAGGAATACAAGCTCCCAAACCAGGAGCAGGAGGGAAAAGCAGTACTAGGGAACCCCGAGGACATGTGTCTGTAAATTGCACCCTATTGGAAGATAATACCTGCATGTGGTGTTCAGGGGCTGTGAAGTTGGGTCCTTTAGAGTTGTAGCGGGAGAGGATTTCACACTCAAAGGGCTAATGAGTTAAGGAGCACTGTGGAAAGGTTACCTGGGCTTAGGGAGTCCACCGGGGAAAGTAAATCCCTGAGGAATGTTGGGACAGAAGGGAAGGACGTCTGTACCCCAAAAGGGACAGGGAGAGGAGGGAGCTGTCCTAGGACCAGCTGGGGGCTCTTGTCAAGGCAGAGTAGCACCTCCCTTGGGTAGAAAGCCAGTTACTGGGGACAGTTGTCTGGCCTGCTTGGTTTGGGGTGAACCCCCAGTCTGTCCTCTGATTTCCTGCTAGTGCCTCCCAATGGCCACTGGTAACTGGAAGTCAAGGGCGAGGGTGTTGCAGCTGGCATTACCCCCACACCTTCACAAGGAGCAGAGTGGAGGCTGGGCCTGTAGGGCAAACAGAGGTCCCCCACACAGGGGAGTGTTTTGAAGGAAGAACAACAGAGAAAACAGATGCAATCCCTCTTAACTCCAGGTTCCCATTCTGAGCCCTGCCCGTGCTCCAGACCCAGATAAAGAATGATTTATGACTCTTTGCCCAGATTTTATGGCATCAATAAACACTGGCCCTTCAAACAGGGATTAAGGGATCAGCCTCATTCTTATTAGAATAAACCAGAGCTGGAACCAGGAATTTGTGGTTTGGAGGCACCCTGTAGGGAAAACTCAAGCCAGCTACCTCCTCCTTGAAACTCAGCAAGTTCAAAGCAAGGATCTCCCACTTGCCAAGGATGGAGAGAAACCCTCCCCAGGGGACCAACCCACTGCAGGTCTCTGGGGCCTCACTCAGCTCCTACTTTGAATTCCAGCAATGTAGGAACTATTTGTCTCATGCCTTCCAGGGATGCCCTGTTTGGGGACATGAATTCCTAATCTCTGGGAAGCCCATAAATCTTATTACTCCCCTTTAATAACAGGTGAAATATGTCCTGTTCCATGCCTGGTTTGTTCAGCATTCAGCTAAATGAGGATATATAAGCCGATCACACTATTTCTATATTTCCTGGAGCCAGTGTACATTTGAACAAGCTTTAATGAGATGATTGATAGACATCAGGCTGCATTTATCCAAAGCATACAGTTGGATGAGTTTTGACACATATGGTATGTATACACACACGGGACACATGCATGCACACGAAACTATCACCACAATCAAGATGACAAACGTGTTCGTCACCCACAAAGGTTTCCTCTTGCTCTTCTGTAATTCATCCCTCCCTCTCCCAAACCTCTGTGCCCAGACAACTGAAAGACCCGCCGATTCCCTGTCCAAGAAAGACGCACGAGGCACTGGCTGCAAAAGCAAGAGGCGATTTATTGATACACAGGCGCCTGCGGGTGCTCAGCGAAACCTCAGCCGGAGCTTCGGTGAACTGGCACACCGGGCTTTGGGGTACAGATCTTTTATAGGGTACAGTGGTCAGTTTCCCTCCTAGCACAGTAACAGGTATCTCATTGGCTCTTTTGAATCCAGCATATAGGTCACTTAAAGGGTAAACTTGTTTTTCACTATAGGTTCCTGGAAAAACCACATAAAAACCATTTGTTATTCATTGTATGGTTTTTCATTGTATGATCCCGTTTGCCCAACCGTGCTGGCTCCTTTCCCAACCATCCTGTCCTTTCTTAATCGGTTACATTTAACTGATTTTCTGAAAAATACATCTGACGTCTGTGCAGGTGCGGAAGCAAGCCCTGGTGATTTATTACTGGGCCTAAAGTTATTGGGCTGGGGTCTTTCACAACTACCCATCTGCTTTCTGCCACTGTGATTAGTTTGCATTTTCCAGAATTGTGTTTTTCTTTTTCTTTACTGTTTAGCTAGGGGCTTGGACTCAGGTTCTGGTGCATGCTAAGTAAGCACTCTAGCACTGAACTAACCCCTGACCGTAGAATCATACATGATGTGTTCTTTTTTCTCTGACTTTTTTTTACTAAGGATTTTCCCCCCTGGGAATCAAACCCAGAGCCTCACATATATTGGGCAAGTGCTCTACCACTGAGCTACATCCCTAGTCCCAGCATAATTCTTTTGAAATTCATCTGTGCAGTCATGTGTAGCCATTATTTATTCTTTTTTTTTTTCCTTGCTGAGTAGTATTCTAGCATAGGAAAATTCTACAATTTATTTATTAACCTATGAGGATCTGTTGGCTTGTTTCCCATTTTTTGTTTTTGTGTTGGTACTGGGAATTGAACCCCGGGGGCACTCAAACACTGTGCCACATCTCCAGCTCTTTTTATTTTTTATTTTGAGACAGGGTCTCACTAAATTGCTGAAGCTGGCCTTGAACTTGCAATCTTCCTACCTCAGCCTCCCAAGCTTCTGGGATTACAGGCGTGGGCCTGTCTGTTCCCAGTTTTTAACAGTTACCTGAAAAACCTGCTCTGAATAGTCACGAAGTAGTCTTTCTAGGAACACATGATTTCATTCCTTTTGGGTAAATACCTGAAATTATAATGTCTGGGTTGTATAGTAGATGCATATGTAGCTTTTTAAGCAACTGCCAAGTTGTTTTCCAAAATGCTCGCACCGTTTTACATCTCTGCCTCCAGCACGTGACAGTTCCAGTTGCCTCTCTTCCTCCTCAACACTTTCGGTGGTCAGTCTTTGTCATTTAGCCATCCTACTGAATGTGCAGTGGGTCTCTTGGTGTTTAAGTTTGCTAACTTAAACTAATAAACTTGCTTCTTTTTCACTTCGCAGTTTATCATGGACCTTGCTACGAGTTGGCAAATATTGATCAAATTCTACCCTTTTTTCTTATTTATTCATATACACACAGATCTATAATTGTTCACAAGTAGGGTCCTATTTGTGTTTAATCCCCCAGACATCTGGAGAAGCATGGCCCCTTCGCACCTGTTTTCTGGTCCTTACCTTCTCCTGTAGGATGTGGGTTTGATGTTTTGTTTTGCTCTGGGTGCCCGAGATTAAACCCAGGACCTCATGCTGTGCCTGCTGAGTTTTTTGGACATCTGCTCTTCTCTCTGGTAAAGAGCTTATTCAAATCCTTTGCCCACTTTTAAAACCTTTTTATTTTGAAATAGACAAGACACTACACAGTTTCTATTTACCCCTCAGCCAGCTTCTTCTAGTGTTAACATTTTCCAAAACCATGGTACAGTTATTGAAGCCAAGTAATTCACATTGGTACAATTTTATTAACTAAACATTTGGATTTCACCATGTACTAATTAATGTCTGTTCTGTTCCAAGATCCAATCCAACTGCCCACGTTGTCATTATCAATTTTCCTTAATCTTCTCCAATCTCAGTCTTTCCTTCTTTTATGACAGTGACATTTCTTTCTTTCTTTCTTTTTTAATATTCTTAGTTACAGATGGACACAATGCCTTTATTTATTTATTTATTTATTTATATGGGATGCTGAGAATTGAACCCAGTGCCTCTCATGTGCTAGGCAAGCGCTCTACCACTGAGCCCCAGCCCCAGCCCTGTCTATATGTTTTTATATGTGAATGAACTTAGAAAAGGGCGTTAAAGGGAATAGTCCAGGATGCCAGTACTGGCTTCAGGATGGGAGTGGAATGACAATAGAGATGATTACTCCTATGTATCTGGGCTTCAGAGCTGCAGAGATCAGTGAGCAGCCCCCTCCTAGAGAGGCAGATGCAGCTCCTGTGAGCCTGGATTTGAGAGATGAGGACCCAGGCAGGGAAGGGAGCAAGCCACAGGCTGGGAGGAAATGTTTGCACAGTGTGCAGCCAGCAAAGCCCGCAGGTCAAGGGCGCGTGTGCTCGGTTTACCTGGGCTTCAATAATTCATCCAGGTCAGGACAACTAAGGCACAAGAACACAGTAGGGGACCAAGCTAGGGATTGGCAGTGACAGGGCTCTGCATCAGAGCTCGGCTCAGTGTGGTCAGTTTTGAGGCGGGCAAAGATCAGAGGCACACGCCAGGAAGAGAAGTTTAAGAGACAAGTCAGGAGGCAGAGGGGAGGCCAGCAGCTGCAAGGTCATCAGAGTCCAGGAGCAATGTGACATAAAAGGGGCTGATAACAGTGGCAAAGGACACTGCAAGGTCAGGGAAGGGTGTGGGAGGTGGGGACCTGAAAATAGACCTCCTTGATCTCCAGAGAGCAATCTGCACAAATATATGGACGCTGCAAAGTTCAAGGGACCCCCCAGGGCCATCCTCAGCTTTGAAAAAAATTTCTAGAAGCACCCACAGAATTCACCGAAAGCTGCTTTATTCATGATGACAGCTTCTTATGGTGACAAAGGTACAAACTAAAATCAACCCAGGGAAGAAATACATGGGGCAGAGAGCAGGAGGGTCCCCCATGTGGAATTTCTAGGTGTCCCTTCTGGTGGACTGGGGGGCAGCACCACCTCCTCCAGCAAGGACAATATGCCTTGAGTGTCATCGGGGGAATATCACCAGGGAAGTTCACCCACGCCTTGCCATGCAGAGGGTTTGGGGGCTCCATTACATAGACACATAGATATGACACAGTGGCCACTTGTATGGCTGACCTTTATTTCATCTCCAGTCCCTTCAGAGGTCGAGCTGATGCCATCTGGTCCAAGCCCACATCATAAATCACATTGTTGGACTGACCCATGTGGCCAAAGGCCCCCAGGCAAACAAACACAGTCTTACCAGACAGGTCATTCCAAGGGCACGGACATCACCTCCAAGGAGCCAAGGGCAAAGCCTCTCTTTCAGTTAATTCTTTACTACGCAGACTCAAAGTCACAGACTCAAAGTCACGGTGCACTGAGAGGCGAATTAAATCTAAGCAGAAGGAGTGGCTCTGTCACTGTCCCTGTCTGGCTACACCAAAATATTTGGCAGAAGAAGGAGGCAATGAGGTCCATGCAGAAATGTGGAGGGACAGATAAATGAGACAGTACGTGGAAGAGATGCAGGTTACAGAGCATGGAGTCTGGGATCAGAGCAGAGAAAGTGGGGTGGGAGAATCTTAGGTTGTGTCCCTAGAGGGTCCGTTTGGGGAGGAATTCCTCAGTAGAGGTGAGGCTCCACCATCCAGCAGTGAAATTTTGAAGTGGGCTAAAGAGAGAAGGAAGAGACAGGGTACAGTGGCACACGCCTGTGATCCCAGCGACTCGGGAGGCTGAGGCAGGAGGATGGCAAGTTTGAGGCCAGCCTCAACAACTTAGCAAGTTCAAAATGAAAAAAAAAAAAGGCTGGGGATATGGCTCAGTGGTGAAGCAGGGCCTACTATGTGTTCCCTTTTAGCGCAAGCTAACAGGACTAGGAAAGGCCTCTGTATCGTGGAACTTGGGTGGCAAGCAAGAACACAAGACCTAAAAAGAATCCTCTGAGGGCTGGGGATGTGACTCAAGCGGTAGCACGCTCACCTGGCATGCGTGCGGCCCGGGTTCGATCCTCAGTACCACATACAAACAAAGATGTTGTGTCCGCCAAAAACTAAGAAATAAATATTAAAATTCTCTCTCTCTCTCCCTCTCACTCTGTCTTTAAAAAAAAAAAAAAGAATCCTCTGAACTCAGGTTATTTACAGGAGACCGTTCTAGCAGAACTAGTTACATAATTTAGTGGGGGGGGGGCGGCCAAAATGTAGGACCTATTGTTCAAAAAGTGTATCAAGCTGGGCATGATGGCACATACCTGTGATTCCAGCTCCTCAGGAGGCTGAGGCAAGAGGATCAAAGGTTAGAGGCCAGATTGAGCCACTTAGTGAGAGCTTGTCTTGAAATCAAAAAGAATCTTTTCCTAAAGGGGGTGTCGCTCAGTGCACAGCATTTATCTAGCCAGGCCCTGGGTTCAATCCCCAGTAGCGCAAAAAATAAAAATAAAAAAACATGTAACAAGAATTTGAAGACAGAACCGGGGGTGTGACTCTATGGTAGAGGGCTGGCCTAACCTTAGGGAGGTCCTGGGTGGGATTCCAGTGCTGGAGAAAAGGAAAAAAAATTAAAGACAACAATGGAACATGAAACAAATTGTGGAAGCCTTCTAAGTGTGTGGTACTGAGCAATCGCACGCTCAGCTTGCCCATTAAGCAAAGACAGCCCTGCTGCTAGAAGATGACAGGTAGAAGAGGCTTCTCCATGGGGTAACAGCTCCAAAGAGGCACTGGTGATTTTAAAATATGCCCACCAGGGTGTGGTGGTGTGCTCCTGTAGTCCCAGCACTTGGGAGGCTGAGATAGGAGGATCACATGAAGCCAGGAATTTGAGGCCAGCCTGGGCAACAGAGCCAGACCCATCTCAAAAAAAAAAAAAAATCCCCCCAAATCTTGACCTCCTTTATAAGAGGTGGAGCCTAATTCTCTTCCCCTTGAGTGTGGGGGTACATAGTGACTTACCTCTAATGGATAAAATGAGGCAGAAGTGACTTCAAAGCTGATGTCATTGATGGTACTGTACTCTCTTTGTCACTCTCTCTTGGTTAGTTCGCTGAGGGACAGTTACTTACCATGTCCTGAAGACATTCAGCAGCTTAGGGGGAGACCCATGTGGTAGGGAACCGAGGACTTCCACCAACAGCTATGTGGGTGAATGGGTCCCCTTGGAAGTAGATTGTGAAGTAAAAATCAGCCGAGGCCATTGGACTATGCTCCTGGTGGAGAAAAGAATTTGAAGACAAAATGGGACTTTAAACCAAGTACGGACACGTAGATCCCAACAGACCAGGCTAACAATAAAAATGGAAGCCGGATGCGGTGGCGCACGCCTATAATCCCAGCAGCTCAGGAGGCTGAGGCAGGAGGGTCACAAGTTCACAGAGAGGCCTTAAGCAACTCAGCGAGACCCTGTCTCTAAATAAAATACAAAATAGGGCTGGGGACACGGCTCAGTGTTCGAGTGCCCCTGAGTCCAATCCCTGGTACCAAATAATAATAATAATAATAGAGTCATTCGTGCTGAAGTTCCATGTCACCAAGGTGAAGATAAGACACTCAACTGACCTTTGAAGAAATCAGGATTAGAGGGACGACAGAGTATCCGTCAAGCCAGTTTCAGTGGCGTGGTAATGACGTGCCCTTGGCCTTCGTCCTCACACTGAAAAAGGCAACCTGTTAACCATCAGTTATTTTTCTAGCTTCTGTCTCCCTGTCCACACCTTGCGAGAAAGTAACTTTAAAATGACCCGATGGCTTTGGGAGTCTGTGTCTGCTGACTTGGACCCTCTCCGTCCAGCCTCCTCTGCCTGGCACATTGTGATCCCAGCAAGGGCTGCCACATGTGCACAGAAGCCAATTCTAGGGCTGGGTTTTGCTAAACAGCGTCGTTGAAGGAAGACTGATAAGGAGGCAGGAGGCAGCTCCATCTGTCCACTAGACTGGCCAGTAGGGAAGGGAGAGAAGCCAGGTGAGGGCAGAGAGAGGGCTCTGGTGGAAACCTGGAATCCTGGTGGGACAGCCTGCACCCAGTTTGCCAGGCCTGGTGGAACTTGGGGATGAGGGAGTCTCCAGCCTCTCTGTTATTCTGCTCCATCCTGGAACTTTTTTTTTCAGTACCCAGGGGCTCTTTACCACTGAGCCATGCCCCCAACCCTCTTTATTTTTTATTTTGAGACAGGGTCTTTCTAAGTTGTTTAGGGTCTCGCTAAATTGCTGAAGCTGGTTTTGAACTTGCGTTCCTCCTGCCTCAGCCTCCCGAGCCACTGGGATTACCGGAGTGCGCCACCGTGCCTGACCCCATCCTGCAACTTTTGGAAGTGCCCCTCGAGTCTAATCTAGGTCCTCAGGCCTCTATTCTACTTCAGGTCACCACGCTCCTCAGAGACTTTTGGGTCTTCTGGACTCTCAAGGTCATTCAGGTCAGGTCCTAAGGCTCTGCCCCTGTGACCTGAAAGACAGCTTGAGTATCTCCAGGGCAGCTGCCATTGTATGGCCCAGTTTCGATTGGAATACTTGTTGTACTTTATTGAATGAAGTGCTGCCCGGTTCTGGAATGGAAGATAAAGCCATTAAGTTCCTCGGATTGTTGAGATGGCATCCTTGATGGTCTCCCGAGGACACATTGGAACTTTCAGATCGAGGTTCCTGTGGGTGCTCGGAAGGAAACCCACAAGACTCCCTAAGAGAGAAACATCGGCTTAGCTACTGCTGGATGCCTGCTCTGCAGCGTGAACCGGCAAATGCTGATTGTTTTAGGCACTCAGTTTGGGGGTAGTTTGTCACCCAGCAGTGGTGACCAAAATAGCACACAAGCAGGAACCACAGAGAAGGGCTGTGGCAGACACTGTCAGGTGGATCCATCTGTCACTCACTTGGTGATGATTTAAAATTGAGGGAGCATCAGTCAGGACAATGACTGAGGACACCATACAATTTGGATCTGTCTGTGGATAGATGTGTGTTCTTTCTAACAAACGTTAACAAAAAGTTATTTTGTGTGACTTGATGACAATTCTATACCCTTATCTGAACATTAAAAATTTTAAAGGGGGAAAAGACAACAACAGGGTGTGTCGGGGGCGGGCAGACAGCACCCACCTGGTCAGCCCAGGTCAGCCTGGCAGGACAGTGAGCGGGGAGGGCGTGCTGTTGGTAGGTTGTGCACATGCTAGGCAAGCACTCTGCCACTGAGCCATTATAGGGACAGACGAGGCAAGGCACCCAAGAGAGCAGGAAACAGTTTTATTTGGCTGCAGCCAGGTTCAGAGGGCACAGCTTTTGTGGTAATCAGTCAATCCCTTGAACCCTGATTGCAGGGAGTTTCAGAATTTTATACCCAGTGTATAAGGGGAGGGACTTAGAAGTTCACAGTCTGCAGAATTTCACATAAAAGCAGCTTTTTCTTTCACATAAAACCAGCTTGTTCTGGGCAAGTTAACCCTTCAAGGACAACACCTGAGAAGGGGAGAGCTTCTTCTCCCCTTTCTTTCCTCCCCCTGCCAGCTGTTACCATGGAGCCCAGTTGGTGACTTCTCTTATCTTAGAAATGTAGACAACACTGTGAAGCCCCAGCTCAAGGCCAGAGGCCTTGTTTACATATTTCTGCAAACTACACACTGGATAAATGTTTGTGGAAAACTAGTCAGGGGGTGTCCAGCACCTGGAGTGCTGATTTCTTCCCGGCCTATAGCCAAGCAAGATAGGGCGACACGAAAATAGGAAGTTTATCTACATTGGACTCTTTTGTAGAGACTCTTTTGCTGACAGTCCTAAAATCAGCCATGGTGAAGATTTCTGGAGAAGCCCAGTTAAGATTTTTTTGTGGAGGAGGGGGTGCCCCCTACAGAGCTAAATCCCCAAACCCTGGCCTTGAATTCTTGGACTCAGACAATCCTCTGGCCTTAGCCTCCTCAGTAGCTGGGACTACAGGTGAGCACTAGCAGAAATGCAGATTCTTTTTTTGCTTTTTATTTTCCTTTTAATAGTGCTTTTTTTTTTAAATCCCCAGTCCTATTAATTTTTTTTTTTTTTAATTTTGAGACAGGATCTTGCTAAATTGCTGAGTCTGGCCTCACACTTGCAATCCTCCTGCCTCAGCCTCCTCCAGAATCGCTGGGATTTCAAACCACTGTGCCTGGCCAGAAATGCAGATTCTCAACACATGAAAGAGGAATCAATAAAAGTAGCCAGTGGAGGGCAGATGAGAGCTCTTGGCTTTCTAGATGCCTGTGGAATGGAAGGTCCCTGCCCTCTCTTAAAGGAATTTGCAGCATTGGTAGCTGAGAAGGAAGATGTTGGGTCCAGAACTTTCCCAGTTCTAAGTGCACTGGGCATCCTGCCATGGCTTCCTCCGATGGGTGAGGCTGTACATGGGGGAAAGCATGGACCTAGAAATGGTTCGACCCTGGGGCCCAGTGCCAGAACCACTTGCTAACTGTGTATTAGGCACTTAACATCTCTGACCCTCAACTTCCTCATCCGTGAGATGGGAATTGAATTAATTCCTACCCCAGTCAACTGATGGATTAAAAGACGTAATGTTGTCATCATTGGTCTTACTGCAGTTTCTGCCGCTATAACAGAATACCACAGATTGGGTAACTGATAAAGCAAAGAAGTTTATTTCCCACAATTCTGAGGGCTGGGAAGTCTAGATCAAGGTGTGGGTACCTGGTGATGGCCTTCCTGCTACAGAGGCCATCACATGGTGAGAGAGCAGCTGTGTGCAGGTCCCCTTCTCTTCCTAGAAAGTTACTAATCCCATTTTGGAGGCCCCGCCCTCATGACCTCACCTAACCCTAATTCCCTGCTAAAGGCCCAACCTGCAAACACCATCAACATGAATTTGGGATTAAATTTCCAACACATAAATTTTTGGAAGACACATTCAAACCATGGTATTGCCTTCCCCCACCACTTTTTCAATTTTTATCAAAGTTCTGATGTAGCCGGGTGTGGTGGCGCACACCTGTAATCCCAGTGGATCCGGAGGCTGAGGCAGGAGGATCACGAGTTCAAAGCCAGCCTCAGCAAAAGTGAGGTGCTAAGCAACTCAGTGAGACCCTCTCTCTAAGTAAAATACAAAATGGGGCTGGGGATGTGGCTCAGTGGTCAAGTGCCCCTGAGTTCAATCCCCAATACCAAGAAAAAAGAAAAAGTTATGATGTATACAGAAAGTCCTGCTTCCTAAATGGAAATCTGATTTCTCTTGATCTGACTTCATCTAGAGAAGCTAAAGAACAGCCAGCCCAGAAGGAACAAACCCACACTCCCCAGCAGAAATCAAGAGTGAGATCCGTGCCAGGGACACTAGTACACACCCATAATCCCAGTGACTCTGGAGGCCAAGGCAGGAGGAGTGCAAGCTTGAGGCCAGCCTCGGCAATTTAGTGAGACCCTGTCTCAAAATAAAAATTAAACAGGGCTGGGGTTGTGTCTCAGTGGCAGAAGGCCCTGGGTTCAATCCCTGGTACCAAAAAAAAAAAAGGTGGTCCCTGGCCCAGCTGCCCAACCCTGATGAGGCGGGGTACATGTCCTGGCTCCTCCCACTGCTAGGCCTTCACGCTTACATCCTCACCACACAGTCCAACATTCAGGGCCCCAGCCACCCCCCTCACTTCCTGACTGTATGAACCTGTACTCTTTGTTTTCCTGTTTTGTCCTCTTGGGACCTTGGGGTCCTGGAAGGTCTACCCTTCCCAGAGTTGGCTAATCCCTATCCACTGAGGGCGCTTTTCACATGCAGACCAACCAATCCAGAGCCCAGGCCCCCAACCAGGGCCACCCCCACCTGCCCATCAGCTGGGCCACTAAGCACAGCTCCCCGTCCGAGAGCCCACGGAAATCCACAGGCCTACTTACCTGCTCACCTGCCCCTCCTGTGAAACCCACCATGAGGACTCTTGCCTGGCCCCCTCCCCTTGTGCTGCTCCCGTGGAAGGTCCACGACAGGACAAGCCCCTGCTTTGAGTGTGACGATTTATCTTGCAATGGCAATTGTGTCCCAATCTTTCGGTCTTTGCCACATCTGATGATAAAAACCATATTTGAAGACACAGATGCCCTTCTCGGCTGGCTCTGGCCATCTCCCCAGCATTACTCTGGTCTGGGTTCCTGGGGATTTCCAGGTGCACACAGGTGACCCTCCCAAGCCCACCTCCTCTGTTTCTGGTCCTCCACCCAATCTCAGCCGCCCATTCTCAAGTTCATACCTTGACCTCACGGTTACCCGTTGCTCAACTTCGTTTATCCCCCTCACTGCTAAGAGGCTGCGGCCTCTTAGTTTCCCACCTTCTTCCTCCAGGACGCTGACTCAGGTCCGCTGGGACCTGCAATCCTTGATCCTTACACCTCTGCCCTGTCCCGCTCACCCTTAGAAGCTCCCCAGTTCTCTTTTAGTAAAAGCCAACATCCTTACCCCAGGCTGCTGCTTTTGTCTGGAACATTCTTCCCTTAGACACCTGCAGGATTCAGGGCCTTGCCTCCTTTCAGCCTCCACTCAAATGTTACCTTTTCAAGGAAGCCTTTCCTGACCACCCCTTCAAACTGCACACCTCCCCCCACCACGGCTGGACTGCCTTCCCTCGACGCCTCTGACCTATGATGTAGTTATTCATTGTGGGGCTGAGGCCAAACCCCGAACCTCATACATGCTAGCCTAGGCAAATGCTAGGCTAGCCACACTCCCGGCCCCTTATAGTGTCCTTATTTATTACATTTCCTCCTCATCACTTCTCTTCCCCATGAGGACAGGGATTTTTCTCTTTTTAAGTCATATCAGTAGCCATAACATCCAGAAGAGGGTTTTGCAATTTTTTTAAATGTGGTAAATAACTATTTATTTATTGAATGAACAGAATATTAGCATCTGAGTGAACCCTAGAAATCACCTTGTGCAACTCATGTCATCCTAACAAAGAAAATAGCAAGGCAGGCAGCAGCTGCGACCCGTGGACTTCCCTTAGTCACTTACTATTGATCCGGCTCAAGCTTTATGAGCCTTTGATGCCTTATCTCTTGTAATCTGCGGCAACCTGATGAGCTTGGTGTCATGACCGGCTCCATTTTGCTGGTGACGAGGTTAATGGAGGGTTCAGATTCAGGAACTCATCTCGGATCACAGGGCCGATAAGCGGTGGATCCCAGCCAGGCTCCCCTCGCTTGCGAGCACACGGGTCCCCCGTGCAGAAGGGGTCAGTATGAGCAGACTGCCCATTCAGAGAAGAGCAGCCATTGCATGGAAATTGCAGGCCCGAGACAGGGCGGTGACCTGCTTGGTGCAGAGACACCCTTAATCAGGCTCCTGGGATTTGCTGGGGTTGCTGTTTGGGAAGGAATGAGGCTGAGATGCTGTTCTTTGGGGGCGGCGGCTGCCAAGCCGGCCCCGACCTCCCCGCCAGTCTGTCTCGCTCTAATGCACTCTGTGGATGCCTGTCCGCCCCAGGGGAGTCTTAATGGACCCACGGAGTCCCAGCTCCAGCTGAACCAGTGGCTCTGTAATGGAGGAGACAAGGTCATTGCCAAGGGAGAGGGAGGTAGAAGACACACACCGTGACTGGCTTCTAGGACACCAACCCATCTTCGCTAATCCTGGGCTCTCACGTCTCCTCCACAATTTTTCTCCTTTTGCTCCAGGTGCCTTGCTCCTGAAGAGCAGGAGCAGGTTTATTCAGGACAAGTGTCCCAGCAATTCCAAGGTGCCACCGTCTCTGCCCTGTGCCCACACAGAGCCGGGATGTTCAGTTCTATTTTTTAATTCCTTCCCTTCTTCGTCCTGTACATTGCTAGTAAGAATTTACTATGTGTCAGGCTTTGGCCCAGGCATGATATTAGGGGTGTGGTAGGTGATTCCTAGGGGCTGAGAGAAGCAGAGGATTTTAGAATACAATCAGAGTGAATGGGGTGCAGTGGCCCACGCTTGAAATCCCAGTGGCTCAGGAGGCTGAGGCAGGAGGATCACAAGTTCAAAGCCAGCCTCGGCAAAAGCGAGGCACTAAGCAACTCAGTGAAACCCTGACTCTAAATAAAATACAAAATAGGGCTGGGGGTGTGGCTCAGTGGTTGGGTGCCTCTGAGCTCAATCCCTGCCCCCACCCTCCCCCCCCCCAAAAGTGCCTGAGCCCTGACAAGGGACCTGGCCCAGACCTGGCCTCTCTTGTGGACTCTTGCAGGGCTGTATCTGCACATGCCCATCTCTCCGCTGGATTATCGTGAGCATGCTTTGGTATAAGGAAGGAATTCAGGAGCTCCAACTCTGGAACTCAGGAACTCTGAAATCTTGTATTCCAGCCTCCTTGTTTGAAAAGTGAAGAGACTGAGACTCAAGTTCAGAGTGTCTCCAGTCAAGCTTCGACCAGTCCATTCTCTTGTGGGACGTCTTAATGGCCCTGCCTTCCATGGCTCCCCTCCCCAGCATTTGACCTGTGCTGGCTGAAGGTTGAGCTCTTCCTTTCTTCACATCTCTCCCCCGCCGTCTTCCTGCAGTGATTGCCCACGAATCCCAATCTCAGATCTTTCCTCAGTGAAGACTCATTAGTCTGGACTTTTCTGGGAATTGGCCAGATGTCAGGGAGCTCTCACAGGAATCCTTGGAAGATAGACAGAGACTGTTGTCCTCTGCTGGCAAGAGGTGGAACTGCAGTCCTTAGTGGGTGGATCCAACTCAGGAGTTTGGACTTGAGTTGTGTCTGGGATGCCTTGCCCTGGGCCCCATGGACACCACTCTGATTCAGAGTTGAACTTGAGCAAAAAGCAGCTGTCAATATTTGTCTTTGGAAGTATACCCCACAAATATTTACTGGCCCTGCCGGGTGCAGTGGCACATGTCTGTAATCCCAGAGGCTTGGAAGGCTGAGGCAGGAGGATCACAAGTTCAAAGCCAGCCCCAGCAACTCAGAGAGACCCTGTCTCTAAATAAAAGCTGGGGGTGGGGCTCAGTGGTTATATGCCCCTCGATTCAATCCCTAGTACAAAAAAAATTGGGGGGGAACCTGATATACACACAGCAGAATGAAATTGGAACCTTACTTTATACTACTTGCAAAAATTAATTCAAAATGGAGTATAGACTTAAAAGCAAGACCTGAACCCATAGGATTCTTAGAAGAAAGCAAAAGCAGTTCTGACAAACTGAAAAGTTTCTGCACAGCAAAGTAAACAATCTCAATGGAGAGAAAAAACAGATTATCAAATGTCAGAAAAGAGTCCTCAGAGAAGGGTCAATATCTAAAATATATAAGAAACATCAACAGCGAGGAAACAAAGAATCTAATTTAAAAATCAGCAAAGGACCTTAAGAGACCCTTCTCCCAAAAAAGACACACAAATGGCAAATAATATATGAAAATATGTTCGACAACTAATCATCAGGGAAATGTAAATCCAGCCGCCATGAGATAGCACCTCACCTCTGTGAGCATGGACATTATCAAAAAGACAAATGATGGCAAACATCAGTGAGACGTGGATAAGGGGGAAGGCTTGCACACCTCGGACGGGGAGCCAATTAGCACAGCCATTAGAGAAAACAGTATGAATGGTTCTCCAAAACAGGAAACCGGAACTCCTGGGCTACCCAGCAATTCCACTTCTGTGTATAAACCCCAAAGAAATACCAAGATTTCAGAGACACACCTGCACTCTGGGTTAACTGCAGCATTATTCTGTTGGCCTGTATGGCTGTTTTCATGATAATACCGTGCTGTTTTTGTACACGTAATACATGTGTATGGGTGTGTATATAAATACATACATAGAGGTAGACATGTCATATATAAGTAATAGGTCTCTGTGTCTGTGTTTCCGCCTCCACAGGGTCAACCCCTAGTGGATCCAAAATATTCCAAAAAAAGACATCTATATTGAGCAAGTACAAACCAAACAGTACAGAACACCTGTTGACAGCATTTATGTTATATGGGGTATTGTAAGTAATCTAGTATTCAAAGTGTACTAGAGGGTGGGCTTGGGCTACATGCACCTACTACACCATTTTATGCAGGGCATTGAGCATGTACAGATTTCTAGTCTGTAAGGGGACCTGGAAGAAATCGCCCCATTATACAAGGGTGTGTATGGGTGAAAAAAAAAAAAAATATATATATATATATATATATATTTTTTTTTTTTTTTTTTTTTTTTTTGGTGATGCTGGGGATTGAACCCAAGGCCTTGTGCATGTGAGGCAAGCACTCTACCAACTGAGCTCTATGCCCAGCCTCTTGAATATGTTTATATATATATTGGAATATATCCATGTACCTACGTGTGTGGATATATAATGGAACATTAGGCAGCCTTAAGAAAGAAGGAAATTCTGCCATTTGTGACTCATAAATGTCCTGGGGGACATTATGCTAAGTGAAATGAGCCGAGCAGAGGCAAATCCTGCATGATCTCACTTATATGTGGAATTGAAAAAGGTCAAGCTCAGAAGCAAAGTGGCCTAGTGGGTGCTGCAAGCTGGGGCAGAAGGGAAGGAGTGACGGCCAAGGGCAGCAGGGGCTGGGGTGGCGCAGAGGCAGAGCGCTTGCCTGGCCTGCCTTGCAGCCCTGGGTTCCGTCTGCTGCATTAAGCAAGAAGGGGTGTAACAGCAGGGAGACCTCTGGTGGGCTCCTTCTGTATCTTTTTATTTTTCAAAAATGTTTTTTAGTTGTGGATGGACACAATATCTTTATTTTACTTTTTTATGTGGTGCTGAGGATCGAACCCAGGGCCTCGCACGTGCTAGGCGAGCGCTCTACCACTGAGCCCCAGCCCCAGCCCCAGCCCCAGCCCCATTCGGTATCTTGATTCTAGTGATTACTCAAATCCACACGTGATCCAATGGCAGAATGATAGAGCCATGCACGCATTTTTTACCAATGTGAATCTCCTAGGTTTGACACTGTGTTATAATTATGTAAGAGGTAACCATGGGGGAGACTGAGGAAGGGTGCACCTGATCTCCCCATGTTATTATTATAATTATTATTATCTTTGTGTTGTTGGAGATGGAACCCAGGGCCTCACGCATGCTAGGCAAGCACTCTATCACTGAGCCACATCCCCAGTCCTATTGATTTATTCGAGACAGGGTCTAAGTTGCCCAGGTCTGTCTCCAGGTTGTGATCTTCCTGTCTCAGCTCCACCCCTTCCCCAGATGGGCGCCACCGTGACCATCCCTCTCCATAGGCTGCAACCCCTGTGAATCTATAATTATTTCTTAAAAAGAATTTACTTGGGCTAGTGAAGACATTGACCTCCTAGGGTTAGTAGGTAGAACCTATTCATGTTCATTGATTAGTATTTGGTTTTCTCTTTTTCTTTCTGGGATTTTTTTGTTTGTGTTTTGGGTACTGGGGATTCAACCCAGAGGTGCTTTACCACTGAGCTACATGCCCAGCCCTTTTTATTTTATTTATTTATTTTTTTAAATTTTGTGATAGGGTCTTGTTAAGTTGCTTAGGGCCTCACTAAATTGCTGAGGCTGGCCTCAAACCTGCAATCCTCCTGCCTCAGCCTCCTGAGCTGCTGAGATTATAGGCATATACCACAGCACCTGACTGTTTTTGTTTTCTAAAAACATTTCCCATACGGTGAGGCAACAGGTACCCAGCATGAATGGACTGTGAAATGTTAGGCAGGGTTTACTTTTCCAAATAACCTAACTTACCTTTCTCAACAATGTTAGAACATATGCCAAGCCTTTTGACAAAATGTATATAAATTTGTCTTTTTGCAATTATGGAACAACAACAATAAAACAGTAAAATTCAATAACAGGGTCAGTTCAGGGGTTAGGGACCTGCCAGGCAGCTGGTTAACACATACTGACTTGGTTTCCTTTCCTAGGGGAAAAAAAAAAATCAACTTCTAATCCATTAATAATTTTATCAACAACAAGTCAAATCTTCATGAAAAACCTTTATTTAAAAAAAAGAAGAAAAACTCTGGTGGAAATCATGCTTCCCTCCCTGCCAGGAGGCCCTCTGCAGAGATTGCCCCAGCTCCACCAAGGGGAACAGGGCCAAGAGCAGGGTCCAGGCGTCCCTGGACTGGAAACTCAGCAGAGTCACGATTATTTCTGAGCTTCCAACAGAGAAATGTATCTCTGCACCCATTTTTCCTTCGGTTGGACGCAGACTCTCTCACCTATTTTAGTGGTGAATCTGTGAAATAAAGACAGAAGTAAGTGACTAGGGAGCCCTTGGCTTCCCTTGGGAGAAGGGGGAGAGGGCAGGGCAGCTCCCTGGCTAGCCTTGCCACCCTCCCACAGGCCTGCCACACTCTGTCCCTACCCCCTCTTCTCCCTGCTCTTCTTCCTCTCTGTTCCCATAGGAAGCCAGGCTCAGAGAACCCCCTCCCCAGGAAGCACTTGCCCACAGGTCTAATCTGTAACCTGTGTCTTGCACCTGCCATTTACAACAGCCTTCCCGAGACACAATTCACACACTATTTTACTCATCCAATTAAAGTGAGTCACAACTCCATGGCTTTTAGTATATTTATAGCTTATGCAGTTGTCACCAAGATCAGTGGGAGAATATTTTCCTCACCTGGGAAATGGACCCACACCACCATTCCACTTAATTCTCATCTGCATCATCTTGGGTTGCTCACTGTAGCTGTTTAAATGTGGTTCTTGCATTCCTTACTGTGAGCTTATTAAAAATGGGGAGTAGGGTTATACAGTGGAGGGGGTAGAGAGAGAGGAGGGGAGGGGAGGGGAGAGGTGGGGAAGGGGGATGGTGGAGGATGGGAAGGGCAGTGGAGCACAACGGACACTAGTATGGCAATATGTAAATCAATGGATGTGTAACTGATGTGATTCTGCAATCTGTGTATGGGGTGAAGGTGGGAGTTCATAACCCACTTGAATCAAAGTGTGGAATATGATATGTCAAGAAATTTGTAATATTTTGAACAACCAACAGTAAAAAATTTAAAAAAAAAGGGGGAGTCATGGTTGATGTCCCCAAGTCTCCAACTCTGAGCTCCCTGAGAACACTCAGAAGGGCAAGAAGAGAGGTTGGGGATACTCTAGAATGGCACAGGTTTGCAGGGACCAGTGATGTCTACAGGGCTGGCTGGCTGGCCCTGGCACATGCAGGGCAGAGGAGCCAAAGGCACAGGAAAACAAGGGAGAGGAAGGACCCTGTGACAGTCTGCAAGTGTGACTGCAGATTTCTTTGACATCACTCCCATTGACAGGTGGAGGCTCGTGTCCCCTCCCCGTGAATTTAGGCCAGGCTGAGGGACTGCTGGCTAAGAGAATATGATGGAAGTGATGCTATGTGACAGCTAAGGCTGTGTCACACAAGGTGGGAAAGCTCTCATGCTGGAAGCTTGGACCTCCTCCTAAGTCCTACCGCCATGCTGTGAGGAAGCCCAACCAGCCACACAGAGATGCCCGCCAGCCCCCAGCCAGGCTGGTTCTAGCACCCTCGGACTTCAGTTATGTGAGCCACCACCATCTAGCCAAGCCTTCTGGAATTCCTGACTCTCAGAAGCCATGAGAAATAAGAAAAGTATCATCATCGTATTGGGTGGTTTAATATGTGGTCCTAGATAACTGATAAACACCTGTCCCCTTCATTTTAGAATGGAGGAATCTTGTCTTGTCCAAGGTCCCCCAGCTTGAGACAGAGTTCTGCTTTGACCCCAGCTCAGGGACTTTGCCAGCTGTGGGTTCAGTGTGGATGTCTTTAAAGTCCCAGAAAGCCCCTCAAGACCCGAAGGAGAAGAGCCGGGACCTCCTGAGCCCTGGAGCTCCCCAAACTCTGTGCAGGCTCTCAGTGTCCTCGTCTCTACCCTCGACTCTGTCTAAAATGATGACATTCAGGTTTGTACCCAGAGCCCCCTTCTCTTCCTGCTCACATATTCTCTGGTGATCAGGAGCCTTGGTTCCCGCTTGGGGCTTGCTCCTGGAGGCAGCTTCCATTTCTTGACCATGTGCTGTGTCCAGTCCCGGAGCTGAAGGACTTGCATACATGACCCTATTGAATCCTGCCAGGAGCCCCGATCCTGTGTCAGCTCCCTTGTTACCCTGACCCCGCTTCCTGGCTGCCTCTCCCCCTTGTCAGGCTGACAGTTCATCCTCCCCCCTGCTTCTGGCTCATCCCATGCTCCTCGGTCCTCTCTGGAATGTCCTCCCACTCATCCTTGGGGTCCCTTCCTTAAGGAGACCTTCCAGATGCCAAGTCAGGTCCTCCTGGCACTGTGACAAGCTCCTTCATCCTCTCTCTCTCTGTGTCTACTCATCACGACCGAGATCAACTCTTTTGTGCAAATACCTTTGCCCCTTTTCTTTCATGAGCCTGCGGGGTCTGCAGGTCACGCAGTGCCTGGCCCATGGTGTGAATGGCAGGCTCCAAACAGAGCTCAGAGTCATGCATGTTGTCACAGAGGCAGGACCCAACCCAGGAGCCCAGGTTTCTCATTCTGCTGCTGAGGGGGTCTGCTGGGTACCCCCATCCAGTGACGTGGCCGGCCTAGGGACCCTGAAAGCACGCCCAGGAGATACTCACATCACGCCCTGCTGGGGGCAGCTGATCTGGGTGAACTGGTAGGCTTGCACCCAGTTCCAGGGAATCATCTTATGGCTGTACTGGAAACAGCATGACTTTTCCGTGTCACTGTCTCCTAAAAACAGGAGGGAAGCTTGAGACCGTCCTTTCTGGAAAGGAGCCCCCGGGAAAGAGTGGGGCAGCTACATACGTAGGACGTACGTGTGGACGCTCAGGAGGAAGGCCAGGAGAATGGGAGGAACCAGGGGAAAGCTCTTCATGGCCCTCGGAGCTGGGCCCTTCCCAGATGTCTGCCGAACTGCTCCTGTCTGACCCCCTTTTAGGAGGCTGAGCGGTCCCTGAAGAGAATTCCAGAGAATTTTGTGGTTGGAAACAGAAGTGGCTTTTCTTGGCTGAACAATGGAATCGTAACCCACAGCCCAGGGAAGGGGGGCCAGGGTTGCCTGGGAGGAGCAGAGGGGCTCTGGCCACCAGTAGGAGTCTCGGGCCCGGGGACACAGGCCGAGTCAATGCTTTCTGGATTGAAAAACGGAAGTGGAGGAAATGAAGAAATATTCCAGTGAACTGACCCAAGTCACTCGACAGCTCACTTGGTTGTTCCTGATAGATTTCTGGCTCTCGGGAGGTTTTGTTTGCCTTCTGAACATTGCTTATCTCTTGGTGAGGCCTAACTGGTTTCAGATGTCAGCAGAAAGCAGCCCAACCAGGGATGACCAAGAGCCATGGTCCAGGCCTCCAGGCCTGTGCCCTCACGGTGCCTGAGCCGCAGCCATGCCAGAGCTGGTGGGGGCCACTTGAGACCTCGCATCTAGCTTAGAGGGTCTCTAAACTGGGAGATTATGCCAATCACCTGGAGGTTTTACAACTATGTATTCCCCTGCTCTGTCCTGGACCTCCAGGGTGACCCATGGTTCTGTATTTTAGGCAAATCCAGCTAAAACAGGGAAAGAATGTTCTAGAAAGGTTGGTGACATCTGCACAGGAGAGTCTGAGGGGCAGAGCAGGACTATCAGGCCAGAGCTCAGTGTTTCCCACATCCTAATATGCCCCTAAAATATGCCCCTTTAACACCTGAGTTTTACAGGAGGGAAAAGGGTATCGCCAGGCACAGTGGCACACATCAGGGATCCCAGAGACTCTGGAGGCTGAGGCAGGAGGATCATAGGCTCAAAGCCAACCTTAGCGAGGCTATAAGCAACCTAGTGAGACTCTGTCTCAAAATAAAAAAAAAATACAAAGGGCTGGGATGTGGCTCAGGGGTTAAGTGCCCTTGGTTTCAGTCCCTGGTACCACACACACACAAAACAAACAAACAAAACAAAACAAAACAAAACAAAAAACAGAAAGAAAGAAAGAAAGAAAAGAAAAGGAGTATTGACCATATATTGAATCATAGAATTTTCCATGGAGAGATGGGACCACTAATTTCTTTTAGTTCAACCCTTTTCAAACACCTCTCTTATAGATATTCAGATTGTTTTGACTGCTTCGAGTGCCAGGGATCTTACTACCTAACCCATCCTAACCCAGGATGGCTGAGACTAAGATGGGGTTCTTTCAAGTTTTTTTTATTTATTTTTTGGAGGTGGTACCGGGAATTGAACTCAGGGGCACTTGACCACTGAGCCACATCCCCAGCCCTATTTTGTATTTTATTTAGAGACAGGGTCTCACTGAGTTGTTTAGCATCTCAGTTTTGCTGGGGCTGGCTTTGAACTTGTGATCCTCCTGCCTCCACCTCCCAAGATGCTGGGATTACAGGCGTGCGCCACTGTGCCCAGCATTCAAATTCTGCACAAAGATGCATATTTTCTCCTCTTTTGGAAGACGAGGAGGTTGGGGTTGAGGCAGATTTGAAGACTGTCATTTTAGTTTGGGTTCTTCTGAGGCAAGGATTCCAGGGCAAGTGATTGCTTGAGTATGTGTGTGGGGGGAGGGGATTTGATTTGATGTGGTTCCAGAAGATACCAGTAAAGGAAGGGGAAATCCAGGCAGGGAAGAAAAGGTGGTAATGCAAGATGAATCATTAAACGGGCTACTTCCCTGAGTGGACAAAGCTCACCTCCACTGGGAATTCTGGGGAGTGGGACCTCTACTGGCCACCTCTGGCATACCATTGAGAATAGATAGCTGTGTATGCAAGGGACCCATGTTTCACCGACAAATGCTAAGCACTAACCATAAAGAGGAAAAGTTGACAAGCTGGTCCCTATTAAAATTTGGAAGTTTTACTCATTAGAAGATACAGTTAAGAAGTAGAGGTAATCTGCAGGGTGGAATAAAAAATTGTGAATACCTCTCTGCTGGGTTGAATAATCCCCCCTCCCCATAGGCACATCTACCCAGGACCTTAGAATGGGACCTCATTTGGAAAAAGGGTCTTTGCAGATGTAACTAGTTAAGAGATCAGAATTAGGGTGGGCTTTAAATCCAATAAGTGTCCTTAAGAGTAGGCCACTAGAGCTAGGCGTGGTGGCACACGCCTGAAATCCTAGCAGCTGGGAGGCTGAGACAGGAGGATTATGAGTTCAAAACCAGCCTCAGCAACAGGGAGGCGCTAAGCAACTCAGTGAGACCCTGTCTCTAAACAAAATACAAAATAGGGCTGGGGGTGTGGCTCAGTGGTCGAGTGCCCCTGAGTTCAATCCCTGGTACCCAAAAAAAGAGCAGGCCACTAGAACAGAGAGACGGGGAAGGCCAGGAGAGTCAGAAGCAGAGACTGGAGCAAAGGATCTACTCCTTTGCTGGGAATGCTAAGGATTGCCAGGAGCCACCAGGAGGAACGAAGAGGCGGAGGAGGAGTCTTCCTGTCGCCTTCGGAGGGGTCACGGCCCTGGACTTCAGACTCAGGCCTCTGGACCCATGAGAGAATAAGTTTCTGTTGTTTTATGTGCCATCCAATCCATGGCAATTTGTTACCACAGCCCTAGGAAATGAATATGGTGTCTATCTGCAAAGGGATTCTGTTCTCAGAATACATAAAGAGCACCATAAATGAACAAGAAGAAGACAATGTGTTGGGAAAATGGCTGAGTCTTGAACACTTCACAAAAGAAGGAATCCACACTGCAAATAAAAGGGACTTCATTTTATCAACCACAGAGAAATGCAAACTTAAACCACTGTGCACGTGCCCGCCAGAATGGCTACAGTAAACAGCACCAAATGTTAGCGGGGATGACTCACAGCCAAGTCACGTAATTGGTAGTACAGTGGCACAGTCAATGAGTGATAGAACAACTCTGAGAAATTTGTCATTAGTCAATTTTGTCATCCTGTGAACAGCATAGAGTGTACTCAACCAACAAAGACTTTGGCATCACCAGGCGATACAATCATACGGAGACCACCATCATGTACATGATCCATCATTGCTCAAAACATTTTCATTCAGGGCATGATTGTGTATTTCATAAAGCTAAAATTTCACATACTTGATAATCCAGAAATTTAACCCTTAGGTATGTATATGCCCACCAGAAATATGTACCTACGTTCACCAAAAGATTTTTTTAATTGTAATTTTTTGCAATGCTGGGAATCCAACCTGGGACCAGATGCATGCTGGGTGAGCACTGAGCTACACCTCCAACCCTTCACCAAAAGACATTGACTGCAACACTCCATACTTTTTTTTTCTTCAAAGCAGCAATATTTGTAGTAGCCCCAAACTGGAAACTGCCCAGATGTCCATCAATAGTAGAATGGAAAATAGTCATTTGTTTACATAATACAATGCTGTACAGCAATTAAAATGAACTATGATGACACACAGTCATTTGGACGTGTCTCACATCCTACCTCAGAAGAAGCCCGATGCAAAAGAGTAATATCTTAGGCGTCTGTGGGTATCAAGCGCCAAACAAGCAAAACTAACCTATAATGATGGAAATCAGGATAGTGATGGTGCTTTGGGGGTCAGTGACCGGATGGAGGCTCAAGAGGCAGTTCTGGGGGGGCTCTGCTGGTCCCCTGAGCCAGAGGCTGGTTCACCTTTGTACTCTTGTGAAAATTCACTGAGCTGAACTTTTCTGATCCACACACTTTTCTACACACAGAGATGAAGCAGAATGATATTTCAGTCGATGGTGGGGCCACAGAGGTGACAGTGTCCCCGAGAATTGCAATACAGTTGAAGAATTCCTACCAGCTGATGCCATCATGGCTGTCAAATCGCCACAGCTCAAGACATTACCCACACGTTTATGGCAATGCTGGTATAGACAAACCTACTACTGAGCTGCCAGTTGTATCAAAAGCATAGCACAGTTGGGCGCAGTGGCGCACGCCTGTGATCCCAGCGGCTGGGGAGGCTGAGGCAGGAGGATAGTGAGTTCAAAGCCAGCCTCAACAATTTAGCAAGGCCCTGTGCAACGCAGCGAGACCCTGTGTCTAAATAAAAAGAAAAAGGGCTGAGGGTGTGGCTCAGTGGTGCCCCTGGGTTCAATTTCTGGTACCAAATAAAAAAAAAAGAAGCCACCTGGAGAGACCAACCTACACCACTGGGGTTTCTGTGTTTCACTGGATTCATCCCTGTTGTGAAGTGATCTGTGACATTTTGATGAAATAATGATGAGGAAGGAAATCTATGTGCTAAATTAAACAAAACAAATAATGTGGTTAAAGGAATTGGGGTTTTTTGTTTTGTTGGTGCTAGGGTTTTAACCCAGGTTGTTCTACTACTGAGCCGCATTCCCAGCCCTTTTTATTTTTTTTATTTTGAGACAGGGGGTCTTGTTAAAGTGCTGAGAGTCTCACTCACTTGCTGAGGATGGCCTCAAACTTTTGATCCTCCTGCCTCAGCCTCCAGAGCAGCTGAGACCAACTGCATGGCCACCTGCATGACTAAAGGAATGTTTTATAGAAGCCACCACTTTCCATTCCCCCTTCCCCGACCCCCCCTCGGTATTCAGAACGTCTTTCATTTTAAGGAATGATGGCTGACTGTCACAAATCACCCCACTTCTCCTTGTGCTTCACCAATGGGGTCCATTCCCTGAAACCTTCCTCCTTGAGTGAGAGCCCTTCCTTCGGTCCCTACCTCCGAGCAAGGTCTGCATCCTGCTTCCACACCCTGGGGCTGCCCAGTCAGGTGGGCCTGGAAAACAAATCTCTGACCTGTACAAACCTGGGCCTTGGATCCAGCACCGCTTCCAGACTCCCTGCTCTAGAGTGAGCCTTAGCTGTCCAGTCCCCGGGATCCCAGGCGCCCCATGAGCCCAAGTCAAGACCTCCTCTCAGCCTAAACAATGATCTCTGCGAAGAACCCCTTCCACATAATGTCACATTCTGAGGTTCCGGGTGGACAGTGAATTCTGGGGGATCTTGTTCAGCCCAGGATGGGTATATTTAGAAAATCTCCCAACTGCCTTTCTATTCCCTGACAGGTATCTTCTAATGAACAAAAGTCCCAAAGTTTAATATAGTTATTAAGTCCCTGTCCCCCTTTATGATTAGTGATTATAATTTCCTGTTCGTGAAACACGGGGGCACCTCTCTCCCACTCCGGGAGCCATTTCTATTGGTGGCTTCTATTGAGACTCCTCTTTGGTATTTGAGTGGATTGAGGACACTGGCCAGGTCAGGCCCTGACAGTGTCCTCAATGCTGGGCTATGGCTGGTGGCCCCAGGTCCTTCATCCTCTGTTCCCAACTGCCCCTTTCCTTAGGGCCCAAGCCCCTGCTCCATACCCTCTGGGTTGCTGGCTGGGACCAGGATGCTTCTGTGTGGATCTCCTAGGACCCCCCATCGGGTGCGGTTCCCAAGTCTGGATTTCCCAGTGCCCTTCTAGAATCAGGCCGGCCATTCTCCTGTTGCCATGGGCACTGGTCTCTGACGGCCTGGCTGGCCTGGCTGGCCTTCCCTTCATTAGCTGAGTTGGTCCTGCCCAGTAACCTTCTGTTATGGACTGAATTGTGTCCCCACCTCCAAACATCATAGATTGACTCCTTAACCCACAACGTGACTGTGGGAGGAGACGGAGCCTTGAAAGAGGTAAGAAAGGTTCAGTGAGGTCCGAACGGCGGGACTCTGACCCAGCAGGTCTGGTGTCCTCTTACAAAGAGGAGGAAGAGGCCCAGAGGCATGTAAGCATGGACAGAAGCCCGTGTGAGGACAGTGAGAGGGGGTCATCCGCAAGCCGAAAAGTGAGGCCTCTGCACAAGCCAACCCTGCCTTGACCTTGGACTTCAGACCTCCAAAACTGTGAGAAAGTCCACGACTGTGGTGCCGTCTGTGGCACCCTGTCCTGGCAGCCCAGGCTGACCAGCCCTCCCTCAGCCCCTGGGCTCCCCGCCAGGAAGTGGACACTGAGATGAGGTCTGGGTGCAAAAGTTAATTTGGGAGGAGATCACAGGAAATAGCAGCAGGGAGGGGCTCAGCAGGGAGGGGAAGGGACAGTCCTCCCTAAGGCATGATGGCCTTATCAAGCAGGTTCCCCTGCAGGAAACCGGGGGACATGAACCACAGTCCCTCAACTCCTGGGCCACCCTTGCTGGGAAGTTAGACCACGACCCTTGGATGCACAGGTCCAACCTCGAGGGACAACAAGGCCACAGAATTCTTTGAAATCAATAATTTTGAGCGTCAGGATAAAATCTCAGCAGCCCTGACAGCGAAACATCTTCTCAGCCACCCGGGACTTTCGGGCAAGTTCTTCCAGCAGCATCTGTTTCCCAGGAGGAGGTTGGAAGGGGAAAGGAGAAGAGGGCTGGGGAGAAGCAGGGCAGGGACCCCCCCATCGCCTGGCCGTCTACTGCAAGCACTGTCCTCCCGATAGCTGGAGGGACCCCAGGTGTCCCTGACTGGTGGGAGAGAGGACAGAAATCCAGGGAGAGGGGAGGAGAGCGGGAGAGAAAGCTGTGAGAAGCTCAAAGACTTTGGCTTCACGGTGGCCTCACCTTTGTCTTTCAATTCCTTCTGTCACTTGGAGGCCTCTTGTCACTGGAGGAACAGGCAATAGGTCCTGGAACTCAGCTCAGCAGCTGCCACAGCCCCTGGGCAGGGGTTCCAGAGCCCGAGGCCCAGCCCAGCACTTCTCTGCTGGGCCCACTGGCTGATGAAGCCCAAGGTCCCTCCAACCTGCAGGCCCTTGTCTACCGGGCAGAAGAAGAAATCCGTGGACCTGCCTGGGCAGCCCAGTCCCCTGGGCAACTTTTCTGGACAATGTGCCCTTTGCCTTGGTCTCTTTCCTGACTCACCCTTGGGTTCTGACGGTATCTTTTGATTCACTAGTTGTGTCACTTTTTGTGAGTCATCTGACAGGTTTGGCTAAGGGTGAGGGAGACCCTCCCAAATATGGACCTTGAGACAAGGTTCTGGAGGATATGTGTAATGTAATAGGTGTAGGGAAGGAAGGCAACCAATAAGAGTGTGTCCTTCAATGTCAGGGACCAATTAGGAAATAGGGAGACCATGGTGGATGGTGTAAAGCACAGGCCCCAGAGTGGTATCAGCCGAGGGGCGAGGGAGCTGGGGTAGTTATACAACCCCATTCCCTGGTGCTTCTAACGTGGCAAAGTAGCCTTGGGGATCAAGTCCTCAGGCCTGGATGCAGACACTGGTGGCAGCTACAAGGACACAGGAATACACTAACTGGTTCAGCCCAAAGGAAAGGGGTGTGGGCCTAGAAGGATTCCACCTCTCATGACAGCAGCCGTCTTCGGTCATAACCACCATGTTTGCCCAGAGGAGCCTTAGCTGGTTCCTGCAGCCTGGTTTCCCAGAAAACCATAAGTGGACAAAACATTAGAGGGTATGCAGGGCTCTACAACCAACCCTGGCTCAGGGAAGCGCCCGATTCCTTGATGTTAGCTTGGAGTAAACCAGGTATGTTCTAGCCAGGGTGAAATCTATTCTATTCTAACCTCTTTCTGACCCAAATTGCAGGAATTCAACTGAGTCCCCAGTAAATGGCACTCTGCGACCCTGGATCTTGAATCTTCATTCTCATGGCACCTTGGACCCTGGTCGTCACCTCCTGGGACCAAGTTTTTCTGGAACAGAGGAGCACAATGACAGTCTTCGTACACTTTTTTTTTTTAATCATGAAAGTAATAAATGCATACAATAAAAGTTGAGGCACCTAAAAATGTATAATGACAAGTATGTATGTCCCCCGCCTTCATCCCAGCCCCCAGTCCTGACCTGCCATAGGCAGCCATCTTGATAGATGGCATCCAGCAAGTAGCTAATCCCATGTTTATATCTTTTTTTTTAATTATACAGCAAATGCTCTTATGAACCTTGCTTGTATTCACTTAAAAATATATCTTATGAGCTGGGGACAGAGCTCAGCTGGTAGAGGGCTTGTCTCACATGCACAAGGCCATGGGTTCAATCCCCAGCATGGCAAAAATAAATAAAAATTAAAGAAAAAAAATATAATCTTGGGGGACTGGGGCTGTGGCTCAGTGGTAGAGCATGTACCTTGCAGGTATGAGGCATTGGGTTTGATCCCTAGCACCACATAAAAGTAAATAAATAAAAATATGTCTTGACCACGTCCTTTGCAAATTGAAAACTAGGTTTTTGCCAATTTTCTGTAACCAGAGATAGTGCGAGGTCGCACACACCTGTCGGTCTCTGCACAGGGTACATTCCTGCAAGAGGGACATTGAGTTGGCGGGGTAGGTGGGATAAGCATTTTAACAGATGCTCCCAGGTCATCTTTCAAAGAGATTGGCCCCATGATCACCGTGACCACTGGTAGTGCCATGGGGCGCGGGCTCCTTCCACGCTCTTGGGGGCACCAGCCCTCCCTTCCCTAGTCTCCATCACCTGCTCGGATCATCTCGTGGCCCCTGCGGCCACGCCAGCCTCTACAACTTCCCCGCAGGGAGATGAGCAGACACATCATCCATCAGAGCTGGCAGGGGCAGGGTTGGCCACCGTGATCTACGCTTGGCAGAGACTCTCGGGCAGGTGGTGGAGAGCGAAGCTTCGCGCTGGCTGGAGGGAGGCTCGGAGCCTCTGCCTGGAGGTGGTGGGCATGGGAAGCTGGGGCAGATCAACAGAAGCATCTTCTGTCCTCGGCCCGGGAACGGATGCGCTCCTCTGGTTGGTTCTGAGCTGGGAAAGAAAAGGCGACTGTGAAGCTGGCAGCTCCTGAGGGGGGTGGGGGGGTTGGGGGGGCGGCGGCTGGACGTGTGGGGCCAGAGGCCCATGGTCCTCACAGCCCGGCTCTTCGTTCAGTCTCTGATTCCTGAATGCTGCAGCTCTCTCCCATCCTTCGAAATGTGCCCTTCTTTCCAGAGTGAAGCCCGATGGCCATGTGGATGGCAGTCTGAGATGAGGATTCCAGAGGCTCCTTGTCCCCATGAAAATGTCCCCTCCTTTGCATTGTTTTGCATCACAACATGTTCTGCTTTGCATGAGAGGTCAAGTAACTTTAATGGCTTCTGTACCCCAAATAGCTGCTAAAAGCCTTTTGTGTGCTGACAGATTCCCTGTTGCCAGTAGGGTCCTCTCTGGACCTTGGGGTTTCCCTTTGCTCCCTGGTACTGGGAATTGAGCCCAGAGATGCTTTACCACTGAGCTACAGTGGTAAAGTAAAAGCCCTTTACTTTTTTTTTCTTTTTTTTTTCTTCGAGACAGGGTCTCACTAAGTTGCTGAGGCTGGCCTCAAACTTAGAATCCTCCTGCCTCAGCCTCCCAAGTAGCTAGGATTACAGACATGTATCACTGCCACAGGCCCTTAGGACTTTTTTAAACCATGGAGGGTTATTCTGCTCCCACTTTTCTGCAAAAACCACCCAGCACCACTGGCAAAGACTGATGGCTGGGGATGGGTGTGTGACTCTGAGGGATGGGCCTCAAACCTCTGCCCGGTGGACTGACCCCCATCTGCTCGCTAACGCACCCTCATCTGCTGCCTCTGGTATTCCTTTCTCATCCTGCTGTTACTCCCTGTACTTCCCAAATACAGCCTCTGCACTCAGATCTCTGCTTCATGGTCTGCTTGTGGGGAAAACCAAAGTGAGAGGTCTGGTTATCCATCCCCATTTCCCAGATGAACAAAGCTAAGGTTCAGGGACTAAGCTACATATTATTACATCCCATAAAAGGAAATATATTACTTGTTCTCTGACTCCAGTTTCTGACCCAGAGCTCCTGAAATCCTTGTAGTTTCCTCAGTGATGGGGGTGATGGGAGCGTTTTCTGCAGGACTCTCTAATTCCTTGGCACTTCCTGATGGGGGGACTCTTGTTGGACTTACAGATAGCTTCCGGATGGGGGCTTGGTCAGAAGGATTAGAACTTTCAGCCTCACCCCTGATCAGAAGCTTAGAACTTTCAGCCTCACCCCACCCCATCCTGCAGGTAGAAAATCCATCTTGCCTGCATGACAAAGTCTCTAAACTATGGGGTCTGGAGAGCTTCCATGTTGGTGAATCCCCTCAAGTCCTGGGAGGGCAGCATAGCCCAAATCCACAGGGACAGAAGCTCTTATGGGCAGAGCCCTCCTGGATGCGGCTCCGTGCCCCTCTTCGTCTGGCCATTCATTTGTATCCTTTAGAATAAGCCAGTGAGCCCCAGGGAAGTGACTCCCTGAATTCTGTGAGCCAGGACCAAACTGGAGGAGGAGGTTGGAGGACCACCCAGATTTGTGGCCAAGCGTGGGTACCCTGGACATCCCACATTGGGTGTCAGACATGTTGTGAGTGTAGAAAAAGTTTTTCTTTTACAAGGTGAAGCAGCTTATAAAAACTTTTTAACAGCTCATTAAACCCATGCGCTTTTGAAATGTGTGTGTATTTCTCTCCATTAATCATTTTATAGCTGACTAATGCCTGGAACAGCTCCTTTGCAATACATAGAGAGCTTCATTGAAATGTTATAAAAATCTAATTGAATTCGGTTGTGCTTGGGTGTTTTCTAAAGTTAATATACGTTGAACATCCCTGATCCCAAATTCAGAGATGCTCTGAAATTTAGGATTTCGGATTAAGGATATTCAACCAGGTAAAGTGGAGGTAAACATATTCTACAACCAGAAAAACTCTGAAGTCTGAAGCAATTCAGATGAGGCGTATGCAACCTGTGTGAAGTAAAACATTGCAGGCAGCCATTGATTTAAACTGGTCACCTGCCCTGAGCCCAATAGACCAACTCCAAGTACAGTTTAGTCACTGTAATGGAGCGCTGTCAGGTTGGAGCCTCAGGAGTCAACTGATTAAGCTGCACCCAGCAGACCAGTTAAGCTCTAACCGACCGACTGACTGAGTTGTGGCCAATTAAGTTGTTTCCAATACCTTACTTCTGTTTTTTCTAAAAATGTCCACAGATCACATTTTGGTTGGAGTTCTCAGAAGTGGCTCTGGTCACCCGATTTCCGGATCATTGTTTTTGTTTTGCTCAAATAAGCTTTGCTAAGCTTAATCAGTGTAATGGATTTCCCTTTTATTTACTCTTGCCATGCTGATGATGAAACCCACTGAACTACACCCCCAGCCCTCGAATTTTCTGCTTACACCTTGTACCAGGACTCCCAAGGGCAGGCCAGGACCGTGGCTGGATGCTCAGGTGCTCTGGGCTCAGGTACTTCGTCCCCTCCCAGCCTGGAGTAGGTGGCCCAGGATGCTCTGTGGATCACATTTCTATGATTCACCACCAACCCTTTCCCAAAAGAGGTGAGAACAGATGAGACACCACCATCTTCAGAGAAGAAATGAGTTTACTTGGATTATGATTTGAGAACAGCGACTCTGTCGATGCACTTGACAAATCTCACTGTATCTCATGCACAGAGAAAAAGCTGGGGGGCTTTCTCCCCCTCCTCAGCTCCCAATCCATTTTCCCTTCATCAAAATATAGGGGAAACCCCCGTACTAAAGGCAGTGCAGGTCTTTGTCCCCAAAGCAGCAAGAATCAAGTCCTGTCACCAAGCAGAATGTTTCCTTAAATTCCTGTCTTTGCAAAGCCATCTAACAGTGCGGGTCGGCCCCTCACCCTGGCCCTCCGTTGCCTTTTCTTTACAAGAGCCAATGAGTTTCTGAAATTTCTAGAAGTGGGCAAGGATTCTGCAGTGTATCTGTAAAGGGATCCTCCATTTTTGTTGAATTCTTATTTATTGGAAGTGCTGGAGGTGGGGCCATCCAGGAGCACCCTCAAGATGCTGGGGAGTGTCTCTGTTGACAGGTTACCATCCCCAGACAGACAGACAGACAGCGCTCAGGCCCATCACAAGACCAGAGGACCCTCTGAAGCCACCTGCAGGCTCCACTCAAGGAAGGTGTGTCTGCAGGGGCTTGGGTCTCATGCACCTGGGCTCTGATGGAGCCTGCAGGTCAGAGGAGGGCCAGCTCCGGGTCAGAAGGGCAAAGGGCTGCCACACCCCTCCATCTGGAAACTTCTCACCCAGCTTGGAGAAAGCCAGGGGCCCAGGACACTTGGAGCCGTGGCTCAGCTTCCAGGGAGCAGAGCAGCCTGTTCCCTTGGGATTTTCACAGAATGGACCCTTCGCTGAGGGCGCACAGGAAAACGGACCCCTGCCCAACTCCTACTGGCTTCTCAGGCCCCAAGCTGCCTGGTGAGGAGCCTGTGCCCAGACTCAGGGCGGGAGGGCAGGTGGCGTTAGATGGCAGTTCTGTTGCCACGGCGTCTCGGCCTGCGGACCTTGACACCCCGGACCCTGGCCTCTGCAGAAGGCTGCTTCTGCTCGGAGTCCAGGTTCTTCTTGTACTCCTGGACCCACAGCTGATTGGGGTCAGCACAGACCTTCCGGCCGGCCGTGGTGGTGAAGCTGTGGGAAGGAAGGTCAGGGGCTCACCTGGGGCCGGGCAGGGCCCTGGTCCCCCTTGACTTTATGAAGAAGTGAGCGGGGAAGGGCAGGAGGGCCAGCTCCCTGCACGGCCCCTGCAACTTCCTGGCACATCTGTCTGTGTGCCTCTGTGTCTTGACCTTGGAAATGAATGGGGGGAGGGCAGTGCCGGACTGATTCAGGGTCCTCCCTGTCAGATGGTGGAGGCCCAGACCTGCCTCTAGATAATGTGGCCTCTGAAGGAAGAGACTCAGAGACTCAGCCCCTACCATAGCGAGGAGTCGAAAATGCAATGGAAATGCCCAGAATAAAGGACAGATGTCAAAGTGGGCACAGTGGCACACGCCTGGGGTCCCAGAGACTCCGAAGGCTGAGGTAGGAGGATCGCATGTTGGAAGCTAACCTGGGCAACTTAGCAAGACCCTGACTCAAAAAATAAAAAGGGCTGGGGATGTAGCGCCGTGGTAGAGCAGCCCTGGGTTCAATCCCCAGGACCAAAGTAAAATAAATTCCAAGGCAGACGGTACCAGTTCCCACACTGTATGGAAGTGAGTGGTTGGTAAGGATGCCACGGCCGGGGTGGGAGCCTGGGTTGCCCCCTTCCAAGCCAGCTCTGATCTGGGGACCCCGAGGCCATGGGACTGGGTACCAGCTGGGGAAGATTAATAACAAATATGGATATCAGATTTCATTGTGTGCTGCCCTTTGCTAAGGGAAACTTGTTTGCTAACTTGTGTGAGAGGCGTCTATGAAATTATGGGGAGCACCGATATCTGGCTTCATGGGTGACCTTGAACAAGTCATCTTTGTGAGCCTCAGTTATACTTGGTAAAGTGGGAATGATCACACCCCCCCCATAGATTTTTTTTTTGTACCAGAGATTGAACCCAGGGGTGCTTAACTGCTGAGCCCCATCCCCAGCCCTTTTTATATTATATATAGGTCTTGCTAAGTTGTTTAGCACCTTGCTAAGTTGCTGAGGCTGGTTTTGAACTTGTGATCCTCCTGCCTCAGCCTCCCGAGCCTCTGGGATTACAGGCATGCACTACTGCACCTAGCTTCCATAGAATTTTTGAGGGAGTCAGTTAAGATGGTATCCTATACCCCCCAACAGTGCCTTGGATATGTTTGGTGCTCTTTCAAAGATTTTGGATCTACATCTTCCTCCTAGTTTTAGGGGCAAGGAAACTGAGGCTCAGAGAGGTGAGCAGGGATGCACAGCCGACTTGACTTCTCAGAGACCCTGGAGGCGCCTTGTTCCCTGCCCCTCTCCTGGCGTAGTACTCACATCACCCCTGCCTTGACGCAGGTGCTCCCGCTGGTCAACTGGTAGCTTACCACTCGTTTCTGGGGAATTTTCTTGGCCGTAAAGTTGAAGCAGCAAGAAAAGGGGGTGACCACGGAGCCTGCAAAGAGACAGAGAAGAGCCATGTCCTTTCCCAGCCTGCTGCAGGCTCTGGACCTGGGATACGGAGCACAGAGCACCCTGCTGGTGTTCCACTCCCTGGGCTGCCTCCCTTGGGGTTTCCCCTGCTGCTTAGCCCTCCACCCCGCTTTAACAATGGCACCTAGGAACCATGACCTGCCCAAGAGACCCAGACGGGGGCTGGAGGTCTCACCTGTGGGGATGATGCATTGGACACAAAGGGCCAGAAGCAGGAAGCCAGCTATGATGCTCGGGGGACCTGCCATGTCCTGCAGCAGAAGTTGCAGCTCAGGGCTCCAAGGCAGTGCGTGGGAGGCGAAGGCCCGGGGAGGAGGCTGGTTCCAGCAGCACACCAGCCTCCCTCGATCTGCCCTTTATATGACGGCTCAGGAGAACCAGGCGCTCGGAGTCCCCGCCCTCACCACGCTTCCTCGAAAATCCTGGGCTCTCTGCGGTCAAGAAAGAGCGGGCAGCTGCCAGTGGTTTCCAGCTGAGTCAGGGGTTATATGGGTCTCAACGAGTAAGAGCTGGGGTGTGTGTGTGGGGGGGGGGGAAGGGCGGGGGGAGTGCCACTGCTCTGCTGGGGCCAAGCGCAAAGTCTTTGGATGCACAGTCAGAAGGCGGGAAGGGATGGCTCTGCTGCTCACTCCCTAGGGACCCTGGGTGAGTCACTCACCTCTCTGGCCCTCAGTGTTCTCAGCTGGCAATGAGTGGTAATCCTCATCTTCCTTCCATTCATTTGTGCATTCATTCACCAAATGTTTTCCTAGAACTGAGCCGGGTGTCAGCCCCTGGTGTGCTTCCCGTGGGGAGAGAGAGGGTGACCTTGTGTGCATAGAGAGGACCGGGTGCTGGCAGAGGGAGGCAGATCCAGCATCCATATGGATCCGTCTGCCGTGGTGGCACACGTGGGGTCTTGGTGGCTTCACAACTTACAGAAGCCATTTAGCCTGTAGGATCTGGGAAAGTCCAAAGGGCCTGAAGATGGACACCTTCCCCAGGCAGCTTCTGACCCATGTAGGCTGGAAGGATCCAGAAGGTAAGTCCAATGTGTCCCTACACTATGTCCTGAGTTTCCAGGCAACACAGTCCCAGCAGGCAGCCTGTTAAGTGTCAGTCACACACCTCCCCCAGGCACCTTGAGATCCATGTGTCATCTCTACACCCACCAAGTCCCAAGTAGGTCACCTGTATTTGCAGAATGGACATGGGATGAATCAACTTTGGGACTATTTCCCCTGGACCAGAGACACAGCAAGTCCACAGTGGCAGGTCCCCAGATAGGGCAAGACCCAAGTCGGGGAGGCCAGCCAGGGCCAGATCTCATTGCCCTTCTTTACGGAGTGAATCCTGCCAAGAGCCCGACTCAGCATTTCACTATCTTTGAATCTGTCCCTCTTTTCCTCTCTCTCCTCACCAGCCAGCAGGGACAATCGTCAAGGGGCACAGTAGTGGGGAGGGTGACAGGAGAAGTCATGGTCCAGCCCTTCGCAGGTGCTGGGGCTTTTCATCCTGATACCTTCTGACACCCGGTCCTGACCTTTGCACCTCAACAATTCGGGGGTGACAGTCCTCTGTGGGTCTGGTTTGATGACTCAGTGGGTGCTGCAAGAGGGACAGAGCAGGAGGAAGAAGCAGAGAAGAGATGGCCACGCGGGCAGGAGAGTGGACAGGGGTGAGCAGGGCTCTGCCCCTCGCTGTCTCAGTGTCGCAACCAAAGTGGGCTAACGGAAGGGCATGGGGTGGGAGGCTTGGGATGGCACCGTACCCCAGATGAGTAACACCCCAAGGGATTTTCCAAGGCCTCCACAAGCATACAGAGTCTTCATGCTGTATCTAGGGAGGAAGTGAAGGCCGGGGCCACCAACCCCGCCGCCCGAGGGGGAAGATGGGTATCATAAGAGGAAAGGGACCAGATACTATCCAAGGGCCCTTCTCCTGGCTCCCAAAATGGGAATCCCCACCCTTCCCCGTCTTGAAGGGGTGGGATCTGACAGCCAGAGGTGGCTAAAGTAAGAGTGGGAGGAGGAGGTCTAGGAAAGCAGGAGAGAAAGGAAAGGTGGAGGGAGAGGAGGAGGAGGAGGAGGAGGAGGAGGAGGAGGAAGGGAAGACAGAGGAGCAGAAGGCCCCTCTCTTGGCCTAGGTCTTTCCATCTGATCTCTTATCCCCACCCGTGACCATCACACCACAGAGGTCAGCTCTGTGGTCTAGTGACCCCTGGCAGGTCTGGTGGGAAGGAGTCTGAGGACGGAAAGCCAACTGGGAGATGTCCAGGGGAGGCACAAAGCGGGTCTGGACCTAGTGGAGGCAGGAGAAGTCCAGTTCCGTTCTCCACATTAGATAGACCTCAAAAACCTCCCGGAGAGGGACCGGCAGAATGTGAGGGGCCCCTGCCTTGAAGTCTGCCCATCTCCACCTGCTTTGAAGTTTCCTGCGTGGGAAACTTCGTCTCTGAGGCAACAGCGTTGAGAGGTGGGGACAGATGAGGTGACTGGTTCATGTTAGGTCACAGCTAGCAATGAGCAAGGAAATGCAGGCCAGGTCACAAGTGTTCTTTAGATTAATTTAGGGTCCTTCTTTAAACTACTTCCAAAGTAAACAGGAAAGCAAAGTGTGGTGGTTAATTTGTAGAAAAGAAACCGCAGCAAAGGAGCTAATTGGGAACTATGTCAAGAGAACAAGATTAATGGGACTAACTCTTGATAGGGTCCGCTGATGTTGACCTAAAGCCAGGAAGTAGGGCTAAAGGTGTTTCCATTTGTCTGGGAAGGAAGATTCCTTTAGCAACACAGGTGCACTAAGGTAACATCTGACCAGCAACTGACCCTAGTACTCACATTTAACATGGGATTGACCGGTAGACAAAGTCCCCCTAAACAGGAGGGCCATCAGGACCAACTAAGGTCAAAAACTTCACCGCCCAACTCGAAGGAGGAGTTGAACACCTGATTGGCAAAGAGTAGAGAGGTGGTCCCCAGTTCTCCTGGTCAACATCAAAGAGTCATAAAATTGGGGACAGCATTGCCTCCTTTGTTGTCCTCTGCTTGGAGAGAACAAGAACCGAGATCTGGAGTTTCACCTCCCTGCTTTTCTGTGACAGGTCACCAGGGCTCTGCCCATGTTAATGGATTAAGATTATTATCATGGAAGTGGATTCTTCTTTTTTTTTCTATATTTATTTATTTTTAAGTTTTAGGTGGACACAATATCTTTATTTTACATTTATGTGGTGCTGAGGATCGAACCCAGTGCCTCGCACGTGCTAGGCGAGCGCTCTACCACTGAGCCACAACCCCAGCCCAGAAGTGGATTCTTGACAAAAAGATGAACACGGTCTCCTTCTTTCCTCTCTCACGTGCATACTCTCTTGCCCTTCTGCCTTCTGCCATTGAATGACACAGCAAGAAGGTTCTCTCTGGATGTGGGCCTCTCAACTTTGGACTTTGGACTTTCCAGCCCCAAGAACTGCAAGAAATTTCTTTGTCAGTTACCGGGTCTTTGGTATTCTGTTATAACGACATAAAACAGACTGGGACATCTAGCTAGGCTGCATTCCAGGTTGTGGGTGAGAAACACCTGCAGGGTTCCAAGAACCCACCTGCTTAAACCCCTCCCTATACCTGGAGAAGACCGGCTAGTAACCATGGCCCAAAAGGACCACGGATGTGAGAGTCACTTGGCAGGGCTGAGATCTTAGCGTAACTCTTCATGACGAAGGTTATTAATTCCCCTGTGCCTTAATGCTAGTATCTTCCTCTGTGAAATGGGAAAAAGCACTTGGTCCCTGTTCAGTGTAGAACAAGTGTCCTCCCAAAGATGGTCATTCTTGTTATAGCAATCTATTTACAAGCTGGTGAGCTGACTAAACCAACAATCCACATTCAGTTCTTCCATGAACTTTAAGTCATTATTACATTTAACTTAATCTTTACAATGATGACCCTTAAGAATAGATGTGAACATTCTTCTTATAAAGAGAGGAAAAGTAATTTGGCCAAAGACACATACTCCCTAACTCCTCCTCAAGTTTGAAGCCCAAACCTGAAGAAATACAGGGTTAATATGTGGGTAGGGAGAGAGAGGAAGGCTTAGGCAGAGAGAAAAATGGACAAACTGATCCTAAAATTCAGATGGAAATGCAAGGACCTCCAAAGAGCTAAAACACCTTTTTGATAAAAAGCAAAGGTGCAAGTCTCATATTCTCCAATTTCAAAACTTACTACAGATCTACTGTCAGCAAGAGAGTTTGACACTAGCATAGGAGAGACACCTAGATCAATGGAATGGAATTGAGAGTCTAGACATAAAGTCATATGTGTAAGATGAACTAACTTTCAACAATGGTGAGGAGACCATTCAATGGGGAACATTTTCAACAAATGGTGTTGGGACAATGGGATATTTGCAGCAAGAGAATGAATTGAACCCCTACCTCACACCATACACAAAAACCCACTCAATGTGGATCAAAGACTTTAAATGTAAGAGTGAAACCTATAAAATTTGAATTAGGAAACAATTTTTTAACTATGAGGTCAGATCTGTGGTCAGATCTCCACACTTTCTCTCACATCTTGCTCTCCCACCATGTGACGGCATATGGTATGGGATGATTCAGCCAGTGGACCCTCATCAGATTAGTGGCACAATAGCATTTGGACTTCCAAGCCTCCAAAACTGTGAGGAGCACAAGCAACCAAAGAACAAACAGATAAAGTGGACTTAATCTAAATTTCAAATTTTGGGCATCCAAGGATATTATCAATATGAAAGACAACCCACAGCCCCAGGGGAAATATTTGGACTCTTATACCTGATAAGAGCCTAGCATCCATCTGGATGCAGTAGTAGTAATCCCAGTGATTCAGAAAGCAGAGGCAGGAGGATCACAAATCTGAAGTCAGACTCAGCATCTTAGCGAGACCCTGTCTCAAGATTTAAAATTTAAAATAAATAACTAAAAGGGCTGGGCCATAGCTTAAGTAGAGTGTCCTGGGTTCAATTTCCAGTACTGCAAAAAATGGTTGGAGGTAAATTTTACAGTATGTGGTGTTTTTCATTTCTTTTTTATTATAATTTTTTTAAAAAATGTTGGCAAAGAAGCAAGAACTGTCATTCATTGCTGGTGGGAGTATCAATGGTGCCGTCACTTTGGAAATGTTTCCAGTTCCTTAAACACAGAGTTATGATATGACTCAGCAAGGCCACTAGTGGCTATATATCCAAATGCATCAAAACATATGAGCACACAAAAACTTGCATGCTGCTATTCTTAGTAGATTGATTCATAATAGCCGAAAAGTGGAAATAGCCTAAGTTTCTATTAACTGATGAGTGGATAAACAATCAGTGGCATATCTATACAGTGGAATAGTATTCAACTATAAAAAGGAATAAAATAGTGATATGTGCTACAAACAGGTGAACCTTGAAAAACTTACACTAATCGACAGAAGTCAGACACTAAAGGCACATATTATATAATTCCATTTATAAGAAAAGATCAGAATAGGCAAATCCTATTAAAGCAGACTAGTAGTTGCCAGGGTCTGGGTGAGTGGAGAAATTAGGGACGGGTTTCTTCTGGGGTTGAAGGAAATGTTCTGGAATTAGATCATGATTATTTATTGATGGATGATACTGATAGTTAAATTGTGCTGATGTTAAATTGTGCTCATGTTCAATTGATTAATTGTGCTATTCAACTTATAATTTAGAGAGAATAAGAAGGTGAATTTTGTGTTTTGTCAATTTTATCTCAATAAAAAATAAGTGGGGGGGGATCTTTTTCAAAATGTTTATTCAAATGATGGGGCCTCAATGGCTTTATTCAGGCCACACCCAATGCCAAAGACCTGGCCTGTCTATCCAGGGTGGCTGACACCCACCCAATAGCCTGCTTTATCAGACTGGAACCTGAAAGGGCACAGGAAGGTAGGTGGCCCTAGGATTTCCCCTGGGCCTCTCCTGGGCACCTCCTGACAAGCAGGTAGAGGAGGACGCTTCTGTCAGGGGGGTTTGTACAGCTCAGTTCTCAGGGACCCCATGTTCCGGGGCCCTTCTCTCTCTCTTTTGATTCCCTGGGAGTCTTCCTCAGGCCCCAGAGCCCTCTTAGTCAGGTCCTTCTTATATCAAAACCTACTCTACAGAAAGGCAGCGAGTGGCATTCACTCTACACAGTGACAGATAATAGCTCAGAGTAAGTACCAGGGATTGAACCCGAGGTGCTTAACTCCTGAGCCACACCCCCAGCCTTTTTATATTTTATTTAGAGACAGGATCTTGCTGAGTGGCTTAGGGTCTCAAAAAAGTTGTCGAGGCTGGCTTTGAACACATGATCCTCCTGCCTCAGCCTCTCAAGCTGATGGGGTTACAGGCATGCCCCACAGTGCCCGGCTGTAAGAGCCTTCTTGTAGGTGAGCCCTTTGCAAATGAATCCAAAAGGTCCTTTTTCTCACTAATGGAGAAGCAAGTTGAAAATACAGAAAGGGGGACGGAGAGAGTGGACCCAGGGATGTTGGCCCGGAAGCAGAGAGGTCAGTTACCCATTGGGACTCTGCATGAGATGTTCCTCTAGCTCTGTCTGCTAGGGGGCCTAGAAAGAAGGACACAACCACGAGCAAGCCCAGCTCATCCATGGTCCTGGAGGAAATGGCAGCTCCAGTTCTGGGGCAGGAAAACTAGAGGCTGGGACATCTTTTTATGTCAGAAAATCAGAAAGTGTTCACAGAATCAAAGGGGAGGGGCTGGGGCTGGGGCTCAGTGGCAGGGCGCTTGCCTAGCACGTGAGAGGCGCTGGGTTCGATCCTCAGCACCCCATAAAAATAAATCAAATCAAATGAAAGTATATTTTAAAAAAAGAATCAAAGGGGTTATTAAGATAAAATGAGGCCAGTAGGTGGGCCCTAGTCCAATATAACTCGAGTTCTTAAAGAAAGGGGAAATTTGGACCAGAGACCAACATGGACAAAGGGGAGATAAGATGAAGAAGATAACTCCTCCCCCAACTAGTCTGATACAGATAAGTGAGATCCCCACTTAAATCATCCCTGCTTTGTTAAAATGCAAATGTATTTCTTGGTATGGAGACAGAAGATGGTGCTGGACGGAGGCCCAGGACAGCCTTGTTCTCAGCCCCATCTCAGACTTCCAGCGAATGGATGCTGTTGAAGCTACCCAGGTAGTACCAACGGGCTACACAGTCCCAGCAAACTGACAAGGACAGTGAAGGAAAGCTCTCCTCTTAGTAGAATGTCAAGTCATAAACACACACACAAAAAGCAAAGAAATCACCCACAAATGCTAAAACTAGCAGGCGAAAGCAGGGTGACCATTTGTGAAGACTCTTCAAGGTCTCCCCACAAGTCACTTACGAATTACAGAGAGAAAACTAGTCACTGGGTAGTAAAGAAGTCTAATTTTTTTTTTAATGTGAGTCTTCCTAGTGAAGTTTGAAACAGGTTAAAGGCAAACCCATAGCCCCATGGAGGGGTAGCCATAGTGGAGTGGAATGTTCTAGTCTCAGACCTGCTAAAAACTAGCTGTGGTCTGGTCACTGGTTTCTCCCGTGCTTCAATTTCCTCACCTATGAGATGGAGGGGAGGCAGGGGCGTGACCTCTTTCAGGTGGTCTCGCAGGGTCATGAGAATCCAAGGAGATAACGGACAGGAGGGCCTTTGGTAAATTTCAAAGCACAGCGCACAGGCTGTGAGCCCCACAGGAGATCCTCAGGCATTAGACAGCAGAGGCGCAAATACTAGGTCAGTGGGGTCTTTCTGGGCCCCTGAAATTGAACTCCAAGTCAGTCTGCCCTACTGGGCCCTGAATGGACTTTAAGGAGAAAAATGAGCCACGCATGGTGGAGCACACCTGTCATCCCAGCTGCTTGGGAGGCTGAGGCAGGAGGATGGCAAGCTCAAAGCCAGCCTCAGCAACTTAGTGAGGTCCTAAGCAACTTAGCGAGACCCCATCTCTACATAAAATATATAAAGGGTTGGGGGGGGCCGGGAATGTGGCTCAGTGGTTAAGTGCCCCTGGATTCAATCCCTGGTACCAAAAAGAGAGAGAGAAGAAGAAGGAGGAGGAGGAGGAGGAGGAGGAGGAGGAGGAGAAGGAGGAGGAGGAGGAGGAGGAGAAGGAGGAAAACAGTACCGAAAATCTTGGGGCCAGGGCTAGGCGCTCAGGGCTTTTCTTGGTGCCCAGGGCTAGGGGACAGAGAAATGTTTCAAGGTCCTGCTTAGCAGAGGCATTTTGAGGGTTGAAATATCTCCCTCCTCCCCCAACTAATCTGAACAGATAAGTGAGATCTCCACTTAAATAACCCCCGCTTTGTTAAAATGCAAATGTGTTTCTTAATATGAGGAACACATCCCACAAACTAGTCGGATTTGGTGGCGCACACCTGTCATCCCAGCTATGTGAGAGGCCGAGGCAGGAGGATCTAAGTTCGAGGTGAGCCTAGGCAACTAAGGGAGACCCTGTTTCAAAATAAAAAATAAAAATAAAAAAGAACTGGGGGTGCAGCTCAGTGGTAGAGTACTTGCCTAGTATGTGCAAGGCCCTAGGTTCCACCTCCAGCACCCCAAAAGAAAAAATGAAAACCACCAATCCCCCCTGCAAACCCACTGAGGAAACAGAATCAAATCACTCACTCCTGCGTCCATCCATGCCGGCATCCACCTCCCCCAGCCCTGCCCAGCTCCTCTGGATGGTCACCTGGTCCTCTTCTTGTCCCCATTTTGCCAGTGAGAAAACTGAGGTCAGAGAGTGTGATGACTTGCTGGAGACCCCTCAGCCACGACACAGCAGGCTCGTCCTATATCTCCCTGGGAAAGCCTGTGTCCTTGTCACGGTGCCAGGTGGACACGCTACTGGGTGCTGTCCATTCTGCTCCCTGGGGCACTCTGCAGTCCATCCCCTCCTTTCAACCCTCACTGTCCCCTTGGCCACTCAGCCTCCCTTGGCTCCCTCCTGCCCCGACACTGCCTCCTAAGACAAGGTCGACAGAACATCCGGGGTTGGTGGCACCAGGAGACTGTAGAAGGTGCCAGGAGGGTGGGGGCAGGGGCTGGGGTGGGGAACAGAGGGGCTCCCGTGCTATGCGCAGGGGCGGTCCTGGGAGTCACTTACCTGGAGGCGACCCAGTGACCGCCTTGGCACCAAGCGCAGTGTGTTCTCCCCTGACTTATCGGATGGGGGGCCGGAAGTATGGGAGGAGAGGAGGGGCCTCAGGAGACGCCTGTGCATCTTGGCATGAGGGCTCAGGAGCCCAAGGTTCACAAGGACTTTCAGGAAGTTGGCTGGCAACAGGCAGATGGGGACAGGGACAGATATGTGGGGTGGAGGCCCCTGTGAGGATGAACTCCTGCCCACACATCCAAGCCCAGTCCTGGAAGGGGTGTGGCCCCAGGTGGTGGCAGGGGGTGACAGGGGGCAGCTGTGAAGTGCCTTGCCCTTTGGTCTCTGGATGAGAAGGCTTTCAAGAGCTTGGCACAGGAGGTGCAGATGGTGGCTGAACCCAAGGACACTGCTAGTGGCTGGCCCAGTCAGGATGACACCCGGGGATTGGCTGCAGCCTGAGGGACCTGGGGACACCTCTGTATGTCTCGGTGCCACACTGCTCAATGCCTCTAGATGTTGGAGGCCCAAGGGGAACAGAAGCAGGTATCATGAGGTCAAGTTTAAAGAAGACACTAGGAGGACAGCAGTGGTGGACAAAGCCATCCAGAGGCAGTTCCTACCACCCCCGGGGGCTGCGGGAACCTTCCAGCGGGGGGCGCTGTGCAAGCCGCCCTTGGCTGATAGCCACACAGGCGGCTCAGACTCCGATGAGGAAGTCCTGCCATCCCTGGCCATCTGGGATCTGGGCAGCACCCATTTTAGACTCAATGCCCTGAGAGCTCAGAGTCCACTAGAAAAACAAACACATAAACAAGGGACTTCAGGGTAGCATGATAAGGCCTAAGGAGCAGAGGCGTTGGAGCAGCCAGGCCTGGGTGCAGATCCTGGCTGAACCAGCCATGTCCGCCATCAGGAAGTGGAGATGAAACCTCTTCCTTCCTGGGGTATCAGGAGGGGCGCAGGGGCACCGCCGAGCATGCCTTCCTGGCGCTGCGCCTCATGCAGTAAACGTTAATGAGCTGGAATTGCTCCTGCCACGCACTTGCGAGTACAAAGGGCTCTTGGTGGGGATCAGGGACGTTTCAGAGAGGGACAGGGAGGAGATCCAGGTGGAAAAGGTGCGAGGGCCTCCCAGAGTATGGGCAGAGAGCAGCCTGGTGAACAGGGGACGTGGCTGTGTTTTTGGAAAGTGAGGGAAGGCGGTGAGGTTGGCAGGTTGGGGCAGGGAGAGAGACAGTGCACAAAGTACCCACGCTCCCTGCCCTGAGCACACGGAGCGTGTCATTCACTAAAGCCCTCCCAGGCTGAAGGATACCAAATACCTTGACAGGGCTGGGTTGACAGGTGGCCAGGGGGCCAGTGGCGTGCTGGTCAGGGTTCACAACTCGCTCTGTGGGAGGGCTCTCTGATTAGTGGTGTTTGCCAATTTCTGTGCTGTCAACATTTCCACATGGTTCCAAGCTACCAAGAGGATGTCCCTGACGTGGAGTTGGAAGATAGGGTCATGGTTGGCTCTCTCAGATCAGTGTGAGCTGGCTTTGGTGTACCACAGGGTGGGACCCAGGCAGGGTAAGGTCTTGGGTGTTCATGGTCATCAAGTCCTGGGAGACACATGGAGGAGAAGAGTGGTGTTCAGAGGGATGTTGGAAGATATGCACGAACCCGAGGCCCCCTGGGAGCAGGTAGGTGCAGGAGGGAGACGGCTATGAGAGAGTGTGAGGGGACCTTCCTAATGTCCCATAGCCAGGGCCCTGAGGAGGCAAGAGTTCCAGCCCAGGAAGGGACAGGAATCTCTAACCACCCAGTTTTTTTTATCCTGCCCCACTCTAGGACTCATCCTTCATGTCAAAATAGCTTCTATTTAGATGTCAAAAACATTCCAAATTCTGCTGATCCACAAAATCTGGTGGCTGAGGACCCTACACAGAAAAGAGAAGTGAAAGGATTTTCTTCCTGAAGGACCCACACAGCTGGATTTCTTCCCTAAGACAGAAAAACCTGGAGGAGGAGCTGGGTTTGTAGAGGCCCTACTCCCCCACTGGGCTGCCCGAGGACATCGAGGACATCGAAGGTCTGCATCTGTTCATCGCTCAACCCCAAAACTCAAGGGATCAGTTGGAATAGTCAGGAATCTTGCTTCCCCAGATGTGGGGCCACAAAGCCCTGGGCAGGGGACAACGGGTAGGAGCGGGAGCCCATGCCGGCACTCTCCTCTTCAGGAGTGTGTGAGTTTGGACGGTGGTTTCCTCCTGCATGCCCTGGCCCTGGTGGTACCTGCTTCCCCACAGTGCTGAACTGGTGACACTTGAAAGAGAGAGAGTCACAAAAGCTCCTTGCAAACTGCCAGGCATTGTGCAGAAGTGAGACGGAGTGACAGTAGCACCCCGTCCATCAGGCCCCCAAAGCCAGCTCGGACTCACTCTATTGGCAGCTCTGGCCACAAAGGAGTCACTGAGTAAGCAGATGATTAGTTACCCAGTAAGTCTTGCAGCCTAAGGAAGGGGGGTCCTATGGGAGCCCATGGGGGAGATGGGGGGCACCAGGACAGACAGTGACACTGACCAGGAACATGGGAAGATTCTCAGCACCACACTTCATACTGTGTCCATGAAGCATCTCAGCCTCTCAGCAGGTTCCTAACCTTGCTGGGGAGACAGGGCTCCAAGAGAGCCCTGTGCTCATTCTTCCACCCAGAACATGAGGGAATTGTCCAGTGACTCCTGCTCCCCTGCCCTAGTTCCTCTCCCAAGTTCTTGCCACTGTGGACAGTGACCCTCTAGAAGGGCTTGTTGCAGTCCCATCAATATGTATAACCATGATGCATTAATTAAAAATGTGTGTGTGGCAGGGAGAAGAATGGCTAATTGCACCCAAAGGGGTGACCCACACCTGTCATCTCAGTGACTTGGGAGGCTGAGAAAGGAGAATTTCAAGTTTGAGGCCAGCCTGGGCAATTAAGGAAGAGCCTGTCTTAAAAGAAAAAAATAAAATCTTTTAGGGGATATAGCTCAGTGGTAGCGTGCACCTGGATTCAATTCCCAGTGCCCCCCTCCCACACAAAGTGGCTCATTGCAAGGATGATCCTATGGACACAGTTTCCTAGAATATGACAACTCCAATAGGAGACAGCATCTACACAACACGCAGTTCTGACTATTTTGTAATTTTTCAAGTGTCCGCCGAAAACTAAAAAAAAAAATAAAAATAAATAAATATTTTTAAAAAAGGAACGTAGCTGAGTCGGTGTGAGATGAGAACCCCCATTCAGAAATAAGGCTGACAGGTGCTCTTTGGCGGGACCAGGGATGGTGATCTTCAGGAAGTAAGGAAGGAATGATAAATGGTAAATAGGTGATCAATAGAAAGGACCATCTTTGTTGAAAAAAAATCACATACAGACACGTGGTCATATGTGACAGTTTAAAGTAAAAAATAAAGACACTGTGCTGTGTGTTATTACATATGTTGATGTGATACACGTAACCACAGCCTGAAGGGTCAAAGGCAGTGCCCTGTACAGGTGCCCACGGTGTGTTGAGTCTGAGTAGATTGTGGATCTACATAAATGATCTATATTGTATTCCTAGCGTAACCACCAGGAAGGAGACACAAAGAGATAGCAAGAGTCAACACATGAATCGAATGAAATTCTAATGTAAATATGCAATCAACTCCAAAAAAAGGCAAGAAAGAACACAGCAGTACAAAACAAACAAACAGCAAAACAGGACCAGCAGGCTCAGCAGCGCACACCTGCAATCCCAGGGGCTTTGGGAGGCTGAGGCAGGAGGATCTCGAGTTCAAAGCCAGCCTCAGCAATAGTGAGACCCTAAGCAATTCGGTGAGACCCTGCCTCTAAATAAAATACAAAATAGGGCTGGGGGTATGGCTCAGTGGTTGAGTGCCCCTGAGTTCAATCCCTGGGATCAAAAAAAAAAAAAAAGGAACAATAAACAGATAGAATTAATCCAATTATATCAATAATTATGTTAAATGCTAATGGACCATATCAGGGCCCCCCAAGACTACTGCTATGTTTGCAAATTCATTACAAAGATCCTAGAAAAATCAGCCTGTGGTTATTATATTTATGGCTGAGATTTGTCACACGGATGTTTTAAGGACGCACGGCTGGATCACAGTCACTGTGGCATCTGGAGGAATCTGTGAGCAGGTTTCCGTATGCTCCCTCCCTCCCAGAAATGAGAAAACAGCACACTCTTCTCCCAGCCACGAAACACAGCACCATGTGTGTGACCCTGCCCAGAGAAGCCCGTTAGGGATCGGTGTCCAGGATGTCCACTGAGGCTGGCCACGTAGACACGCTGTGCCTAGAAGGCACCAGAACTCCAGCCTCCCAGGAGGAACTCAGGGTTCAGAACAAAGCACATTGTCTGCACCGTGCTGTAGGCTCCGAGGAGAACCATCTTATCAGTTAACTGGCGGCTGGGAACATGGCAGGAGCCAAGTTCCCAGATGCCAATCAAAGGCCACCTTGGCAAGCAGGCCTCTCTAGGGACAGGTCTGAGCTCCGCACTATACTAAATGGCAGATAAAAGGTGTGGATTGTCAGACGGAGTGAAAGAGCCAGACCTCACTGTAAGCTGCCTACAAAAGACGAATTTTAAAGGTAAAGACACAGATAGGCTGAAAATAAAAGAGTCCAGAAAGACACACGATACAAATGGAGGGAGGAACAATTCATCTTGCTCATCTGGAAGGCACCACAAGCATAAATAAGTGTGCACCTAGTGACAGACCTTAAAGATAAATGAAGCAAAAATCGCCAGAATTCAAGGGAGAAATAGACAAATTCACCACTGTCTTTGGAGGTTTTTGTTTTGTTTGTTTTTGATTTTTAATTTGTTTGTTTTTGTCTTTGCAGTACAGGGGATTGAAACCAGAGACACAGTACACTTAGCTACATCCCCAGCACTTTTTTTGTTTTTTGTTTTGTTTTGGTACCAGGCACTTAACCCCTGAGCCACATCCCTAAGCTCTTTTTTTTTTTTTTTTTTGTATTTTATTTAGAGACAGGGTATCACTGAATTGCTTAGCACCTTGCTGTTGCTGAGGCTGGCTTTGAACTTGTGATCCTCCTGCCTCAGCCTCCTGAGTCGCTGGGATTACAGGTGTGTGCCACTGCGCCCGGCATAGTTGGAAATTTTAATTCAGCTCTCTCAGTAATTGATAGTTCATACAGATGAAAATTGATAAGGACATAAAAAACTGGAATCACCTTGACCTAACTGACATTTACTTACAGAAGCCTACATTCAACAAATGCTTGACATTCATTTATTTTTCTTAAACACACATCATATGGCCACTGAAATATACTATACATCTGACCAATGGCCCCATATATTCAAAATAAGAAGTGTTAGGGAATATGTCCTCCAATTGCAATGGAAATTAAATAAAATCAGTAATAATAATGGGTCTAGGGAAAAAATGAGAATTTAACACATTTCTAAATAATCCACAGGTTAAAGGAAGAGTTAGAGGAATATTATAAAAGATTTTGAGTTGAATGATAAAGGAAACATGACAAATCATTATGTACAACTATAATACACCAATAAAAATATGGAAAAAATGCAAAAAAATCAAAAGTTGTGGGGCTGGGATTGTGGCTCAGAGGTAGAGTGCTCGTCTAGCACGCACGAGGCCATGGGTTGGATTCTCAGTACCATATAAAAAAATAAAATAAAATAAAGATATGTGTCCACCTATAAGTAAAAAATAAAAAAAATAAATAAAAAATAAAAAGTTGTGGAGTCATGTGCATGTTCTACCACCACAACAAAAAAATTCAGGGATTCAGCTAACCTAATGCTTAGAGGTAAATGTATAGCTCTTAAGTCTGTGTTAGGACTCACACGTGTGCACACACACACACACACACACACAGGAAGAGAGAGAGAGAGAGGTGAAAATCAATGACCTGGGCTGGGGCTGGGGCTCAGTGGTAGAGTGCTCGCCTAGCATGCACGAGGCACTGGGTTCGATCCTCAGCACCACGTAAATGTAAAATAAAGAAAACCTTAAACTAAAAATAAATATTAAAAAAAAAGAAAAGAAAAAAAATCAATGACCTAAGCTTCCATCTTTAGAAATGAAAAGAACGCTAAAAGTCAACCCAAAAACAAGTGAAAAGAAGGAAATAATAGAAACTGGCGCGGTGGTGCACTCCTATAATCCCAGCAACTTGGGAGGCTGAGGCAGGAGGATCGCAAGTTCAAAGCCAGCCTCAGTAATTTAGTGAGGTCCTAAGCAACTTAGTGAGAACCTGTCTCTAAATAAAACACAGTAAAAATGGCTGGGGATGTGGTTCTGTGGTTAAGCGCTCCTTGGTTCAATCCCTGGTACCAAACAAACAAACAAACAAAAAAGCAAATATCAACCAATCAATAAAATACACCATATCAACAAAATAAGCAGCAAAACTGTCACCGGCTCAGTGGATTCTGGTGTTCTCCATCAGAAACAGATGAAGTCCAACTGGGAACGAGAGTCTATTGGTGGAAGTCCCAAGAGACACAGCGGGCCTGGGGACAGGAGAGCTAGTTTTGTTCAAGGGAGAGGCTGGAGTTGAGGGATGGAACTGGCTGTCAGTGCCTTTTGAAGGGTGTTTTTCTCTTTCTAAGCAGCACTTGGATTTTGAGGGAGGGGTGCCCCCCACTTGGCACCTACATTCCATCTCTCATTTTGATGCTGCATCTGTAGACACATCTCTGCCCTGAGATGGCCATGAGCTGCTGCTGGGGGCCCGTGGGTTGGGAGGGGGAGAAAACGCAAGTCACATGAGTAACAGGGTCCTGGGAATTGGCTGCTCACGTGACTCCTCCACAGCTTTATCCTGTGTGTTGCCTGTCCTTGGAGGCTCCTGGTGAGGGTCCCCCCTGGCTCTAATAACAGCTGAGTTTCTGAGGCTGGTCAGACAGGGCTGGTGCTTGAGGGGGTGAGGAAGGGCACGAGCAAGCTCTCTGGAGCTGAGGAGCCAGGAGTTAGGTCCTGGGGTGCATCTGCCCTTTTTCAGGGGGTCTGACCATCTCATCCTCTGCTCAACGTTTTCACTATCTTAACCTGGATAAGTGCTGCTCCTCGTGGTGGGCTCTGTCTCCAAACCACAGTGTCAGCCAGGCACGGCGGTGCACACCTGCAATCCCAGCAGCTTAGGAGGCTGAGGCAGGAGGATCATGAGTCCAAAGCCAGCCTCAGCAACTTAGTGAGGCCCTAAGCAACTCAGTGAGATGCTGTCTCTAAATAAAATATAAAAAGGACTGGGGATGTGGCTCAGTGAGTAAGTGCCCCCAGGTTCAATCCCCAGTACAAGGAGAAAAAAAGAATGACGTAATTAGAAGTAAATTTAACCAAGGAGGTGAAAACATTTATATACTGAAATGACAAAACACTGTCAAAAGAAATGAAAGAAAATAAAATAAAAGGAAAAACATCCTATGTGCATGGTTGGTATACTTAATCTTATTAAAATGGAACTAATCCCCAAAGTGATTTATAGATTCAGCACAAACACTAGCAGAATGTCAACAGGTTTCTTTGCAAAAATTGACAAGCTGACTCTAAAATTTATATGGAAATTCAAGAGATCTAGAATAGCCCAAAAAAATCCTGAAAAAGAAGAATAAAGTTGGAAGACTCACATTTCTTGATTTCAAAACATGCTACAAAACTCCGGTCATCAAGACAGTTTGATACCAGCATAGATAAATGGATAGAGCTGAAAATCTAGATGCAAACCTCACATTTCCACTCAGCTGACTAACGGCAAGAGTGTCAAGACCATCAATGATGCTAGGACAGCTGCTCCCCATCCACACACAAAAGAAACAAATTGAACCCCTGCCACACGCCATATCTGAAAATTAACATGGATCAAACTCCTAAATGTAAGAGCTAAAACAATAAAACACAGAAAAGAAACAGGAATAAATCTTCATAACTTTGAATTTGGTGACGTGTTCTTAGATATGACACTAAAAACATGAGCAACCCAAGGAAAAAAATATACAAATTTCACTTAATTAAAATTTCAGAATTTGGGGCTGGGGTTGTGGCTCAGTGGTAGAGTGTTCACCTAGCATGTGTGAGGCCCTGGGTTCGATCCTCAGCACTACATAAAAATAAACAAATAAAACAAAGGTATTGTGTCCAACTACAATTTTTAAAAAATAAATATTAAAAAAAAATTTAGGGGCTGGAGTTGTGGCTCAGTGGTAGGGCGCTCGCCTAGCATGTGTGAGGCACTGGGTTCGATCCTCAGCACCACATAAAAATAAAATAAAGATATTGTGTTCACCTAAAATAAAAAAATAAAATATTTAAAAAATTAGAATTTGGGCTCACACCTGTAATCTATCCCAGTGATTCAAGAGGCTGAGGCAGGAGGATTGCAAGTTGAGAGGCCAACCCAGCAACTTAGCCTGACCCTAACCAACTTAAGCAAAAACCCTCTCTCAAAATAAAAAATAAAAAGGGCTAGAGATGTGGCTCAATGGTAATGTGCCCCTGGGTTCAATCTGTAGTGCCCAAAAGTAATAAAATTTTAGAATGTTGGCAAGTTAGTAGCTGGGCACGGTGGCGCTTGTCTGTAATCCAGCAATTCGAGAGGCTGAGGCAGGAGGATTCCAAGTTCAAAGCCAGCCTCAGCAAAAACAAGGCACTAAGCAACTCAGTGAGACCCTGTCTCAAATAAAATACAAAATAAGGCTGGGAATGTGGCTCAGTGGTTGAATGCCCCTGAGTTCAATCCCCAGTACTCCCACACACACACACACACACACACACACACACACACAAAAGAATGTTGGCAAGTTAGTAAACCACTTTGGAAAGCAGTATGGGGATTCTTCAGAAGGCTAGGAATAGACTCACTGTGTGACCAGCTGTCTTACTCCTTGGCATTTATCCAAAAGAACTAAAATCAGCCTACTACAGCAATACATGTATTCCCATATTTATAGCAGCACAATTCACAATAGCTAAGTTATAGAACCAGCCTAGACGGCCTTCAGGAGGTGATGGAGTAAAGAAATTGGGGTAGATATACCAACGGAGTTTTACCCAGTCATAAAGAAGAGTGAAGTTATGTCATCTGCTGGTTCAAGGTCAGTCTCGGAAATTTTGCAAGATCCTTTCTCAAAATTAAATGTAAGAAGGACTGGGGATGGTGTAGCTCAGGGGTAGAGCATTCCTGGGTTCAATCCCCAGTACTGAAAAAAAAAACACTATGACTCAATAATAAAAAGATAAATAACCCCATTAAAAGAAGTCAAAGAGTCTGAAAAGATATTTCTCCAAAGATATTCAAGTGGCCAATATGCGTGCAAAGAAGACACTCAGCATCATTAATCTTAAGGAAACACAATTCAAAACCACAGTAGGCACCATCTCATGCCCACAGCGGGGTCTAGAACAAGAGAGACAAATCATAATTCCCGGTATTGCAAGAAAGAGATACCAGATGATTCTAACCAGACAGCACTCTTGAAAAGACAAAACCACGGGACAGTAACCAGATCTGTCAGGAGTCTCCGAGGGAGACAGGGAGGAGGGCCAGCTGGCGCTCCAGGGAGTTTGGAGCAGTGAGACCATCCAGGGTGACCCAGTAATGTAGGAGGTGTGTCATCAAATACTTGGTAGAACCCACAGAGCGCATGACGGAAACGAACCCGACGACGAACCACAGACCTAAGTGACCATGATGTATCAGTCAGTACTGGTTCACCCGTTGGAACCCACGGACCCTGTTCATTCAAAATATAGACCACTGAGAAGCTGGGCGCCCTGGCAAGGGAAAGGGGGTTTGTCAGAGCTCCACATTTTCCCATCAATTTCCTTCTTTTTTAAATATATATATATATATATATATTTTAGTTGTTGATAGACCTTTTTTATTATTTATTTGTATGGGGTGCTGAGAATCAAACCCAGGGCCTCACACGTGCCAGGCAGGTGCGCTACCACTGAGCCCTAGCCCGGCCGCCTTCTTTTTTTTTTTTAATAATAAACAGAGTCATTTTTATTCATGTCAACAAACTGGATAGAATAAATAGTGAACACACATCCATAGAATCTTTTTCTAGTTATTGTCTATTTAAAAACTTTTTAAACCAACAAATAAAAATTGTATCAAATGAATAAATAGTGAACACACATCCATAGAATCTTTTTCTAGTTATTGTCTATTTAAAAACTTTTTAAACCAACAAATAAAAATTGTATCAAATGAATAAATAGTGAACACACATCCATAGAATCTTTTTCTAGTTATTGTCTATTTAAAAACTTTTTAAACCAACAAATAAAAGTTGTATCAAATGATGGTGTCCAACATGATATTTTGAAATAGGTCTGCACTGTGTTATGCCTAATTAAGGTGATTAACACAGGTGTTGCCTCGCATGGTTATCATTTTATTAGTTGATAATAATCATATCTGTGTGCAAGGTCCAAGGTGGTGTTTTAATGTGTTTTTGTGGTGGAATAATTAAATCGAGCTGGTTAATATGTCCATCCTTAAGTACATATTACTTGTCTGTGTGGTCAAAACATTTACGGTCTATTCTTTTAGCAATTTTGAAATATACAATACAGTATTATTAACTGTAGTTATTCTGTGCAACAGATAGGTCAGGGCTATGATTGAAATTTGAAATGTCTCCCAAAGGTTTGTGGTAAAAGGTTTGGACCTCTAGGAGGCAGGGCCTAGTGGAAGGCAGTTAGGTCATTGGGGTGCCCTTGAAGGGGATAAGGGACCCCCCTTTTCTCTCTCTCTACTTCCCAGCTCTCGTGAGGTAAACAGGACTCCTCTGACATCCTGTGCTGCCTCCCCAATAGGCCCAGAGCAAACAGGGCCAAGTGACCATGAAAAGAAAACTCTGAAACTGTGAGCCCAAAATAAACCTTTTTCCCTTATTAAATTGATTATCTCAGGTGTTTTGCTATAGTAACACAGAGTTGGCTAACATGGCCACTAAAATTTATTCCTTCTGACTGAAACTTTGTACCCTTTGACCAACATCTCTCTTTCTCCCATCTTCTCCACCCCTCAATCTATGGTGCCTACTCTCCACATCTGAGTTCCACATTTTTAGATTCCATATATACATGAAATCATACAGTGCTTCTTTTTCTGCGTCTGATTTATTTGACTGATTTATTCAACCTCCAGGTTCATCCAGGCTGTTGCAAATGACAGAATTCCCCTTGTTTTGAAGGCTGTATAGTATTCCACTGTGTATATATACACCTTGTTTTCTTTGCCTACTCATACACGGTTAGACACTTAGATTGCTTCCATATTAGTTATTGTGAATAATGCTGCCCTTGGCAGTGCAGAGAACTCTTTGGATTTCGTTTCTTGGGCCTATACCCAGAAGAAGGATAGCTGAATTGTACTTCAATTTCATTTTTAATTTTCAGGACTCCTTACTGTTTCCCATATTGTGTTCATGGCTGCTCCATTCCCACCAGCAGATGGACTTTCTCTCCACATCTTACCACCTTGGTCACACTTTGTCTTTTTCATGATAGTGCCTTCTGGCAGGTGCAAAAAAAACTCCTCATTTGCATTTTTCCTAACGAAGTCTGGCATTTTTTTCATTTCTCTGTTGGCCATTTGTACCCTGTACTTACCATTGATTGGTGATGTCAGCGCTGAAATCTCCTCTCGGCAGTTTCCAAGTGAACAACCGGTGGTTGACTCCAGGGCCACACCGCGGGGAGATCTCCTGACCTTGTTTCTCTATGACAACGCACCCCAGCCCCGGTCCACCCATGTTTCTGTAACCCCAAAACTGCACTTTTGGGAAAAGGGTCTGTTCGTTTAAAAAAAAATCAGAACAAAAACAAACTGAAAAAAAATATAATGTTTAAAAATCCTTTTATTTTTGTGACCCGTGGATGCCCCACAGAGGCCAGGGGGACTGGTGATGGACCAGCTTTGATGGTGGGCAGAAGGTTCCCCGATGTTCGTCTTAGTTTAAATTCGTGGGAGCAGAACACTGGCCTTGTGATCTCTGCTGTAACCACCTGTCTCCTAGGGCTGGGGACACCTTCCGACAGATGGGTCCTCAGGCGACCCCATGGCTGTCTGCCCAATCTTTTCTCTTTTTCAATGGAGATGGAACCCAGGGCCTCCCGCCTGCTGGGCACGGGCCCTGCCACTGGGCTGCACCCCAGCCCCACTCGCCGCAGTCTCAATGGCCTGGGTCCATCCCTTCCCATGACCTTGGGATGGGACCAGGAGCAGCAGGAGGCCACTGTAGGCCTCAAGCGACATCCCACCGCATCCCGTCTCAGTAAGACTAACTTTCCATAAGCAGAAGCTGCGGTTTCTGCGGTAAGGATTGACAGCTCAGCGTGGTGAACCCTTGACCCAGCAGCAAGCTTGAAACAACATCTTCACATGCCATCACACGCCTGGCAGCACAGGAGGTCGTTGACATCCTGACAGTGCTGACGTCACTAGGCAATAGGAGTTCCCCGGGCCCACGATGACCTTCAGGGACCTCAGGCATCCAGAGAGCCCACTGCTGGCAGAAATGCCACTGGGTGTCCTGTCCACATTGTCTGTGCACAGATGTTCAACTACAAGGACAGGAAAGAGGCCCTTACACGGGAGCATGTTGATTTGTGGAGCTGGGGTGGGAGGCCAGGGCCCTGGGTGCCTAGGCAGGTGCTCCACCACCCAGTTGCTCCTGGGCCACACGGGAGTCCTGACATTCAGCCTCTGGGTCCTGTGGCAGCTGATGGCGAGAGTCAGTGCATTCTACAGGGGATCTGAGTTCTGGGCCAGCCCTTTATCTATCTATCTATCTATTTTGGGAGCTACTGGAGATTAAACTCAGGGACACTCGGCCACTGAGCCATGTCCCCAGTCCTATTTTGTACTTTATTTAGAGACAGAATGTCACTGAGTTGCTTAGGGCCTTGCTTTTGCTGGGGCTGACTTTGAACTCGCTATCCTCCTGCCTGGGCCTCCTGGGCCTCCTGAGCCGCTGGGATTACAGGCGTGCGCCACCGTGCCTGGCTTGGACCAACCCATTTTAAGAAACAGCGTTGTTGCTTTCAGACACCTAAGTGTAATGATGGCCAGGGTGACAGCAGGGAGCTGCGTGTGGCCATGTCCTCTGCCCATTCTTGAATCTTTCCAGGACTCGGAAACCCAATGTGGGATCTTAGGATTTTTTTTTATTTCCTCTTACACCCAAATGGAAAAAAAATTTAAAAAAAAAGGAAAGAAGAAAAAGGTTACTTGTGGTAGATTAAAACTTGTTTTGACTTTAAAAATACTTATCACTTACAATTAGAATCTTTACATTCTAATTATAAAAGAAGACATAACTGGGCGACTTAGGAAGAGGGCTATGTCGCTCATTGGAGGAGCATCCTGGGGTTCAGTCACTAGCAACACACGCACACACTCACACTCACACACACACAGGCACACACACACACACTCACATTCATAACACACACACTCACACACAAACTCACACTCACGTACACTCACACGCACACGAACACACACACACTCACACAGATGTAACGTGTAGCATGTAATTTATGAAGCTGATAATAATTGTCGCTGTCCCTACTGGTCTTATTTTCTTTTGTTGGACTCTGGGGTCAAACCCAGGGCCTGGCCCATGTAAGCACACTCTACAAGTGCCACTGAGCCCACCCTCAGGCTCTTCTCCCAATTGTTTTCTTTTTTCTAGTACTGGGGATTGAACCCAGGGGCTCTTTACCACTGAACCACATCCCCAGCCCTTTTTAAAAAAATATTTATTTTTTAGTTGTAGTTGGACCCAATATCTTTATTTTATTTATTCTTATGTGTTGCCAAGGAACGAAACCAGGACCTCGCACGTGCTAGGCGAATACTCTATGGCTGAGCCACACCCCAGCCCTATTTTTTATTTTGAGATAAGATCTCTCTGGTTATGGAGGCTGGCCTTGAGTTTGTGATCCTCCTGCCTTAGCCTCCTGAGTCACTGGGATTCCAGGCCTCTGTCACTGCCCCTGGACCATTTTTTTTTTTAATAATAGAAAAAGGGGTGTTTGCAAGGCTGTGGAGAAATCAGAACCCTGGTTGCAGGTCTGCTCCATGGCTGATCAATGTGTGGTCCACTCAAAAGCCATATTTGGAGGGCTGAAGTTGTGGCTTGGAGCCTAGCATATGTGAGCCACTGGGTTCCATCCTCAGCACCACATACAAATAAAATAAAGATATCGTCCATCTACAACTCAAACATAAATTTTTTTAAAGCCATATTTGGAGGTAAGAATTGGTGGGAAGGAAATCAGTGTTATTTAAGGTTCAGCACCTTGGAAGATAGAGCTGGCTCTGATCTCCAAAGCTCCATCTGAGGAAACTCAGGGTCTCCAAGGGCTTTTCTAGGAAGGAAAAGGAGGAGCAGGGACGAGGAGCAGGAAGGCCACCTGCAGAGCGGGCTGGTGGTCACCTAGGACCTGTGTTTCCTTTTCTCTTTTGCGGTTTCCTTGAGAGACCAACCACCTCTCTTCCCCTAGGCCAGTCCCTAGGATTTTTTTTTTTAGATAAACACACTATTTAACCTGCAAGTTAAATATTATTTCACTTTTAATGAAAGAACAAGATTATCAAATCCTCACTTGCCCCACACTTTGATGTTATCTGGAGAACCCGAGGAGAGGATGTCCTGGGCTCCCCCCCGCCCCAGAAAGGTCACTGATTAGGAAGTTTTACGACTTGTGTCTTTTCAGTTCCTTTTCCCAGGGGCAGATAACTTGGCAGTTAATCATTAAGATACAAAAGTCATCTTCAGTTTTAACCCATGAGGTGGCCTCGGTCATAGACTCAAGCTCCTGGGCTACAGCCTCAGCCTCAAAATTGTTGATTTTTTTTAAAGTTCATTTTTTAATTAGTACATTATAATTGTGTGTGTGTGTGTGTGTAAAAGAGGGATTCACCGTGGTATGTTTGTACATGAACACAGCATGATTTGGTAGAAGCTCTTCCCTGCCCCTCCCTGTGACCCCCCCTCTGCCCTCCCCCTCCAGTCGCTTCCTCCATTATTCAAATCAGTGATTTTTTAAAGTCAACTGAAAGCAAGAGGAACTGGAGGGCTCGGGGTTTCCCTCAGTGACAACAGGAACCTAAAGCCAAGCAGGGAAAGTTCCTCAAAATGGTAAACAGAGACTCACCAGGAGCCAGTGTGGGAGGCCAGGCATTTACTTCCTCTCGCTGCTGGGGACCTTGCTGAGGCTAAGGACAGGCCCTCCCAGGGTGAGCTGATTCCTGGAGGTCACCAACAACTTGGCCACAGGCAAACCAAGCCATCGGAACCACACCTCAAACACCCTGGCCCTGCCCAGTCACCCCGGGGCCACGTATTGACAGCTGGAAGTCACCCTGTGCCCCAGAACCAACTGTCATAGCTGGTGACCCTGCTGCTCCCCAGCTGTGCCCTTCCCCATGGGCATAGACCAAAGAGCCTGCTCTTTCTAGGGATCCCAGAATATACACTTCTTCAGTGCCGTCATCTCGGTGAGTCTCGCCAGGCCTGGTTTAAAAACAAAAAATGATCAAAACCCACTTGAATCAAATGTATGAAATATGATATGTCAAGAGCATTGTAATGTTTTGAACAACCAATAAATAAATAAATGAAACAAAAACAATCACCAGAAAAAAACAGATAACCTTGAAACACAGAGCAGCCGAGTGTGGTGGCTCCCGCCTGTAATCTCAGCGGCTCAGGAGGCTGAGGCAGGAGGATTAAAAATTCAAAGCCAGCCTCAGCAAATAAGCGAGGCCTTAAACAACTCAGCGAGACCCTGTCTCAAAAAAAAAAAAAAAAAAAAATTTAGAAAAAGGGCTTGGGATGTGGTTCAGTGGTTAAGCGCCTCTGGGTTCAATCTCAGGGACCACAAAACAACAACAAAAACCCACATAGCAGTGACACTTGTATGTATCCCAAAGAAGTGAAAAATGGAGGTTCAAATACTTGTCTGTAAATATTCTTTAATTGGGCTGGGGATGTGGCTCAAGCGGTAGCGCGCTCGCCTGACATGTGTGCAGCCCGAGTTCGATCCTCAGCACCACATACAAAGATGTTGTGTCCGCCGAAAGTTAAAAAATAAATATTAAAATTTAAAAAAAAATATTCTTTTATTTATTTACTTATTTGGTGGTGGGATTGAACTTGGGCGCTCAACCACTGAGCCACTCACCCCCACCCCGTTTTTTTAAAATTCTGAATCAGGGCCTCGATAAGTTGCCCAGGCTGGCTTCAAACTTGTGATCCTCCTGCCTCAGCCTCCAGAGTCACTGGATAGAATTGTTTTGACATGGGTGTTGTCCAAGGGACCGCTTCCTGATTCCCACAAAAAGCGAATCCTCACCCAAAGGGTGAACTCAGCCTTTCCCTTCCAAGACTCAGGAAATTGCTTGTGGTTTTGAAAGCCTGGTTTTGCCTGATTCTACTTATTTCCAACCAGCAAATAAACATTCACATCTGACCATCTTGGATGGCCATTCCTGAACCTGCTCTTCCCCAAGCCCTCAGCCATTTCTCAGGCCATCCCACCCATCTCAGCTCCTCCGGGAACCTCCTCCATTCAACCATGGGATCACGGGCACCTTGACAAACACAGACTCTTGAGAAAGTTCTGAAAGAAACAGGATGCTTCCATTGTCTCCCAGTATCTCTCCAATATTTAATCAGATATAAAGGAAAAATATTAGCAAGTTTACAGTGGAAAATCTCAGAAGATACCACTGAAGCCTATTCAATAAAAATAAGAAGTCATTGTTTTGGACAAGCTTTCTGACTGGGCTTCGAAAGGCCAGACCAAAAATCAAGATGGAGTCATTCATGCTAATGTTTCACATCCCCAAACCAAAACTAACTTGTTACCTCTAACCTTCTAAACTTCTAGAAATCAGAAAACAGATAATAGCCAAGTTTCCTACCCAGGGCAGGTGAAATCACCTGAAAATGACAGAATTTTATTCTTTTTATGGCTGCATAATATTCCATTGTATATATGTACACAATGTGTGTATACATATGACATTGAGCATATATGTATTGTGCATACATACCACATTTTCCTTATCCATACATCCACTGATGGACACCTAGGTTGAGTCCGTGTCTTGGCTTTTGTAAACAGTGAGTGCTGCAAAATACATTCTCCCAGAGAGTCTGATTAGTCGTGGGGTTCCACCTGGGCATCAAGAGTTTTGAAAGCGTCCAGGTGATTCTAATGTGTATCCAGGGTTTTGTGTCTTGTCTCCCACAGAGTAAAACTTCCAGAACTGAACACTACTATCCACGTGTATTCTGATAAGTGCCACACAGGACTCTCACCTCCCTCCTTCCGGATGCTAGATCTTCATTAATGTAGGCTGAGTCCATTAACTTTCTTCAAATTCACATTTTTTTTTTAAATCGTGTCTGAGGGCTGGGGTTGTGGCTCAGTAGTAGGGCACTTACCTCACACGTGTGAGGCACCGGGTTCAATTCTCAGAACCACATCAAAATAAATGAATTAAATAAAGATATTGTGCCCAACTACAACTAAAAAAAAATACGTCTGAACGTGAACATATTTTATCTTTTGGCATCATTCCTGAAACAATCCAGCAGGGAATCCGTTTACTTGGCACGTACATTGTTTCAGGTGTAATAAGGCACCTAGAGATGGCAGGGGAAGCCCGCGGGTTTCCTCAGGTCTTCTCTGAGTTTTGGAATTAAAAAATGTGCTCTTTGGTTTTCCAGCTGAACGAGGGCCGGAGACCAGCTCTGTCCTCTTACATGAGGAGAAGACTTATTGGTGCCGTTCCGGGGACTGATGCCCCTCTCCGCCCCACCCCTTGCCATGGGCTGTTGACGGGTCCTGATCTCCACCCTTTATAATAAGTTGGCGATAGGAACAAAGTATCTCCGTGAGTTGTGTGAGCTGTTAAGGCAAAAGATCAGACCTGTGGCTCAGAAGGACCTGTGGTCACCTGAGACCTGCAACTGGCATCTGACGCAGGACAGGCTGTGGACTGAGCCCTACCTGGAGTGGAGTGGCGCTAAGGCCGGGGAACTGGCTAGTGTCAGAAGAGGGCCCCACCTGGTGTCAGAAGTGTTGTTTGTGGGTATAGGAAACAGAGTTTTTTTTCTGTTGGGTATTCCCAGAATTGTGACCTTATCAGCACAATCAATTTTAGGACATTTACATCCGCCCCAAAATAAACTTCCTACCTGTTAGTAGTCATTTCCTAGCCTGCCTTCCCAGCCCCAGCTCCTGCCAACCACTAATTTACTTTCTGTTCCTATGGATTTACCTTTTTAAGACAGTTCCTGTAAATGAATATACAGTAGGTAGCCTTTAATGACTGGCTTCTCACTTAGCATAATGACGTTTTCAAAGTTCATCCATGTAGTAGCATGTTGTAGTACCTCATTCTTTTTTTTTATGCCTGAATAATATTCAATTATATGTGTTGGAAAGGATGTGGGTAATGGTGGAACTGTATGGCTGGTGGGACTGCAAATTGGTGCAACCACTCTGGAAAGCAGTATGGAAATTCCTTGGAAAACTTGGAATGGAATTAGGGGCTGGGGTTGTAGCTCAGTGGTAGAGCACTTGCCTAGCATGTGTGAGGCACTGGGTTTGATCCTCGGCACCACATATAAATAAATGAATAAAATAAAGGTCCATCAACATCTAAAAAAAATTAGAAAAAAAGAAAACTTGGAATGGAACCACCATTTGACCCAGCTATCCCACTCCTCAGTTTATACCCAAAGGACTTAAAAACCGCACACTGCAGGGACACAGCTACATCAATGTTTATAGCAGCACAATTCACAATAGCTAAACTGTGGAACCAACCTAGATGTCCTTTGATAGATGAAAGAATAAAGAAACTGTGGTGTGTATACACAATGGAATATTGCTCAGCATTGAAGAAGAATGAAATTATGGCATTTGCCAGTAAATGAATGAAACTGGAGACTGTCAGGCTAAGTGAAATAAACCAATCCTCAAAAACTAAAGGTCAAATGTTCTCTCTGATATTTGGATGCTAACACACAATAAATGGGGGGGGGAGGGAAGAATAGAAGTTCATTAGATTAGACAAAGGGGAATGAAGGGAAGGGAGGGGGATGGGAATAGGAAAGATAGTAGAATGAATAGGACATCACTTTCCTATGTTCCTATATGAAGACACGACCAGAGTAACTCCACATCATGTACAACCCCAAGAATGGGAAGTTATACTCCATGTGCATATGATTTGTCAAAATACGTTCTACTGTCATGTACAAGTAAAAAATATTCAATCACATTGGGTAATGCCACCTTGGTTTGACGATTCATCTGTTGATGGACATTTAGGGTCTTCCCCCTTTTTGGTGGCTGTGAATGGTGCTGCTCTGAGTGGTCTGGTACGTGTTTTTGTGTGGCCACAGGTCCTTTGCTCCTGGATTGCTACACCTGATTTTAAGTGGCCCACCATATAGTGCATGGCTATACCATAAACACACAACCATTTTCCTCTCATCAGAGGTCATTTTTGCTATTATGGCTGAGGCTGTGGTGAACGATTTTGCATTTGAAGCTTTGATGGTCTCTGGGGTTCTCTTCTGTGTGGACGCTATTGACAAAGTGAATGGTGCTCAGAGAAGAGTGACCAGGAGGGGGACAAGATTTTAAAGCCAGACCACGTAATAATTAACCTTTATCTGGCACTTAACGTTTTATAAATGTCTCTCTGCCCAATCCATGAAAGTCCTAGGGACAGCCTCAGGGCTGGGGCAGGCATAGGACTGGCCCAGGCACACAGTTCCCGGGGCGTCATGGGAGAAGGTCTGGGGCCTTGGGGGTCTTGCCCTCCCCAGTTGGCCTACTGTTACACATTAAACCTCTTCACCCCCCCCCCAAAAAAAAAAAAGAAAAGAAAAGGAGTTTTCAACCCTTTAGAAAGAAAGCCATACATTTGAAGATGGCTTGTCGCCCCGACCTGAGAAGAGGTGACCTTGGGATTCTCCAGCCAGAAGGGAATATTTTGCCCTCGGGCATGTGTGCAGGGGTGTAGAAGTGTCCCCGCAGCTGGAAGGGGTGGGGGGAGCTGGTCCGAAGTGTGGAAGTTTGGGTGGAAGACAGGCTGAGGGGTGGTCTCTCTGGATGACCTATCCTTGCAGCTAGCGACGCGTCCGAGTGGGGTTCTCCAAGCCCACCAGTGCCTGCTGTGGTTGAAGGCTTATTGGTCACTGAGAAAGAACCACTGCTGGTCAGCACGGTGGTTGGAGGAATGGAGGGATATTTGCCCTGAAGTGGTCAGTGCTTCCTCAAAGCAGATAATTTTTTGGGTGGTGCCAGGATTGAACTCAGTGTCACTCAACCACTGAACCACTTCCCCAGCCCTATTTTGCATTTTATTTAGAGACAGGGTCTCCCTGAGTTGCTTAGCACCTTGCTTTAACTTTAAGTTTACTTCCTGGAAAGTTATAGACCACTTCAAAACCACTTTTGAAGTGAAAATGCCTCATTACATGTTGTAGAGTAGCTTCCGCCGTCACATAAATTAGTCATCAAACGAGCCAAACAAGCACAATTTATAATATAAACTCTAGAGTTGCACCGTGGAGGGTATCACTGAGACCGTGACAGCATTGGTTCTGTTTTTATGGCATATCAGCTAGGATTCTTGAAAGGCGCGGGTCTGACTTGGGGGGGGGGCTGATTTGGGGAGAATTTTGGTAGAGCTTTGCTGACCACCTGCTCCCAGGCTGCAGCTGCTGGTGATAAGTCTTGGAAGTGCCTGTGAGCCTGGTCTTGCGTGGCGCCACCTGGAGGGGGTTAGAGCCGGTACAAGAGAAAGGTCCCTGCTGAAGACCTGGCCCATTTCCTTCTTGTGGAAACCACAGTCAAAAGCTCTTTCCTGTTGTCCCTCCACCACATATGTTCTGTCTCCTGACCAGCCCAGGCCCTCCCACAGGTGGCCTCATGGCATGGCATGCACCCTTCTCCTGGGATCAGTAAAGGTAACACACTATCTTTTCAATGACAGTTATTTCCTGATCTCTTGGTCTTACCAGCCCCAAATAGTAATAAAACCTAAGGCTGGAGATACAGCTCAGTGGCAGAACACTTGTCTGGCATGGGCAAGACCCTGGGTTCCATCTCCAGCATCCACAAAAAAAGTATATACAGGGCTGGGGATGTGGCTCAAGCGGTAGCGCGCTCGCCTGGCATGCGTGAGGCCCGGGTTCAATCCTCAGCACCACATACAAACAAAGATGTTGTGTCTGCTGAAGACTAAAAAATAAATAGTAAAAAATTCTCTCTCTCTCTTTAAAATAAATTTAAAAAAAAGTATATACAATAATAATAAATAAAACCTGTATTAAACAATAATAAAACCTATTTTAAAACAGAGCCCCTGGATGATACATAATAGTCCCTAATGAATGCTGTTGTCCCCTCCTTCTGGTGGGTTATGATTTCTTTGGCCAATGGGACATTTGCAATATGATATAAGCAGAGGTGTGGAAGGTGCTTGCATGCAGATCCTTTCCTCTCCTGGCTTCCCCAAGATCACCCGATGAAGAAGTCCTCGCCAGGCCACTGGAGGATAAAACCATATGGACCTTGCATGCATAAGGCCCTGGGTTCAATCCCCAGGACAAAAAAAAAAAAAAATCACATGGAGCAGGGACAGAAAAGTCATCCCACTCAAGTCCCCTAGCCCAGCCAGTCCCCAAACAACCTACCGGATGACAATTGACACAAGTGTGAACCCTGGAGAGATTAGCAGAAGAAATGGGTGTGGGGATGCATGCTTGTAATCACAGCAATTTGGGAGTCTAAGGCAGGAGGATTGCAAGTTTGAGGTCAATTTAGCAAGACCTTTTCTCAAAATAATTTTTTTTTAAAAGGACTGGGGATGTAGCTCAGTGGTAAAGCACCTCTCAATACCCAGTACTGGGGGTGGGGGGAAAAAATCACCCAACTGAGCGCAGCCCCATTTACTGACCCATGGAATTATGGAAGATAATAAAATGGTTGGTAGTTCAAACCAGAAAGTTTCAGGTTGTGACAGCCCAGAAAGTCTGGTGTGCAGCAAAGACCTGCTGGACAGGTGTCTTGTCAAGACACATTCTCAACATTCTTGAAAGCAGAACATCTTCCTGTTCCTAACACCACAGGAATTTGGAAGAAGTTCTTTCATTGATAGTCTATGATCCGGGAAGTGCAAGTGACCCTCCTTCCAGGAGTGAGGGAGTAGTAGGATCCCTCTCTCCACCAGAGCCAGCAGGGGCTACCAAATTGTGGGGACAGCATCTAGGTCTGAGGCAAACCCAATCCTGCAGCCTTGGGCAAGGAATAGAGCTAATAACAGTAGGGTAGTGGATGGAGAAGGAGCCAGATACCCCTGCAATGTTAGAGAGGGGGTATCAGGCCGGATCCCTGGAAAAGAAAGGGAGCACCCTTAAAAAGTCTAAGGAGAAAAAATAAAGGGTGATCCAGAATTAAGGAGAACAAAGGAGAAAGGGAGGGAATGGTGGCGCAGAGGAGCTGTGACAGTGGGCTAGCAGGCAGGAGCCCTCGCTGGAGAGGAGCACAGATGCTGGGGATCTATAGAGCTGGGGCAAGATGGATGTGGTGGATCTGAGAAGCAAACCATCACTCTCTAGCACAGAGTGAAGCATTTGTTTGTTTTTCAGAAGTCTATGTGGCCTCCAGTCAAATGTATGCATATCAAAGGATTTGTAACAAATGATAAAAAGGGCTGAACCTTGGTGGTGGGGGCAGACAGGAAACCTGAATCCAAATCCTAGTCCTCTCGCTTCCCACCGATGACCCTGGACAAGTTACCTCACTTGCCAGCGCACCTCTAATGGAGAAAGAATATTCCACGTGTCTACCTGAAACAGCTGTTGATTGCCCAAAGCACTTTTCAAACGAGAAGTGCTGAAATAGACTTTGATGATTAAGGAGTTAGAGCGCAATCCTGATTCCTTAGTCTCTTCAACTGAATCCCTGCCCCACCTCGCGCAGACCCTCTTCAGTCCAAACAAAGGAGCTGACCTCGCTGTCCTCTTGGCCAATTACAGGCGCCCCAGTGAGAGGACCGAGTTCTGGTTGTGTCTCTGCCATCTAATTATATTACGCAGGGAGCCTGCTAAGCTGTTCCCTTTGGTATACTGGGGTTGAACGCGGATAAGGGGGCGTGGTGCGAAAGGGCTCTGTGGGCCTCAAAACACCGTGCTCCTTAGGCATCTAGAGCCGGGATGGCGAAATCAAAGCCCTTGCAGGAGTAATGGAGCTGGAAAAGCAGCCCCCCGACCTGTGACTCGTTCTCCAAGGCTGCCGCCCCAGCCACAGAGTGGGAACTACATTTCCCGGCATCCCGCGCGCCTGGAAGGGCTGGTCGGCCCCACGAGATTGGGCTGTCCTGGAGGGAGCGGGGCTTCCGACCGGCACTTCCGCTGTTGCCAGGGGAAACAGCCGCAGCGAGGCGGAAGAAGCCGAGGGCCGGCTACCTGTGACCGGGTGGAGCGCGGGAAGTCTGGCGGCCATGGCGGCCTCGGGGCCCGGGAGTCGCAGTTGGTGCTTGTGTCCCGAGGTGCCATCCGCCACCTTCTTCACGGCGCTGCTCTCCCTGCTGGTGTCCGGGCCCCGCTTGTTCCTGCTGCAGCCGCCCCTGGCGCCGTCGGGCCTCTCTCTGCGGTCCGAGGCCCTGCGCAACTGGCAAGGTGAGCAGGGGCGGGGCCGGACCGGGCGCCGATCCCCGCTTCAGACTTCGCGCCTCAGGGGACTCCAGCCCCAGACCTCCCCGCCAGCCTGTCGCTGCCTCCGTGCGCGGCTTGTTGCTCCCACCTGGAGGTCCGGCCTCCAGCACGGCCTCCAGGACCGCCTCCCGCCTCCCCGTTTCACGCCTTCCCAAGCCTTATCTTCATTATCACCCTTTCCTACCCGAATTTGCTTCTTCCCGGTCGTCGCCAGACTGGCCGGGGCTCCAGACTCATTCCTTGATGACAAAGGTGGTTTTCTCTCCGCTCCCATTTCATACCCACACCCACGTCTGCCAAGGGCCAAAGCCCCACCGAAAAATTATCTCTTCCCCTTCATCGCGACACCTGAGCATTGTCTGTTGCCACTCTTATCAATGTCCTGTCCTCTGGAGGTTTGGAATGTCTTTTTTTTGGGGGGGGGGGTTACCAGGGATTGATCCCAGGGGGGCTTTGCCACTGAGCCACATCCCCAGCCCTTTTTAATATTTTATTTAGAGACAGGAGACAGGATCTTGCTTAGTTGTTTAGGACCTCGCTAAGTTGTTGAGGAGCTCCTCCTGCTTCAAGCTACGGAGTTGCTAGGCATGCTCCACCGCACGCCTGGCCTGGAATGGCTTCTGCGTAGTTTATATCGCAGTCCTGACTCCCAAAGCCCAGAGCTTGGGCAGGGGTGGCTGCTTCTGCATTTGGAGAGGTGTTTTTTTTTTTTTTTTCCAATGGGGGAGAGTAATTTTGCAGACCAACTAAGTATAAACATCCATTCATAAAGACATTCCTAGTCTCCCCTTCTTCCTCCTTTTCTGGGAAGGAATAGAAGAAATTTGTATGGCTCTTGTTGTTTTGCAATGTACACTCCCATGCATTAATCTCATTTAATCCTCAGCGATTCTATGACATAGGCCATATTAAACTGACCATTATTTAGATGAGATTGAAGCCTAGTGCAAAGAATCAGAGCTGTTAAAAGTCATAAGACTGAGATAGGAACCTAGCTTTTTGTTTTTATGGGATGATAGTTTGGAAATAGAGCCTTGGGATACATCGTTCCCAAATCATATAGTTGCTTCTAGAATCTTTTCACATTTATACTTGGAATTTCAGTTTCGGAAGTACTCAACAAATAATGAAGTACTCTTCAGATAATGAAGCCTTCTGGAGACGGCCTGACAGGTATATGGTTCCATAGCCTGCTTCCCTGCTCAAATCTGAAGCTGTTCCCTGCACCCTCCACCCCAGATACACATGGCACCTCCTCAGATAGAAGCAAAAAGCTAGCCCCCCCCCTTTTTTTTAGTTCACAGCTTCCCAGTTGTGGGGTTCATGGCATAGGATCATCAGTCATACAAGGGACCTTTGAAGGCCTCCAGTTGAACCTGTTACTTTGCAATGAGGAAACTAAAGCCTCGAGATTGACTAGCTCAAACAGCTTGGTTGTGATAGAACCAAGATTCCACTGAAGGTCTTAGGACTCCCAAGTCACTGTCACTTCAGCTTATGTGTGGGCCTGCAGTGGTGTAAAATACATTAGAGATAACCATGTTTAGAAAAACAAGCATGATTCTTTGCTGTCTTATTGCACATAAACCATTATTCTACCTGTAAGGCTTTCAAGGAAGATGTCTGATTTCTATATTATTAATGCTAGCTTTATAATCCTTATAGCTGCAAAATAATTCATGGTCCCTTTTTTCTTCCTCTGAACAGCCACTATGGAAGGAGAGGTCAGGATTACAGCTGAGGAGACTGGCACACAGAGTGTTAAGTGACACCCACTCAATCACCCTGAAGCTGTTACAATTAATTAACCCTCAAACTGCCCAGTGAGGTAGGTCAGTATTAAAATCTAAAAAAGGATTATAAAGCATTTAAAATTCAGAGACTACTCCATGACAAAAAAGTATTTTTTTCACACATGGAAGTTGGTTTCCGACCTTCTCCAGGTCTGGGAAGAGCAGGGTTTAGACATTCATGCCTCTACTCTGAGTCTTGGGTCCTCCGTTGTTGTCCCCACTGCTTATCACTGCTTTTCAGTGGCTCTCTGGGGCTTACTTTCCCTTTCTTAGATGGCTTATCACCTGGCTTTCTCACCTGCGGGCCTCTAACTCCGGTCCCTTTTCAGTTTACAGGTTGGTGACCTACATCTTTGTCTATGAGAACCCAGTCTCCCTGCTCTGCGGTGCTGTCATCATCTGGCGCTTTGCTGGCAATTTTGAGAGAACTGTGGGCACCGTCCGCCACTGCTTCTTCACCTTGATCTTCGCCATCTTCTCCGCGATCATCTTCCTGTCATTTGAAGCTGTGTCGTCACTATCAAAGCTGGGGGAAGTGGAGGATGCCAGAGGTTTCACCCCAGTGGCCTTTGCCATGCTGGGAGTCACCTCTGTCCGCTCTCGGATGAGGCGGGCCCTGGTGTTTGGTGTGGTGGTGCCCTCCGTGCTGGTGCCCTGGCTCCTGCTGGCTGCCTCTTGGCTCATCCCCCAGACCTCCTTCCTGAGCAACGTCTGTGGCCTTCTGGTCGGGCTGGCGTGTATCCTTCTAGAAGGGAATTCAGAAAGATGCCGGCCAAGGGGGAACCTGGGGGGGCAGGTAGATAGTCTTGGGCTCAGACATAGGCAGCCTAGGCTCTGGCTGCAGCTTTGAGATCCCTGGAGCCTTGTGCTGGTCACTTCCTCTGTCCAGCCCAGGATTTCCTCACACAGTCATCTCCTTGTGCTAGCTTAGCCTAGCCCTACCAGTTGACAAAATATACTAAATTTGAGGGGTTTTTTCCTTGTAAACTTAGGTATAAACCTACATTTGATCAGTTATCATAAGAGTGTTCATTGGAAGAATCTGAGATACCCAAAAGCTGGAGATATTCATGAAAGGGATAGGAAACATTTGGTTTGTGATTATTTTTGCGTTTCTGAGAATCAAACCCAAACCCCAAGGCCCCACACATGCTGAGCAAGGACTCAACCACTGAGCTACACCCTTAGCTTCAGATTTCTTTTTGTTACTGTTTTTGTTTGGCTTGATCTTTTTCTCAGGAAAAAAAAAAAGAAGGAAGGAAGGAGACTTTCACTGTAAGCATAGTTAAAACTTAGAATAAGCTTTCCAGCTTCTATATTTTGGCAATCAAGTGAAAGAAATCTATACTACAAAGTGGAGTTTCTTTTATAAACATCAAAATTAGTGGGGTTGGAAAAGAAAATTGGGGTTAGACAAGATATAAAATCTCTCATGATTCTGTGTACTAATAAGAGAGGTTATGTATAAGTATTGGTAAGTGAAAGCTCTTATTTTTTAATTTCATTGATTTTAAACTCATCCTCTAATATAAAAATGGAAATGATGTAAACTCTCCTACAAATACTACTTTAGCTACATTACACAAGTTTTTTTTTTTAATATTTATTTTTTAGAAGTAGTTGAACACAATACCTTTATTTTATTTATTTTTATGTGGTACTGAGGATCGAACCCAGGGCCTCGCACATGCTAGACAAGCGCTCTACCGCTGAGCCACAGTTTTGATATACTGTGTTTTCATTACCACTCAGTTGAAAATGGAATTTTCTTTGGAATTTCTTCTTTGATCCATGGGTAATTTATAAATGAGTTGCTTAATTCAAAATATCAGTGGTTTTTCCAAACTTCTTTTTGTTATTTTCTAACTTAATTTCATATAGGTACAGAACATTCTTTGTATGATTCTGACCCAACGTTTGGTATGTTGGTGACTATTCTTGAAAAGAACATGGGTTCTGCGGCTGGTAGACATGGTAGTCTGTGTCTCTCAGGTTGAGGTCTTGCTTTCATTTACATCTTCTGTATTCTTTTTTTTTTTTTTTTTTTTTTTTAGAGAGAGAGAGGAGAGAGAGAGAGAATTTTAATATTTATTTTTTAGTTATCGGCGGATACAACATCTTTGTTTTGTATGTGGTGCTGAGGATCGAACCCGGGCCGCACGCATGCCAGGCAAGCACGCTACCGCTTGAGCCACATCCCCAGCCCACATCTTCTGTATTCTTGTACTAAACCTACAACTCTTAACTGTGGGTTTTTCCATTTTTGCCTTCCAGTTGTTTTGTGCATTTTGAAACTCTGCTTTGGATGAATATACATTCAGAATTATATGTTATCTTAATAATTGATCCTTTATCATGAGGAAATTGACTCCTTTTATCTCTGGTCATATTCTTTATCCTAAAGTCTGTGTTGTCTTATATCAATGTAGTTATTCCAGCTGTTTTACTATTAGGGTTCATGTAGTGTATTTCCTTCCTTCCTTCCTTCCTTCCTTCCTTCCTTCCTTCCTTCCTTCCTTCCTTCCTTCCTTTTTAAAATGTCTGTGTACTAGGCGTGATATCACAACCTATAATCTCAGCTACTTGGCTGAGGCAGGAGGATCATGAGTTCCAGGACAGCCTGGGCAACTTAAAAAGGGCTAAAGATGTAGCTCCTTGGTGGAGAACTTGCCTAGCATGTGTGAGGCCCTGGGTTCAATCCACAGTGCTGGAAAAAAAAATTGTCTTCATATTTAAATCCTATTTCCTATGTGTAGCATGTTGGTTCTCCAGTCTGAGAATCTCTGATTTCAAACAATATGTTTAGCTCATTTACATTTAGTGTAATTATTGGTATGGTCAAGTTTAAGGCTACCAGCTTGCCATTTGTTCCATACTTTCCCCCTCTTCTTGCCTTTAATTGCATATTTTTCTAATTATAGAATTTAATCTTCTTTCCTTGTTAACTGTACCTTTGTTTAATTTTTTTTTAGTGGTTACATACAGTATATATTTTATCATAAACAACTTTGAAGTATCGTGCCACTCCATACACAGTGTAAGACCTTATACAAATACAACATTATATTTTCCTTGCCTTCTTTTCATCCTCTGTTTTTGTTGTCATGTTTTATTTCACATGTGTTCTAAACCTCACAGTACATTGCTATGACTTTAAATAGTTAAATTGTTTATATTTTTAATTAAAAAAGCCATCAAACATTGACCCACATATTTATTGTTTCTAGTTCCCCTTTAATGTGGATCCAAGTTTCCATCTGCTATCATCTTCCTGTGGCCTAAAGGAACTTCCTTTGACATTTCTGTTGGTGACAAGTTCTGTCAGCTTTTGATGTCTAAAAATGCTTTCATTTGCTGCATACAGGATTCCAGCCTTTTCTGGTCTCCTGAGACTCCTCTTTTACTTTTAAAGATGTCATTGCATTATTGTCTGACTTGTTTTCTCCTTTTTTTGGTGGTGGTGCTGGGATTAAACCCAGGGTTGTACATACTGAACCATATCCCCAAACCCCAGCCTTTTTATTTTTCATTTTAAGACAGGGTCTCCCTAAATTGCTCAGGCCAGCTTTGAGTTTGCTATTATCCTGCCTCAGCCTCCTGAGTGCTGAAATCTCAGGCGTGGGCCTCTTCGCCCAGCAGGCTTTTTCTGTTTCTGATAAGAAATTGGTGCGTCATTTTCATTGTTCCCTTTGTGTGATAGTCCTTTTCTTTCTGGCTGATTTCACTTTATCTTTTCATTTTATCTTTATCAGTAGTTTTCAGCTATTCCTTTTTTAATATTAACATGTATTAATCATACATATCAATGGCCTCAGTGTGACAGTCCCACACACGCACACGGCATGCACTGAAAATCCAACCTCCCTTTTCCCATCTTCCCTCAAACCTCCAGACACTCTCTTGGATTTTCTAGGAGTGTTCTACCACTGAACCTCGTCCCCCAGCCTTTTTTATTTTGAGACAGGGTCTCATTAAGTTGCCTAGACTGGCTTTGAACTTGGTAATCCTCCTGCCTCAGCCTCCCTGGTCACTGGGATCACAGGCATGGCTGCTGCGCTTGGCCCTCCCAGCTTTTTTTTTTGAAAGAATTTTTTTAATATTTATTTTTAGTTCTCAGCGGACACAACATCTTTGTTTGTATGTGGTGCTAAGGATCGAACCCAGGCCGCACGCATACCAGGGGAGCGCGCTACCACGTGAGCCACATCCCCAGCCCCCTCCCAGCTATTTAATTCATGACGTAGCCTCAGGAGGATGCATCATTGTGTTTTTTCTCCTTGTGGCTCATTGATCTTGAATCTGAGAAGAATTTTCTTGGATCTATGACAGAATTTTCATCAAGTCTGGAAAAAAAAAATTATTGTTTTTTGAAAATTTTTCCCATCCTCTTTCTCCTAACAGTTAAACATGGTTAAGTACTTGCTGTGCTCAGGGTCAGCAAGGCTTCTGTCCCCCCGCCCCTTTTTTTTTCCCCCAAGCTTTTCTCTCTTTACACTTCAGCTAGGCTAGGTTCCGATGCCGTGCCTTCAGGGTCAGTGCACTCTGTCGTGTCTGACCTATGGAAAACCTGTTCTACTGTGTGTTTCCTTCTCACATGGATTTCAGTTTGAAAGCCTCATCTGATTCTGTTATCTAGTTTTTTGTTTCTGTATTGAGATTCTTCATGGGTTTCTTTATTATGTATTCTTAAATACTCATGTATCTATAATAACTTTTCCGATCAGTGTCTGGCAGTAGCACTGTCTCTGCCCCTTCTGAATCTGGTTGTTTCTCTTGATTATTCCCCTGACTTTGAACCCTATCCCATGCTGCTTTACATGTCTGGCAGTTTTTATTTTAAATTAGACCTTCAGAAGCTAAATACTGAAGGCTGGATTTCATTGTTGTTCTGGGTTTTGTTCATGACAGGTGGTGAGTTTATGAAGTTTTTGTTCATGAAAAGTGCTAGAAACCTGAAGTTTATAAGCTCCTGCAGGGAAATTACAGGGTATCCTTTATTCAGCGAGTCGCTGTGCCTTTGTTTAAGGCGCTGTCTTTTTGAAAGTCTCCTCTGAATGTCCCGGGTGTTCTGCGAGGTCTCTGTACTCTGTCCAGTTGACCTTGAGCATGTCCCTGCCTTGTCCAGCTCCAGGAATTGTTAGCCTGAGGCCTTCCGTTATCATTCCCCAGCGGCAGCCCTTGCTTGGCTTGAGGAGTCTCGCCTTGTGCGCCTTCATGTTCAGCCCAGATTCAGGGGACTCCTGTGCCGATTTCTGGAGCCCTCCTCGCCCTTACCCTGACCTGCCATTTCCAGCTGCTTCATCCTCCCAAACTCGTAGCCTCCTTTGTGGCCCAGAGCAGTCGTTGTGTCTGTGCTGCAGTTGGGAAGCACCTCTGGACAGGAAGCCTGAGGCCTGGCTCCTGTTGCTTACCTCCTCTTACATCCCAGGCCAGCAGCATCCTCCAGAGGGTGGAAGCCGTTGTTCGAGGTGTAGGTCCTAGACGGCAGCAGTGCATAATGGGAGGCCGGGTAGATTGCTTCATCTGAGTCAGAAGCAGAACTGAATCTTGAGATGGTTCTGAAGCCAGCAGCCACGACAGCTTTGCTCTCTTTGGTTATCACTTGCCATCAGCACTTGGGTACGCGTCCTTCCTGGAGGGACGGAGAAACGCACAGCAGCGTTTTTAGTTGTCCCAATAAGTAGGGGGTTGGCCAGTGACTAGGATTCTAAACGTCCTCTGAAGAGTGAGGGGCTGGAGATACAGCTCAGGTGGTAGAGTGCCCGCCGTGCATGCACACGGGCCTGGGTTCAGTCCCTAGCACCACACACAAATAAATAAGGGCTGAGTCTTTGTGGCTGTGTAGGCCGAGGTCCTGACAGACCAGATGACAAGGACATTCTCGGGTCACTTGGAATGGTAACAGCGTATGGAGTTAATGCTGCTAAAGAGGCTCATAGAAGCACACATTAAAGCAGGCTGCCCCCCTGTTTAGGGCAAGGTGTCATCCCTCTGAGGAATATTAGGACAGCCCTATGGCTCCTGCCATCACAAGGACAGGTGGTGCTGGCTTATGACCGTGACGGCCTTGGTGAGAAAGCTCAGGACGGGGGGCGGGCTGGCAAAGGGAGGGTGAAGCATTAACTCCCAGACTCTGAGAGCAGCCGGGACTGTGTCCCAGGCCACGTTCCCAGCAGCCCTGTCGCCTCCCTGTGCCTCCTCCGCTCTGCTCTCTTAACCCGCCCTCCCAGATGGTGTCACCTACTGCCACTCCATCGACCTCTCGGAGCGAGTGGCGCTGAAGCTCGACCAGAAGTTCCCCTTCAGCCTCATGAGGAGGGTCTCCGTGTTCAAGTACGTCTCCGGGTCTTCAGCCGAGAGAAGGGCTGCCCAGAGCCGGAGGTCAGTTACAGCACATGTCCCCCTGGCTCCTGCAACCCCTCCAAGGCCAGCGTGGCCCAAGGGGAGTGCAGGGATGCGATCAGCCTGGGAATGGGTGCGCACCCAGGGGCCAGGGGCGCAGCCCAGCGCGCCTGCCTCCCCCGCGTGACGCCCAGGGAAATAGAAGAAAATGGGCTCAAAGACCCCAGTGCTCTGGCTGCTGCCCCACCGTCTGGAGAAGGGAGTGGCTTCTGAGGACACTTGCCCATAGTCCTGAGTGACATGTAGAGAGATCAGGTGTGAGTGCCCCCAGCCAGTGTGACATGTTTTTGCACTCAGCAGGTCACACTGAGCTATGGCGTGTGGCCCAGATGAGGTAGGGACAGCCCGCACAGCCGACGGGGTTCTGAGGACAGACTCAGCCTGGGGTCTGGAGGGTTGTCCTTGACCACCAGCAAGAGCAGGTGAGGCTGCTGTCCCAGGCCAGCCTGTGCATTCTCTGGGGAAGCCAGGCAGGCCACCCACTCCTGGGGCTGCTTCGTTGTCACAGAGGAGGCCACAGAGCGCACGTGGGTTCCCGTGTCTCCAGTCCACACCCAGGTCTCCTCCCACCCCTTTCCCCTGTTCACACTGCCCTGCCCCTTGGATTCTTCGTGGTCTTGTCCCTGCTGAGACTCCACAGCAGAGGACTTGACCTCTCCTGCCGTGGTCCCCCTGAGACAAGGAACTTTCTAGGAAGCCGAATGCTCTGTCGGTGACCCACATCCCCTCCTCGCTGCCTGGATGCGGGTCTAGTTGAATTGGAAGCTGCTCCTTGGGGTTCGTTCCAGGAGGTGGCCCCAGCGTGTGCTGGCCCTGGCAGGAAGGGATGGACACCAGGAGAGAGAGAAGCACAAACCTGCCTTTTTGCTTTGGGCACGTAATCCCTGGCATCTGACTCAGGGAGAGACTTTATAGAATGAGCAAGTCCCAGTGACTTGGGAGGCTGAGGGAAGAGGATCTCAAGTCCACCGGCAGCCTTGGCGATTTAGTGAGACTCTCACCAACTTAGTAAGATCCGTCTCAAAATAAAAAGAGCTGGGCATGTGACTCGGTCGTAAATTGCCCTTCCGAGGAAGGTCCTTTTTATTTTACTGGGGATTGAACTCAAGGGCACTGACCATTTAGCCACACCCCCAGCCCTATTTTGTATTTTATTTAGAGACAGAGTCTCACTGAGTTGCTTAGGGCCTTGCTTTTGCTGAGGCTGGTTTGAACTCGCAATCTTCCTGCCTCAGCCTCCGAACCTCTGGGATGACAGGTGTGTGCCACTGCGCCCGGCCTCCCATAAGACTCTTGAGAGGGCTTTAGGGTTTAGGGTGCCAACTCCACCCAGGGAGGGACTCCCTTCTGTAATAGCTTACACTGGTCACCAACCACAACTCATGCCCGTGGAGGACGGCTCATGACACTGTGCATCCCTAGTGCCAGGTCTGATCCTGCTCCAGTATGACAGGCAGACGGGACAGGGAGAGGTTGTGGCCCTTTCTGTTCCTCACATGACTGGGGTCCGGTCTTCATTGCCAGGGCCTGCTGCAGACGCCCAGAACAGAACGTGTCCCAGGCAGCCCAACAGTGGGTCATAGGCGGCGTCGTGACGGCGTGCGTTTGGTGGTGAGGCAGCCATTTGGGGCAGCTTTGTCTCCCTGGCTGCTCTGGAGGAATTTGTTTCTCACTTTGTTTCTGTTTTTCATTGTTGTTTTGTTTGTTTGTTTTCTTTTGTGGTGACGGGGATGGAGTCCAGGGCCTCACCCTAGGCCAGCATCTACCACAGGGCCACGTCCCCAGCCCCAAGAATTGTTTAATTTCTTAATGTCATGTGAAGGGGGACATGAAGTGTCCTGTACCTGAACTCAGGCAGCTGGTCTGCGGCGGGGTCTGTGACCTCAGCACACTCATTGTTAGAGGGGTTCCTGCCGCCTGAGTTCCCTCCTGAGGGCCCAGGTAGGAGATTGACAGCAGGTGGCCTGGGCCTGGGCCCTGTGCTCCCTCGGAGGCCACACGGTGGCGCTGCGCTCTGGGTGGAATTGCTGTGGGCTGTGACCTGGCCAGTCAGTCCCTCTACTGGTGGATGAGCCACTGCGAGGAGGCCCCCCCTCAAGCTCCATCTCCCTTCAAGCTGCTGCTCGCTGTTCGGGGCTCTGTTCTCTGAGATCAGCCCTTTTCCTCACTTGGTCCCCAAAGGTAGCCTCAGAAAATGACCAGAGCGTGGTGTGTGCCGAGCAGGACGGCGGCCCTGCCCTGCCCTCTGGAGTGGCCTGGTGGGCCTTGTCACTGCTGGCTGAACGACCTTCCCTCTCTTCTTCCTTTCCAGGCTGAACCCTGTGCCTGGCTCCTACCCCACACAGAGCTGCCATCCTCATCTGTCTCCAAACCACCCTGTCACCCAGATGCAGCATGCCAGCGGCCAGAAACTGGCCTCCTGGCCAACCGTCCCTGGGCACATGCCCAGCCTGCCCCCATACCAGCCCACCTCCGGCCTGTGTTATGTGCAGAACCACTTTGGCCCGAACCCTAACTCCTCCAGCGTCTACCCGGCTTCTGTGGGGACCTCCATGGGGGTCCAGCCCCCTGCCCCCGTCAGCTGCCCTGGCACAGTGTATTCTGGGACCCTGGGCACCCCAGGGGCTGCAGGCTCCAAGGAGTCCTCCAGGGTTACCATGCCCTGAGAGAACATTAAGGGAAGTCACCTCACGTCTCGGCCTTCCGAGGAAGGTCCTGTCAGCTGATTTTCTTGACAAAAACTTATTTATTGAATACCTCCTGTGCCAGGCCGTGTCGAGTACCTTGATACATGTCCGTTTCCACCCCCTTTGTGCTCCCATCGGCTCTGTGAAGTAGTTTACACAGACAGAACTGAGACACTCTGTGACATCATGGGATCTTGTGGCCCTGGTGGCCCAGCTGGAGTTCCTCACTCATGGCTCAGGGCTCCTCCCAGAGGACGTGGGAGGGAAGGGCGGCTGTCGGGCTGCTGATGGCTCTCCAGTGCCACCTTCCTTCCTGTGTCTACTCTGCACACGCTCTGTCCCCTGCAGTGTCCCTGTGTCTGTGCTGGGCAGCCCCCAGGCCTCTGTAGTAAATCTCCCCCAGTCATCTGCACCCAGCTGCGGTGACCTGTGTCGTGTCCTTGACCTTTGTATAAAGAACCAGCCTCCAACCTGCCCATGGCGTGTGGCTTCTTTGATCTGGCTGGGGAGGTGACATGGGGATTGGGGCCATGGCAAAGAGGGAGAGGGACCAGGGTTGGGTCAGACCAACAACCATGCCCAGTAGGTCAGGAGTGGGGTCCCAGGGGCGTGAGGGGCAGAGGTGTGGGGAGAACTGGAAGAGTGAGGCGGACGGTTGGGCAACCAGCCCTGGGCAGCCGCAGGGCACCTCCCTGCTCCCAGGAAGGAGGAGGTGTGGCCAGAGCTTGGGAGTGGGGACCACGAGGAGAAGGGCTGCCAACAGGACCACAGACCCCTCAGTGGCACAGACACTGGCAGCGATGCCACTGGAGAAGCACCCAGCCTCTCTGCGTGTTTGCCAGTCGGCCGTCCGTGTCTCCTGTTGGCCAGGTTAGCCCGGAGCCAGGAAGCAGGTGAGCCCAGGAAATGCTGGAGCAGAGCAGGACAAGGAGGGGGTGTGAGCTCATGGCCTGGCCAGCCCCAGGGACCCCTCGTGGCTTCTGGTCAGTGCCCAGCTGGGCTCCTCGCAGGCCAGGTCAGGAAAGTGTGCCAGCAGCACAGGCACGTTCATGGACATGACTAATGGCCCCACCTGTCCAGAAGCCAGATGGCCCACCTTGCTGACTTTCTGAGAGGTCCTGGGTATTGGGGTGAAGTCACCTGATCCCAAACCCACCCTCCTGGGGAGGACTGCTAAGACCCAAGCCAGAAGAAGGTGGTCAGGACACCAGATCTGCTCTGGGAAGTAGGGCTTACAGCTGTGGAGCAAGCCTGGCGGGGCCTGGCCTGGGGCTTTGGACTCCAGCCACACCCTGCACTTTGGCCTTAGTGGCCTGTCCCAAGCCATCTTCCTCTGCTCCTGCCCCAGGCCTGTACCAGAAGCAGATGCAAAGGGCAACTGCTTGGAGTGGCAAGATCATGTCCCTCCTTTGGCCTTCTGTGTGAACGGCCGGCTGGAGCTGCAGAAGACAGGCCTTGGAATGGCCAGGCTGGGCCCAGAGGTCCCCAAGCCGCAGAGCTGTGAGGACCCTCGGATCATTCAGCCTAGCCCTCCCCTCCCACCCTGGCATCACTCCTGGGGCTGCAGGAGGCAGAGGTGGGCCACAATTAGGGCCTGGCTCCAGCCTGCCCCACCTGCTGCTCGGAGCCTGATCTCATCTCCATGTTCCCCTGGACTTTTCCTGGCTCTGGCCACAACATGGACAGCCTTGGAGCCAGCTCAGAGTGGGACCATATCTCACCCCCACGTGTGTTCTGGAGGACCTAGAGGGGATCCCAGGCCCCTTCCCCATTTGCCTGTCAGCACTGTCCCAGGTCACAATCTATGTGCAGCTGCAGGCTGGGGCCAGAGGTGACATGGATGGTAAGCTGCATGTATACCGAGGGCCACAGCACGGGGCCTGCCACTCAGTGTCTGTGCAGCAAAGGAATGAACCATGCGCCCTGCCTAGGACGGCTCAGGCAGGACTGTCACCTGTGCACTGAAAGCTGCAGTGGGGACAAGCAGCACTAGAGGAACTGAGGGGGCTCCTGCTCAGCCTGGGCTGGCAGCCAGGAAGCCTGGGCCCGTTGGGTACCAATCTCCCACCCTGCCAGGGAGGAGGGAGGCATTCGCTCTGGCCCCTGCTCACCTGCTCACCAACGCCCTTAGACCCTCACCAGAAACCTCTCCCCATCTGGCCACCAGGGAGGCTCGCAGGTGCTATCAGCTTCCTCAGGACAGCAGAGAGCAGCAGGCTGCCCTGTGATGCACAGATCTGTCCTGGGGCAGGGAAAGGTTCTCTCCTATGCTCCAGGGAACTAAGCCTGGAGGGAAGCAAGCCAGATGGGGAAGGCAGGTGTGGAGCCGGTCAGGTAGGCGAGGCGAGGCTGCAGGGGGAGTCCTGTAGGAAAGGTGAGGCTGCTGGAAGTAATGGAGGCTGGCCCCAGGCAGGCAGTGAGCCAAATGCCAGAAATGGAAGTCGAGGGTACCAAGTGGCTCTGGTGCCCCAGCACATGTGGCAGGGCTGAGGCTGTGCATAGCTTCACCACCTGAAGTCTAGGTCCTGCCCAGAGGCTCCTGCTCCCCAGGTGAGCGGCCAGGACAAGGCCCAGAGATGGCAGCAGGCAGCCGATGCCTGGAGGGTGAGCTTCCTGCGAATTCAAGTGTGGCCAGGTCGGGGGAGCCTGGGGTAGGATGCGGGGGCCCATAGGGACATCGCCCCTGGTCTGAGCTCTGACACGTCACTCTGCCTGGACAACTGCCAGCGGCACCAGCAGCACCCCAAGCTGGACCTGAAGCCTGGCTCTGGGGGACCCTGTGCCACCTCCAGGACAGGTGAGAGGCTGCCTTGCTTCACAGTCCTGCCTTGAGCTTAGAGCCAACATGTGTGCGCGTGCTTTGGCTGAAACAAGGTCTCCAGAGGCTGGCCTGTCACCCCTGCTGCATACCCCAGGGAGCAAGGGCAAGGCCACTTGGGCCTCTTGGGGTGGAAAAACAGAGCTTCCTGCCCTCAGAGGTCACTGGGATGGCCCTGACATTCCCAGGGCCCAGCAGTCAAGCACACAGGTCCCTAGTAACAAACACACACACACACACACACACACACACACACACACACACACACCACACACGCACGGCCTACTTGTACTTGGGCATCTACAGACACAAACACTTGACCTCACATATCTGGACCTTGACCCACACGCAAATTTCTATTCAAACAGGTGGGTACCCACCCTCAGAAATGCCCGTGTGTTTGAAGCACACCCACACGCTGTGTGAAACACACAGAGTCCTAAGCTTATCCGTACACAGCTGGTACCAACGCGCACGCACAGGCAAGTTTCCAGCTGGAGCCTCCAAACCCCCCCTCAGCCTGCCTGGCCTGACCCGGCCTCCTGCCTTCCCCCAAGCACGCGGGGTGGCTGGCCCTGTGTGCGATGGCCCAACAGCTGGCACCAGCTTCCCGGCATCTCTTCCAGGAATGGGTGTGGCCACTTGTGGCACATGAGGAGCGGGACAGCAGAACAACAGGACGGCCCTCCCCTCCCAACCACCTATCAGATGAGGCCAGCAATTCCACCTTCGGAGGGTCAGGGGCTGATGTTCGTCAACATAAAACAACAGCTCTGCTTAAGGAACTCAGAAGACAGCATCTTCTGAGCCAGACACGAGTGACCACGGCCCTGGAAGATGGGCTCAAGTCCCCTGACAGAATGGTGCCCTATGGAAGAGGCTACATGAGCTTTCCTAGCCACAGAACAAAGAAGGCCATAAACCAGCATGTTCACCAAGTAATACTGGCGAGGGCATCAGACAGGGGGCACAGCAAAGCAGGGACCTCCGGGGCTTCAGAGGCTGCCCCCTCGTTTTCTTGGCTTCGGGTTGGTGGGGGCTCTAGGTCCTAGAATCTTACTAAGTGTCACAGGATGACAGGTCAGATACAGAGATGGGGAGTAAAATGGCCACCAAGGGACTAAGGGATCCCAAGGTCACTTGGGCTCTTGACCTGCAAGGCTCCATCTTTCTGCCATCACCGTGTCTATCAGCTGGCCCATGGGGTCTTGAGCTTCTTCAGAGAACATGGGCCCCACAAGTCACTTACCAAACGTGGAGAGAAGATTCTTGGACCAACTCCATCCCAATGTGGGAACCCAAGGCCCAGAGAGAGGAAGTTACTTGACTAAGAGCTTAGAGCCAAGTGGCCCTGGGACAGAGCCAGCTCAGAACCCGGTTCTCCTGATCCGGGTCATTGGAAAGAGTCAGCTGGGTGACAGCTGGGATCACAATGAGGCCCAGGCAGAGGCTCTCGGGGCCACTCGAGCCCACCCAGGGAAGCCCACCAGAGGCCTTGGCCCACACCTGGTGGCTGCTGCTCCCAGGCTCCTCTCAGTCGGACCAGGAGAGCCACCAGGGCCCCTCCAGTCACACTCTGGGGGGAAAGGTGCCCGGTGGGGGGGCTCTCCAAACCCTCCCACATGGTGGGGAGCTCTGGGGAGAGACCAGAGCCTGAGAGAGCAAGGGGACCAGTCACTGACACAGGACACACAGGACCCCTCCCGGCCCCATCGGTAGCCTGGGGTATCCACCGGGCGAGGAGAGCGGAGAGGCCCCTCCTGGGCCACCCATCCCCTCATCAGCCCCACGGTGGGGGGCACCTGGCATGTAAGGCCCTGCACCCCTCCGCCTCTTCCTGCGGCCCCCTGCCCCCCTCATCAGCTCCCCTCCTGCCTCCTCTGTCCCCTCGCCAGCAGTGGGTAGTGCCACCATGCCCTGATTCCCCTTGCCACACCCAGACCCTGCCAAGGCCCAGTCACAGAACCCAGCTCTTGCTCCAGTTCTGGAGCCGATGACTCAACTGGGCCCTTCTCAGGAAAGGACCCTGGTCCTAGAGTCAGCAGGGACTGCATGAAGGAGGTGCCTGGCCCCGAGCTTCAGATGGACAGAGAGGAGGCACATCACCCAGAGCCAGCAGGACCCCTCAGGAGGGAAAGGACATCACGCGGGAGTGAGGGAAACGGAGCTTTGACGCAGCGACTGGGAGCCCTGCTGGGGGCCGAGGCTGGAGCTGGGGCTGCTCTTGCAGGCAGGGCGGGGGCCAGGTGCCTTTTGGGGCACTTAGGTTTTGAGGGCCGAGGGGTGCCCTGGCAGAGATGGCCTGGGCATTGGGAAGAAGGGAGCTCTGGATCCACGCCGTGAGAATCTGAACCGAGGCGCCAGCCACCCATCCACCCACCCCAGGCAGGAGTGTGGGAGAGCAAGCTCTGCTGGGGCCTCAGAGAAAGGCCTGGAATTGTGACATGGAGGCCGAGGAGCAGAGGTTTGAGGGAGGCCTCCAGGGTGCCAGCGGCCTCTCCCTGGCTGGGAGGCTTCCAGCCAGTTACTTGACCTCTCTGAGCCTCTGGAACCTTCCATCTCTGAAAAGGAAGAACCTTGCCCGCCAGGCCAAGGAGAGATGTATGTAAAAGAGACGGAGGGGTGAAACAGGGTTGCTATAAAGTGTTTGGCTTGGGGACAGTTTCCCAACCTCCCTGACCTCCCATTTCCTTACCTGCACAGTGGGAACAAGGATCCCGAATTTAGAGGGGTTGAATTGAAACTTAGAGCAAGGGACGTGGCACCTGATGTGATGTATGCCCAACGGGCAGCTTCTTCGGGTGCTGAGGGGCCTTTTGCCAACTGTGGTACCTTCTCTCAGCTCCCGTGGCCCCCAGGCTGCCTCTGTCCACTGCACTGCAGACTCAAGGACAGGACCGCCTGGCTGGGGTCCTCAGCCCGAAGCTTGGCACTCACTCATTCACTGAAGAGCTACCTACTGTGGGCCAGGCCCTGTTCCAGCTGCCAGGTGCTAGGCACCGGACCGTGAGCAAGGTGGCCAGCTGCCTGCCTCAGAAGAGCTGGAGGGGATGGAGAGAGATGGCCAAGAAACAGCTGAGGAAAACCTGAGATTCAAGATACAAACTAAAGTCGGAGAGAAAATATGAGGGAAAAGCCCAGCGCAGAGAGGCTTAGAGGGCGGGATTGTAACTTGGGTAATCAAGGAAGGCTTCCCTGAGGAGGTGATGTTTTTGCTGGGACCATAAGAAATCCAAGAAGCAGTCATGAAAGCACCAGGGCAAAGGGCATTCCAGGTGGACAGAAGAAGGAGGAGAGCCAGGTGGGCATGAGTGGGGCATGTCTGCGGAACACACTGGTGTGGCTGGGGGAGAATTCTTGGGGAATGCATACAGCAGGAGCTTAATACATGTTTATTGTCCTGGGCATCTGCACAATGTTGGCCTGGGCTTGGAAGCCACAGCTTGGTGCTCTGAGCCCAGATGAACTGTCCACCTGACCCACAAGGGACTCACAGTCAAGGGCCGTGGACCCCAGCAGGCTGAGTACCAACTACACCCATGTCACCCTTTCACTCATTTCCTTGTCAAATTTTAACTGAGCACCTGCTAAATTCAGCCTCAACCCAGGGGCCAAGGAGAGACGTAACCAAGGCCTGGTCCCAGGGTGTTCTGGAACCCACAGTGACCCTGGGAGGCACCAAGCACTCTCCTCTCTGGGAGAGGCATCTGCTCTTATCCTACAGAACACAGCCGAGGGGCAGCTGGCCCTGCAGGACCTGGGTAAGGCCTCCCAGGAGAGGCAGTCGCTGAACCTGGCCCTGACCAGGCCTCTCCAGGCTGGAATGTGGAGAGGGTGTTCCAGGCGAGAGAACAGTGCGTGCCAGGAGCAGACTCATACAGCCTGGCTTGACCCCCACGGTGATGACAGGGTACCCAGGGCCAGCAAGGAGAGATGGGCGTGGAGAGGCCACGCAGCCAGGGATTGGACTGGACCCACGGCTGGCAGAGGTCACTGTGAGGCCTCTCTGCTTGTTTCACTGTACGCAGAGTGAGGAGTCTGGGCAAGCGCTGAGCGCTGGGCCTTTTGGGGTGGGGTTGCCTCTGTGCCGACGCAGGACACGTGGCGGGCAGGACTGGCCCTCTCACCTGGCAGAAAGCTCTGCCAAGGGTGAGCCCGGCCTCTCCACATCTCCTGACCTGCCATGTGACAGGCCGCTCCCCTGCCCCTCACCTGGCCACGGGCATTCCTGCGGTTGGCAAGGCCCTTGCACCAACAGTTTGTTTTTGTGTGTCCCCCACACCTGGGTGTGGCCGTCTTCTCCACCTCCCGAGGCTGCAGGTGCACAGAAAGGTTCCCAGCCATGGGAGGCGGGGCGGGTGGCGCCTCACATCATGCTCCCAAAATGCCCCACCTCTCCCCTCTCCGCCCTCTTGAGGAAGAGGGCAGATGGCAGGTGCATCTCTAGCCCCAGCATGTGAGCTTGGGACCTGCCCATCTGGACTCTTCTCCTTAAGGGGTAGCTGGGAGCAAGACCCCTGAGGGGCCCGGGGAAGGGAGGCAGGTCCTGATACCCTTTCCCATCAGTCTTCCTACCCGAGAGAGCCCAGGGACACACAGTGAGTGTGGCAACTGGGGAGGTGGCATGTCCCTGTGTTCCACGTGGGAGCCTGTGGTCGAGTGGGTGCCAGTCGGAGATAGTCTCTGCAGTGGAAGAAGCCCCTCGGTGCCCAGATGTGGCCAAGGTGCCCCAGCCCGTGCCAGAGGGGCCTTGGAGCCGGCTGGTGTGGTCCTAAGAGAAGGAAGGCTTTCCCGAGGTGACACACCTCCCAGGGTGACACCTGCCCTGGCGCCCCTGGTCCCGCCTCCACCTTGGCCCAGACCTTTCCAGACAATATGCTCGGACCCTCCTGGGGTCCTGTGATCCCACCCAGATGTTTGGAATGGGCCTGGAGTCCAGCCTTCAGTCCTGTCTGATGGAGGAGGCCAGGACAGTCTTGGGCCCGTGGCCTCCCCTTCCCAGGAGCACCAGGCTGGCGTCTGCACCTGGAGAGGCTCTGCTTTCCTGAGAACCAAGGGCTGGTGGAGTCAGGTTGCAGTGGCCTTGGGGGAGGGGGGTAGCTCAGCTGGCAGCGCCCTGGGAGGCTGCGAGCCTCAGGCTTAGGTAACAGCGCCAACCCCTCCCTCCTCTGCAGAAAGGGAAGCTGGGTGAGGTCAGCTGGGAGCCAGAGAGGCTGTGGAGATTGGCTTCATGCCCCCAGGAGGTGGCCCTGCAAGGATCCCTAAGTCTGGGGCCCAGCCCTGGGAGACAGAAGCCCTTGTCCTCACTTTACAGATGAACACAATGAGGCTCAGGGAAGGAAAAGACTTGGCAGGTAAAGGCAGAGTCTTAATGAGCACCTGGGTCTGCAGCCCACTGAGCCCGCAGCACACACGTACACGTACACACACACACACACACACACACACACACGCATGCTCACCTGCAGGCTCATGGGCACGCACGTGCGTGGGCTTACACGCATGCATGCACACATGCCTTCCATTGCCCAGGCTGCCACTCAGATAGCAAAGGGGCTTGGAGAGGCTGGAGGTCAAATTGCCTCTGCTTGCATGTGAATCACCAGGCCTGCGTCTTCTCAGCATGTGACGCAGATGTGGGGCCCTGTGGCTGCAGGTGTGGGGCCCATGCACACACGTGTGCTGACATGCAGGGGTGTAGGGGCTCGTGTGCACATGCACATCCATGCTCTGTGTCATTTGCTAGTGTGTGTGCACACACGATATCCACGTGTCTCTGTGTGCGCACCTGGTGGGAGGCGGGGGAGCTGGTCACCCTGCTGCCTCTGGCGGGACCCAGCCCCACCCCAGCAACTGCGTTCCAGACTTGTCTCTGGATAACATTCAGTCCCAGGACTCCGAGGGCCCATCAACGGCCAGGATCCAGATATCGGAAGATATCTGACCGTGCTCTGCAGCCAGAGGGCATCTCCAACTGATGCCGGTCACGGTCACAGGGGCCCAGAGTGAGGAAGAGCTTTCTGAGTCACACACCCCAAGAGGGGCGCCAAGGTGACGTCTGGGGCTTTCTTCCATACCTCAGCTAAAGCCTGGTCCCAGCAGGGCTCATCTGCTAGGAGAGGCAATGGCAGGGTCCTCCCCTGGCCTCCGTGGAGGCCGGTTCTCCTCCGCTGAGCCCCTTCAGGTGGTCTCTCTCACCCCCCTTAAAAAAACCACCTGGATTAAATCATGGGGTCCGCCCTAAGGACCTTATTTAATCTAATCACTTCCGCCAGGCCCCACTCTGAACATGGGAGCTGGATCAAGTTTCGACTCTCAATACCATTATCATAAGCCTTTGGGGACCAGGCTGGGGCTGGGGCTCAGTGGTACAGCGATCGCCTAGCATGCACAAGGCACTGGGTTCAATCCTCAGCACCACAAAAAGACAAAATAAAGGTATTGTGTCCACCTACAACTAAAAAATAAATATTAAAAAAAAAAGACGTTGGGAACCACACTCCTGCATGAGTTTGGAGGGGACAAGTTCATACCACCTCAGGGAGTCAGCACAGAGTTGCTGCTGCTCTGTGGCAGAAGACCCAGATGTGGGCGCCGGAAAGCTGGCCTTCACTGTGCCCTCAAGCAGGTCACTCAGGTCACTGGGCTCCCAGGGCAGTTTACTTAGCTATTGAATGGCGCTCTGCCACCCACCTGGGGGGGTGCTTTCTGGGAAAGGTGTGGACTCACGCCCGGGAACAGTGGGGGCTATCTGAAGATGAATGGGCTGCCCCGGGAGGTGGTAGGGTCCTGTGGCCGAGGTGAGCAGAGGAGAGGACCGTGGAGGGCTGAGTTTGATGAGCTGACCTGTCCCTTCCTGGCCTGGTATTCGGGCCTTTTCTGTCCTGAGGTCAGGAAAGATGTGGAAAGTGGGGTTTCCCTGAGGCCCCCGTGGACTGAGGGTGTTCGGAGATTCACACCCACTCCAGGGCCCTGGGCCTGGCCGTCACCAGAGATGACCCCTCCCCTCAAGCGATCCTCGAGGTCTGAACAGGGGAGGGGAGGGAGCCAGGTTTTTGAAAAACCTAGCACAGGAGACCCCATGGGACTCAGGCTGGTCCTGTAAAAATCACTGTAAATGTGAGGGCTACCATTAACATGCCCAGCTGCCGGACCATCCCCAGAAGGTCACAGCCCACAGCCATTTCCCAGAGAGGTCCACGAGGGGACTTCCGCTGGCAGCTGGCTGAGAGGCCAGAGCAGCCCCATGACCAGGGCTTCCGTGGGCTGGATGCTCCAGCATGTACTCCCCGGTCACCCAGACCCAGGCTGTGCTGGGGACCCCTCTGGGCTCCACCAGGCTGGGGACTCACCCACAGCCTCCTCTGGTCCTGGCTCTCCACTGACAAACTGCATAAGTCACTCGACTTTTCTGAGTCTCAATTTATCCATCTGTAACAACAGTGAGTCTAACCACCTTCTGGGGGGACTGAGATCATAAGGGGTTTTGTTTTTGTTTTCTTCATGTGAAAGTGTTCAACAAGCAGCAATGAGAAATGAGACCCGTGGCGGGGGAAGCTTCCAGACTAGTGCTAATGATAATCCTCCCTTATCCCAGAAAGTGCAGTTGGCAGGATAAGTTTTCACACAACAGGCATAAATAAATAAATATGTGTATATGAAACTTTTTTTTTTTCTGTACTGGAGTCTCCTGCCTCAGACTTCTGAGTTGCTGGGATTACAGGCGTGCGTCATCACGTCTGGCAATAACATATATTTATTATCTCACATTTGCTGAAGGACAGAGATTTGGGAGCAGCTTGGCCGGTCCTGGTTCAATGCCTCTTTCAAGGTTACAGAAAAGATGGTGGCTGGGAGCCAGGTAGAGCAGTGCCCTCCTGTCATCCCACTTTTGGGAGGCTGAGGCAGGAGGATTGGGGTTCAAAGCCAGCCTCAACAAATTGTCGAGGCCCTAAGCAACTCAGCAAGACCCTGTCTCTAAATAAAATATAAAAAAGGGCTGGGGATGTGGCTCAGGGGTCAAGCACCCGTGGGTTCAATCCCCAGTATCAAAAAAAGAGTAAAGATGGCGGCTGGGGCTGTTTCCTCCGGAGGTTCGAGTGGGGCTGAGTTTCTACTCATGACTGCTCACTATCATGGCTCTGGGCAGGAGAGCTCAGTTCCTTTATGGCTGTTGGCACAAGGTCTCCCGTACCCAGGAACCTCTCCATAAGGCCACCTGAGTGTCCTCATGACATGGCAGTTGTCTTGCTCCAAAACCAGTGAGGGTAGGCAGAAGTCACAGTGTCACTTATGACTAGCTTTGGTAGTCACATATCAGCCCCTCAGCCATATCCTAGTGGTCACAGAGACCCACCCTGATGTGGCATGAGAGGGGGACCCCACATGGGTGTGACTATCAGAGGTGGGATCATGGGTGCCATCTTGAAGGCTGGCCACTGTCCCGACTGGCAGGACACATCATCGTGGGCGGCGAACCTGCAAAATTCCTGACATCCTTCACATGCCACCCTCTGGAGTCTTTCCCCAGATGTCCTCAGCTTTTGCCCACAAACTTGTGACCATCCCTCCCTGGGCAGGCACAGAGCCTGACTCATCTCCTGTCCTTAGAGCCACACGGGGCCTGGGCCTGGGGTGGATGTCCTGCTGCCTGGAAGTAGGTAGGAAATTGGGAGGTCAGGTAAGATTTGTTTGACTTCAAATATGAAACCCCAATTGCAGTTCATGTCATGGACGAGGATCTTTGTTCCACAGAGAGAAGTCCCAAGGCAGCATGGGCGGCTGGCATGGGGTGACCAGCCGCTCAGAAAAGGGCTCAGGACCTCTGCTGCATGGTCCACGCCATGGCTCCATTCTTGGTCCAGCTCCCCTTGTGGCCACAAAAGCACTACACTACCCAAGTTCAAGTTCAGGACTTGGCACTCAGGACCCCAGGCCTGGCCGCCTCCTCTCTAGAGGCAAAGGGGCCATTTCTTCTAGCATCTTTTTCTCAGAGCCGGGAACCCTTTCTCTGCAGCTTCCCGCTGGCCCCTCCCTCCTGTTTCATTGTCTAGAACCTGGTTGCCTGTGACCCCCAACCTAGTGCCATGAAGGGGGAGGGGGCCCCATCATCTGCCCCAGTGGGAGTCACAGTCTGGCAATGACAGCCCTGTGGGGGACACTGCAAGTTGGGACGCTGAGGAAATGAGATGGCTGATTCCTTGGAACTGGTGTCCTCCCCTCCTGGCCTCCTGACGGTTCCTGCACTCATTCTGTGTTTGAAAACACCGTGGTCCCCATTAACTGCAGGGGGTTCCAAGGCGCCCAGTGATGCCTGAAACCACAGATGCTGCTGAACCCCACCCATTTCTTTACTTATGATAAAGTTGAATTTATAAATTAAGCACAGAACTAGGCAGGGGGGCCCATACCTGCAACCCCAGGAACTCAGGAAACGGAGGCCGAAGGATCGCAAATTGGAGGCCAGCCTGAGCAATGGAGTGAGACCTTTTATTTTCTTAAAACAGAAAATAAAAAGGTCCATGTATATATAATATATCCAAATCCATTTTACTGTCATGCAAAATTAACAGAACAAATTTTTAAAAAATTAAAAAAGAAAATAAAAAGGGCTGGAGATACAGCTGGGGATCCAGGGAGGTGGAGCCTCCCTGAGTTTAATCACCAGTATCACAAAACAAACAAACAAACAAATAAATAAATAAAATTACGCAAAGAAAGAGATTAAGAACAGAGCAGAGGGGCTGGGGATGTGGCTCAAGTGGTAGCGCGCTCGCCTGGCATACGTGCGGCCTGGGTTCGATCCTCACCACCACATACAAACAAAGATGTTGTGCCCGCCGAAAACTAAAAAATAGATATTAAAAAAAAAAAATTCTCTCTCACTATCTCTCTCTCTGTCTCTCACTCTCTCTTTAAAAAAAAAAAAACAGAGCAGAGTGATGATAACAATACTGGAATCAAAGTTATTTAAACTTTGTGAATTGTTTACTTCTGGAATTTTTCTTTTAATATTTTAGTGCCACCGTTGACCTTGGGTAAACAAAACTGCAGAAAAGGAAACTCAGGACCAGGGGCCTGCAGTTATTGAGCACCTACTACATGCTGGCTTCAGAAGTGACTCCATCTTGTTGGAAGCCCCAGGGAAAGTAGGAACTGGGGAAGGTGGACTGGCTGGCTCCAGAGGTCCCCTCTCCTGCCTGACACAGGGACACAAGCCCCTAAAAGAAGACTGCAAGGGGCTGGGGAGGTCGTTTGTCTCCCAGGGCCTCCTTCCCCATGGGAAGCCTGAACTTGGCTGGATGAGGCTTCTGGGCTTTTCTTGTTGGGGATTCAGTCATGGTAGGGGCCGTGCCAGCACCAGGCCCAACCTCAGCCACTTCCTGTGGTGGCCAGCAGGGGCGCTCAGGGCCATGGGCTACATCCCTAACCCCTCACACCACACCTCTTACCCATAAAGGGCCACTGTGGGCTCAAGCCTAGGAAAGCTGGGACAGCCCTCAGCACGGGCCCTGTCCTGGCTGGTCAGCCCTACCAGAGTTGCCCACAGCCCCAGTGTCCAGATGGGGGATGGGGCAGGATGGAGGGCTGGAGGGCCTGCGCCTGCAGAGCCCCAGGAGCTCTGCAATTCCGCTCCTCCTGGTCTCTCCAAGGACAGCCTGGTTCAGAGGAATGAAGGCAGAAAGCAAAGGTGCAGGACAGGCAGGTCAGTGTAGCTCTGAGCCTGGCTGAGGAGCCCCCCCACCCTCCCGCCTGAAGCAGGCCAAGGGTGGGGAAGGGCAAGAACTGGTGGTGGTCCCATTCCCTACAGGTGCCCAGGCCTGGGTAATGAGTCAGGAAAGCTCCGGATGGAGATGTTGAACAACGATTCTGTGTGACCTTGGGCAGCTGCTTCAACCTCTCTGGACCCTTTTCTGTAAAATCAAGAGGTTGGCGTGCTGATCTCTAAGTGGGTCTGGATTTGGGAGCCCCGACTCTTCTACTTGCTTCCCACCCTATGACCATTTCCGAGCTGCAAGCCAAGGGCTGGTGGCTTGGGATAATTTTCCAGGACCCCGTGAGCCACAGACCCTCATAACCATCTTCCCTGGAGGCAGCCAGCTGGGCATTATCAGCTGAAGGAGGTGGGATGGAGTGGCCAATGCTACAGGCTGGCAAGGCACACGGCTGGCCTGTCATGGCCTGTGCTTGCTACCAATTCCAGTGGGCCTGGTGGGCAGTAGGGACCCAGGGGAGTGCTGCCCAGCGACAGGGGGTGGAGCTGAGTTCTTGGAGAACCAGGGTTCATTTCAGTGCTTCAGGGCCATGTGCAAGGCAAAAGCACTCCTAAAATGCATGCAGATTCGGGAGCCTTGGCCTCCCTCTTGAATGGAGTCCCTCTGCCTGATAAAGTTAAGAGACTGCTACCCTGGACAACCCAGGAGGGGACGGGGACAGACCAAGTCTCTCCCTGAGCAGGCTGACAGAGAGGGGTGGGGGTGCTTCCTGAAGCCTGGGTGGCCCGGCTCCTGGGAGACCCCAAGGTACCCGGTTCAAGCCCAGAGGTGGGGCTCTCAGGAGACCCTCTCAAAGTAGAGGAGGAGGACAGAGCAGACACCTCTTCCCACCCAGGGCGCAGATAGCCCCGCAGGCTGGCAGGCCAGGGGCCCTTCCTTGGCATGCAAGACACTAATCCCACTTGAAAAACATGTTCTGTTAAAGAAGCCAAAGTTGTTTTTTCTCCTTCCAGAGCTACAGTTTCACCTTTTTCTCCAGGCAGAACCCGCCCAGCGAAATTGCCAAAGGGGTAATCCTGTCCTCATCCCTGTGGATCCGCCAGAGGGGGCTGCTCAGGTTTCTTTCCTTGTGGGACACAAACCCCCACCCACCCTCACCCCTGAAACAAAGGGTTTCTCAGAGGCACTCCTGAGTGCTGGCTCTGGGGTGAAAAGTGAGTCTAAATGTGAGCTAAGTCCCTTCCCTAGAAATGTGCCGAGGGCCACTTTGGAAAGAGTCATGGAGAATAATTCTAAAAACAGTGACGTGTGACAAGGGGTTGTTTCATTACATTTTGATAGACAGCTGAGCACATTGGTCTTGTCACAGGAGAGGAGATCTCTCCAAAGAAGGGTACAAAGAGTTCCCAGAGAAAGGGGAACTCTATCAGGACCAGCAGGGTTCTTGGCATCTATGACAGAAAAGAATTTCAGCACGTGCCAGTCAAAGGCAAGGGCAGGTTTATTTAGGAGCACAGGGTACACGTTCATGGGAAAATGGGACAATCTCCAGAGAGACGCCTTTGGGGATAAAGGAAGGAATACTCATTTAGGGGAGAATGAAGGCCACCTTGAGAGTGGGAGACACATTAGCCCACGGCCCTGAGTGCCCCTGCTGGCCATGAGGGACCCTCAAGATAGTGTAGCTCTCTTTGCTTAATCTATTTACTAGGGGCTTAATTAATAGTACACAGGTAGATTTACAGATTTCCCAGGAATTTGGGAGTAACAGGCCTGGAAGAGACACTGACTTAGAGTGACAGGCCTCAAAAGGTATGCAGAACTTCCAAACTGAAATCTGTTTGCCCCTGTGCATGGTGGAGCATACCTGTATTCCCTCCCAGCAGGTGAGGCTGAGGCAGGAGGATCCCAAGTTCAAGGCCAGCTTTCACAACTTAGTGAGGTTTTAAGCAACTTAGTGAGATCCTGTCTCAAAATAAAAAATAAAAAGGGCTGGGGTTGTGGCTCAATGGTTAAGTGCCCCCTGGGTTCAATCCCTGATATCCCCTCTTCCCCCAAAAAAAGTATAGGATAGGATATGTGTAGGTTGTATGCAAATATGACTCCATTTTATGTAAGCAACTTGAACATCCTTGGATTTTAGTATCTACAGGTGATGCTGGGACTCATCGTCTGAGGATACCAAAGGGACAAGTACATATAAATATGAACTGAAAACATGAGGAGTGAACTTAAATTTTCTGTCATTACAAACCATCTACCTGTAACTTTATTTGTGATGTCATATTCTTTTTCTTTTTGGGGGAGTACCAGGGATTGAACTCAGGGGCACTTGGCCACTGAGACACATTCCCATCCCTATTCTGTATTTATTTAGAGTCAGGGCCTCACTGAGTTGCTTAGTACCTCGCTTTTGCTGAGACTGGCTTTGAACTTGAGATCCTCCTGTCTCAGCCTCCCGAGCTGCTGGGATTACAGGCTTGTGCCACCGCTCCTGGCAATATTCTTTTCTTGAAGGGGTCTCCAGTATGCATAGGACTTCACAAAATCTGCTCTGGCCCTTCTAGAGTCCTTTGGGGGAAATAAAAGACCCCCCTGTGCCGCAGTCTGGCTGGGCACAAATCACAAGCCACTCAAGCAGGAACAAACTTTATTTCCCAACTTCCGCAAACTCCACGCATGCGGCCTTCTCCCGGGACACACCACACACCAACCAGAAATCCCTCCTCCGGAAATCCCTCCTCAGGCACTTCCCCAACCAACACCCCAGGAATCCCTGCGAGAACTCCAAAGTAGGAGAACTCCAAAGTAGCAGGCCGCTGAGGCGGACAGCAGGGGTCTAATATACAATTGAATACACAGCTTAACATAACCATCATCATCTCAATGGCTTGCTGGCATGCGCCATCCCGACTATGCTATGGCCCTCAACACCCCTGCCCCTTGTCCCTCTCCATGCTCACCCCGATGGTCTTTCCTCCTGCCCTAGTGGTAATGGATCAATATATTCCCCTTTGCTTTGTTTATCTTTGTTAATCCACCAAGGTAAGTGGTAGATCCAAGGGAAATGGATAACATAGATATTCATACTTCATATCGTACTTTAAAAATAATCTTGTAATCGCTTCTACCGGGATCAGTTGTTCATGTTATAAGAGATGGACATTCAACAGATGTGATTCAGCTCAGCCAAAGAGAAACCTGAATCAGCCAGAGATTTCATACATTGATAGGCCACCTGAAGAGGCGATGAACTCACAGTCATGGGGTGTGTGCAAACAATGTTGAACATCATCAGCTGCTGAGGAGGACATTCCAAACTGAGGAGGGAGGGATTCCAGGTAACTGATGTGTTAAATGAGACCCTGAGAGTCTCTGGGGGCAGAGGCATGGAACGAGGCCAGCCTAACTTGTGAGAAGGTCTCAAGATTGGGGTTTGAACAGAAAGGGGTTTGGAAATCTGGAATGACTTTGGGGAACATTACATCAGCTCAGTGTCCCCACATTTGGGGCAAGGGGTCCTCACTGGGGTTTTCTGGATTCCATGCCCAGCCCTGGCCCGGGAGAGGCTGATGTGTCTCCCTGTGTTCCTCTGCTCAGAGGTGCAGGGGGAGCCCAGAAGCCCTGCGTCAGTCCCAGATCAGCCCTTGGTCTGCTGGATACAGTGCAAGACACCTCCAGGGGTCTCAGTTTCTCCAGCTGGGACCAGATGGGACGCTCAAGAATAATTTTGTCTCATCACAGGTGATAACACAGATAGTGTGTGTGTGACATCTGAGGCCCCTAATTTCCAATGCCCTAGAATCTGTCAGCTCATCTCCACGGTGGGACAGAGGCTGTTTCCTCATGTGTAATCTGGGAACTGTGGTCCCCATCTTTGAGAACTGTGTAAGGTTTTCTTGTTGGTACCAGGCACCGAACCATTGAGCCACATCGTCATCCCCGTTTTAAAATGTTTTTTTAAATGTCTTAGAGACAGGGTTCCACTAAGTTGCTTAGGGCCTGGCTAAGTTGCTGAAGCTGGTCTTGAACTTGCAATCCTCCTGCCTCAGCCTCCCAAGTCGCTGGGATTACATACCCAGCTTGTGCAAGGTTTTCATTCCATCTCTGGTTCCCTATGATCAACCTGTATTGGTGTCACTTGGAGGGCTTGTGACAGCCAGCAGGGCCTCACCTCCAGGGTTTCTGAGTCTGGGGACACAGGAAGGGACCTGAAATGTGGCCTTTCTAACAAATTCTTAGGTCATGCAATGCTCCTGCTTGGGGACCACACCTTGAGAATCACTGAAAGTGACTTGAACATGAGATGAGTTGGCTGGAGACACCAGCCCCTGAAGCCAACTTCCGTTTCTGCTAAGTGACTGTTCAGAGGCACGTAGCAGGTGCCATGTGCCATCTGACCTGTGAAGGTGAGAGCCAAGCAGCCTTCTCCTCGGAAGCCTTTTCACCGCGGTTGCCATGGCAACAGTCAGAGCAGCCAGGAGATTTGGGGAACAGAACCGTGGGGTCCTTTGCTGTATCAGGGAGAGAGGGTCAAGGTCCTGGCCTAGCTGCATGTGGATGAAAACGTGGAGGAAAGACAAGGAGGAAGGACGTGGGTTTCACAGTCTCCTCTCACCTGGGGACACCCTCCCAATTCCTCCCTAACTCGCCCTGGCTTCTGTGTGCAAACCAGGCAAGGGTTTCAACCCCGATTACATAACAGAGAGGGACAAAGGGAAAGGTGGAGGTGTGGGAGGATTAGGGGAGTAGCAAGGAGCAAAGAAAAGTCCCAGGGCCTTGAGAATCACCAGCCACAAGGACATTCCCGCTTATTAGCCCAGTGAATCCTTGCCCAAACCCAGGGGCCCCCAGGATCCCCAAGGTCACACAGCTGGCTCAGCCTTGGCTTAGCCCAGATAGGAAACCTGATCAACTGTGGCTAAAGGCCCTGTTTATTCTTTCATCTCAGGACTGCCTGTTTGAAACTGTTGAACTTTGGGCACGATTGTGAGAGCCTGGGTGTGTGGGGGTGGCAGGGAGGCAGGTCTGGGGAAGTTATTTGAACACTTCAGGGAGTCAGGGTGGTCATGGGTCTGGGCTTTGTCTTGACAGCCACGGCGCCCTCCTGTGTCTCTGCTCTCAGGCTGGATCCAGCCAGCACCCTGCGCGTGCACACTCGCCCCAGCCCCCAGGTCTGACTTTAAGCAGCGATGCTCAAATTTGAGTGTGGATCAGAGTGAAGTTTATTTAAAATTTCCATCTCTGCCTTGCCTCCAGAGAGTCTGATCTAGTGATTGGAGTAAGGGTGCCGCCTGCTGCAGACACAGGTGGCCTGCTGGTGGCCCCTGGAGTCATCCAGGGGCACTGCTTCCCTTGTACTTCCCCTGGAAGTTCCCAGATTTCAGGAACTTCTGGTTCTGGTCCCACTGCTGCCCATGCCTGGGAACTCCAACAACTTCACCTGGTCCCACAGCACTGTTAAGAGACAGCTCACCTGGCAGTCAGCAGGCCACACTCTGGTTTCGTCACCCTGGCTGCCAGGGCCTTTGCTCTCTGTCTGGGCCCTTTGCAACAGAGGCTGGAGCACAGAAAAAACACCCCATGTGTGGTGAACAGAGTTCAGAGTGCACCAGCCAAAGGAGGCTGCTCCACTTCTCTGCCTTGGTTTCCTCATCTATAAAACAGAGAGGAAACCACATGCCTATCAAAGTGCTTCAGGACGTTCAGGGTCTTCTGAGGCACAAGGGCAGGCACAAGGTTGGGTCAGGGGTTGAGGTCAGGGAGGTGGGTCTCAGACCCCCTCCTTCCTCTCCTGTTTGAAACAGTACTAAGGCTACTCTCCACCTTGCTGTCACTCATTCATCCTTTGGTAATCATCACATGTCTCAGAACCCCAGCAGGAGGGCAGGGACAGAACATCCACTGCCCCATTTTGTTGATGAGAAGACTGATTTCTTATTCAGGTTAGGAGATAAATAGCTTTGGCCAAGGCCAACTATTTGATTAGCAGCTAAAAGGAATTGGGCTCCTGATCTCCAGGTGGAGGTTCTTTTTTCCTGAACTTTGGTAACTGCCTTGTACTTGCCCTGCAGGGTTACCCCCATCCCCCCCCCAGTGCTGTGGATTCAGCTTGCATCCTACAGGAAACCCCAAGGAAAGCGGCCAGGACAGTGCTTAAATCAGTGGCTTGGAGTGCCACTGGTGACACTTCAGACACTGTATCAGATAACTGGTATGACATTTGTGACATTTGCAGTATGTATGTATGTATGTATGTTTCTAGTGTTAGGAGTAGAACCTAGGGCCCTGAGCATGCTAGGTGAGCACTTTACCCCTCAGCTACATTCCCACAAGAAGCAGCCACACCCCTCTGGTATCTGTGGGAAAGGTCAACCCAGCCCCTCCAGGCACCGTGCTGATGAGGTCCTTCTTCACTTGTGAGGACCGATGGCCCCATCTTGGCTCCACTGGGCATAAGCTCCTGCTCAGGCAGAAGCTTGGTAGCATGATTTTGGAGGCCTGAGTCCAAATGGAACAGGAGAGTCAGCCAACTGGAACAGGGTCCCGAAGCTCTTACCCACAGGCGCTGCCTGGTTGGGAAGGTGGAGAGCTGTGCCAGCGTGGGAAATGCTGCCCCTCAAAGGTGAGAGCTGAGCAGACGCTGCCCAGGGGCTAGGGAGGGTGCCCTGGTGAGCCAGCCCCCCAGATCCAGCCACTGGTGAGGACAGTCTCACCAAGGACACAGCGAAGTAGGAAAGGTTGGATGTGCTGGGAGAAATGGTAACCTTGTAAACACCCACCAGTTGGGCACCATCACCTGTCTGAGCCTTTATGCACTCATCTGTCAAATGGGATGCTATGTATCAACTTACAAGAGATGTGCAGTAACAGGGTTTAGCACAGTACTTGGGATCTAGTGAGTGTTGAATAGATGGTCATCAGTGTCCCACCCCCCATAAACAGAAGCACATCCTAAGAACTCAGTAAATATTTGGTTTTATAGAATAAGGAAAAGCTTTGAGGGATCGTGGTGATTATAAGCTACCGATACAGGTAAGCTGGCTTTGTGGGATGCTCCTCCCCCTGGCTGGGCACGGTGGTGCACACCTGTAATCCTAAACTCAAGGCCAGCCTGGGCAATTTAGCAAGATCCTGTCTCAAAATTTTATAGAAGGGCCTGGGGACATGGCTCAGTGGTACAGCACCTGCCTAGCAGGAGCAAGGCCCTGGGTTCTATCCTCTGGCTGCTCAGTCCCTGAAACTTTTTCACTGCTGTAGGCCCCTGAGTTTTCAGGTTCACATTTAGGAGAGTGGGAGCGGCGGGGTACCACTTGCAGCAGAAAAAAAATCTCCACCCTGGTGGCCGGCAGTGCCACTCCTACCATCACATTTTGTCCAGCCAGTCATCCATGCATGGCCACATGTGCACCTACTCTGGGTCAAGCCTCTCTGTCATTGTGTTCTGTGGAGACAGCCCAGGGAACATGCAAACACACAGAGCCCTGGACAAGCTACAAAGTCCTTGTCTTGCAGTCACTCACCTTATGTCCAGCTGTGGCCAATGTCCAGTCCCCCAGCTGGGCTTTCATCCAGGCCTAGACTCTGTAACTCCAGCCCCTCCTGCCTGGGGGGGAGGGGTCCCTGCCCCTTTGGTTCTTTTCACTCAAGCCTAAGCTCCTGAGATCCAGCCTATTTTTCCAGAATCTTCTGTGCTTTCACCTGGCACCTGCTTCCGGCGACTTGCATTTGCTGGGACTCTGAGTGGGGAGGTGTAAAGAGGAGGTGGCTGCTGGGATTCCAATGCTCTGGAAACAATTTAATGGAGGAAATATTCTGGGCTGGACATACTCAGAGGGCCAGACAGTCCCGTGGGAGCCATTACTTCTGGCCAAGAGATCTGAGTGGCTTTCCAGAGGTGGGAGCATGGGCAGGAGATGCAGATGTGAACATGGAAAAGAACCACACTCCAGCTGACTAGGGGTAACAGAACACAGCATTTACAAGGATCTGCCCCGCTTTGGTGGAATGCAGAGATTGTTGATGAAAAGTTAGCTGATCAAGCCAGAAAGACAGGGTGGCACCAGATTTCGAATGTCCTTGCACCCCGGGCTTAGGATCTATTCATTCCACAAGCTTCCATAATGCACCTACCACGAGAAACTTGAATTCAGCAGGCAACCTGCATAGGAGCAGAGAGTTGTCCAAGAGCCTTGGAACAGGTCTCTAGAAAAAGCTTACTAACACCTGATCCATGGATAACTTGAAGATTCATTTATTTTAAACAGTACCCTAAAGAGCGAGCCCCCACCCCCCAAAAGAGCAGGGCTGCACCGGAAGAACGTTGTGGTTCTGGGGGTGGCTGGTTCTTCTGTATGCACCGAGTCCAGCATGATACCAATGTCAACATTGCTTGTTGACTTGACTTCTAGGCCCTAGCTACAAACCAGGGAAAGAAAACATTTAGAATGCAAACCTCATCAAGTTCAATCGTGAAAATGCGAGAGTTCAAGTTGGAAGCAGAGGTGGGGGCAGGGCCAAGAGAAGGACAAAGCAAGGATGCAGCAATGAATTGAGAGACACTGCCAAGGATTTATGGATCAGAAAGGAAAGATCTAAGGCTACTGCTTCAGTTATCAAGATGACCTACAGAGAAACTAAATTAGGTACATAAACAATTATGCTGAAAGCTGTGGGTGAAGGAGGAGCCGAGGGTTAACTGGCCTAACTCATCATTAGCAGGACTCAAGAGGTAACATCTAAAACATCAAGCCTGAAAACACTGATTTATCAGCTTGAAAATAAGGACCAGAAGAGAGTTCAAAACAGGGTAAGAAGTTCTCTTGCCTGACTGGGCACAATGGCGCATGCCTGTAATCTCAGCAGTTTGGGAAGCTGAGGCAGGAGGATCTCAAGTTCAAAGCCAGCCTCAGCAACTTAGTGAGGCCTTAAGCAACTCTGTGAGACCCTGGTCTCTAGATAAAATACAAAAAAAGGGGTGAGGATGTGGTTCAGTGGTTAAGCACCCCTGGGCTCAATCCCCAGTATTAAAAAAAAAAAAAGTTACACTGCCTAGGTGGCAAAAAGGAGGGGTAAGGAAGGGGAACCAAGGAACTGGCAGGAAACAGTTGTCCAGAACTCCCATAGGTATAATTTTGACTTAAGAAACATATATTTTACAGTCACTGTGGGTTTAGGTATTGGGAGCCAGTAAAAGAGTTGGTTCTTGGGCTGATGTCAAGGTTGTTGGGATATTTAAAAATAATTTATATGGGCTGGGGCTGTAGCTCAGCTGCAGAGCGCTTGCCTAGCACTCGTGTGGCACAGGGTTCTATCCTCAGCACCGCATAAAAATAAACAAATAGGGGATGGGGTTGTGGCTCAGAGGTAGAGCGCTCGCCTAGCATGCATGAGGCACTGGGTTTTCCATCCTCAGCACCACAAAAATGTAAAATAAAGATATTGTGTCCACCTAAAACTTAAGAATAAATATTTTTTTTAAAAAAAATAAACAAATAAAATAAAGGAATTGTGTCCATCTACAACTACAAAAAAAAAAAAAAAGGAATTTATAAAGCTGGGATATAGCTCAGTGGTGCAGTACTTGCCTGGTGTGAGCAAGGCTCTAGATTCGATCCCATTCCCAGCAGTTTAAAAAAAAAATCATATGTATTTGACTTACAATAAGTAGAACATTTATTTTTATTTTTTTTTAGAGAGAGGAGAGGGAGAGAGAGAATTTATTTATTTATTTTTAGTTTTTCGGCGGACACAACATCTTTGTTTGTACGTGGTGCTGAGGATCGAACCCGGGCCGCACGCATGCCAGGCGAGCACGCTACCGCTTGAGCCACATCCCCAGCCCTAAGTAGAACATAGTGCACAATTTGAAAGATATGAAGAGTATCCAGTGAAGTTTCTTCACCCTAATCTCTGTTCTCCCAGTTCTCTGGGGATAATCTACTTTCCACTTTTTTTTTTTTAAGAGAGAGAGAGAGAGAGAATTTTGAAATTTATTTTTTAGTTCTCGGCGGCGGGCACAACATCTTTCTTTGTATGTGGTGCTGAGAATCGAACCCCGGGCCGCACGCATGCCAGACGAGCGCGCTACCGCTTGAGCCACATCCCCAGCCCTTTCCACTTTTTTTTTAATTATTAATTTCCAGACATTTTACGCACACACAGGCAAATAAATAGACACAATTTACATTCTTCCTCTACATCTGACCACTATTGCCTGAAAAAACACTAGAGTAGCTTTCTCTATTGACTGTTCTGAACTTTTGCTTTTTTGGTACCAGGGATTGAACCCAGGGGCACTTACCCACTGAGCCACATCCCCAGCCCTTTTTATTTATCTATTTGTATTTTATTTTTTTAAAATATTTTTTAGGGCTGGGGATGTGGCTCAAGCAGTAGCGCGCTCACCTGGCATGCGTGCGGCCCGGGTTCAATCCTCAGCACCACATACAAACAAAGATGTTGTCTCCGCCAAAAACTAAAAAACAAATATTAAAAAAAATTCTCTCTCTCTCTCTCTCTCTCTCTCAAAAAAAAAAATAAATAAATATTTTTTAGTTGTAGTTGTCAATACCTTTATTTTTTTATTTTTTCTGGTGCTGAGGATTGAACCCGGGGCCTTGCTCGCACTAGGCAAGCACTCTACCACTGAGCCACAACCCCGCCCTATCTATTCTATTTTGAGACATGGTTTTGGTAAGTTGCTTGGAGCCTAAGTTGCTGAGGTTGACTTTGAACTCTCGGTCCTCCTACTTCAGCCTCCTGAGCTGCTGGGATTACAGGCGTGCACCATCATGCCTGCATCTAGATCTTTTATCAATTTTATCTCTGAGATGATTTTATATCAGCAGTAAGCCTCCTTGTCTTTTTTACAGTTGGATGATATTCATGTATGGACATAAACACAGTCAATAGCAGGCCTATTGCCACACAGCTCCACCAACTGGGTATGATTAAACTTGGATCTGATCATAGTCATAGGTGAAAAATATTAGCTCAGCCAAGTTTTGTTCATTTGTTTCTTTCTTTCTTTTTTTTGTACCAGAGATTGAACACAGGGCACTTAACCAATGAGACCTATACCCCCAGCCCTTTTTGTATTTTATTTAGTGACAGGGTCTCTCTGAGTTGCTGAGGGCCTAAGTTGCTGAGGCTGACTTTGAACTTGAGATCCTCCTGCCTCAGCCTCACGAGCTGCTGAGATTATAGGTGTGCACCACCATGCTGGCTCAGCCAAGTTTTAATCTTTCATTTTGAGATAGTGTCTTACTAAGTTGTTGAGGCTGAACTGGAATTTTTTAAATTTTTAGTTGTAGATAGGTGCAATACCTTTATTTTATTTATTTATTTTTTATGTGGCGCTGAGGATGGAAACCAGTGCCTCACACATGCTAGGCAAGCGCTCCACTGCTGAGCCACAACCCCAGCCCTGGACTGGAACTTTTGATCCTCTTGCCTCAGGCTCCGGAGTCACTCAGATTCCAAGTGTGTGCCTCTGCTCTCTCTTTATTTGACTCTCCTTTGACTTTGTCACTCTTTGGGCACACATGGTTTTTATTTTTATGTAAGGCAGATTTCTCAATCTTTTTCATTTATGACTCCTAGGGCTTGTATAAAGCCTCTTTGGAGATATGGACACAAATTTCTCCATGGACTTTTGAGATTGTTTTTTCTTTCTCCTTTAAAGAAAACCATTCAAGTATTTAATCCATCCAAAATTTTTGAGTGTAAAAGGTGAGGTGTGTATTCAACCTGTTTTTCCCCCAGCTTCCTAGTGATAGTGTGCTTTGGGGGAGGGAGTGTTAGGGAGGGACAGGAAGGCAGGGCAGTGAGCAAGGCAGGAAAAGAAGTGTCCCTGGCCAGGGAGTGCAGGAGAAACTGGATAGAGTCAGGAGCTGCTGAGATCATCCAGGTGAAAGGTGACCCAGGTAGGCCTGCACCAGAGGGGTGAGGCGATCCTGGGGGTAGGATCCACAGGATTCAATTACTGATTCATGGGGAAAAAGCAAAAGAGGTAAAATGCATGTTTCCTGATATTTCCTCAGTGATGTTGTTCTCTGCAGAAAGAAGAGACCCCTGTCTTTAGGAGTTGTGGATTCACAGAGGCATGGGCAAGGAATCAAAGTTTAAAGAACCAGTTGGTCGGGCGGGGGATGTGGCTCAAGTGGTAGCACGCTTGCCTGGCATGTGTGCGGCCCGGGTTCGATCCTCAGCACCACATACAAACAAAGATGTTGTGTCCGCCGAAAACTAAAAAATAAATATTAAAAATTCTCTCTCTCTCTCTGGACTCTCTTCTTTAAAAAAGAACTAGCTGGTCATTCAGGGAAGATGTCCAACAAGGTGCTAAAAAGGTGGAACACAGTATCAAATATCTGGAGGGTGGGCTTCTCCAGCAGCTCTCTCCAGGGCCTAGTGTAGGAAGCAGAGGAGCTCACTGTTCTGTCCCTTAGTTGGCTGTGGTGTGCCCCACCCTGAAGGTTATTGCATTCACCAAACCTGTTGGAGGGAGAGTCTCAGTGGGGGTGGATCAACCTGGTTTCTGGACACAGCAAGCCCAATATTGGTTATTACTGTGGTAATAAACCCCTCTTTATACAGAACTTAATCATTTTCACAAGTTTTTTTTTTTTTTTTTTTTTTTTTTTTTTTGGTGCTGGGGCTTGAACCCAGGGGCTTGTGCATGCTATACAAGCACTCTACCAACTGAGCTATATCCCCAGCCCATTTTCACAGTATTTGGTTGTCCTGGTTTTTAAAAATGGAGAACAGGTTCTGAGAGAAGAGTTTCTCACTGTTCCAAAAGGAATTCACAAAAGACGCTTTGAAAAATAATCCTAACAGACGCAGTGGCTCACATTTCTAGAGCCCTGAACTGGTGTGCGTGGTCCTGGGTTCGAATCTGCCTTAGCTAAATCCTAAAGGAACTTGTACAACGCTGCCCCCAGGGTGGGAACCAGGCACAGGGGGCTTCTCACTCCCAGCAAAACCAGACAGATTCCGAACTGTCTGCGCCCTCCCCGCCGCTGGGATTCAGCCCTCGCCTAGGGTCCCGTCAATCCCCGCCCCCAGGCCGGACAGCATTCAAATCCTAGCCCTGCGCGGTCAGGCTTGAGGCACCCGCACCCGCGGTTCTCGCAGCCTCGCCATTTTCAGGTGAGGAAACGGAGCGCCGTGGAAGAGGAGATACCGCGATCACAGTGAGCGGCGGCCCGCAGCAGGAGGCCACAGAAAGCGGCGCTCAGCCACCGCCCCGCAGCGACCCACGAAAGGGTGGACCGCAGGCCGGGGGCACGTCAGGGTCAAGCGCGGGAAGCCACGGCTACTGCCATCCGCCCCGGAACTGTGTGCCTGGCTCGGGGGCGGGGCCGCCGGTCGAGGCCCGGGGGCGTGGCCAGTCTGGGCCCTACCAAGAGCTCAGACGCGCAGGGGGGGAAGTGGGAGGAGGATCCGCCTCGGTAGCGCGCGAGCCGCTCTGTTGAGCGGAGCCTCGGCCGCGGCGGCCACGCCCCCACCCCCACGGCTGCACGGGCGGTGGTAGCGTCTCAGTGGTGCGGCCTGCGTCCTGCCCCGGTGCCGGGGAGAGCTGCCGGGCCGCCCGCGGTGAGTGCACTGTGTTGCGGGCGTGGGGTGGGCGAGGTCCGGGCCTCGGGGGTTCCGGGTTGCCGGACACCTCTGCCCGCTGAGGCCGCCCGGCCCTCGGCGCTGGGTGGACTCGCGAATCGGGTCGTGGCGCTTTTCGCCCGACGCTCGCGCAGAAGGCGCGGCTCCCACCTCGGCCCTCTCCCGGCTGACCCTTCCCCTCGGGCTGACCTCTCGCCGCGGCTTCCACAGCCCGGGCCGAGAGCGCCCTGGCTGTCGGCCGAGGCTCGGGTCTCGGCGTCTGCGGACTCGCGCTCCAGTCAGTCCCGCGCTGCCCTCGGGCTGAGCCGCGTTCCCTCTCCAAGCCTCAGTTTCCCCTTCTGTACGGCGGGGCTCGGGAGGCAGCGGGCTCTGCGGTCCTTCACGTGCGAGGCGCTTGGCGAGCGTGGATGGGCTCCTAATCAGACCTGCAGCATCAGGTGGCCACGGTGCGGGGCGCCTGGGCAGCGCCCGCCGAGCATCCCTGGGACAGTACCGTCCCGGGCACCTGCCCGGCGGCCGCTGCGACACACCTTTGCCCGACCCTGCCGGGAGCCCTGACACCCGTAACTCGCGGGAGCAGCAGTGTTGATCAGAGGTCGAGGTCTGTTGAGCGGCCGCGGGTGGGGGCTTTCAGGCACCGACTTCGACCTTTGGCTTTTCATTTCTGAAGGCGAGTCACCGTTGTGTGAGCTAATGACCAGTCCTGAGCAGTTTGGGGCCCTTTCATGGAAGGCGACTGCTTCTTGTCTTGGACCCATAAAGCTGCAGCCTTCTTCCTGAGCCTGGCCAAGCTAGAGAAGAGGAAACACAAGCACAAAAGGGAGACCTTTCTGGCCTGGGTGGTCCTGGGTTTGAGACGTGGCCCCCTTGACGGGTTACCGAACTTGATTGAGCTTCTTCTGGCACAGGCTGCTGCCCCCACAGGGTTGAGGTTTTGAGATCAAGACGGGTTCCAGAGAGTGGTATTGAGAACTGTAATGTTCTTTGTAAGTGGAGCAGCTATCTAAGCCCTGGGATCTGGTGTCCTCACCATATAGTGCTGTAATTCCTTTGGCCTGTTTGTGGAGAAGGCGTTGGGTCATTAGCTACATACAAACCCTGTGGTCATAGAGTGGTGGTGGAGAAACAGTCCAGAAGGCCAGGTTAGCAAATCAGAGCATCCAGAGTGGTCCACTTTCCTCTAAGGAGTTCTTATTTTCCTTTTGAGAGAATGGTTCTTGACTTTTGTACCCTCTTTTGTGGGAAATAGTTTCATTAAGCAGATAGCTTAATTATTGTCAAAAGTGGCCAGAAAACAGGCCCACATTTGAGAGTATGGAATATTAGTTTCCAGTTGTGGTGTTAAGTGGTCTAAACTCCAAAATTCTTCATTCATAGTACTTGATTTTTTTTTTTTTTAATAATGTGATGCTGGGCATTGAACCGAGGGCCTTGTGCATGTGAGGCAAGCACTCTACCAACTGAGCTATATCCCTACCCTCTCTCACCCATAGTACTTGAAAAAAATAATAGGTAGGAGCCAGATGCAGTGGAGCATACCTGTAATCCCAGCAACTCAGGAGGCTGAGGCAGGAGGATTGCAAGTTTGAGGCCAGCGTTAGCAAGTTAGCAAAACCCTATCTCGAAATAAAAAATAAAAGGACTGAGATGTAGCTCAGTGTAAAACACCCGTGGTTCAATCACCAGTACCTAATAATAATCATAATAATAATGGGTAGGTTTGGAATGAAACAAATCCCAGAGATGTACTTGGCACCCTGGAAATCACTGGATTGACTGCAACCTGTGTGAGTAAGTCAGGTGAATAGGAGTTTATAAACAGCCACAGGGGTGTCTGTTGCCTGACAAACCTGAAATTTTAGGACCTGCTCTTGGCTCCAGGTTGATGCTCCCTTAACCTCTTGAAAATCAGGATCCGGGTTAGGTAAGTCTGTATATACTTAGGGGATAAAATATTTGAAACAGGAACTGCTTGACAAGTCTAGAACATCTGCTCGTTAAACCCAGGGAACATTTCAAGTTACAAGGAATTTAACTCTTAAGAAACTTTTTCTTGGGCTGGGGATGTGGCTCAAGCGGTAACGCGCTCGCCTGGCATGCGTGCAGCCCGGGTTCGATCCTCAGCACCACATACAAAAAAACATGTTGTATCTGCCGAAAACTAAAAATAATTAAATAAATATTAAAAAAATTCTCTCTAAAAAAAAAAAAAAAAGAAACTTTTTCTTCTGGTGGAAGCTCCTGTAGTTACAGGGTCTTTCATGGTTCCAAAGAGGCCTTCCTTGTGCTTAGGAAGAGCACTGAGCACACACACATATATCCGCACATGCTTAGAATGTATTTATGTAACATATTGTACTGGGCACTGTTAGAGGCTTCAGGATACTGCAGTGAACAAGAGACGGATTTCTCATAGATCTGTCCTTCTGGGGTGAGGGGAAGAAACCACGTATGATTAGGCAAATGGTGATAATTGCCAGGGCAAAAAATAACATAGGAATGCGTGCATCAGAGTAAATGTGGTAACGATAAATGTCACTAGATAGTGCCAAAGTCCCTCCCAAAATGGCTTGTTGTGTTCCCATCTCCAAGGACTCAGCATTTTTAAATTCAGAATTTCAAGGCCACTTGCAAAGCCAGGCTTTGAATAGGAGTTTATACAGCCACAGGGGTGTCTGTTGCCTGTCAGGCTGCTGACAGCAGAGATATTTGTGTGTCAGGGAAAATCACGCCTGAGAACGCACCAAGTGTGTGTTGTTTGTGTGCATGTGCACACATGTGCACAAACATACATCAGAATTGTAAGTTCTTCAGCTGAGCCCAGTGTGTCTGTGCTCCTCTGTCCCCTCCAGTGCCGGTGAGGCCATCCCAGAGGCTGGCTCACTGGCTCAAGGCCGAAAGGGTGAAGCCTAGGCTTCCTGGGGGCAGGCTGCTTCCAAAGACTCTTTCCTTTTGCACTTGTTCCTTTTCTGACTAGGTTATTTTTTTCCAGAGGAGAAATCTCTTAATAACATGATGCCTGTCACTCTCAGTTCCACAAAACATAGTGGTTTATGCTGTCTCACGTCTCCCTGGGTATTTTCTTACAGTACGAGAAACATAAATGAATGAGTGTCTTCTAGAGAAACAGAACATGCTAGTTCTTTTATTTTTACAGACTAGAGAACAAAATTTGTTTTCTGTGTAGTTCTGTTACCTGTCATTTGACAGAAATTTAGACTTGCTAGGCAAGTAGGGGAGCAGCGTGGGGCCAGGGTAATTCATGTGCCCTTCAAGGCCGCTGGCCATGCCAAGCCTTGGTTTCTTCATCAGTCAGGTTGGTGAAGGAGTCCCTGTGTTGTCTGCATCCCAGGGCAGCTCAGAGGTTGCTGTGTGGGCAGATGATTCTCCCTGTACTTGGCAGGGTCAGGTCCCTGTGCAGTGGCACCCCACAGCGCCTGTCCGGCCCTCAGGGTGTCAGTGTGGATGTGGGTGCCACGGTTCAGGCCCTTGAGGACGCTGGGAGGGAGGGAAGCAAACTCAGAACTAGACAAGCCTGGCAGGGTGTGCTAGTTCATCCTGAGGGACGGGAAGGCGTTTGCTGCTACTGAGCCTGCCATGTGCTGAGCTGCCTTTGTGGGGGTCACGCCAGGCTCTGTGGAAGAGGTGCCGTTTGTCAGGTCTTGGGGGGTCCTTGGGCCCCCGAGTCACAGCGGCACACCACCTCTGAGATCAATTGCAGGAGTCTGAGAGTACGCAGTGGCACTGCTGGCGAGGGTCTTAGGAGCCGTGCAAAATAACAGAAAGACTCTTCAAAGGTCACTAGTGTGACAAGTTCAGGGCAGTCTTCTCACACTGGGAAGTCAGGCTTTCCTACTGCCTTGTGCCTTCTCGGGGTGAAGTAAGTCATTTGGGTATTTTTAGAGCTCTGCATCTTAAAAGTGTTCTTCCTCTCCAGACCCATCCCCAAGTTCATGTGCACCTGTGTGCTTGTGAAGGTGGGGTCGTCCCTGTGGCAAGCCAGGATTCTTTGCAGGCTGGTGGCCCCTGTTGGTTGGGCCCATTGCAGGCAAATTCTTTTGCCTTTGTTTTTTCTTTTTAAAAAATATTTAAATTTATTCTTTAACTGAGACATGAAGACATAAAAATTGTACATATAATGAGGTAATTCAATACACATATACATGGTGTAATGTTTAAGAGAGTGATGGCTCATGTTTAGTCATTTTGTTTATCTCCCCTGGCTTTATCTTCTTGGCCTCTTCCTGTGCCCTTCCCACCAGGTTAAATCTCTCTCTCTCCTTGTTTTTTGTTTGTGTTTTTTTCCTTGGTATAGGGGCTCTTTACCATTGAGCTATGTTCCCTGGCCCCCCCTTTTTTTTTTTTAATTTTAAATTTGGGACAGTCTCTTGCTAAGTTGCAGAGGCCAACTTTGAACTTGTGATCCTCCTGCCTCAGCCTACCAAGTTGCTGGGAGTAGAGGCGGTTTATATTTCTCTCTTCAAATATGTATCATGTTTGTGAAGAAATTTCAAAATACTGTCTTCCGGCTTTTTGAAATGTGCGTGTCATTGCTACCATCTATTGTCCTGCCATATAGTGGCCCGACCTTCTGGCTCCAGCTGGCCATTTCTGGTGTTGGTCGTGCAGCAGCTCCGCTGATGCTGGGGTGTGCTGTAAACACAGCACCTTGGGAGCCTGCTCCTTCTGGGTGGTTTGCGTCTTAGTGCCAGGTGACTTAGCTGGGGGCAGGTCTAAGGATGGTCCTTTAACTGGAGAGCCCTGAAGGCTGAGTCCTTCTGATCCCCTTTGTACAGCTTTTGTCCCTAGCTAAGAGGGTGTGCACAGGCTCTCCAGAAACCAAACCATTTCAGGGGTAAACCAGAGGTCACGCTGGTCCAAACTGGCCTCTTCTCAGAGAACTGAGTTCTTCAGGACACAGCCTGTGGTTGAGAAGTGAGATGGAAACAGTTGGCTTTTGCTACGGGTTGTGACGCAGGGACGTGTGTACAGGTGCACAAGTTACGTGATTGGCTTGTGGATGAGAGTGATGGGTCATGTTTAGTCACTTTGTTTATCGCCCCCGGTTTTATCTTCATGCCCTCTTCCTGTGCCCTTCCCACCCTGCCCCGCTCCCAGAGTTCAACTCCACATCACTCTTCTGGTGATTGTGTCAGCGTCTGGGGAACACCGTGATCCTGGGACTTTTTGATCTCCTCATTGTATTGGGTAGGCTGGGTCTGGACAAAGGTTTGCAGGGTTAGTCAGGTACATGTGAACTCCTGTTTGCCTTGCCCTAGTGCAGGTGCAGTGACTCTGGGTCATCTGGGGTCAGTTGTCAACACTGCAAGCTGAGCCACAGCTTGGTCTTGAGTACATAGGCCAAGGTATTGGCCAATCTGTGGGTTTTCCCTGGGAGCAGCTTGGGTCTGTGTGCATCCAGGCTTTGCGGGGTTTAGCCTCCTGGGTCTTTGGTCGTGTGAAGAAGGCTGTTTGTTGGTTTTGCTTAAGGTTTTCAGAGCCTTTATGATGTTTGTGAAGCCGCACAGTACTGCGTGGACTTTGGGATGTGGTGGCTTGTGTAATGAGATTTGAGGACTAGGGTGTAGCTTCATGTCAGAGGGCGTATTAGCATGGGTTTGATCCCCAGCGCCTCAAAAAAGAAATTCCTGTGGTGTGATTGCAAACTCTGAAAGGTCACGTCACACCCCAGTGGCCACAGAAGTCCCCACCCCATCTACCTGAAACCCACACCACCAAGTTCTGTGTCCCTGACAGTGGCCTCACCATCTTCCTGGTCCCCAAAGCTCCCAGGACAAAAGACACATTGTCCTTTTCCCTCTTCATCCTGGGTCTCTTGCCACTATCAAGTCCTATCATTTTGGGCCTTCAGGTCTCTTTTATGACTGTGGTCCTCTTGTAGACCTCTGTCACTTCCTGCTTCCCTGGCCTCCTCGAGGCCATAGTTCTCCCTCTCCACTCCTCCCTACCACTTCCCAAGATCTGTCCATGGTACCACTGCCCAGTTGATCTTGAAGGCCTGCTTTGATCACCCCTGCTTCAAGAATTTTTTTGGGGGGGGGCGGTGGTGCTGCTGTTGCCTCAGGCAGGCTAGGCACGTGCTCTGCCACTGAGCTGCACCCTAGCCCTGCATGGGATTTAAAATCTGTCTTGTCGCCTGGTAATGGGGTGTGTGTCTCGCCACCTGGTAATGGGGTGTGTGGTTTCTCTCCTCTGTCACAGTGGCGTATATAATACAATTCTAATGAAAATAAACAAAGAGGGACTGGGGTTGTGGCTCAGTGGTGGAGTGCTTGCCTAGCATGTGTAAGTCCTGGGTTCGATCCTCGGCACCACATAAAAATAAATAAATAAAATAAAGGTATTGTGCCCAGCTACAACTAAAAAATGAATATTAAAAAAAAAGAAAGAAAATAAACAAAGAGGTCCAGGCTAACCTTCAAGGGTCAGCTGTACATCAGGTCCTGGGCTGGGGGTTTCTGTCTCGTGTGGTCATAACATATGGGGATAGTTGGCGATGGGACTGAGGCCAACTGACAGTAATGTGCCCAGGGTCCCTTGGTGTGTTGGTGGCAGGGCTGGGTCAACTTAGAAGGCTCAGGTTCTTTCATGGCTCCACTGAATGGTAAGTTTATTGAATTTTTAGTTCCACGCTCTCCCTTGCAAAAACAAAAACCATGAAAAGTACTAGAAACCAAGAGCTAATAACTGATTTTTTTTTTTTTTTTTTGGTACCAGGGATTGACCCAGGGGCACTTGGCCACTGAGCCACATCCACAGCCCTGTTTTGTTTTTTTATTTAGGGTCTCACTGAGTGGCCTCACACCTTGCTTTTGCTGAGGCTGGCTTTGAACTTGGAGTCCTCCTGCCTCAGCTGGAGGGGTCACAGGCGTGCACCACCACACCCAGCAAGAGCTCATAATTGAGAGAAGGACCCTGGGAGGTAAGTAATTGTACCAGGAAACAGACAAGGGAGGCCGTTGTGATCAAGCACAAAATTCAGCTCAGTGCTTCCTAGAAGTCGAGGCAGAGGAGCATGGGCTTTTACTGTGAATGAACCAAAGAACATTCCAGAAGCAGTTCTATTGAGCAGCAGAATCACTTTTCTTGGGCTTTTATGAAGGGTTATTGAATGAAGCCCTGGGCAGCAGCCCTGTGCTCAGCGAGTGTTTGCAGAGCCTCTCTAAGGTGCTGGGACTGTACTGTGCGTGGACAAGGCCAACAAGGTGAAAGAAGGTGGCACAGGCCTGGGTGGAGGGACCCTTCTAAAGAAGGAGGAGTGGTGCCCCCAGGGAGCCCTTCCTAGGACCCATCCAGGCACCGGCTCAGGGCTCAGGAGTAATACAGCAGGGGCAGAGCTCCAGGGATGGGAGCAAGGGAATGAAGCAGAAGGACACATTGTAGCAGGCAGAGATAAAGCTTAGGGATCTGGGACTGGGGATAACAAGAGATGCTCTGCCTGAGTGGGAGGCGTGAGTCCTAAGTGGAGGTACTGAGTGCTTAGTCCCTCCCACAGCAGTGTCCTGCCATTTTGCTCTGCCAGGAGAAAAGTCTGGCTTGCCTTTCTGTCCCTTAGTGGGGACCATACCATGGAGCCTGGAGTAGGGGTCAGTGGCTCCGGTCTGGGATATCTTGTTCAGTATTCAGCACATGTGAGCATTGAGTGCCCGCGCTGCGCTGGACCTGAGAGAGGCGAGAGCGCTGGCTACGCAGCAGCCTCTCACGTGTCCTTCTCTAGCAATTATTTATTTTAAACAATACTGTCATCTGACAGTAGGGCAGGCTATCAGCTGTCATTGAAGGAGGTAGCATCTGTCTCTGACTCTGCCTTGTTCTAAAAAGGTTTTGAAGAATGATTGACAGAATAGATCAGTGCTGGTTGGTCTGAGTTTGAATCATGCTTCACCGTGCATCAGTTTCCTGTGTTGGGCAAGGGTTTTTAAATATTCTTTTTGGTAGTATTGAAGATTGAACCCAAGGCCACTTCACTGAGCTACATCCTTAGACCTTCTTGTTTTATATTTTGAGACAGGCTCTTGCTAAGTTGCCAAAGTGGGTCTCCATCTTGGGCAGGGTATTTCACCTTTGTGATAAGGACTTCCCTATACCTCAGAGGGCTGGGGGGTCTGTGTGTGGTCTCCTTATGCTGGGATTTAAATCTAGGGCCTCGTGCCCTTAGAGTATAATAAGGGGGAACTGAAATAGTAGAATATCATAGCAGGTACTTAATATATGTTGTCATTACGATTTACATTTATTTAGAAGAAAATGAACGGAGGAGTCGGTCCAGGAGGTGTGGAGTGATTGAGGAGGACACTGGGGTGAGGTGGGACCTGGCTGTCAAGGCCCTGTGGATTTGCTTGGTTTCCTGATGTCCATGGCAGGCAGGGGAGGGCATGCCCTCATTTTCACTCTGTCCATCAGTTAAAGACAAATCAGGAATGGGCATGTTTACATCAGCTTTTTCATCACTGTGACCAGAATTCTGACAAGAACAACTTAGAGGAGAAAAAGTTTATTTGTGGCTCATGATTTCAGAGATCTCAGTCCATAGAGGATGGACTCCACTGCTCTGGGCCCATGGTGAGGCCGAACCTCATGGGGGAAGGACCCAGGGAGGAAACCGCTTATCTTGTGGCAGAGTCAGAAAGCAGAGAGGAGAGAGAGAAAGAAGCTGTGGGGAAAAAACTTCCAGGGTACCCTCAGGGACCCACCTGCCCAGCCATGCCCCACTGCCCACAGTCTCCCCCAGCCAGCCGGTCAAACCAGGATAGACTGAAGAGGTCACTGCTCTCCCAATCCAGTCATTTCACCTCTGAATGTTCCTGCATTAACAGGAACTTTTAGGGGACACCCCATATCCAGACCACACAGGCAGTGACTGCTGATGACTGTGAGGTTTCTTTTTTGGGGTGCTGAACTAGTTCTGGAGTTAGATATTGCTGATGTTGCATAATTGGTGAATAGGCTGAAAACCACTGGATAGCACACTTGAAAAAAATTTTTTTAGACATTGTTGGACTTTTATTTTATTCATATATTTGTATGTGGTGCTAAGAATCTAAGCCAGTGACCCACACATGCTAGGCAAGTGCTCTACCACTGAGCCACAACCCCAGCCCCTGGATAGCACATTTTAAAATGGTGAGTTTTATGGCTTGTGAGTTCTATCTCAGTGTTTTTAAATCGGGTTTATAGGTCACAGGCTCTGCCCCCAGCTGCACAATCTTGACCAAGCCCTGCACACCTGCAGCAGGCTCGTTCATGCTCATGGGGTGCTTCTGTGCTCGTTTGTTGCTGGGCCCTCTTGGGGTAGACCGTGGGTGACGGCCTGTGAAATTCAGGGCTGGGCTTCCCACAGCTGTTCCCACACAGAGGTCCTGGAGGTGATGCACTGAGACCGTTGAATGACAAGAAAGCAGCTGCTTGAAGTGAGCCACTTCTGGAGGCAGCAGAGGGACCCACTGTCCATTCTGCTGGACAGTGCATACGGCGTGAGGTCCCTGGGATGTGGGAGAGTGCTCAGGGGACTTTCACCTTGTCCTGTGCAGCTGTGGTGGAGATGGGATTCAGGTGTTCTTTTCCAAAGGTTCCTGTATTAGAGGCTTGGTCCCTGGGTGGCCATGTTGGGAGGTGGTGGCATCTTTAAGATGGATCCTAATAGGGGGCTCCTAGGTCAACTGGGAGTGTGCCTCCAAAGAGTCTGTGGGACCCCAACTCTCTCCTGCTTCCTGTCTGAGATGAGGTCTCCTCCTCACTCGTGTGCTCCTCTCCTGCCATCTGCCCTGAGGTCCTGCCCAGAGCCGAGCTGCTGCTGGCCTCATGTCCTTCAATCCCCAGAAGTTCAGAGCTAATAAGCCTTTTTTCTTATAAAGTTAGCAAGCCTCAAGTTTGTCACTGTAATAATAGTGGGAAAAGGGCTGATACATGGGGTCTGGAGGAGTTTCCTCCCAGCCCCTCATCCGGGTGTTCTGTGGGATATGGTGGGTGTCTTTTTGAACTGGAAGCCACAGCAGGTGCAGTGGAACTGTGGCTTCCAGGTCCCCACAGCTTGCTTCAGCCAAGTAACCGCTCTCTCGGCAGTGTCCCTCTGTTGGGGCATTAAGCCAGCAGCTGCAAGGAGCATCTTTTTTTTTTTTTTTAATTTTTAGGTGGACACAATATCTTTATTTTACATTTATGTAGTGCTGAGGATCGAACCAAGTGCCTCGTGCATGCCAGGCGAGCGCGCTACCACTGAGCCACAACCCCAGCCCTTGAAAGGAGCATCTTTTCGCTAGAGGACATTGTCTTCCTCCCTCAAAAGAGAGTATGATCGAGGCAGTAAGCTGGCTTGGATGGCGGTTTGCTATTGATTAGCCTCGTCAGCCATTAATGAGTGTGGAGGCTTTTATAAACACCCGGAGGTAGTCCTCTGTCCTGTGGCAGCGGGAGCTCGTTATTAACTGATGTGTTCATGTTGCAGTATTGAAACAAGTCTTTCCAGCAGCAGGTCACAGGGCTGCCCTAGAGCTGGTGCGTGGCACACATTGGCTTGACCACAGCCTGCCATGCAGAGCAGTGGCCTAACATCACGGCACATGGGGCTGGGAGGGGTTGAATGAGCAGCATCTGAGGTCCCAGTTCAGTGGTCTTCTGGCCCGGCCCCTTGGTAAGGTCTGGACCTGGTCTTCTTGCAACAGTGCCATGAACTCCTGGTAGCAGGGGAGGCTGGAGCCCCTTGCTGGAGCTGCCTCCGGCCCAGCGGTCCTCCCTGGCCCAGGAGAAGCTCATGTTTTGCTAATGACACAGCCTGCTGCTGCCTCCCCTGGGGTGACAGTAGCCAGCATGAGAACCACTGGGGCCATATAGGCCAGGATGTGGGTCACCTCTTTCTGTCTTGGGTGGCAGATGATAGCTAGGGTCGCAGCAGATTTGTCACAGAGTGTCCCACAAGGTCCTTGTGTCTTGTCCTGGGAGTGGCTTGCTCTGGGCCGGTGTCTCTCTCCTGCAATTCTTTCTTCTTCTTCTTTTTTTTTTTTTTTTCGTATCAGGGATTGAATCCAGAGGCACTTAACCACTGAGCCACATCCCCAGCCTTTTAAAAAATATTTTATTTACAGACAAAGTCTTACTGAGTTGCTTAGGGCCTCGCTAAATTGCTGAGGCTGGCTTTGAACTTGTGATCCTCCTGCCTCAGCCTCCTGAGCAGCTGGGATTACAGGCACATGCCACCATTCCTGGCTCTCCTGCAATTCTGAGGGCTTGTGTTTCTGAGAACCCAGGGTCCTAACCCTTGTATCTTAGAGATGACAAGGAATCCAGATCACCAGGCATTTATGGAACACTTGTCTGGGTAAATCCTCACTTGAGCAGTGAAGCAGACCGTGCAGGGAACTGGGAAGCCCTTGCAGAAACTTGCAAGAGAGCGTGAAGGTTTTCTTTGTATTTCTCACCAAAGCCTCCCTAGTGCTACCATCTCGCATGATCCTACTAAAATGAACAGGAACAAGAAGTTAAGCATTGGTCAGGTGTAATCAACTGAGTCAGGCGCTGGCAGACTTGTTTTGTAAAGGGCCAGACAATGAATACGGGGCCCTGCGAGCCAAAAGGTCCTCGACAGCTACTCACCTGTTGTTTTTGCAGGAAAGCAGCCTAGACAGTGTGTGACCGAGGAGGTATGGCTAGTCCCAGGGGAACTGGCGATGGCACTAGTCCATGGGCTTGACCCATAGGCCGGTTCTGCCGGGCCCTGAGCTAGACTATGTGTGTGACTGGAACTTCACCAGTGCTCTTGCTGACGCCCCCTCTGCTCCAGGACCCACTTGGCGTGTACTCGCAGTCTCTGGCTTCTGACAGTTCCCTTGCCTTTCACAGCCGTGATGCTTTTGGAGGGCGCAGGTCAGTTATTTTATAGACTGTCGCTCGATTCGAGTTTGTCTTAGATTTTCTCACGAGTGGAATGAGGCGATGGGTTTGTGGCAAGAATACCATAAAGCAAGGCCGTAGCGCAGGGTACGGGACCAGCGGGCGGGTGGTCTTTACCCGGATCTCCTGGCTGGATTGGTGTCTGCAGTGTTTCCCCCGCACAGTAGCTCTTTTCCCCTTGGTGGTTAGTAGGTGTCTCGGAGCAGATGCTCTGAGATGGTGCAGATCCTGGTTTGTTCCCTGAGTTGTTTAGCACTTCCATGGACGGATCCTGTGTGTCGGTTTATACTGTGACATCTCATAGTAATTCTCTTGTTTCCCTCTTTCCAAGAACTGTCTCTTTCTCTTATTAATTGATTTGATTATTAATTTATATCTGTATGGACTCAGGTTTTTTCCTTATGGTTAAAAATCCCATATTCCACCAGCGATGAACAGTTCACAGGGGAAAAAAAGGAAATAGTTTTATTTCCAATAGATTAAATCCAAAAGCAAGGAGGTGTGAAGCTTCTACACTGAACTGTAAAACACGGCTGAAAGCACTTGGAGACTCCCCAGTGAGCGGAGTGACCTGGCATGTTCGTGGGTGGGAGGGCGACGTTGCTGGTGCTGCAGGGTCAGGCAGTGACTCCTTGCTTGCAGCCTTTCTGTTCCATGTGGCGGAGGAGTTCTGGGGCTATAGTGGTGGTGCTGGCCCGATTTGAAAGTGCTTAAATGCTGCTTGATTGTACACTTTAACACGGTGAGCTGTGTATAGCAAAACAGGTAGCTTAGCAATGAATTGCCACCACTGCCCCGGTGGGTGACGTCATGGTGCACTTAGTGGCTCTGACTTTCAGCTTTAGCATTTAGGAGTGTCTTGGCGTTGCCTCAGGGTCCTTTCTCCAGCCTCACATTTTCTCGAATAATTTTTTAAGTATTTTTTTTTTAGTTGTTGATGGACCTTTATTTCATTTATTTATATGAGGTGCTGAGAATTGAACCCAGTGCCCACACATGCCGGGTAGGTGCACTACCGCTGAGCCCCAGCCCCAGCCCTCTTGGACATTTCTTCAGCCCAGGGATCCTAAGGTGATCCAGGCTCTTCATGTCCTGGACTCACCCATTTCCGAGTCTGGATGAGCCAGAGGGCTCAGGGAGGGCTCCCGGATGGAAGGGCACGGAGGGCCAGCGATGGAGAGAGAGGTAGGGGTAAGCAGACGTAGGCCTGCCGGAAAATGGGTCATGGCCTTGAAAAGAAAAGGAACTCAAACATTGCTCCCTGTGGCTTCTGGCTGGTCTCACCTTCCTGCAGCCACTTCCTATCTACAGAGGGGCAGGCCATTACCCGTAACTGCCAGGGGTTGCTGAGAGGTGCTGTGGCATGCGGCTATGACACACAGTAGGTGCTCCGAGGCCATGGGATTCCTGCTCCCTCCCTGCTTTTCTCAGGGCAGAAGCAGATGAAAAATAAGCAGTGTCAGCCCGGTGCAGTGGCGCACACTGGTCATCCAGCTGCTGGGGAGGCCGAGGCAGGAGGATCACGAGTTCAAAGCCAGCCTCAGCAAAAGTGAGGTGCTAAGCAACTCAGTGAGACCCTGTCTCTAAATAAAATACAAAATAGGGCTGGGGATGTAGCTCAGTGGTCAAGTGTCCCTGAGTTCAATCCTGGTGCCCCCTGTCCCTGGCCAAAAGAAAAAAAGAAAAATCAGTGTCACCTCACCCCACCTTAGGCGATCCTCCTGCCTCAGCCTCCTGAGTAGCGGGATCACACATGAGTGCTTCCACGCCCAGCCCAACTCATTTGTATAGGACCTGGACACCCAAACCAGAGAACTTCAGACCAACGAGCCCAGGCGCGTACATGCAGAAGTGCTGTCGAACATGAGCCAAGTGAACCCAGCACGGATGTGAAGGGACCCTGCACCACCAGCCGTGGTGTTCACCCAGGAGCGCAGGACTGCTCCAGCACTCAGCAGTCGGGAACTCGCCACATCGACACAAGAAGAGGCACCCGACAAACCCAACCTGCACTCATGCAGGAATGCTCGGTGACCAGGAGAGAGGAGGTCACAACACTGTGAGCACAGCCACCGCCCCCAGCGCCTCGGGGTGCCGTGGGGACTAATAAATTTAAGAACCTGAGGTGCTCACAACGGTGCCCGGCACAGGGCAAATGCAAACAGACTATTGACAAAGTGAAAAGGTGGCTGTGACCACAGCAAACATGACACACTTAGTAATAAACGAACTTATTTAATATAAGAAAGAAATGTAGCTGCAGTGAGTACTGCTGGGACTGCCCCTGAAAATCCTGAGATTAGAAGCAAAGAAAAGCGCAGTTCAGTACCCAGCTAGGAAAAGGGACGGCCAGCTGCCACGCAGTGACAGCGAGGTGGCCCACTGTGCAGATGCCCCATCCCCAGGGAAGGCTCCTCTCTGCTTCCTTTCGTGCCCACAGTGCTTGCTTACGTTACAGCCTTTCTTCCATCTGACGGCAGTGCCAGCGTCCCCTCGGCCACACTGTGTCTACACGGCACCCTCCACCTCAAACCAAGCCTAGCCTGCATTTAGTTGATCAAAAATGGTTTAATAGCTGGGCGCTGTGGCACACACCTGTAATCCCAGGGGCACAGGAGGCTGAGATGGGAGGATCACAAATTCAAAGCCAGCCTCAGCCTTGGCGAGGTCCTAAGCAACTGAGTGAACCCCTGTCTCCAAATAAAATACAAAATAGGGCTGGGGATGTGGCTCAGTGGTCAAGTACCCCTGAGTTCAATCTCTGGTACCCGCTCCCCGCCAAAAAATGGTTTAATAGAAGAAGGATAAGAAAATAATGAAGCAAATAATGGCACATAAGCCAGTAGACCACCTGTGTAGCCAAAGAAGATTTCGTTAATGTGTGTGTCTGTGTTCAGTGCTTATGTATGGGAGGGAAATGGAGAATTCCCAGGGGAAGATAGCCCCAGGAGAATGAGATTCTGGTCCAAATTTTTGTCCTCTAACCTATGACACAGAGGCAGAGTGAGGCTTGGCCTGGTGAGCTCCCTGGGGTGCAGGGCGGGGGGTGGTGGTGGTGATGGACCCTCCTCAGCTGGAAGGGCGAAGGCCAGGAGGCCGCACTCCTTTCTGCCCTGAGGTTGGTGAGGGCATCAGGCCGAGGGAGCGTCTGCTGGCAAGGGGTGGTCGGTTCTGGAGAGCAGGCGTGGGCTATGCTCACTCACCCCTGGGGCTCCCCGTGAGAGCCAGCCCAGCTCCATGTGGAACGCAGCCTGTTTGGGGACCAGTTTTTGAGCCGAAAGTCACTCTCCCCACAGTCTTTTTGGGGCTGGTCTGGACCCCCCTGTCTGTGCCTTTCAAAGGAGATCCAGGAGTTAGCATTTGAGTCTTTTAAGACTTGGGGTCTTCCTTTGCATTGTCCCCCTGAGCCACTTGAGTAGGTGAGCACCCACAGCACCCTGCACCCCAGGACTCGGGCTGCGGCTCTTCACCTAGCCCTGTCGCATCTCCTTGCCATGGCTCCTTCTGTTTTCAGATGCCTTTGTCAGGAAGGGCTTGTGGGGGACACGGGAGGCCCCCTACTTCCACCCAGAGCAGAGCCTCCCCGTCCCCACCCAGCCTCCAAGTCCCTTGGGTTGTGTGAGACACAGGTGTGTTCCCTGCAGCATTCATGGAGGTGCCTCAGAGCAGGAACTCCTGCGGCCCCTGTGAAGTGTTTTGTGTCAAAAATTGCCTGAGCCGCCTCTGCCTGGTGTCACTGAATCATGACTATGACAAGCCTGGAGCCTGTGGCTGAGGCCTGGGGAGCTGGGGGTTGAACCCCTGGAGCTCAAGGTCCCAGAAGTGCAGGGTCAGCCCCTCGGGGCTCAGTCAGCTGGTATGGCGCCTGGGGCTGCTTCTGCCGAGTCATGCCTTCTCAGCCCTCCACGGCTGCCTTCCCCCTCCATACCTTCCCCCCTTGCGTCAGACACAGGCCCGTCATGTGTTTCCAAATTAAGCCCTGTTATGTGGGGGAAAGGCCATCCGCAGGAAGTGCTGGGCTGGGGATGGACCAAGGCAGGGAGCCCTCGAGGCCACCTTGGTAAGCCTCCGTGGCTGTCCTGGTGTTCAGGTGCCAGCACCATCTACAGCGTCCCCTTCCTGTGGAGCCTTCTACTCATACCACCTCCCCACCCCTGGTGTCCCCAGCTGCTCATGGCCCGAGGACCTCAGGTTGGTGTTTGGGGCTCCTGGCCTGCTTGTGGTCCCATTTTAAAGCTCACTCCGTCCCATGGACGATCCTCCCAGCTCCCCGCTGGAGTCACCCAATCCCGTAGGTGCTGCGCTGTGGGCTGCTTCTCCACCTGATGGTGGACCTGGCTGTTCCTCAGGACCCAGCCCCCAGGCCAGCCCTGGTGCCTCCTCCTCAGAGCTGTGCTCTCCCTGCCAGGCCTGAGGGGTGGGGAGCGCCTGGGGTGGGTGGCAGGCTCTCCTGTCCGCATCTGGGCACTGGGTCCAGGATGGAGGAGCCAGGAGGCAGCTCTTCCCCAGGGTGTTTTGCCCTGGAACCTTTCAAGAGCCCTCCAGACCATGTGCTCTGAGAACAGGAGCCTCAACTGCCTTGTGCTCCTGGGATCTTCAGTGCTCTGGGACTCAAGGGCAAGTAACAAAGTGGCCAGTAGGGGAGCTGCAGCCCGTGCTCCAGGAGCGCTGGGTGGCCTTGGGCACACAGGGCCACAGCTTATGAGGCTTTGAGACCCAGCTCCGCACGCCTGAGGGTCAGGAGGCCACCCCTGGTCCCTCTGGCCCTACTCAGAGCCGCCACCCTTGTTCTGTGTACAGTCTGACCGATAGGAGGAGCTGATGTCCTGTCGCAGATTCAAGGCAGAAGATTATAGGGTTCTCACGATGACAAGAGCCATCCCACCACAGGAAAGGGCCAACCCCAAAAGATGTCGGAGTCCAAAAGCCCACGCCTGGGGTGCCCCGTGTTCCCGCCCTGGTTGGGCGCTGAGCATGCTGCAGAGGGAGAATGGCTCAGTGGAGATCTAGGAAGGGCGCCCCCTCAGGAATCTAGAAGGCTGTGTCCAAGGGGAGTAGCTTACTGTAGCCGTTAGAGTTCCAGAGCTGGCGGTGGCCCTTGGTGATCATGCCCACCTCGCACTGTCAGTGGCACACCTAGGCCCAGGGGGACTAAAGCCTGCACTGTACAGCAGGGGCAGCAGGGACCGATGGGCTGCTTCCGCACCTGGCTCTTTTTCACCAGGCATCTTCTGTTACTTGCAACAAGGCCTGCCGGCTTCATGTCAGAGGCCAGGTAATAAGCATTTAGGGTTTACAGGCCAGGGTGAAATATAGGATTTATGGAGGTACTTATATCACAAGAGAAATCAAATTCCATGATATTTGTGTTAACAAAATTCAAATCATAACATTGAGCACGATTTTTTAATGTAGGTCTCCTAATAAGAAGAGTGGAATTACTTGTGTAGGGATGACATTTTGCTGATTTGGGCTCCAGAGTTAGTTTTCCTTGCCATCAGAATCATCTGCAAATACTCCCTTGGCATGATCTGCAGGGGAATTTTACATGTTTTGTCTTAGAGAATGTCTTTCACACTGAGGCTGCCGCCAAATGAGTATGTCAGCCCACGGGCAGATAAATTCTTTCTTTCTTTTTTTTTTTTTTTAATTTTTTAGTTGTACATGGCAGTAGAATGTATTTTTACAGCAGATCACTTGAATGGAGCATGTTAATCACTGGAGTGCAGTGCTGGAGAATTCCACTAAGATCTTCCTTGATATTTGCTCTTTGGAGATTTATTACATTGCAGATCAGTTGCTTCTAGCTGAAGTTTAGGGGAATGCTTCTCAATTTTATAGTTAAATGGATTTTTTAATGTGGGAATTCTCTTTGAAATTGCAGTAAGCTGAAGAACACTGCGGCAACTGTGGGTTGAGCTAAAAAAAATGCAGATTTTTGTGGGAATGGAAATCTCACTTCTTGTTTTACCCAACAGTTCAGGGGTTGTATAAAGCATCTTGACTCAGGGTTTAGATACTGTTCATTTCCCTGAAATGACTACCACAGTGTAAATCTCACATGTAAAAGCTGTTTTGCCTTAGAATCTAGGTAAGCCTCATTAAGAAACCTCAGCTCTAGCAAAAACCAATTCCCTAAACCATTCTTGTTCAGTAACAGTGATTGAAGACAATTCCTATGTATTTTTGGTATAGGAGATTGAATCCAGGGACAATACCATTGAGCTGCATTCCCAGGCCTTATTATTTTTTATTTCGAGACAGGGTCTTACCAAGTTGCTGAGGCTGACTTCCAACTTGTGATCCTCCTGCCTCAGCCTCCCAAGTCCCTGGGATTACAAATGTGTGTGATCATGGTAAAGTCTGGTATAACTATTCTAGATCTATACTGAACTTTTTTGAACAAGAATTGTCTTCTCTGGTGCGGTGGCACACTACACGGCTGCCTGTAGTAGGACAGGTTGGATATTCAGCCTCCACTTCTGAAAGAAATTCATGGAACTGACCATGAGAGTAAATGAGATGGATTATTGGCGCTTTTGGCTCAGTAACTAACAGATTCAAATGCTTTCTGCACAGCCCTGCGGACCAGTGGGTAGTGGGTAAACATAGGCCTTAGTTTCCATGGGCTTGTCCCACAGCCTTTTCTGCCTCACACATCTTTTTACCATCAGTTAGGAAACATCATAGTCCACCCCAGTTGGGCTGAGCTGGTGTTTTCACCACTCCTTTGACAGTGTTTTGCTTGCAGCTGTTAACGTGGATTCCTTAGTCGTGCCACCTCGGTGTGATTCTTAGAGAACCGAGCAGTACTGGCAGTGTCTTTAGAGTCTTTAAGAGCCAAGGAACGGTGACGCTTGCTGTCTTTAGGAGTGCTGTCACAGGAATGTGGTGGAAGCCAGCCCTTGGCTGCCACCCAGCAGGGTACCCACCTCGAGGGGCCAGCAGAAGCCAGGTGAAGGCAGTAACCCTCCAGGCCAGGGCCTGTCAGCTGAGGCCCCAAGAGACACTGAAGTTCCATCTGACAGCAGCGAGTTGCCGCCCTCCTTGCCCACCAGCAGGGCACCAGAGGCCTGCTAAAGGAATTAAGGTCCACCGTCCACCATGTTCAAAATGTCCAGGATGCAATTTTTAAAAATCACCTACTGTGCCACGAAACAGGAAAACCTCCACTTGAAGGACCCCCGCATCAAAAGGCCACAGGCAGCATGAAGAACCAAACAGACGCTGGGACTGAGGAACACGACAGGCAAGATGGAACTCTCTGGAAGGCGCCCTGGCAGGACGGGGAAGACAGGGAAGGGTTTGCATCTTGGGAACTCTAAGATCTGGCAGAAGAAAGTACTCAGTCAGCACCACAAGGACAAACCAGAGTGGGTGAGAGGGGGGAGAGAGGCTCAGGTCTTGTGGGACCAGGAACAAAATGTCCAACCTTCATGCCACTGTCCCCGAGGAGAGGAGAGAGAGGGCCGGCTGAAAAGGTCCCCTGATTTGGCAGGGTGGAAACTGAGAATCAAGAAGCTTCGTGGACCCCACCTCAGCCTCTCAGTTTGGGTGATAAACGTAGAGACAGTCCCGCCCCAGGGGGACACCATGCGCCCTTTTGGGCGCCTAGGCGGCTGGTTGCCTAGGAGGGGTCTTCCCCTGGTGGCGCTCTCTGGAGGTGGAGCTACTGGGCACCTGTGGGGTTAGTTTCCTGGAGGGTTTCTGAGTCTTGCAGCTTAAAACCCTGGCAAGGGTCTGTGAGTGTTGAGAGCCACAGCCGAGTCGGGATGACGCATGGCATTTTTGCCAGAAGTAGTGGTTGAGAGGTGACGCCAGCGAGCCATTAAGATGATGACTTTCGAGTTCTCGCGGAGTTCCCATTGAGTTCCCGGTTGAGCTCTCGCCGGGATTCCTGAAGAGTTCACGTTGGTTGGTGAAGTTCTGGTGGTGGGAGTTCCGGTTGGTGTGTGGTGTGTTCCTGGAGGAGCCGCATGGGTGGCGTTCGGGAGAGTTCCTGGGGAGCATGTGTGGAGTGTGCTGGTGGAGTTCAGAAATAAAGTTTGTTCCTGCTTGAGTGGCTCGTGATTTGTGCCCAGCCAGACTGCGGCATTTGAGCCTGGACAACCCTGTTCCCCTGTAGCGGGGAGGTGGAGGCCAGGAAGCTGGGAGTCCACTGGGATCTCAGCTGGGCCACTCGGTTTCTTGCTTTCTCCTTCCTTCCCCCTTTCCTCCCTCACTACTTTGCTTGGTGACTGACTCATCCTGGGTCGGTGCCGGGCTGGTGCTCCCGGAGGGGACCTCTGCTCCCTCCCGCTCTGGCCATGTAGGTCCTTTCAGAAACTGGAAAAGCTCCTGCCAGTGTCCCCTGCCTGGAGTGGTCAGGGATTTTTCTGGCCACCATGCTCTGCAGTGTACTTGACTGAGTTGCTGCCCTTTGCTAGGTTGGTGCAAACTGGCCAGCTTTGGAGATTGGAGGAAGAGTGGTCAAGTGCTCATGTGCAGGGCCTGCAGGGTCTGAGACCACGATTCAGCCTCCTAGAGATGAGAAGTGTTCAGGGAAAAAGTAACAATATGACAAAAACAGTTCAGACAAAATACATAGTGTAAGTAACGACTGTGTGTAGCATTTATCTTGTACATTTGTATAGCAGCTACATAGGTATTACAAACATTCTGAAATGACTTTAAAGTACACTTTAAAGGAGGATATGAGAAGGCAAATACTACACCATTTTATATAAGAGACTGGAGCATCAAGAGGATCCCACAGGGGCTCCTGGAAGCCATTCCCCTTGAATACCAAAGAACAGCTGTATAGTTTTTTCTCTTCTCTGTATGCTTGTTGTTTTTTGATAAAATGCAAACTTTTGGGTGGAGTGCCAACTTACAAGATCACACCAGACTTCAGTGTTCTGGGCCGGGGAGGCCTGTGTGGCTGGTCTTTGCCTTATGCCTTTTTCTGTGCCCAGATTCACAGATAAGAACATGGGACCTGCTGTAGGGAAGGGATTTGTCCAGGTCCCAGCAGCTGGTGGCAGTGCTGTGGCCGGAGTCTGGTCTAGTCAGGAAGTTACTCTAACCTTATTTTTACCTTTCTTTCTGTTTTTGCTGTTGCTGACAGGGCTATGTTAGGCCAAGAGCCCTGTTTTCCTTTCTGTTGAGGGTGGAAAGCAGTAAATCAGACCAAAGACCATACCAGGGCAGAGGATGGCACAGGCAGGGCTCCGAGTCTCCTTGGAGCTCCTGTGGGGACCTCAGACTGACTGTCTCGTGATTACTCTTGGAAGGCAGTCATCAGTCATGACAATCAGAATTTTCCTATCAAAACATTTCATACCGGGGGAGTGGGGATGTGGCTTAGTGGTTAAGAGCTTGCCTAATCCTATGAGGTCCTGCATTCAATCCCCAGCACTGCAAAAAATAAAAATAAAAAATTTCACACCGTGGAGGTGGTTCTCAAACTGGCGCCCCCTGGGCACCAGAGCAAACTTGGAGGTATCCAGTTTTCCAGCGCAGTGGGTCTGCCCTGTGGGCCTCCCCGTGCAGTAGCAGCTGGGTGGGGCTGTGGGTCAGTGCAGAATCATGCTGTCATCCTTGTCATGACTGAGCTTCTGGCCGGCTCTTCAGTAATGGTGTGGACCTCACTGCCGCCCACTTCCCTTGGCTTAGGGGTTGCCATGGAAACTGCTGATACCTGCGGCTCATGACCAAGGGAGTCTGGAAACGTTTGTCCTAGAGGACCTGCAGGTGGGCATGGTGGAGCCTAGCATGGCTCCTACACCTCCACGTCTCACGTTCCTGGTTCTTGGGGATCCGTGTTCTGTGTGTTCTGATGTGTTCCTTGTTCCCGTCATTCGACACTTCCCGAGCCGCAGGTTCTGTGCAGGGAGAGTGGTTGCTGGGGACGGCCAGCGCAGCCGAGCTCTGCAGAGTGAGTCACAGCCAGCGCAAGGTCAGCATGAGGCCAGGGCGCTGGGGGGCGTTGGTGCTTCAGTGGGAGAATGTGGCGTGCGTGACCTGACCTGAGAGTGTGTTCGTGGCCTCGACTCCCTGGCACATGGCCGCGTGTGTGCTTAGTGATAGGTACGGGATTGGGGACACTCCTCCAGCTTGCCTGCCTTCCTGTCAGCCTGCCAGTGCCTCCTGCCTTCCCTGTGCCAGGCAGGATGCGAGATGCCCCTCTTCCCTCAGGAAGCTCTTGCGGCAGGGAGAGATGGTTTCCAGACACATTGCCTGGGTTGACCGGCAGTGGACACAGCTCTCTGCTGGAAGCTGGGGCTCCTAGTTTGCAGCTTAGGGAAGTGCTGACCCCTGGGAGCCTCCAATTCCCCATCTGTCTCCAGGGCCTTGCCACCTCCTGTGGCTCTTATCTGTGCAGAGTTGTTCAGGGCCATGGCTGCTGGGAAAGTTTTGTATTCCCTGGAGACTCTGAGCACTGGCGGGGGCCTCGGGACCCCAGCTCCAGCCCTGGCAGCTGCAGGGAGTCAGTCTGTGGACAGTGGGCAGCGCCTGTCACTCTCTCCTGGGTTGCTCACAATTTCCTCTATAGGGTGAGAATCTGTGTTCCCAACTCTGGGCTCAAGGGGCAGCTGCAGAGCACAAGTGTCGGAGGGACCCTAGCCTTTGTTTAGGAGTCATTTGCTCAACAAGTCGACCTTGGGTGCTCACTGAATGCCAGTCTACAAACACAGCAAAGTCCCTGCCTCTGTGGACCTGATGCCCCAGTCAGGAGATAGCCAGGCTGGGAACGCACAGTGGTGGGCAGGGTGGGGGTCCTGAGGGTTGTTTCAAAGGCTGTATGTAGGCAGGCGTTGTCTCTGAGGTGGCTGCCCGAACAGAGGCCTGAAGGGTGTCAGAGCAGACCCTGCGGACAGCGAGAGGAAGGGTTTGGGCCACTTCCACTTACCAGAGGCCCTGAGGTGGAAGGGGGCAGTTGGCTTTTGAGGAAGGGGGAGTGTGGGGGGGTGGGAGTGGCCTAAAGGTGAATGCAGATGGGCTTTGTAGCCACAGGACGAGTTAGATTTCTTTTTCTCCTAAATTAACCCAGGGGCGCTTACATTTAGCCATATCCCCAATTCTTTATATTTTTTATTTTGAGACAGGGTCTCGCTAAGTGACTGAGGCTGGTCTTGAAGTTGCTATCCTCCTGCCTTAGCCTCCTGAGTTTCTGGGATTATAGGCAGCAGGAATTTCGATTTTTACTAGGCATGATGAGAAGCCCTTTGAAGTTGCCTGTCGGTGAGACGGTGTGATCGACTCATATGAATTAATCAGTTGTACTAGGGATGGAATGCTGGGGTGGTCTACCTTTTGTTGTTTCATTTTGAAACAGGGTCTCACTAAGATGATGAGGCTGGCCTCAAACTTGTGATCTTCCTGCCTCAGCCTCCTGAGTCTCTGGGATGATAGGTGTGTGCCACGGGGCCTGTCTTTCTGACTTCCTCTTTGAAGGACCCCTCTGGCTGCTGTGTGGGGAGTGGCCTGGGTAATTATAGGGGTGTAGGTGTCCCGTCATCTTTGCTTCCCAGCACCTCCTCAACTTAGAGACCGCCCGCAGACTGCGCTTCCTCTCTGGGTCCGGCAGTCAGTGTGCTCCTGTGGGGAGACAGTGGGTCAGCTCTGAGGGTGCTTGTCTCCGCTCTCGAAAAATAAGTGGCCTGGGCCATGGGGGAGTTGGAAGACAGCGGTGGCAGGAGGGAGCTGGCCCTTACTTGCTGCTGCCCTTTGGGGGATGCCAGCTGGGGGCTTTCTTGTGCCAGCCTCCGGTCAGGCTCTGAATGTCTGGTGCTTCCTGATCGTTTGGTCCTGAGGCCTCTCAGTCTGGCTTTTTAAAGTTTGACAGAAGGCTCGTGGGCTTAACTGAGCCGCAGACAGGGCTGCTAGACAGACTTGACTAGCACTGAGTAAGTATCAGCTGTTTATGATGCTGAGATATAAACAGGATGCTCTGGGGACGCTCTGAGTTAAATTTGTCCCTGTACGTCAGACATCACCAAGGATAAGGCTGGTTGAGCGCTTGCCCAGCATGCGCGAGGCCCTGGGTTCCATCCCCAGCACTGCACAGAAAGCAAAAGGGTACGTTGGAATGGACTGCAGCCAGGGGGCACCTCTGTTGATGAGAGGCAAGGACCTGGGCCGGGGGCTAGTTCCCGACAGGTGAGGAGGGCAGAGCCCATGCCCAGAACCCTCCGTGCTCTCGTGGCTGGGCCACCTGTGGTTTCCTGCAGGCCAGGGCTGCTGTGGCATGAGGGCGGAAGCCAGCTCCGTCGCCTGTGTTGCTGAGGTATGGCCCAGGCATTTCTGAGTTGTGGCGAAGCAGCCACGTGGTCATGGGCGATGGCAGAATGGAAGGACACAGATTCCAGAGCTGCGACCCCTAACTGGAAGGGACAGACGCGGCTGCCGAGGGGTGGGACCTCTCATGCTGGCCTGGGTTGACTCCTTCAGATCCAGCTACCTGCCAGCTGTCCGTGCATCTGTCTGGTGCTAGGTTGGTGAGTTGAGGGTCCCCGAGACCACCTCAGATTCAGCTGAGGTCACCCAATTCACCAGGACTCGTAGAACTCAGAAGCCCTCTGCTCAGGATTGAGGTTTATTACAGCAGAAGGTTGAGACTAAAGTCACCAAGGAAGGGCATGGAGGGCAGTGTCAGGAGAAGCCAGGCCTGGGTTTCCAGTTGGCTTCTCCCAGTGGGGTCACAGGGGACAGCGCTTGGTTCTCCTGGTGCAGTGTGTGACAGCATGTCAGATGGGCTGTGGGCCCAAGTTCACGAGGGGTGGAGGTGTACTCATGCAGCATTCCCTTTCTCACGTTCAGTACAGAATTCATAATAAATCACATGAGCTACTGGAGTAAAGTAGGCTTGTGTTAGTGACGCAGGAGTCCCGCCTGTCTGAGGGGCAAGGCTGAGCGGGTGACTGGCAGGTGAGGTGTACCAGACACACCTCTGACTCACCAGTCCTCTCAGTTCACAATGGTCTTCTTAGGATGGGGTCGTCTGCATTGCCAGCCAGGGCTGCTCCCAGAGCCTGGGAGCCCAGGGTGTTGCTGGGAGTCAGTCCTGTGAACACGCAGGACCCACACTGGGAAGCTTAGGAGTGTCCAGCACTTAATAGTCAGACTGATGCAGTGACTCTAAGTCCCCAGGCGAGCAGGGCCGGGGGCCAGCGTGAACTGAGTGTAAGGCCAGGGTCCTGGGCACGCAGAGATGCTGTCAACAGGCAGGAGGTTCTGGGCCTCGGTTATTTCCCAGAAGTCCTTCAAGGGCCAGTGGTGAAGGCCTACATGCGGAGTTTGGGGCGCTCAGCAGCTAGAGAGGCATTACCATGAAGTGGCCACTTTTTCTTTCGGGTGAAACCAGCCTCAGGGCTGTGTCCTTGTACGGTTAGAGGATGCTGGTGGCTCCGGGAGCCTGTGGCTTCTGTCCTGTGTGCAGCAGGCCCAGTTGCGGCCCCAGCCTTAGCCTGAACTCAGGCAGAGAGTCCATGCTGCAGCCTTCGTGGAGCCTCGCTGAGCAGCCCCCTCTGCCATGGGCGTGAGTCCAGGCCAAGGCCCAGGCCACGGCAGCCAGGTGGGCACTTGGGGGCCTCAGGTGCACCTGCTCCTCCCTGCTGATGTCACCCTTTCTCTCTCCTGACAGTTTTGTGATCAACATGGGGGACTCCGCTGACACCGTCACCGCTGCGCCTGAGGCTGTGGCCGCAGAAGTGTCTCTCTTCAGTGTGACGGACATGATTCTGTTTTCTCTCATCGTGGGTCTGCTTACCTACTGGTTCCTCTTCAGAAAGAAAAAGGAAGAAGTCCCCGAGTTCAACAAAATTTCAACAACGTAAGTGACGCCACTCAGCGTCCCCTTTGTCACTTCTGCTTCCTGGCATTCTCCAGCGCCTCTCAACCTCTAAAGCATCACCCTGCACTTGGGGCCCAGGCTGGCTCAGCCTCTTCCCGAGTATTTGGGGCCCTAGGCCCGCGCCACTCGCTCCGACGGATTTCCCTTTTTAATGATGGAGGCAGGCTTAAGCCTAGAGCCCCGGGGAGTGACAGTGTCAAGCCAACTTGACAAAAGTGGTTTTGTTTATATTTTATTGTTTTGGTTTTTTTCTAACCCTCAACAAAACAACTTTTCCAGAATAAGTAAAAAAAAATGGATTAGTTGAAGAAAAATAGTAAGGACATGATAGGACAGTGTGTAGACGTGAGCAGGGTGGTGTGGGGAGTGCTGCCTGCACCGGCCTCCAGGGCTGCTTTCCGCAGGCCACACTGGAGCAGCCCTGACTTCCAGGCACTGCAGCATCGTCTTGCATGTCTCCCTGGCTGTGTTGAATCCAGTCTCAGACTCTGAGGCCTGAGCCGGGTTTGAGTGGGGAGCTGACAGGCCAGGTCTGTGCTGAGCACACCCAGGGACACAGCCTTGCCTGGGTCCCCGGGTTTGGCAAGGGGCAGGTCTCAGTGCAGCATCTCAGGGTCCCTCGGCTGACCTGCCCAGGTGTGCGGGCGGGTGAGGTGTGTGGGGGGAGGGGGGAGGTGTGCGGGCAGGGTGAGGTGTGTAGGCCCATCCAGGGCTGGGTCCCTCTTTCAATTCAGGCAGCAGCTGTTTTCTTTTGATGGTGCTGGGGTGGGACCCAGGGCCCCATGCAGGCTCGGCATGTGCTCCGCCAATGCGCTGTGCTGCACCCCATCCTGGGGTGCAGCCTTCCTGCCCAGACAAGTTAGGCGTGCACCACTGTAGATGTGTCTGTAGATCAACTCTGCTGCCACTGATGGGGCGTTTGCTTTACATTTGTAAAACGGTCTTCCCTTCCTCAGTGATTCACTGAGCAGATCGGTATCTACTGAGGCCCTGCCCACGGTGTCCCAGACCCTCGCGAGGTTCGTGGCTGCAGCCATGAATGAAGTAGTCCAGTCCTGTCCTGTCAAGCTTACGCTGTCCTGCTGAGCAAACTCTGGGCAAGACGCTCACCCTATCCAGCCTCCGTTTCCTCACCACTGATTGCGGCCTGTAACCCTGCTCCTGACGTGCCCAGGGCTGGGCAGCTAGGGAGCTGGCAGACCCAGGCCTGGAGACAGGATTCTGGGAGGGCCTAGAAGAAAGGAATCCCTTCTGGGTAAGGGATAAGGATCACATCCTGCAGGATAGTAGTGTGGCACCCAGAGGCTGTGAGGACACTATTGGCGGAGGTCAGAGGCATGAAGGGCAGATGGGCTAGAATCCAGCCTCTCCAGCTGGGGCTGGGTCAGGATGCAGTCCTGGTGTGGGACAGAGACAGTGTTTGTGGTGAGAAAGTGTGGGTGTCCTTGGGACAAGGGGACCAGTGTCCAGGCCCTGGCTTCCCACCTGGCCCTCATTTCATTGTCCATAGCTGGAGAGACATGCTGCTGCTCTCTAAGGATGGGGCTGCCTGACTCGGTCCCCAGTACCACCTCCCTGGGCGCTCTTGTTATGTGATTGCTTCTCTCTATTGGATGCTGATCCTGTATTTCCCTGCTCTGGTGAGATTCTCGTCCTGTGCTGTCCTGCAGGTTCTCATCCCTCCTTGTGTCGGGGACCTACCCTGGCCAGGGCCACAGAGAGGAGTCATTTATGGCTTCCAGGTCAAGTTCTGGGCCCTAACGGTGGGCCACTAAAGTTCAAATCCAGACTGTATCACGGTAGCCATGTGACCTTGCCCAGGTACTTGGTCTTTCTCAGTCTGTGTCCTCGCATGCTGTAAACTGGGGTCATGTGCTTTAGGGTTATGAAAATCAAGTGGGCAAGTGCCTCCTCGAGCCCTTGGCCTGGTTCCTGGCCTGTGGTGCACTCTCAGTTTTCATCCCTATTAGTATCACCTCCAACCTTATGAGAGTGTTCATGGAAGGCATCAGCATCCCATTTTACAAATGAGGAAACGAGGTGCTAGTGATGGAGGAGTTTCCCCTAGGGCACCTAACGTGGAAGGAGCAGATTTGGCCTTTGAACCAAGATCTGCAAACCCCACGGCCCCTTCCCTACTGCTGTGCTGTGCCACCTTCAGTCTGTGGAGCTACCCTTCATCTGCCTAGTTCAGATACGAGTACACTGAGATCAGGAGGTCACTTGGCCGATGCCTTGGGCCTCCTACATAACTAGCATCAATGTCCCTGGCTACTCACACTTCCTTGAGCCACAGACACTTCTGCCCCAGCCCAGGCGAGGGGACTGGTGGGGCTTCGTGCGGGGCATGTGTGTGGCCCTGGCCTGTGTCAGGAATTCTCCCCAGGATTTCTGGTGCTTCTGAAAAGGTTTTTAAAATGCCTTTGACACCTGGGAGGCTCTGTGTGACCATGTGAGACCTTTAGATTTGGATATTTAAAAACCACGCAAACGTGGAGTCTCAGCAGCAAGCACTTTGAGGACATTGAGGCAGAGGACATGTCTGTCATCTCCCCTGCTGCCACCTTGAGCCCTAGAATCTGGGGATTCAGGTGGAGCCTCTGGGTCTCCGGTGACTCTCCCCAGTGTTCTGGCCTCCTTGGCCCTCCCCACCAGCCTAGATGTGGCCTTTGGAACCTTAGGAGCCCAGATGCTCTCTCTGTTGCCACTGACCACATGGCTGAGGAAGGTCCACCTGTGAACCTCTGGAGCAGCATCCTGGAGCCAGGAGCACCTGCTCTGCTGTCCCAGTCCAGCATCACTTCAGGAGGCCACTTGGGGTTTGCTCTCAGGGGGCTGGGAGAGTAGCCTTTGCCCTTGACACTCCTCATGGGCAGAGGTCCTGCCCTGAGTCATCCTGTGCAGCTGGGTGGAGCGCCGATGGCGTCATTCCCCTGCCTCTGGTCAAGAGAGAGGGCGAGGAACCTGGGACTCATCTGGTCAGACAGACATTTACATCCTTTGTGTCAGAGCCTTGTGACAGGATGGTCCCTGCCTTCCAGTGTTGTGGGAGGGCAGTTCCATGAGCAGATCATCTGGAGTATGTTGGGATCAGAGGTGCAGGGTCAGGCGACCCAGGCGGTGGGGATGGGTTTTTCTGTTTTGTTTTTTTTTTTTTTGTGGTGCTGGGGGTTGAACCCAGGGCCTTGTGCACTCAAGGCAAGCACTCTACCAGCTGAGCTATGTCCCCAGCCCTGGAGATGGATTTTGACTGTGGACGGGGAAGGCCCTGGAGAGGCGGCAATGTGGGAGCTGAGCCTTGGATAGGGAGTAGGGTTTGGGCACCTGCAGTGTATCCTAGGCACAGGTGGGAGGCTCAGGGTGGCTCATCTGGAGGGGTGCATGGTCAGGATGGCAGGGGCTGGGAAGTGGGAGAAGGGCAGTTGGAGGGACACATGGAGCTGACTACAGAGGGCTGGGGTGAGGACAGAGTTCCATAGAACAGCAGAATGACCTGTGTGGTTTCAGTGACCAGCATAGTGGCCCGCTGGTGCTGCAGGGAGGCAGGTCAGGAGCCATTCCAGGAAGTGGTCGTGTGAGAGGCATTAAGGCCCAGGAGAGGGTCCCTGGGGGGAAGGACAGGGGTCTGGGTGCCGGTGGGCTGCTGGAGCTGGAAGGGCAGGCTGGGCAGGTTTGGGAAGGGGGTCTGAGGGGCAGAATGGGAAGATCTTAGCCCTGGGAGAGAGTGACTGACTAGGCCAGGGATGGAGCCAATCCCAGGTTAAGGAGAGACACCTTCTCCACCCAGGTCCTCCTGGGTGCCAGGGAAGTGCTCCAGCACCAAGTTCCCCATATTCTAGGTGCGCATTCTTTTCCAGATGTGTGCACTGAGGTGTCTTCTCCCCACGCTTCTTGCCCTGTTAGTCTCTTCGGAGCCTTTGGTGATCACAGGTTCTTATTCTTTTCCCCTTGACTTTCAGTGTGAGTTTTAGAGTCAGCTTATTAGTGCCCACCAAAATCCACAAAACTTTTTTAAAAAGCTGCTGGAATTAATTTGTCAGCCTTTTGGTGTGCCCCTTAACCTTACGGTTAATGCTTATGTATGGAGTGTAAAAAATCTCTACAGGACTGGGGTAGAGGGAGTCCAGCCCGTGTGCAGCCCTGTTTGATCCCAGTACTGCAAGAGGAGGAGTCTTATATAGAAGCCATGAAATGTTCTTTGTGTTTTGTGTTTTATTCTAGAAGATTAGTTATGTTAGGGTTTTTTTTTTCTTTTGTTTTTGCAGGGCTGGGGGTAGGACCCCGGTCTCAACACCAGGCAAGTGCTGGGCCCCAGCTTTTACACTCACTTGTGCCATCCAGCTGAGAGCTGAGTACCTAGAGGGGTGTGGCTCTGTGTACTGTCCTAGTAAAGGATGGGGGTATGGCCCTTCTCTCCCCACTAGGTGTCAGCGTCACCCTCCACACAAAGCAGGTGGCTGTGGACGGGTCGGTTCTGGACTCCACTGTGTTCCCCTGATCTGCGGGCTGTCCTCTACCAGCCCCACACCTGCTGTTTTCTGTGATTTGTTCAGTGTCTCATCTTGAGCTCTGCTAGGCAAGTTTTCCTGCATCCTACCCTATTGGCCTCCCCCACTATTGCTGCTTAAATTTTAGAATAATTTGTCAATGTCGACCAAAATCAAATTAAAACACTGCTGGGATTTAGCCAGGATCAGATTGAAGGTATCAACTAATTCTTGGCAGTCAGTGTCTCTTTCACGAGCCCAGGTTGATCCCACCCCCGGCTCACTCTGAACTGTTTATAGTAGCAGTTAAAGGCTTGTAAAAAGGACCAGCGGGGAGCACAGGTCCTGTAATGGTCCTGGCTCTCATACCTGCTCCCTGCCCAGCCACAGGGCTCAGCTGGCTCCTCTGGAGGGAACCTGAGGACAAGCAGGGTGCTGGTTCCCATAGGAGCCCCACGCCCACCCTGAGCCTGCCCTGCTAGAGCGCCCCTCTTGGAGATGGGCATTTGTTCAGAGTGACATCCACTTCCTGTCTGGGTCCCCAGCCTAGCACAGGGCCTCCTGCTGGAGTGGAGCTACCCAGGGAATGGCTGTAGAATTCACAATGCTAAATCTGTGCGTGAGTCTGCCTCCAGGGCAAGCCTGGCCTGCTGGCTGGGTTTGGTTACCCAGTATTGTTTATTAATTTTTAATTAGAACATTACAAAGTCTGGCACATAAAAACCAGAGGGAAAAATCATCAGAAGACCTGGCCACCTGGGCCCAGCTGCGGCCCTGTCTAGAAGGGCCTGCACTCTGGGGTCACCCGTGGCTGTCCCTAGCCAGCCCAGGCTGCTGGGACCCTCTCTGTGGCTCTGGCCCTGAGATCCTCTGCAGAGCCCCCACCTCTGTGCCCTCCCCTGGCACCAGAGGGTGCTTTAAAGAGAAATAATGCTTTTTATTTTGGAATATTTCCAAAAATACCCAGGTACGGAACCCAGGAGAACAAGCCCATGTGACCCCATCACCCAGTCTTATAGCTCCCCAGGCCTGTCTTGTGCACCCCCCCAGATTAGTTTAAAGCAATCCCCAGAAATCATATTTTATCTGAAAATATTTTCCTCTGAAATTCAAGGACTCCCTTTTAAACAGTGCTGTCTGTCCTCTCACACCTAAAGGTCACAGTAATCTCTCCCATCATCTGATCCCCAGCAGCCTCCTGGCTGATTATTGTTTGGGTTTGGCTTTCTGATAGTTTTTGTTTTTTTTTAATTCAGAATCTAATCAAGACCTATGGACTACAGCTGATTAGTGAGTCCTGTCTCTCTGTCTGGGGGTAGGGTGTCCTAAGCTCTAATCGGTAGCTGATAAATCCCCCCCCCCCCAATGTGCAGTGGGTGAGTCTGACCTGAAGGTACTCGTCCCCCCAGGGCTTCCCCAGAGTCCTCTGGCAGTCAGTCCCCACCCAGCCTCTGACAACCATTGATCTCCTTCCTGTTCCTGTACTTCAGCCTCTTCCAGAATGTCGTGGCACTCTGTAGCTTCAGCCTATGTGGCAGCTTTTCCTAACACGGTGGCAGGTCCCCACAGCCTCACGGGCCCCCCTTGTCTGCCCTCACCAAAGGTGGGTCTTTCCTGGGGTCTGCCTCCCTAGAGTCCTTTGGGGCTCTGCTGGTCCCTGTGGTGGAGGCCTGGACCTTCCTGGACTATCTTCTGTGGTTCACCGAGGCTGGCCACCCACCTCTGCTGCCATCGTGTTCCTGGCCTCTCTCTCGTCCTTCCTCTTGCACTTTGGGTGTCTCTTACCCTGCGGAGCTTGGTTGCCAGGCACCAGGCTGTGCAGGGGCACAGTCTCCACGGGCTGCCCAGGAGGGGAGGCCCAGAAGGAATCAGTCCTGCCGGGCAGAAAATTAAATTTGAATTGCAGTCTTCAGAGTGAGGCTCCATGTGGCCTGGGATGGGCACGCCCGGTGTTTCATCCAGGTGACCCTGTGTTTCCTCCTCCTGCCCGCTGGGTGGACTGCAGCTAACTGCTGAGGCCTGAACCAGAGCCTTCTGCTCCCAATTAGGGGTGGAAAAGCCTAATTGGAACCTTGCGTGCTCCATTTTGGAGCCACGTGGTGTCTGGGCTCGGGCCTGGCCCAGCTGCTGGCTCTCCAGCAGCAGTCTGTACTGGGTACCTGGGGAGGGGCCTCCGTAAGACAGATGGACGCCTCCCTGCAGGCCCCTCTGCACATGGTAAGGTCCTCCAGCACACAGGACACTCCCAGGTGGCACATACCTAGTGTCTCAGGCTCCATGGCTCTCTCCTGGTGGAAGATGGACAGAGAGCTCATGTAATGGGGCCCGAGATGCCCTGGCAGGGCTCGGGCAGCTTCCTCAGGAGCAGCAGCCCTGCCATAGCAACCTGCAGGCCTGGCTGGCTGGAGCTTTGTTCGCAGACAGGACTTCCTTTTTTTTTTTTTTTTTTTGTAAGTGGGAAGGGGGAGGGTGCAGGGAGAAGGGCTGTGATATAAACAGTTACCAAGGAGACTCAGTCGGGGTTGGAAAGGTTCTCTCCTTCCCTTGGTCCATACAGAAGGGGGGTCGCCCCAGCCGCAGGGGATCACGGGAGGCTTTGGTCTCCAGTCCTGACCCCTCCCTGCTGGAACTGCCAGATGTTGCAATTCCCTGGCTCCTGGGGACGGAGGCCGACAGGGGTTCCGGGAGATTCCAAGGGTCCAGCGGCACTTGCAGAGGCCCCGGAGCAGGCGGCCTGCCCCACCACACTGATAATGGACACAGCCGAACTTCCTGCCTGCTGGCTTCCTGCCAGTTTCCAGCAGAGAGCTGGGACCTTCCCTTTTCCTTAAGTGCTGGAGTTGAGAACCAGAGGCCATGGGGTGCACGTACTCATCTCCGCCAGACGAGCCCACCCTGAGAAGGTCAGTCCTGGCCCCAGTGCAGGCTGCATGGGTGCCCCTTAGCAGGGGGCACCTGGCATCCTTCTATCCAAGTTCGGAAATGTGCTTCCGGGAAGGGACCCCCGAGGCAGAGGCTCTGGAGAGTGGGCTGGCGGCTTCGGCCATTCCCGGCGGCCGTCTTCCCAGAGTCTAGGGGTGGCTGGCCCAGGCCCTGCAGTTCCTGTGGACGTGCAGTGGGGACTTGGCAGGAAGCTGTTCACCTCCCCTCACCTGGGACTGGTGAGGAGCCAGGTGGGAGTAGCCCGGGGTGTGGCCCTCAGCCTCTGAAGGTGGCTGCTTCTCTGAGCCCCTGAGTAGGTCTTGGAGTGGGCAGGGAGTCCTGGAGCTGCTCCTCAGGCAGGACTGGCTCACCAGCGGGGACCCAGGGGTGCCCTGGCACAGCGTCCACTGCCTGTACTTCAGCACCGCTGCCTCAGGACCTCAGGAAGGGGAGAGGGTGGAGCACTGAGGGCACAGGCGCTGGCCTCTGCTTCTTGGGAGCACCTTACTCTGGACGGGGCGGGTTCGCACACCTCGTTCACCCTCTGACGCCCGCAGCCACCGCTGGCCAGCCAGAGTGTGCAGCCTGGAGTGTAGCCGGCTCTTCTGTGACGGAGGCCGCCTGGGCCTCCTCCAGGCCCGCCAGAGCTGAGCTGAGCTGCGCTCCCGCCAGCGGATGGTCCCCGTCTCTGGCTTTCTGTCCTGGGAGCCATTTTCTGTCCCTGAGAATAGGTCCAGCTGTCCCCAGAGGCTTTTCCTCCTTCTCTGGCCTTGAGCACCTGCTCCTCCATAGCTGGGGCACGAGCCATCCCACCCACCACACAGCCATGCCACCTGGTGCTGCCGAGTGCTTTTGAAATCACAGACTGCCTCCCAAGGACACTGTGGTCCCTGGGTGTTAATGAGTCCCAGGCGCATGGAGGGGCGCCAAGTCCAAGTGCGTGTTCAGAGGGCGGCCTCCGCGGGCGGACTTGCTTATGTGCCTGCTCTTGGCTGGACCACAATCACAGGCAGTTCAGCGCCCCGCTTGTGGCCCTCCCTCCCGCTGCCAGTCTCCAGGAGCCCCTCTCCTGGAGCCAGAGGACAGCCCTGGGCAGAGGTGACACGCGCTAGTCTCAGCCTCTCACTACCTATATAAGGAGGGAGAACCAGGGCCTCTGGGTAGCAGGGCTCCTTTCCTCGATGAGGCCGTAGGTCCACCTTGTTGGAGATGTGACTCTGAGGACATCTGCCCTCTGAGAGGACGTGGGAGGTGGCTTATCTCTGGAAGGGGGCAAGAGAGAAGGGCTCCAGGGCATTTGCCCACCTCTTCCCCCTGGATGCTGGGCAGAGGACTCAGGACTAACCATCAGAAAGGCTGTAAAACATCACTGCTGGGTGCCAGGTGCTGTGGCCGTTGGCGAGAGACACACCACACCTCCCCAGAGTCACCAACCTGGATGCAGCAGTCAGAAGCTGTGGTGGAAAGCGCTGTGTGGAAGACGGCGGCAAGTAACCATGCCGTTGGGACGGGGACGGGGGGCTTGGAGAGGACAGTAGGCATTGGCGACGGGTTAGAGGAAGGGCAGGTGGGGCTCGGGCTGCAGCATGCCGTGTCCACTCACGTGGGTAGTGGTGATTGGGCAGCAGCCAGTCGGGAGAGGCAGGCAGTGGGGCAGGCCTCCTGGAGACTGCAGAGTGGGCGGCCTCCGTCCAGAACGTCCCGATGCTGCCTCTGCTCAGGGCCTCACTGTTCCAGTTTCCCTCACCTGAGGGCCATGAGGGCCTTCAAGTCAACCCATGAGTCTGTCCCCGCACTCGGTGGTCATTTCTACCTTCTTAGGCGCTGCCTGTTTCTTACAAGAGAAAAGGGACAGAGGAGCTGCAGATAGGAACTCAAATCAAAACACAGAAGAGACAGCCCCCACTGTCCTCCCTGCTGTGCAGGACTATCTCCAGCTGAGGCCAGCCTGGACAATCTAGTGAGAGCCTGTGTCTCCCAAAATAGAAAGGGTGGTAGAGCACCTGCCTAGCAAGTGTGAGGCCCTGGGTTCCATCCCTAATGCCACCAAAGAAAAGCGACTCCCCCAGCTCCTTGGTGTGGCTCCCCTGGACTTCTGAGCTCAGTGGTGTCACTGTGCTGCTTTTCCTCATAGTGGATTTACTGCGGTGCTGGAGTGGAACCCAGGCCTGTGCACGCCAGGACAGAGCTCTGCCACCCGACCCGACCCGGCCCGGCCCCGCCTCCTCCGTGCTGCCCGCTAATCTGCTTTTCCGTGTAGCAGGGCACTGTTTTGCTTCCCTCTGGGTGGGTGCGCATGTCACCCTGGGCCGGTGAGCGCTGGGGAGGAGGTGTGTTCAGGGCCTGGCTGACACCGGGGAAGCCTTCACAGCCCTGCTCACATTTCACCCAGGGCTGTGCAGGGCGCATCTGCACCCTGTGGACTGGCCACCGTGTGCAGGGAGGCGCTCTGGATGGCCCTAGAGAGCCTCCACAAGGGACACAGGGATATATTCCTGGCCTCTCCTGTTCGTGGAAAGTGCAGCCCGTTGGGCTGGCTTGTCTGAAGGAGAAATTGGGGTCACAGTGGCCACTGAGCACAGAAGCCTCCACAAGGGACACAGGGATATATTCCTGGCCTCTCCTGTTTGTGGAAAGTGCAGCCCGTTGGGCTGGCTTGTCTGAAGGAGAAATTGGGGTCACAGTGGCCACTGAGCACAGAAGCAGCCAGCCACTAGGTGACCTGTTAGCCCGTGGGGACCACAGGCACCCGGCACATGCGCTGTGGTTGCTCTGTGCTCTGCGAGGGCCTGGCGGCTTCCCTCCGGACAACAGTGTCCTGCAAGTGGCCAGGCCAGCCTGTGGCTGCAGCTCCTTGTCTAGCGTGATAGTGACCAGGGAGGCTGAGCCTGCCACTTGCCAGCATGCTGGATGGATCCTTCAAGTCCTGCTTCTTATCTGATCCTTGCAAAAACCCCTGGAGGGAGGATGTACTGCTCCCTCTCACTGGTCGAGGAACAGTGATTCTGGGTCAAGTTGACCCAGGCGCACGGCAAGCCCCAGAGCCGCCGCCTTGCCTGTCAGCTCCTGCCTGTCTGGGGGCCTTGGTAGTGGGGTGAGGGTGTTGGGAGCAAATGACACAGGAGTGTGCAGCTCATGTCTATACAGTTTAGTGAGGTACAGCTACAGAAAGGTGCGTCTGCTTCCCAAGTGGCAGATCGACAGTTCTGTCATGTGAACAGGTGGTAGCCATCACCACCCAATCAGCCCACCCATGGTGACCAGCGCCTCGCCCCTAAGCACAATAGCCATCCCATCTAATGTCCCCATAAGTTGGTTGGTCTGGTTTTTTTTTTTTTTTTTTGTACCAGGGATTGAACCCAGGGGCACTTAACCCTGAGCCCATCCCCAGCCCTTTTCTGTATTTTATTAGAGACAGGGTCTTGCTGAGTTGCTTAGGGCCTCGTTAAGTTGCTGAAGCTAGCTTTCAACTCTTGATCCTCCTGCCTCAGCCTCCTGAGCACTGGGATTACAGGCATGTGCCAAGGCGCCCTCCTGGTTTATCTGTTTTTGAACTTCACATCTCGGAATCACATTATGGACTCTGTGTAGCGGGCCTTGGTCAACATCATGTCCGTGAGATTCGTTCATGTTGGTGAGTCATGGCAGCTTCTCGTTCTCCGTGCCGCAGAGGACTGGAACCTTCCACCGTGTGGCTCATTCTTCTGCTGTGGGCCTGAGGGTCTCCCCTAACGTCGCATGCCCCTGTGGACATCCCCACACGGGTCTGCCAAGAGCGATGCTGGGCTGCAGGGTGAACTCACATCCCTGGTAGCAGTACTGCCGAGCAGCACCCCAGGGCACCTGCCCCTGTCCCTCCTGCCGGCAGGGCTGGGCTCCTACGTGCTACCTGCCTCACCTGCTGGGGCTGGGCCTGCTTGGTCCTGGCTGCCGTCAGTGGGTGTGCAGTTGCCGCGCTCTTCCCCCCCCCCCCCCCCCCGACGCGCGCCCATGTGGTGTTCTGCTGCGTGGAGAACGGACCTGTTGGAGTCGTGGGTCTTGGCCTGGGTGACCTATAGGCGTCTGGCGTCCCCGTCTCTGTCTTTGTCAGATGCACGTCTCTTGTAGTCACTTCTCCGGGCCGAGTTGCCTTTCGGGCCCTTCGTGGTGTCGTCTTTAATGGACGCAGCTGAGCTTTGGAGGCTGAGGCAGGAGGATCGCACGTTCAAAGCCGGGCTTAGCAACTTAGTAAGGGAAGAGAAGGACAGAAAATGGAGAGGGGAAGGGGAAGGGGCCAGACACTGAGGAGTGGAGAGTGGAGAGACGGCCGGGGCAGTCTCAGACCTGTGCTGTGCCTGACGTGCTGGGGTCAGCCCTGAAGGGGACCCATCTGAGTCAGGCCTTGAAGTGCCAGGAACAGAAGGGTCCAGTTAAACTTAGCCCCAGCTCCAGGGGTGGGAGTGGGATCTGATCCAGGAGCAGGGCCTGACAGGTAGACCAGTGTTCTGCTGGGTACGGAGGTGGAGCCAGCAGGGCAGAGATAATAGCTCAGACTGTCATGTGGGTGGAGCATGCAAGTCAGGACATCCGGCAGAATTGGTGGAGCCATAGTGGGTGAAGCTGTGTACCCTGTCCTGTGGGTCCTGGGAGCCATTGAAGGTTTTAGAGTGAGGCAGGGCAGGGGTGAGTTCAGAATTGCATTTAGGAAACTCCAGTGGCTGTGTGAGGCAGGATCGGGAACTGGAGGTGAGGTAAGGCCAGGGGAACCTTTGGCTGAGATGGGGAGGAAGAGGGACACAAGTCTCTTCATTTTAGGGAAACAGGTTTGCATCTGTCTGGGGGCAGAGTTTTGACCAAGGTATTGGTGTCCCAGGAGGCTGTAGATGGATAGTGGGGTCCCTGGGCCTGCCTCCTCCAGCCCTAATGCTGGACCAGGGCCATGTGCTGGCCTGGTCCCTGGAAGGTGGCAGAGGGCACAGATGGCATGTCCCATGTCACTCACGTCCCATACTCTTGCACTTTGTGTTTCAGGACCACATCCGTCAAGGAGAGCAGCTTCGTGGAGAAGATGAAGAAAACGGTGAGTCCGAGTCTGGCCCTGGGGGCGTAGCAATGGAGAGCCGGCTGAAGGCCACCTGCCTGCTGCACAGAGGGCCTGGCCAGCGGGGCAGGTGCCCGGTGCAGCCTGCGTGTCCTCCAGGACCCAGAGCCTGAGGCCACCTGCTCCCGCTGGGGTGGTCTGCTCTGTTTTTCTGACTGGTGCTTCTTGTGTAGGTCGGGTCTCGGTGTCGCTCTGGCTGACATTGTTCTTATGATGAGGCTTTTTTCTTCTAATTCGGTGCCCCCCACCCCCCGCAGCCTTTTTTCCTCTTCTTTTAATAGATGTCTGTCTCGCCCATCTTTCCTCTGGGCTCTTTTCTGGGAACTTCTTACCAGGGTCAGGAAGATGACCCGGCCTGTGAGACGGGGTTGGGAGCAGGTTGGGGGCTTGGCCTGCCATGCTGAAGTGACACAGTCTCCTTTGTGCTTTTGGTGACTTCTATGTGACGTGAGAGGCCTTCCCTGCCCTGGAGAGGGGAGCTCTGCTGCTTCCAGGGCTGTAGTGGTGGTTTTTCAGTTTGACACTGGGGACTGGTCCAGTGTGAGACAAGGAGGGTGGGCCCAGGCTACTTTGTCATGTAACTGGGTGGCAGAGCCCCTCTCCCCTGCCCCACTCCAATTGAAATGTCACCTTTTTCCTAAGCTGAATTCCATGTGTTTGGGTTTGTTTCCATATTTCCCTGTTGAGTCCCTGGTCGAGCTGTCTGCATTCACATCCTGTGACTGTGACTGAAGTTTCGTGCTTCGTCTGAACAGAGCAGAACTCCTACTCTGTGGAACCTTCCTTGGTACCACTTGGACTTGGAAAGGGATCGATTGAGATACTCTGTGTGGCATATGAAGTATGGCTTCAGAGTTTTCAATGTCACCGGCTTTTTCTGCTTGGGATTGAACTCAGCACCCTCTACACACTGGGCAGTGCTTTGCCACGGAGCTACGCCCCAGCTGTGTCACTGCGGTCAGCCCGCTGTGTCCTCAGGTCCCACAGCTGTGGTTTCAATAAACCATAGATCAAAAATATTTGGAAAAAGAAGTCTGAACCTGCACACGCTTTATTATCCCTAAACGATCAGTGTGGGCTGCGTAGTATCCACCTCATGGTAGCTGAGGTGACCTAGAGGTGATTTCAAGTTGATGGGCAGGTGCGTAGATTCTGTGCAAATCCCCCGTCGTGCGAAAGGGATTTGAGCAGCTGTGGATTTGGGTATTCGGCAGGTGGGGTCCTGGAACCCCCCCCGCAGGTACCGAGAACGCACACATGTTCATGGTACCTTCTTTGGTTGCTTTTTAAACATTTTACAGCATTAGAAAGAAAGTGACCTCGGGCAGTGTGTTATCACTGAGGTGGCTCTGGCATATTAAACTGGTGACTTTTGCCCTCCTCCATCACAGTGGCCGTGACAGTAGGGTGCCATTCCCAGAGTGACAGGACTGGAAGCCTGGGGGGAAAGAGGATGCCCATGCGGTCGTGTGGCCTGGAACGTGGGGGGTCTGGCTCTGGGCCCTCACTGACCGGCATCTGGCCTTCCTAGGGGCGGAACATCATCGTGTTCTACGGCTCCCAGACGGGGACGGCCGAGGAGTTTGCCAACCGCTTATCCAAGGACGCCCACCGCTATGGGATGCGGGGCATGGCCGCAGACCCCGAGGAGTATGACCTGGTGAGTGTGGGCCCCCACGGGTCTCAGGAATGGCCTCTGGATCATGCAGAGGCTGAAAGGGCCGGGTTAGCTGGAGGGACAGACAGGATCAGGCTGTTGGAACAGCCCAGAGCTGTTGGTGCTCAGCTGCTGGGGTCACCAGTGTGGGCTTCACAGGTGCTGGTCTGGTCCCCAGAAGGGACTCAGTCCCCAGTGAATTGGGTGTGGCTTAAAAAATTAAAGGGTCTCAGAATTCAGGAGACCTCTGCCCCACCCACCTCCGCCCAGGAGTGCAGACGTGGGAAGCTGGGGGACCAGCAGCTCGGCTCCCGCCCCCAGGCAGCTTCCTCCTGTCTTGGTCAGTGCACAGGGTCATCCGCAAGCACCTCTGGCTGTCCTTGTGCTTCAGCTGTTATCACCAGGAGTGAGGGCATAGGCCAAGGCAAGGACAGGGTACCACACGCAGGAGGGGTCAGGAGAGCCTGGGGGCTTGGGGAGAGGATGTGGTTTGGGACAGTGGGGCCTCCACAGGGCTCCCCTTGGGACTGGGTTCTGGGAGCCCTCGAGGGGCCCAGCAGCCAGCCTGTCCCCTGCCACTGGCCGCTCCCTGCTTCTGGCCGCACTACCCCCGGGCTCATCTGCTCATCCTCTTCCTGGCTGTCACCACCAGGGCTCTGTGCAGTGCAGGGGCCCCACCCATTTGTTTGCCTGTTGCTTTGGGAGAGCCCGTGCCAGCCAGCCACCAGCCCAGGATGAGGCAGTGGATAGGAAAGGGCAACTGACCCGCAGGAGGGGGAGGCTGGAGGAAGTCCACCCGGGTTGCCTCACTGCTGTCGCACACGGAGTTGTGGCCATCATTACTGAGGGGATGTGCCTGCACTATTGCCCTCCACTCCCCTGCCTTTGGGGTCTTGGTGACACCCAGCCCCAGGCCCCCTTTCATGTTGATCAGAAACCAGCAAGACCCCTCCAGGCTCCGTCCTGGGCCTGTGGGGTGGTGGGCTCTCCCTGGGGAATCTGGTGCCTGGTGCACAGAGAACTGGGTTCTGGGAGCCCTCGAGGGGCCCAGCAGCCAGCCTGTCCCCTGCCACTGTCCTCACCCCTCATGCCTGCTGTCACCTTTTTAGAACTGCACCTTCTCCCACCAGCTTGCCATCACTGTCCTGCTCACACGCAGTGGCCCTGGCTGCACCTCCCCCATCCCATAGTCCCCACGTCCTAGCTGGGAGCCACTGCTGCCCCCTCACCAGAGGCCTGGGCCTGACCCAAGCAGGCTGGTCACGGCGTGGTGGCCCTGTCTCTGCAGGCCGACCTGAGCAGTCTGCCGGAGATCCACAACTCCCTGGTGGTTTTCTGCATGGCCACCTATGGCGAGGGGGACCCCACTGACAACGCCCAGGACTTCTATGACTGGCTGCAGGAGGCAGATGTGGACCTCTCTGGTGTCAAGTACGCGGTGAGTCCGCAGAGCCCTGGACCCATGTCGGCATAGACAAGGAAGTCTCCACCCCTCCCCGTTCCAGCTCCCAGAAGAGACCAACGGAGCAGGCTGCACAGGAACAGACCCTCTGCACCTGGAGAGCTTCTCCTCCCATCTCCCAGCCAGCCACAGGGGACATTAGTTCCTGGACACTAAAGACCAGGAAAATGTAGCAAGATGATCAGGATTTGGCTGGACAGGGAAAGCCATGGCCACCAGCTAGGCAGGCAGGGCACACTGCCCCTTTCTGGCCACTTGGAGTGGAGGCTTCAAGGCTGGCTGTGAAGAGGGCCCCGGGGGCTGCAGGCCAGAGGCTGCCCAATACTCCTCGTGGTGCCGGGTGTCTGGCAGGTACAGAGGCCCACAGGGCCTGCTTGGTGGCTTGGTCAGGGCCACAAGGATGCCCCCACCCCACGAGAGGTGCCGCTGGGCAGGCCAGGGGCCAGGCCTCAAAGCCTCCCATCTGCACAGGTGTTTGGCCTTGGAAACAAGACCTATGAGCACTTCAACGCCATGGGCAAATACGTCGACCAGCGGCTGGAGCAGCTCGGAGCCCAGCGCATCTTTGAGCTGGGCCTTGGCGATGACGACGGGAAGTGAGTGTCCACCCTGGCCCCCTTGCACTCAGGGCCCCAGTCTACACTAGGCCACCCTCCCTGGGCGCTATGGACCAGGAGCCCAGGGCAGGAGCAGCCCATGGGCCTCCAGGGGCAGCACAAACCCCCGTCAGCGGGAACTCAGGACTCGCCTCCCTGTTGGGGGCGCTGTCACCATGCCCCATGCCCTGCTCCTGGCCCAGCTCAGACACAAGCCCCGGTGGGCACGGATGTGCTGGGCCTGGGGTTGACGTCACTGGGCGGCCAGGTGACATGAGTCCTCAAAATGTCGAGCCACACTGGAGGACAGGGCCAAGCGGGTCACCTCCGTCTGGACCCTGGCTCATCCTGTCCTCTCCCCAGCCTGGAGGAGGACTTTATCACGTGGCGGGAACAGTTCTGGCCGGCCGTGTGCGAGTTCTTTGGGGTGGAAGCCACTGGCGAGGAGTCCAGGTGAGCATGGGGGCCTCAGATGGGGCCTTGGGGACGCAGCAAGGAGGGGTTGGCAGCTCAGTCACAGGCTAAAGGAGCTTGTGCTTCCCTGGAGGGTGACAGGAGTAGGGCCGGGTCTTGCCTGGCTTTTCACCTGAGCCCCCGGGCCTGGGCAGCCCTCACAGGGCCTGGGATCTGACTTCAGCAGCTCTGTGCCAGCCTCCTCTGCTTGCCCACCCGGTCCTGTGTGGGTCACTCACCCCACACCGGTCCAGACCCTCCTGTCTGGACGGATCCCCTGGCTCCTGCCCAGCAGCCCTGACTCTGCCCCTGGCTCTCCTCTCCAGCATCCGCCAGTATGAGCTCGTGGTCCACACGGACATGGACACAGCCAAGGTGTACGTGGGTGAGATGGGCCGTCTGAAGAGCTATGAGAACCAGAAGCCGTAAGTCGAGGGAGGTGGGTGGGACTGATGGCCTTGGAACACCAGCATCAGCTGGCTGTGTATCCTCGTAGGGCCTTTCTCCCTAGACCCATGTGATGGGTGGGTGCGGTAGGGGCACGCATGTTTTCACATCCGCGGAGGGAGGGCAGGAGGCCCAGAGCAGAGATGGGCCGTCCAGGAGCCAGGGCCTGCTCTGTGCTGGTGCTGTCATTCAGGGCAGGCCTTGGGAGAGAGAGGTGCTTACCCAGTTTGTCCTCAATTTGCTTTGAAATCTTACTGTGTAAATACCCTGGTCCGCAACAGTCCTTAAAGACAGCAAGGTCTGTGCTGTGTCCAGGTTGGACTTTGGCAAAAAGGCTCACTTCCCTATAAGCCACTTCAAGTACCCCTGGATGGTGCCCAAATCCCTGCTGGAGCCCCCAGGTGCCCAGGTACCACTAAGTCAAGAGCGGCTCTGCTGGACACAGCCCTGTCAGAGCAAACTCCACATCCCAGTGATTCCCCTGCCAGTATTAGGGTCTAGGCATGGGGGTGAGGGGGCTGAGGATAGGGGATTCCACCTGGGGTTCCGTCTCCCAGAGCTGGCTCGAATCTGCACTCAGTCTGCCCAAGGGGATAAAGCATGAGGGGCCTCAATATTTTAGGGGCCAGCCTCAGTTTCCATATCCAAAAATGGGGACCCTGATCACATAGCTCTGCCACCTCGCAGGGTTAAGAGTACTGCACTGACTGGGAACGGGGGAACCCTTGACAGTTGGCAAGGTGTCCTCGTGCCCTTGGAGGCCCAGAGGGTCTCTTGGGGACAGAAAGATTCAGATCACAGACACAGCCAATCGATGAGCTTCTCTTCTCCCCACCCAGCCCCTTTGATGCCAAGAACCCATTCTTGGCTGCTGTCACCACCAACCGGAAACTGAATCAGGGCACTGAGCGACACCTCATGCACCTGGAATTGGACATTTCCGACTCCAAAATCAGGTCTCTGCTGGCTTCACCCCTTCCTGACCCTTCACTCTGGGTTTCCTGACCCAGGCACAGAGTGGCCTCCACTGCCTCCTGAGCCTTGTGTCTTCCTTTAGGTATGAATCTGGGGACCACGTGGCTGTTTACCCAGCCAACGACTGCACTCTTGTCAACCAGCTTGGGGAGATCCTGGGTGCAGACCTGGATGTTGTCATGTCCTTGAACAACCTTGATGGTGAGTTCTGGAATCAAGGCCTCCTAGGCCAAGCCCTTGGGCTGGGCTTCTGCTTGGCCCTGCATGCCAGGGGCCTAGAGCCCTTCACCCAAGCCTCCACCATTATAGGTTCTGCACGCCCCCTGCCCCACTCTGCAGGGAGGAGAGACCATGTGCTGTAGGGCCTGGCTCTCTCCCTTAGGCTCTCGTCACTGTCACAGGAGAGAGGGTGGTGTGTCTCAGGCCTGGTGGCAGCAGGAACACTACCCAGCCACCATGTTGGGTGGGGCAATCTGCAAGGCTGAACCCTGCTGAGCCTGGGCTGTACTCCTTACTGGTCACTGCAGGGGCTGCAGTCAGCACCCCTGGCCACCCTTCCAGGTCCCTTCAGTGGAGCTCAGGGTGCCAAGCACTAGCCATGGTGGTTTCCCCAGGGTCCCATGGAGCTGTATAGCCCGAGACTTACTGTGAACACGCACCAACCTCAGGCGTAGCCCTGCTTGGTCCTGTCCACGCTCCCTGGTTCCAGAACCAGCCCTCTGCAGAGCAGGAGGAGGAAGGGCTGGTTTCTGGCAAACCTCGCAGAAGCAGGAACTCTGCTTCCCCTGGGGCATCACTTCCCCTGACCAGACCCCTCCAACAGGGATTTACAGTCCAGCCTGAGGCTTGGCTTTAGGGCCTAGGAGGCCTGGAGAGGGCTAGCCTTGCTTGGACTGCCAGCTGGGCACCTGCTTCCTGCAGAGCAGGTCTGAAGCTTCCACCCCCCACCATGGGTGACCATTCACCCCAAATTCTGCCTCCCCTCTCCGTACAGAGGAGTCCAACAAAAAGCACCCCTTCCCCTGCCCCACCTCCTACCGCACGGCCCTCACCTACTACCTGGACATCACCAACCCTCCACGCACCAACGTGCTGTATGAGCTGGCACAGTATGCCTCGGAGCCCACCGAGCAGGAGCAGCTACGCAAGATGGCCTCCTCCTCAGGCGAGGGCAAGGTGAGCCTGCGCCACGCCGCCTCTGCCCAGGGCTGCAGCTCCCAGCTCACTTCCCCTCGGCCCCAGCTTCCACCCGCACCGACCCACTCCTCCCGTTCCTTGGTCTTGGGCAGGAGCTGTACCTGAGCTGGGTGGTAGAGGCCCGGAGGCACATCCTGGCCATCCTGCAAGACTACCCGTCCCTGCGGCCCCCCATCGACCACCTGTGTGAGCTGCTGCCTCGGCTCCAGGCCCGCTACTATTCCATTGCCTCGTCCTCCAAGGTGAGGTGGGCTGGAGCCTGGGACTGCCTGCCTCTCCCCAGCTCTGACCCTCAGGGCCAGGAGAGCTGTTGGCAAGGAGACCCTGAGGGGGCATGGGCTAGAGGGGTGGGACAAGGCTTGGTGCCAGGACTGGGCCCTCCAGGACAGGGGCCCTCCACATTGCTGCGGCTCACACCAGCCCTCCCTCCAGGTCCACCCCAATTCTGTGCACATCTGTGCTGTGGCTGTGGAGTATGAGACCAAGTCCGGCCGTGTCAACAAAGGTGTGGCCACCAGCTGGCTGCGGGCCAAAGAGCCTGCTGCGGAGAATGGCCGCCGGGCCCTGGTGCCCATGTTCGTGCGCAAGTCCCAGTTCCGCCTGCCCTTCAAGCCCACCACGCCTGTCATCATGGTGGGCCCTGGCACTGGGGTTGCCCCCTTCATCGGCTTCATCCAGGAGCGGGCCTGGCTGCGGCAGCAGGGTAAGCAGACGGATGGGATGGGGTGGAATGAGGAGCTGCAGGGAGCCCCCTCACCCTGGCCGCCTCTGCCCAGGCAAGGAGGTGGGGGAGACACTGCTCTACTATGGCTGCCGCCGGGCGGATGAGGACTACCTGTACCGCGAGGAGCTGGCCCAGTTCCACAAGGACGGCGCCCTCACCCAGCTCAACGTGGCCTTCTCCCGGGAACAGGCCCACAAGGTGAGGGGTGGGCGGTACTGGTGGGGGCTGGGCCGGGTACGGCTGCCCAACGAGGAGGTGGCTGGGGCGCCCTGGCCCTCACAGGCCGCCCACCTGCCTGCAGGTCTACGTGCAGCACTTGCTGAAGAGGGACGCGGAGCACCTGTGGGAGCTGATCCACAACGGGGGCGCCCACATCTACGTCTGTGGGTGAGTAGGAGAGGGGAGATCAGGCCCTGTCCACTCCCAGGTGGTGCCTGCCCAGCCTTCACCGCCACCTCCTTCCCCCCAGGGACGCTCGGAACATGGCCAGGGACGTGCAGAACACCTTCTGTGACATTGTGGCTGAGCTCGGGGCCATGGAGCATGCCCAGGCTGTGGACTACATCAAAAAGCTGATGACCAAGGGTCGCTACTCCCTGGATGTGTGGAGCTAGGCGGCCCCTGCCCCTCGCACCCACAGACTGTCCCCATGATCACGTTCCTCACTCCCTCTGCCAGCCGCCTGGTGGTCTCTGCCTGGGCTGGCCACTGGAGGCAGGTCCATGGACAGGGGCAACCCAGGCCAGGCCTGTGAGGTAGCCCAACCCCAAGGCACATGGCAAGGGGGACGGGGTCCCACACTTGGTGACACCCTAGGCCCTCGGCAGCTGTACAGAAGGGGCCCTTCTCTCAGCTGGTGGCCCCCACATGATTTTGAATGAGTGTAAATAATTTTAAATAACTTCTGGCCCTTGGAATAAAGTTCTGTTTTCTGTATTTGCCTGATATTGCTTGAGCAGCCCTGGGGTGTCCCCTGGGCCTATACAGAGACCCTAGATACAGCAGGAGCCCAGCCTCCCTGTGGGAGAACACATCCGTCAGGCCGCCTCTGCCTCGCTCCCTTTATTGAGGCCCTGGCGCCCAGCTCCCGCAGCCGGGGCCCAGGTCGTCCTCAGGGCCCACAGAGCCCACGAAGCCCAGGAGAGCAGAAGGCACCCCACACGCACAGGGGTGCCTCCCACCCTTCTGCCACACACGGGTCAGAGGCCCTGCTCACTCCTTCTTGCTCCTGCGCTGCTGGCTGTGGAACTTCTGGTGCACAACCCGCAGGGTGGTGAAGAAATTGCCCAGGAAGAGGAGGAGGAAGGGGAGGCCGCACATGAGCACCTGCAGGGGGCCAGAGTCAGCTCGAGAGCCTGCGGGGCTGGGCCCTCCCAGCTGTCCCCCGGACCCTGCTCACCTGCCACTCCTTGCATTGTGGGTCTCGAGCCAGGTTAAACAAGGTCAGCGCATTGAAAAGCTGCCAGAACTGAGAGGAAAAGCTAGCTGGACTCAGCAAACCCAGGGCCGCCAGAGCGGGGAAGACTAGGGCAGCTGGGGACACCCATGCCACTTACATGTCCGAAGAAAAGAAAAGGCAGCAGGAAGGTGAGGCCCCGCCACATCCAGGACTGGAAGCCCTCTGCAGGGAAAAGGGCCAGGGCAAAAGAACCAGGGACACCATTCAGGCCAGGAGCAGAAGGAAGGGGAAATTCCTGCCCGCCGTACCCACAGGGCTGCAGAGCAGGGCCTGGCCGACTCACCCACGGTAAGGTCCATGGTGTGCCGCTCGCCCAGGGCCCGCAGGCGGTACAGGCAGCCGCTCTGGTAGTAATACTGCAGGAACTGCACGAAGCCTGGGGAGAGCGGGCTTCAGAACTGGGCTGCAGGCGGGGTCTTCCTGCCCCTCCCGCGCATGCACACCTCCTGAGCTCAGGAAGCCCCGAGACACTCACTCTGGTACATGGAGAAAGACAGGAACTGGTTCCGGAACTTCTGGTACATGAGACCATCGGGCCTAAGGGGAAAACAGAGGGCGGGCAGTGAGGGAGCCCAGGGTGCTCTGGCCCTGTCCCAGCTCCCACCAGAACCAGGCCACTTACCACGTCAGCATGACGCCCGACAGAAACGTGGACACATAGTGATGGATCACCCACCAGCCTTTGATCCTGTAGGGGGGGAGCCACTGTCCTTCCTGTCCCTGTCCCTGCCTCCCATCCCAGGGCAGCCCTTGAGAACCAGGCCCACCCCTGCACACCGGGAGCCGTTGTTGATGAGGATGCTCTCACGGATGGTCAGCGTGCAGTAGTACCAGACCAGCAGGAAGTTGAAGGCCGCATCTGTCACCCTGGGGAGGGGAGGGAAGGGAAGGGTAGGAGGGTTGGTGTCAGAGCCCAGGAGGGTGCGAGGTTGCACCAGGTGGCAGAACACCCACCTGGAGTTGAGCAGGAAACGGCAGGTGAAGGAGATGAGGATGAGGATGATGGTGAGGTAGAGCTTGAACTTCTCGTACTCGTCTTTGTAGGCAAACCTGGGGACACACACGTGTGGGGGTCCCCCATGCCCATGGGGTCCCCCTTGCTGTGACCCAAGGAGGGCACAGGCAGGCACCAGAGAAGCCTGGAGTCCCGAGGCTGAGCCAAGGGCAGTCAGGGCAAGGGAACCCAGGCAAGACCAGCCCACTAGCCACGTACTTGGCCTGCTTGCTCAAGAGTGTCACGTTGACATTCCCCAGAACCAGGCTCAGGTACAACCTAGAGAAAAGGAGAGGGGCTGAGAGGCCTTGGCCCTGGGTCCCCTCCACCCAGCTGTCTTCTCCATATCCCTGCATTAAGAGTCCTACCCTTGGGGTGCTGTAGGCCACCTCCACTTGGAGCCCAGCCTGCTCCAGAATCCTGACCTGGAGTACACCAATGTCCCCAGCCTGCCACATCCTGTCCACGGCCTCCCAGCCTTGAGGCCTCAAGAAGCCTGGCTCTCCCACTCAGACCCCATATCCCCGATCACTCCTCGGTTCTGGGTGATGGATCTGCCATCTGTATGAAGTCAACTCTTGTCACTGCCACAAGTTCCTTGCTATCTGGACCCCAGGAACCTCAGCTCTGAGTCCACTCAGGCCCCACACCATGACCATACATGTTCTCCCAGCCCACGACAGCCTCCCTCAGAAACTCTAGCCTCTGGTTGTACTGACCCCCAAAAGCTCTGATTCCCATTTTTTTCCTTACACCACGAAGACCCCTCCCTCCCTGAGGGCCCCACACTCTGGCCAGTCCTTGTCCAGGCCAGGAGTCCACATGCCCTCCTTCACCGTGCAGCCACTTCCCAGCCACCCCTTGAACCGCAGCCTCCCTGTATTTCCATCACCTCCCAACGAGGCTCATCTGTCCTCTGCTGAGGAGCTCCCAGGCGGGACAGCAGAGCAGCTGCCCTAACAGGGCTCCTGCTCCTGCTCAGACCCTGTGGACCTCCCCATGAAGGGACTTGCCTGAGGCTGCAAAAGAGCTTACTGGGGGGACTCTGACCACACCAGAGAAAAGCCTCGCCCAGCGCCCAGCATCCAGCCCCAGCTGCTCTCAACCAGCTCCCAGCAGCAGCCTCTTGTAAACGGCTAGCCACTGCCGGCCACCTGCATGACTCTGTGCCTCTGCATCCTGCACCAGCAAGGCCCACATACACCCTTCTGTCTCTCCAGGCGCCTCCTGTCACTACCTACCCCTGCCCGTGGACGTGCCCAGCTCTTTCCGACCTAGAGAGTAACAGGTGTGCCCAAGGCAAAGCCTCCCAAACACCCTCCTGACTTCTAGTTGATACTTTCGAGTGACTTCTCTCCTTCCACACAGCCATGCCAGCTCCCCCTTCAGCTCTCCCACCAGCTCCAAGATCAGCTCCCACCCCTCCCTGCCACCAGCTGGCTCTCCAAGGTCCTGTGGCCTCAGAAGCACTCCCCTCCCTCCCTTCCTCAGCCCACTAACCTGCTTCCCTGCCTTCCAGAAACCTCCCCCCATGCCTTCAGCCTTCAGTCTCCTGGGGAGATCTGGCTCAGAGTCTTGCACTGGCACCCCTGGACTCCACCCTCTCACCCAGACCCCAAACCCTGGCCACCTCATTTTGTTCCCGGCCTCTGCAGTCATCCACTGTTACCTCTCATATTGAAGACAGCTCAGCATCCCCCAGACACGGAAGCTTTCTCTGACTGCCTGGGCCGGTTAGGTGACCCTTACCATACCCCTACACCAGGTCCTTCCCCCACAAAGGGCCCATCACAGTGTGGGGACTGTGCTGACTGCTCTGGCTATGGCTGACTGAATGACCAAAAAGAGGTGGCATCTGGCCTCAGCCCCTCCCTCCCAGGAGTGGTGGCAGCTGGGGCTGGCCTGGGCTCACCCGTTCTTCTTGGGCAAATAGGCCTCCATGTCAAAGAAGAGGCCCTGGCGCTCCTTCATCTGGTTCTCCAGCTCCTGTGCAGCCCCCACGGCCTCTGACGGAAGGGTGGGTTTGCATCTGCAGGTGGAGCCAGAGTCAGCAGGGGCAAGCAGGCGCCATGCCCACCCCAGAGGGGCAGAAGGGGCAGTGAGGCCCAGAGAGGGGAGAGACTGTGCTGTCCCCTGGGGGGCAGCACCAGCCCCCCATGCCTCGCTGGCAGGTGCCCACCTCTTCAGGACGAGGGCCAGTTCCTGTAGCCGCTTCTTCTGCCGGGCGATGGAGCTGGTGCAGTTGTTCTGCAGCTTGGTCAGCTCCTCCAGCTTCAGGCGGTACAGCCGGTGAGTCTCCTGGGGCCAAAGGGACAAGGTGCAGGCTGGCTGGGACACATGGGCTCACTGTCTCCGCCAGGGATCCGCCTGTGCCTTCCCAAGGCACTCCCCCCTCAAGGTTTTCCTGGTCGCAGGACATCTTCCTATGGTCCCCACCTCTCCACAGGCTCTCTGTCCTGAGTCTGGTTTCTAAGGTCACAGGTCCACCTTCTGGACCAAGTGGGTGGCTTCAGGCCCTTTCAGTCCCTCCTGCCTACCCAACTTGCAAGGATGGGAAGTATGCGTGTGTTGGGCAGGGGTGGGGGGGACAGTGGTCAGGCATCCACAGTGCCTTCTGCTAGGGCATTCTGGATGCTTTCTCCCAGGTTAAAGGTCATCAGGCTTCAGTCTTGCACCTCCTGCCCTGAGGCCAGTCCCCTCCCCTGCCCCAGCACCTTTGGCCTGAGGCTTCCCTTAGCACTTTGCCCTGGTGGGTGAATCTCAAGAAGGCGCAGTCTAGAGATTGGGCAAGAGGCAGTGTGGGGACAGCAAGTGGCTGAGGTCATCGGAGGCAGCCAGGCTGGGAGATGCCTGCTCAGGACTCCAGGGAGAACACTGGTGGCAGCTGGCGGGGCTGCTCTGGGGGCAGCCATGGAGAAGGGAAAAGGCGGGAATCAGGCCAGGAGAGGCAAAAGTCTAACCAAGTCTCCAACTGGCCTGGGCTCCACTCGGTCTGTGGGCCACCACACCCCCCTCAGACCCAGATCTGTGCCACCTCTGCCCAGGCACAGTCACCACCCTCTCCTTCCTGGTCAAAGCCAGCAACCTCCTGCTGCCTGGGTCCCAGGACAGACGGCCACATACAAACTCCAACCAGACAACTGCTCCTGCAGCTTCCCAGTGGCTTCAGAGATTCTAATCCCCGCCAGAGCCAGGAGGTCCCTGCACGATCTGGTCCCACCCACTGCTCCCCTCACTTTCCCAAGCAGCCACACAGGCCCACAGGGCCTGTCAGCACTGCTCTCCCTTCCCCTGTTAGATGCTGGCCCACCTGGGACAGCCCCCCGACCCTGGCCACGGACTTCACCTAAACACCACTCCCCCAGGGCACTCTGACAGGAGATGCTAAGGGTGGGAACGGGATGTTCGTGGAGTGACAGATCCAGAATACGGGCTGGCTGGCTCCGACTCGGGCAGCTGCTCTCCTGGGAGAGGATGGGGTCCAGGTCCAAATGCAAAGGGCGGGGGCGGACACGGGGTCCCGTCTCTTTCCATGCCCTCGCGGGAGGTCGAAGTCACCCAGCACAGTGGGGTCCCGGCCAAAGCACAGTGGACTGTAACCGGACACTTGGGAGGGGCCAGCTGGGGAGACTGGGACCCGAGGCCTCGCCACCCTCGGGAGCAACTCCAGGCTCCAGACCCCCGACCTCAATCGCCTGCCTGCCTGACCCAGTGCTGCCCGACCCTTGACCTCAGCCAGAGAGACGTGGCTCAGAGTCAATGGGTGGCAGGAGTGGAGCCTACCTGGATGCTCTGGAAGTCCTGCTGCAGATCTTCCCAGTCCCGCAGGCAGTCGCCCAGCGGGTCCGAGGGCGGGGGCTGCATGGCTGCCGCTCCGCGGGCCGCAGGAGCAGCGAGTTGAGGACTGCGCCGCAACCCCGGCCGGCCCAAGGCGCCTCCGCCTCCGCCCCCGTCCGCTTCCGGGCTCGCGCCGCCACCGCCACCAATGGAGAAAGACCTGGCGCGGGCCGCGCGCTGGCCCCGCCCCCAACAGCCAATTACGATCAGGGGCGGGGCCACGCACTGGAAGGGCGTCTCATACCACGACTCTAGGCCAGCTTGGTGGCTAAGGTGGCTGCGGCCCCTGGCCGGGCTTCCACCTGCCGTGCCAACTGCATGCCGTGGTGCTTCCTGCAGTGCCCCAGCCCGCGGTGCTGGGAGCAAACCAAGACCCAGAGAGGTGACACCGACCTTAAACACTTTTCGTCTTTGGGAAACGGCGCCTCTTAGTGGAAGGGATTCCCAGAGTCTTCTCTTGCTAGGATTTTTTGTCACCTCCTTTCTGCCTCCAGGCTCACCTCCACTGCCCTTCACATAGCCACTAGCTGCCCTTCCTAAAGCACAAGCCTAATTCCCCCACCCTGTCCCTGCCTCGCAGGAGGTCCCTTGCCAGACAGCAAGCTCTGCGACCATCCCAGGCTTAGTCCACCCCAGACTGACAGAGGGTGCTGCCTGAAAAGCTCTCCCCCCTCTGGCAAAGCCCACTCCTCCTTGAAGGCACCTCCCTCATCCCGGCACCTCCAGCCCACTCTGGAGAGTCCTAGGAGGCTGTGGGCGTGTTTGCTGAATGAACTTAGGGAAGCCCCTGCATTGATGGGCATCCTGAATGCCCCACCCGTCCCCTGGTCCCCTGTACGTGCCCTTTCCTAATCCTCAGGTTGTTCTGTGGTTGCTGCCAGCAAGTGCATGGGGAAAACACCTCCCTTTAAGATCTGAGGAATTTCTAGGAACTTGGGTGCAGGGGCTGGGAGGGGTAGAAGTCTTTCCAGAGAACAGCAATGAGTGGGGGTGGGAACAGAGAAAGGCCATTAGTGCCAAGAGATAGACAGGGGTTGGGAGGGTCACAGCACTGGGCCTGGGCACGAGGCAAAGGGCCAAGGCTAGGCCTGGCATCTCTGGGGATGGGAGAATCCCCACCTATTTTCTTTTTTGTTGTTGTTGTTGCTGGGGGTTGAACCCAGGCCCTTGTGCATGCGAGGCAAGCCCTCTACCAGCTGAGCTCTACCCCAGCCCAAATCCCCATCAGTGGCTGGCTATTGTGACACCCTGTGGACCAACACCGAGCACCTCCCAGGAAAGCTCTGAAGGATCCAAGTCACAGGGTGTGTATGGCAGCCCCTTAGGTGGCCAGAGGAAACTCTAGGAGGGCAGCGGAGTGTTCCAAGGCACCCAGGGATACGGGCTGTCCTAAGCTGAGCAGATGCACCTCCACAGTGAGTGAACAGGAGCCTGAAAGAACCAGTGCACAAGTCCGAGTGAGGCTGCAGGCAGCACAGGCCTTTTCTTTCCACACCAACCTGGGTACACATGCTTGCCCTCTGCCCACAAAGGTCCCAAGGAAGGTTCTTCAGCGCCCATCTCTGGGCCTCAGAGATTAGTACGGTGGATTGAAGATGTCTGTGACAGTGTCTCCAAGGACAATCTTCTCCCACTCCGACAGCTGAGTCACCAATCCCCAATTTGGACGCATGTTATTTTTGCACTTCTTGACATAGGCCCAGGACCTCTGAACAGAGAGAAAGGAGACGTCAGGACTGGTCATGGGCCCTGGATCAGAGATAGGAAGCACTTGCCCAGGGGCACACAACATGGTTTAAGAGCTAGATACCGCAGCAGCCTGTGATGGCTCGGTAGGGCAAGCAGTGGAGGGAGCTGGCCGCACCTTGGGCAAGCCTCTTGGCACTTCTGAATAGAGGGACAAATCATTCCTTTTTCAGATAGCTGCTGTGAATGCTAGGACAACACATGGGAACCTTCCACCAAGTAGGGTGAACACAACACACCCAAGCCTGGGGCAGAAAGGCTCAACAAAGGTTTGCATTGTCACTGGATGGGTTCCTGGAAAGGGGAGGAGGACGGGGTCAAATTCTCTGAAGAAGGAAGATTAAAGTTGCCTTCCTTTAGGGTTAGAAAGAAGGCGTGGAGCTGGTCTCCATCCGGATTGAGGACAGGGGAAAAGCAAAGGGGGAAATGGTGAAACTAAGAAGAAGACTGCTTAAACCTAATAAAGACCATTTATGAAAATCGCCCTTGCTAACATCGCACTCAATGGAGAAAGGTTCTCCCGAGAGGAGCACTTAGAGGAACAAGGCACAGGGCCACTTTCACCCCTTCTGTTAGAACTGCAGGGAGCTGTCAGAGCAATTAGGCAAGAAAGAAAAGACACCCAAATTGGAAAGAAAAAAAAGATTATCTCCATTGTTGAGGGCCACAGCTGAGTCTGGATGAGCATGGCATATTGCCAGAGGGAATGGTTGAGAGATGACACTAGGGAGCCATGAGATGAGGATGGTTATGTTAAGCTGTGTATTCAATTGTATATTTGACCTTTACTGTCCAGAGGCTCTTGCTGCCTCAGGCTGCTACTTTGGAGTTCCCGTGGAGTTCTCACAGTTCCGAGGGAGAGTGCACGAGGACCCCAGTGGAGGGTGAGAGTGTTCCCGGGGAGCATGTGTGGAGTGCTGGTGGAGTTCGGCAATAAAGAGTTGCTGTTTACCTACAAGTGCTTTGTGGCAGCTCAGTTATTTGTGCCCAGCCAGACTGCGGCATGCCATGTGAAGATGACATTAATCTCATGTAGAAATTTCTAAAATCTTACACATCCAGAGCAAATGCATCCAGAGAAGTTGCAGGATACCAAAATTAGCACATCAGTTTGTTAAATTTCTACAAACCAACAATGAACAATTCAAAAAAAATTAAGAAAACAATTCCATTTACAATAGCATCAAAAAGACTAAAACATTTAACCAAAGAGGTGAGAGACATACCAAAAACTACAAAAAGCATTGTAGAAGGAAATTGAAGATGATACAATTAAATGGCAACATATCCAATGTTATAGAAAACTTACTGTGGTCCAGATGTCCATACTGCCTAAATAATCCACAGATATAAGAATCCTTATTAAATCCCAATGGCATATTTTGTAGAAATAGAAAATTTTTATTATTATTATTATTTAATATTTATTTTTTAGTTTTCGGCAGACACAGCATCTTTGTTTGTATGTGGTGCCGAGGATCGAACCCGGGCCGCACGCATGCCAGGCGAGTGCGCTACCGCTTGAGCTACATCCCCAGCCCAGAAATAGAAAAATTTTAAAATTCCCCAAATTAAAAAAAAAAAAAAAACTTGTACAAAGAACCCAGTGTCCCATACATGCTAGGCAAGTGCTCAACACTGGGTTCAATCCTCAGTACCACATAAAAATGAATAAAATAAAGGTACTGTGTCTATTTACAACTAAAAATACTATTTTAAAAAGACACCTTTCAATTGTGGTAAATTATACAGAACTTAAAGTTCACCATTTTAACCACCTTTAGGGCTATACAGTTCCATGGCGCTAAGTATGTTCATATTACTGTGCAACTGTCACCCGCTCCATCTCCAGAACATCTTCATTTTCCCAAACTGATCCTCTGACCCCATTAAACATTGACTCCCCATCCCACTTGTTCCCTGGGTACATCCGTGTCAACTGCTATTCACCTGTCTGATTTTGATACTCTAGGTACCACACACCAGGGGGAATCCTAGGTACTAGTCCTTTAATGACCGGCCTGCCTTATGGAGCAGTGTCCTCCAGGCCCACCCATACTGTGGCACACAGCAGAATTCCCTTCCTTTGCAGGGCTGACTCTTTCCTATATGGAGATGTCACATTTTGTGTTTCCTTTTATTTGTCCACAGACATTTGTGTCATTTCCACCTTTCAGCTATTGTGAACAGTCCTGCCGTGAACGTGGGTGTGCACATGTATGAGTCCCTGTCTTCTGCTCTCTGATGTACATGCCTTGAAGTGGACTTACCGGAAAGCCAAGGCATTCTAGGCTGCAACTTCCTGAAGAGCACGTTGGGTCAATACCCAAAACCATGGTTATTCTTTACCCCTGCCCTTCCCCCAAACACACACGGGGAGTTTTCAGCTCCCACACAAACCCTCTGAGACCATGGACAGGCAAGGATCCCCTCCCCAGGGCAGGCCCCCAAGCGAGCCCTACCTGGGAGTCAGATGCCCGAATCTCCGTGGGTCTGCCTTAACAGTGCCCTCCTCCCTTCCCACTCTGGTGAGGAAGATTGACATGGGTGCCCACTGAGGCCTGGCCAGTGCTGCAATTCTGTGACTCCACTCATTTTTCTTTGAACAAACCCAAACCAACCTCGGGGACAGACAGGCAGCAGGGGAGCCACAGAGCTGGTGCTGCCTCTCAGCCTGGCCTGTGTCCTGTTAGTGCTGTATACCAGGCTTTGGCCTGCAGCGTTGGGACCCACCCTTGGGTGCCACTTGCTGGGAAACACCCTGATTTGGAGTTCCCCTCCTGATTCTCCCCCTCCCCATCCCACAATTGGGGAACCACAGTAGTGCCAGGCCCTATTTCTCCCAGGTTTGGCCCTGACTCTACACCTAGGGTGGTTGTGGCCCAAGCCCGCCTCAAGGAACACATACCTGCAAGGTCTCCTCTCTCCAGTGCATGAGGAAGGCCACAATTACCGCACAACTGCGACTGATGCCCCGGGTAGAAAAGACCAGAACAACAGAGCCAAGCTCCAGGTGAATTTCTGCAGAAGGAAGGAAGGAAGAGGTGGGTTTGTGCAGAGCCCTCTTCCCCATGGACCTGGAACCTGGGTGGCTATCAGAGATTGGCCTCGCTGTGCCCATAGTTCAAGCATGAGTATGGAACAGTATGTCAAGCCTGGGCAAGTCTCACAACTTCCCCAACACAGCTTGTCTAGCAAACGGGGGGCCCTCAGACCTAGCTGGCCATTCAAGAGCTAACTGGCACTGCCAGGTGAAACCTTTTCCTGGCTCTCCAGGTTTCTAGCCCAGGAAGCTGTTGCCAGTTGGCCTAATGCTGATAGGACGATGCCCCAAGGACACTCAGGTGCCAGCTAGGCAATGCAGGGGGTGTGAATCCTGGCTCTGTCACTCACTGTTCTGTGGGGCTTGGGCAAGTTACTCTGAGCCACAGTTTCCTTATCTGGAAAATGGGGTTTTATTCTGCCCTATGCTGAGCACCAGATGTGGCGGCACACACCTGCAATCCCAGCCATCTGGGAGGCTGAGACCCATTGCCTGGCATAGAAAAGCCAGCTACAGTCACATAACCCCAAGGCTGGGAGTCCTGCCCAGGGAGTGGGGGAGTTTAAACTGTCATTGCAGGCTGGCCTGGAAACCCCAAGAACTAAAGATGAGCACACCACGTGCAAAGCCAGGCTGTCAGAGCTGGAGGAGAACTTTGGGATGATGAAGGCCGACTGCCTATTCACATACATGAGACTGAGCCATGCATCAGTGACAGGCTGGCCCAGAGCCACCCAGCAGGGTGGGTCTCTCTGTGCTGCAGACTCTGCCACCTCATGGTGGGATACACAGGAAGTCTCAGTCTCGGATCCTAGCTGAGTGAAAGTGGCAATCTGCTGGGCTAATAATAGGCACTTGGGCTCCATTGTCAGCCCCAATTGCTCAGGCTGGGGGCTGTGTGGTGCCAGCAGGCACTTCAGGGAGGGCCTCTGCCCTGATCCAGCCTTGCTCTCCAGGGACCTTGCTTTCCTCAGACAGTCCTATGCCCTGGGAACGACCACACAATCCACCCTGGATGATTTAAGCAGCTGGTGGGTGTTGCTTTGTGTGTGGCAGGAGGACAACAGGTGGCAGGGAGCCCACATGGAGCAACGCAGCAATCAGGGTTGGGAGGTTCCGAGTGTTCCTCCCTCCATCCACATCCTGCTGGCCAGACCTGAGGGTGCAGATAAAGCACCCTCAGGTCTGAAGATGCACTTCTAGGTCCTCCACAGACACGATCACATGTGGTGGCCAGCACCCATACTTTCAAATAGCCTCAAAGGGCTATGGCAGCCTCACCAGGGCTGCTCAACCTGCAACCTAGTACTCCCACTGGAGCCCACTGCTCCCAAGGGAAACACCACCCCCACTCATCTAACGGGAATCCTGAGAAGCTGGACTCATCCTGGGTTGTCCACATTTGGCTAGGCATGTGCTGGCCCCTACCTCCTCTGTCTTCAGCATGGGGAGTCAAGATCAGGGATAAGCATGTGGAAGAGGTACTGTAGTCCCTCTGCCTCCCAGGCTAATTGCTCCCTGGTTAGGGAAGGCTCTTACCAAGGAAGTGACAGAGGTGACGTAAAAAGGGAATAATCTTGACGTCTGGGGTATCTTCTATCTGGATGTGCAGAAGGTTGTCAGAGTCACCTGCAAAACTAAACAAAGAATACAGGTCACCAGCACATAGCCCACTGAGGCTTCCCCTCATCTTCAGTAGCGGGTCCACAGGGGAAGGATGCCAGGAAGTAGGAATGGAAATAGTGGCATCATTGTCTTGTTCAGAAGCTGAGAGAAAACTTTCAACATTTCACCAGTAAGTGTGATGGTTACTTACAGATCTTTTTTTTTCCAGTGCTGGAATCAAATCCAGGGCTTTGTCTACACTAGGCAAATGCTCTGCTACTGGGCTACACTGGCACCCCAGGCCTGCTGCAGAGACTTTTGTATATTTTTAAAAAAATTAAATCAAGAAAGTTCCATTCTATTCCTGGTTTTCCAAGATTTTTTTTTTTTTTAATTATGAGTGGGACACAGTGGTGAACACCTATAAGCTCAGCATTCTGAAGTATCACAGGTTCAAGGCCAGTCTCAGCAGTTAAAAGCAACTGAGCAAGACCCTCTCTCAAAATTTAAAAAAAATTGAAATTAAAAGGGCTGGGAATGTAGCTCAGTGATAAAGTGCCCCTGAGTTCAATCCCCAATACTGAAAAGAAAAGTTACAAATCCATAGTGAAGCTGGGTGTGGTGGCACTTGTCTATAATCCCAGTGGCTCAGCTCCAGAGGCTGAGGCAGGATTACAAATTCAAGGCCAGACTTGGCCATTTACAAGACCCTGAGCAACTTAGCAAGACTCTGTCTCAAAACTTAAAAAGGACTGGGGATGTGCCTCAGTGGTAAAGCACCCCTGGGTTCATTTCCCAGTACTGAAAAGAAAAATTAAGAATATACTGGGCTGGGGATATGGCTCAAGCGGTAGCGTGCTTGCCTGGCATGCGTGTGGCCCGGGTTCGATCCTCAGCACCACATACAAACAAAGATGTTGTGTCCGCTGAGAACTAAAAAATAAATATTAAAAAAATTCTCTCTCTCTTTGAAAAAAAAAAAAGAATATAGTGAGGGCTGGATTTGTGGCTCAGAGGTAGAACGCTCGCCTAGCATGCGTGAGGCACTGAGTTTGATCCTCAGCACTACATAAAGTTTTTTTTTTAAAAAAGGAATATATAGTGAATCTTACCAAATGCTTTATCTGTACCTATTGAAATAATTGTTTTTTTTTCTCTATGTTAATGATTTGGTAAGCTGTGAATTCTCCAGAAGTTAAAGCAACTTCATATCATTGGAATAGACCCAACTTCCTCACCATGTATTATCCTTTCATATCTCACCATATTCAGTGTGCTAATATTTTATTTAGAATTTTTACAACTATATTCACAAGGAAAATTAGTCTATAATTTTCCTGCATTATAGCATCTTAGGTTATGAAGTTAAAATTATGCTGGTCTCATAAAATAAGTTGATAGTTGTTCTTTTTATTCTCTAAAAAGGAAAAAAAAACTTAATATTGACCTAATTTCCTCCTTAAATATTAAATAAAATTAAATCACTGAAACTATTTAAACCTGGAATTCTGTCTGTGGAAATGTTCACTAGTTCTTTATACTACTCAAATTTTGTTTGATGTCAGTTTTGACAGGGAGTATCTAAAATTTGTTCATCTATGTTTACCATAATAAAGTTTCCGTAGCATCTCTTACAATCTTTTAGAGTAGGTACAGGACATGGGTTCTCTCTTGCCATCTGGTTATTGGTGCCTTTGCTCTCTTTGCCAAGTGTTTATTGATTTTATTAAAAAAAAAAAAAAACTATTTGGCCTTCTTGATCCTCTTTTATTGTTGCTATTTCAATAATCTGCTTTTATTATCCCTTTGTCATTTGGGTCTAATTTCCTGTTCCTCTCTTAAGATAAATGCTTAACTCATTGATTTCTAGCCTTTTCCCTTTGTAATAAGTGTATTCATTCCTAGCTGTACATTTCCCTCTAATCACAGCTTAGCTACACTCCACAAATTGATACATAGTATTTTCATTATCGTGTATTTGAAAATATTTCCTAATTTCCATTGTGAGTTCTTTGCTTCATTGGCTGTTTAGAAATTTATTTATAGATTTCTAGGGATTTTCTAATTACATTTTTAAATTAATCATCTATCTCAATCCCTCAGTGGTTGAAAGAAAGCTAATATAATTTTAGTCTCCTGAAAACTGTTGATTATTTTATGAACCACATATTACTGATTTTTATATTTTATACATATATATTTAAATACACACTTATACATATATATGGATTCAGCAACTACAGAGTGCAACTTTTCTCCACTTTGCCGCAGTCTGGCCGGGCACAAAATCACGAGCCACTCACAGCCTTGTAGATTCAAACAGCAATTCTTTATTCCCGAACTCACTCCGGCACTCTACAAACAGGTTCTGGGCAAATCCACATTCTGGGCAAAATCCACACTCTCCACCGGGCTTTGAATCCCCTCAATGGGAACTCAAGGAGCGGGCGTGCCTGAGGCAGCAGGATACGCCCTATTCCCAGCAGGGTACACCTTAAACTTGGATCCACCCTGGTCATTGAGCAAGGTCACTTTACATGCAATGTCACTTCAAATGACCTGGGTCAATATGGAGAGTCCTTCCTCTAAGCAACATTGGGTAGGCTGACAAAGAAATTGCCATGTGTCATTCCTACTTGGCAATGGCTCTCAGCACCACTTGAAGATGTTTCCTTTCCCAGTCTGTTAATATGGTGCATTACCTTTGGTTTTCAATGTTAAACCAACCTTGCATTCCTGGAACAAACACAATTGGTCATGAGATATTATCATTTTTAGATATTTTAGAATCCAATTTACAAAAATTTTGTTAAGAATTGTTGTGCCTATATTCATAGGGATATTGGTCTGTAGTTTCCCTTCTTGTAAAGTCTTTGTAGGTTTGAGTTTCAAATAATGATGTATCTCATAAATGAATTAGAGTTCTCTCATCTTTATTTTCTTTTGGTATTGGGAATTGAACCCATGTGACTTAACCATGTGGCTCCATCCCCCACACTTTTTAATATTTTTTTAAAGACAGGGTCTCCCTAAGTTTCTTAGGGCCTGCCTAAGTTACTGAGGCTGGCTTTAGTCTCACAATCTTCCTGCCTCAGCCTCCCAAACTGCTGGGATTACAGGCATGTACCACCACACCCAGCACATCTTTATTTTCTTAAAGAGTTTTTGTGAAATTATTATTTCACCAATAAAGGCATATGGGCCTAGACGTTTTCTTTGTACAAAGGTTTTAAACTGTGAATTAAATTTCTCTAATAGAGGGATATTCTAATTATCTATTTCTTTCTTTCTTTTTTTTATGGTGCTGGGGATTGAACCCAGGGCCTGGTGCATATGAGGCAAGCATTCTACCAACTGAGCTATATCCCCAGCCCTGATTATCTATTATCTAACTGAGCTTGACTCTTTCAAGGAATTTGTTCATTTACTCTATATTTTCAAATTTATTGGCATAAAGTTGCTCATTTTCTAAATTTTTTAATATATATTTTTAGTTGTAGGTAGACACAATACCTTTTTTATTTTTATATGGTGCCGAGGATCTAACCCAGTGTTTCATGCATGCTAGGCAAGCAATCTACCACTGAGCCACAACCCCAGTCCTTCTAAATATTTTTAATTAAAAACTTTGAGATAATTGTAGATTCATATGCAGTCTTAAGAAATAATAGAGAGCCCTGTACACTTCACCTAGTTTCCCCAGCAGTAACATTTTGCAAGACTATAATATAATATCACAAGCAGGATACTACGCTGATATAACCTGTCAATCTTATTCAGCTTTCTACAGCTTTTTACTTGCATCCATGCAGGTGTATGTCTGTCTGTAGTTCACTCTATTTATAAAGTTATTGCTCACGTAGGTTCCTGAATCTCCAATAGGTCAAGAAATACCAAGGATCCCTTTTATTGCCCTCTGATAACCAACATGCTAGAGCCCTTTCCCAAGTCCTGCCAACCACTAATCTATCCTCTATTTCTAAAATTTTGTTCTATTAAAAATGCTATATATTGGGCTGGGGATGTGGCTCAAGCGGTAGCGCGCTCGCCTGGCGTGCGTGCGGCCCGGGTTCGATCCTCAGCACCACATACAAACAAAGATGTTGTGTCTGCCGAAAACTAAAAAATAAATATTAAAAAATTATAAAAAAAATTAAAAAAAAAAAAAGCTATATAAATAGAATATTGTAAGTAACTTTTCAGATTTGGTGTTTTGTTTTGTGTTCAGCATCAGTTCCATAGAGATCCAAGCAGGAAATCCAAGTTGTGGCATGTATCAGCAGGAGTCTTCCATGGTATGTACCCACCACAGCTTTTCAAACTACTTAGCTGGACAATTTTTGTGAATATAGATGCACAGCTTTTGGTATAAATGTAAGTTTTCCTTTCTCTGGGATAAGTGCCTAAGAATACTTTTTGATATTGGTAGGATCTATAATGATGGTCTCTTTTAACTCAATAATGTTATTTTTGTCTTCTGTCTACTCCAATCAGTTTCATAGGATATACCAATTCTATTGATTTTTCAGAGAACTTTTTTTTGAGAAAAAACTTTTGGCTTCATTAATTTTCCTATTTGTTATGTTTTCTTTTTCATTTGTTTCTATTCTTTATTATTTCATTCCCCCTGCTTACTTTTTAAAAATTTTAAGGTGGAAGTTCCTTGATTTGAGGTTCTTTTTTTCTAACATAGGCATTTAGGTTGTAAATTCTCCTCTAACATTGCTTTAGCTGCATGCACAATATTTGACATGTGTTGTTTATATTTTCATTCGGTTCAAAATAATTTCTAATTTTCCCCTTAATTTCTTTTGACACATATGCTACTTAAAAGTGTGTTATTTCATTTCCACGTGTTTGGGATTTTCCCCAGATACCTGTGTTATTGATTTCTAATTTAATTCCATTAGGGTCATAGAACATAATTTTTAAAACTTTAATCCTTTTAGGTTTAATAATGTTTGTATTGTGGTCCAGAACAGGGTATCCTGACAAAAAATATTCCATGTTCTTATTGAGAAGATATTCAACAGTAAGAAGATATTCAACAAACAGTGTGTGTCTTATATAAATGGTACATCTGTGGTTTTCAATCTGTGCTAGACTTCAAAACTATGATCTCCTGTTATTGTATGCAGCCTTGAACTCCACTTCTCCAGGAGTTCTTAGTGATTAAATAGGTGATAAATATAAGCAAAATTCAAGGCAATTTAGTACTGATTTTAAAAGATTACTTTTGTCTGGAGGTGAGCTGCACTAAAACTTTACAACAAAATGTCTGAAGAAACAAAAGGACATTAATTCATCTGCATCTTACTGTTGGTAAGCCTAGAAGTAAAGAAACATTGGTAAATTGCTCTGACCCTGATGAGTTGTTAAACTGAGATTATTGTTTATGCATGCAGATATTAACTGGAAGTTATATATGCATAAATCTTTTCTTCCTGGATTTGGCAGCTATGTATAATTATATTAAAATGGTTCTAGCATAAAAAAGATATTCAAAGACTAGAAGAACATTACTAATTTTGTGTGAAACATCTTACAATTGTCAATTAAGTAAAGTTGGACAATTACATTCTTCTAGTCTTTGAAATTATAACCTATCTTCCATTTACTTGTTGTAGCAATTATTGATATGCTGAGATTTCTGATTATAATGGTGGATTGTTGTATTTCTTTCAGTTTTTTAACTTGGGATTGAACTCAGGAGGACTCTGCCACTGAGCTACAACCCCAGCCATTTAAAAAAAATTTTTTTTTTCATTTTAAGACAGAGTTTTAAAATTTTGTTTAGATCCTAAGTTGCTGAGGCTGGCCTCAAACTTGCAATCCTTCTACCTTCTGAGTCACTGGTATCACAGGTGTGCACCACTGCATTCAGCTCCTTCCAAAACATTTTAATAGTTTTAATTTCATGTACTTTGAACTCCTTTATTTTATGTTATTTTTAAAGTAGGATCTATAATGGATCTATAGGGATCAAATAAACTCCTTCATTAGGTACATACATGTTTAAGAATATTTTTTCCCTGGGCTGGGATTGTGGCTCAGCGGTAGTGTGCTCGCCTAGCATGGGCTGGACCCAGGTTCAATCCTCAGCACCATATAAAAAATAAATAAATAGATAAAAGGCATTGTGTTGTGTCCATCTACACCTAAAAAGTAAGTATTTTTTTTAAAAGAATATTTTTTCTCTAGAATCTAGAGTCTAGATTAATTGACCACTTTCTCATAATGAAATGACTCCCCTCATCTCTGGGTAGTATACTTTGCTGTGAAGTCTGAATTTTCTGATAATAATATAGCAACTAGAGTTTTTTAAAATTTATCTCAGTCTAGAATATCTTGTTACATCCTTTTACTTTATATTTGAAGTACATTTTTTAGGCAATCTATAATCTCTGCCTTTTGACTGGAATCTTTAGACTAAATGTTGATATGAGTTTAAATCTATCATTTGATATTTGTTTTCTATTGATCTCATCTCTTCTTTATTCCCATTTTCCTCTTTTTCTGTCTTCTTCTGGGTTATTATGATTCTATTTTTCCTTTATTATTTCATTCATTATATTTTTTTTTTTGCAGTTGCTTTAGAGTTTATAGAACACATCATTAACTGATTATTGAGGAGATTTTTAAACAAGAGGGAAAGTATCTTATATTTATCTACATAATTATCACTTCTGGTGGTCTTTGTTCTTTTTATAGAGATTCAGATTTCCATCTGGTATCATTTTCTTTCTGCTCAAAAGATTTCCTTTAACTTTTTTTTTTTAAAGAGAGAGAGAGAGAGGGGGGGGGGGAGAGAATTTCAATATTTATTTTTCAGTTTTCAGCAGACACAACATCTTTGTTTGTATGTGGTGCTGAGGATTGAACCGGGCCACAAGCATACCAGGAGAGCGCGCTACCACTTGAGCCACATCCCCAGCCCTTCCTTTAACTTTTTTGTAGTGCAAGTTTGTTGTTGATGAATTCATTCAGCTTTTGTATGCCTGAGAAACTGTCCTGTGTTGTTAGTTAGCCATTGTCCAAAAAACCCTGTTCTATACGTTTTATTTCAGTTATTTAAGGTGGGGGAGTAAATTTGGTCCTTGTTACTTCATCTGGTTAGAAATGGAAAGTAGTCTCATTTATATTCTTGAAGAATATATCATATAGATATCCAACTTTGAGTTGGCATTATAAAGATCTCAGCCAAAAAGCAAATTAGGAAATAACTTGCTTTTTGGCTCAGATCTTTTTGAATTTTTAGATGAATTCATAGGCAGTTGACATCACCCATGACATTAGGTTTCTTATCCAACAGTCTTTCCCATCATCGATGCCCTCTTTTTTCTACATCCTTTAGTTTCCTTAGCCAGGCATGGTGATGCATACCTGTAATCCTAGCAACAGCAGAGGCAGGAGAATCGCAAGTTCAAGGCCAGAGCCAGGAACTTAGACTCTGTCTCGAAAACAAACAAACAAATTTAAAAGGCTGGGGATGGCTGGATGTGCATGCTTATAATTCCAGCAGTTCAGGAGGCTGAAGCAGGAGGCTCACGAGTTCAAAGCCAGCCTCAGCAAAAGTGAGACACTAAGCAACTCAGTGAGACCCTGTCTCTAAATAAAATACAAAATAGGGCTGGGGATGTGGCTCAGTAGTCAAGTGCCCCTGGGCTCAACCCTCAGTGTCACACACACACAAAAAAAAATTGTCTTATTTACATAGGCCCTGCATATTTCTTAAATTTATTTCTAGGAATCTTATAACTTTTAGTTTTTTTTTTCCAGAGAGAGAGAGAGAGAGAATTTTTTAATATTTATTTTTTTTAGTTTTCAGCGGACATAACATCTTTGTTTGTATGTGGTGCTGAGGATCGAACCCGGGCCGCACACATGCCAGGCGAGCGCACTACCACTTGAGCCACATCCCCAGCCCCATAACTTTTAGTTTTTATTGTAAAGATGGATCTTTCATCTTTCATTATGTTTCTACATTCATAAGTTGAATTGATCGATTTTATATGACATTTTTAAATATTTATTTTTTAGTTATAGGTGGACACAATATCTTTATTTTATATTTATGTGGAGCTGAGGATTGAACCCAGTGCCTCACGCATGTTAGGCGAGAGCTCTATCTCTGAGCCACAACCCTAGCCCCTTTATATGACATTTTTGTTATCAGATGCCTTGCTGAATTCTTGTATTATTTCCATTTTGATCAGGAGCTGAAAGCAGAGAATTCTAGGTCTTGGTGACCAGGACCAGACACTGTCAGAAAACAGAGGCTGGCCAGCAGGGCTAGTGAGGGCTTTCCTGCACAGTGAACAAGGATGAGCCTGCATGGGCATGTGTGTCCTGGTACCAAATGCCAAAGCACAGAGGCATTTCTCACAGGTTCCTGAGACAGGCCAAGCAGAGTAGACCAAGATGCTTCATAACACCATGTTAAAGACCTGGAAAGCACCACTCATGGTGAGGTTCACAGGACGAGTGTGAGGACTCAGGGGGCAGAGGATGCCAAAGCCACACGAGGCACGGGCGAAGGCCATGCTAACTCTGCTCCAGTTTGTGTTGGCTGCTAAGAGCCCTTTCAACTCTACAAATGCATGGCACTAGGAAATGTGTATAAATAAATGATATCCTTAAAAAAAGTGTCTCATTTACTTACAAGGGTCCCATCTCCATGGAGACATTGATATGTGCTTTGATTTTCAAATCCTTCTGCACTTGAGGGTCACAGGCTTGACTGAAATTTCCCAGAAAGACCTTTCCAGGAATTATTTCAACAGGATACGGCTGAAATGCATCTAGTTCCTGGAGTTGGGAAAGAGAAGGACTGCTGTGAGCATGGGCCCTCTGGAAGGGAGCTTTTCATCTCTTGAAATCTCTTCAGCAGACAGTGGATGATACTGAGATCTGGACTTTCATAAAGACTGGCAAATAGCAGCTCACATGAGGAGAGAGAGGGCTGTCCCATCAGGACTGGCTACAGCATCACAATGCCATGCTAGCTCTCAGCACCGACTCCATTGCCCTCCCTGGCAACCATTTGCACCTGGTCACATGCAAAAAGGCTGGAGTTGAGGACCTTGTGGTGCAGAACTTCCACAACCCAGAATGTGTCCAATTGGGGGTGGGGTGGGGAGGAACAGAACTTTTATTACAATGGGGACATCAGAATTTAAACACCTTAAAGACACACTCAATAAAACTCTCCACATTGTGCCTATCTGCCATTAGAAAATGTGTTCTGATGAAGGAGGCGAATGGTCAGTGGGGCAGAGAGGACAAGACAACCACTTAAATTCAGGGTCCATAAATGTGACAGAAAATTTGACTGCAGCAACATAAATAGAACAGAGGATATTATGTTAAGTGAAATAAGCCAGGCACAGAACAGTGAGGTCCACATAGTCTCAATCCCAGGTGGACTCTGAAGAAGCTGATCTCAGAGGTGAAGAGTAAAATGGCAGTTATGGGGTTGGTGGGGGATGGGGGTGTGGGGGAGGGGGGAGGGGCAGGTGGGCAAAACTGATCCATGTGCACTAGTTACAGCTGAACAGGAGCAAAGGGTCCTGGGGTGCCTCTGTACAGTGGTTGACTACCTAACTATAACGTGCTGTATATTTCAAAAACCTAGGAAGAGTTGGATGTTTTTTGCCACAAGAAATGAAAAATATTCAAGGAGAAAGATGTTTTATTATAATTAAATATTATATAATGCATATATTGTATATCAAAATATCACCTAGTATGCTTTTTTAAATTTTATGTATCAATTAGAAACACACAATTTAAAAAATAATTTGGTTTCTTTGAATCACTAAGAAACAGAGGATTATTTCTATGTTTCCCAAAGAGAGTTCTAAGAAGCACCGTCCCTCACAGTGCATCATGAAGGAAGGGTACAAAGAACCGAGTGTGCCCGCAGCTGTGCCTGCTGGTCCTCTCTAGGAAACTTGGTGTCCACCAGCAATGGCCAGCTAGAAGAGGCCCTACACAAGGAAACCTGCCCTCACTGCCACCAAGCTCCCCACATGCTCTGACTTGCGCCACTTCCCCGTCATACCTCCAAGGGAGACCCTGGCCTGTGTGATTGGCGGTCAAAATCTCTTCCATAGTCCTTTGGTACCAAATCAGAATCAGAAGTAACAACTTAAATACCTCGGGCTACGTAGGACAGATACTATATAATCCTGACTTCCAGTACTAATACTGACCCAAATTAAATGAAAGGGGTACCTGTAAAATTATAGATATTGAAGTTATGACCTGTTACTCCCTCTTTAAGTCTGGTAAAACTGGCTTGCTGGATGTTTAAAACCAAAACCTTGGAGACCAAAGGCAAGGAAGTAAAAGGGCCAAGGAAAAAGTAGCCAATATTTTGGACCTTGCCCTCTAAGGTCAGCCAGGACGTGGAGAATGATGTGACCCCTCTTTGGAACATGTAACTCTGGTGACCTGGAGATAGAGAGGACCCTATAGAACAGGAAGCCAACCAGTGCACATTCTGCAAAGAAGAGGGTCATTGGAGATGGAAATGTCCCTGATGCTTCCAAGATAAGCCATATATGGTCAGACAGACCCCAACCCATCCTGGCAATTGGCACCAATGGTAGAGGAAAGCTAACAGAGCCAAGAGCCTTCACATATGTCCCCAGGAGTGATCCCTGAGGAATCTCAGCTGACTCTTAAGAGTAGATAGGAACAGGGTCAGTTTTGGCCAACTTGGTCTTAAACACCTAGCAGGAGAGTATAGCCTAAAAGCACAGTCCTACCTGGACACTTAAACGTAAAAACAATGGTTTTAAAAATGTAACATAAGGGCTGGGGTTGTGGCTCAGTGGTAGAGCACTTGTCTTGCATGTGCGAGGCACTGGGTTCAAGCCTCAGCACCACATAAAGATAAATAAATAAAGGCATTATCCATCCACAACTAAAAAATGAAAAAATATGTATATATTTTAAAAAATGTAACATAAGATGTATATTTGTGTCAACCCTTCCAAAAGTAAGTACAGCTGGAGGCTATAAAGGAAGGATTCTTGTGTGAGAGTGAATAATAGTAATGATCGTAAGAGTCCCAAATTTGTCCTGAGTTAATTTGAGTCTGATTTCAAAAACCTACAAATCTTCCTGACATCCGTTGATGAACTAATCCATTTTTCACTGATAGTTTATGAATTACAGTCCTCATGGTTTTCAGAGACTGGATGAAATACTAATTGCTTTTGTTCTAATTATTTACAAAAAGTAATGAATTCTTTGCTCTTTATTGTTGTCTTGGCAAGATCCCTGCCTTATGTATACCTTGTCCAGTCACCTGCCAACTGCCACTGTGGACCTCTGGACTGCTCTGATGTTGAATGCCCTAACTGTCCACCCCCTACACCTGACAGAGAATAAGAACTTTGGGTTACTTTCCCCAACTTTGCCCCTGTTCAGCAGTAAATAGCTTGAAGATGTTGTCACCTGCTTTCCATAGAAATGGAAGCTAGAAATTGACAGTGGGGAAATGTAACAAGGGTTCACTTGATACTGTGACCATATCCTTTGTGGCTTTGAAATTTACATATTTTTTTCTTTTCCCTTACCTTCTCCTTCCTGACCTTCTCTTCCCTGATCTTCTTTTTTGTTTTTTGTTTTTAGTTATACATGGACACAATGTCTTTATTTTGTTTATTTATTTTTATGTGCTGCTGAGGATTGAACCCAGTGCATCACATGTGGGAGGCAAGTGCTCTGCCACTGAGCCACAAGCCCAACCCCTTCCTGTTCTTATTTTCCCTAACTTTCTCCTTCCTGATCTTCTCCCTGATCTCTCCTCCCTAAACTCATTTTCTCTGAATCACCTCTTTAAAAGCCCTCTGTTCCTACTGATGGGCAGAATCACAGTCTTTGGGACAGGAGTCCCCTGTGTTTCTCCTTTGCTAGCAAAGCAATAAACCTTCTTTTTCCTTTTTCTCAAAATTAAAAAAAAAAAAAAAAAACCTCAGTCTACCTCCCTGTCAGCACCAGTCCCTCCCACCCCAGGTGAAGCCACTACAAGCCACGCCCCAGAGCCCTGCTGACTCCACCCAGGGTACCTGGCTCACTGGAGCCCTGTGACATTCCTATAATCCCACTAGAGAACAAACTGCCTCAGCACCCACCACCTGCCTCATAACTCTCCTGCTTCCTGCAAACCAGCCTCCCTTTCTGTGGTTACCTGACTTGAGCTGGGAAGAGGGTGTGGCACAGATAGAAACATTTCATCTTCTCAAAGCATGCACATTAATACCAGGTAATAAAACAGAAAAGATATCTCCACCGAGCAGTCTGAATGGAGGCTGCTGTCTGCCCCACAAATTGTCCCCCAGGGGCTCCCCACTGCTATGAACCACACTATGGCCCACCTGTCACCCACATGAACACCAGGGCCTTCCTCCTGTCTCCAGACTCCCCCATGTCCTCTAGTTGAGCAATGCTGCTTCCTAAATGTCCTCAGACTGTCTTTCTCCCCTGCCTCTCATCAGGGCTCCCCAAATCTACTCTGGCCCACTGATCTGCTTCCTAATGAGCTTCCCAAAGTATAACGTGACCATGCCAACCTTCTGCTTGGCACTGCTCAGTGGTGGGTCCTCATCTGCCTCTAGCAATGAACTGCTGAAATCTGTCAGTCCCTGAGCACCTCTGCTCAGAGGGAGCTCTTACTGAAGGAAGGTCACCTACCAGCACAGGGAAGTCACTATAAGCTGCTCCATCTAAAGTGGAAGGCAATCTCAGAGCCTTAATACTTGGCCACCACCTTCCCTCAGAGAAGCAGCTCCTAGGGGAGCATGGAGACACTCCCACCTATGGTAAAGAACATGTAGCAAGTAGAACCTTCACCTTTGTTCCTAAATTGGTGGCAAAGGTCCTATGACAGGGAGAGGCAAATGCTAGGCAACCCCATTCTAAAGAGCCACAACCAAGCAGGGTTACTACTTGCCCACCCAGCCCTCGTAGCTTCCACAAGCCCCTCCCCTCCAAATCTAGGAAAGTCACTGCACACACGTATTAAAACCAACCATACTTCATTTTAAACGTGCCATTCATCGCATGTCAGCTACACCTCACTAGAGCTGTCAGTAAAGTATGTGGGGCGAGTTATTAGCAGCAGAAGCTCAGAGAAGACACCAATCTCTCCACACCCTGAAAAGCCAGCAAAGGGAGGCCCCCAGGAACAGGGAGCCGCACTTGGTGGGCACTTGCTGAGCCCAAATCCTAGGTGCCGTTACCTCAGAGGAGGAGAGAGGATGTCGGGAAAGCTTGTGTACACACCCTGGGTTTGAAAACAGGTCTGACCATAGACTGCTGTCCTGCCTTGTCACACAAGCCCACTGAGCAGCAGAGTGGCAGGGCAGGGAGGGTTGTGAAGGTCTGCAGGGCCCCTTTCCCCACTAGCACACTCCCCTGTGGATCAGGCCAGGATTTAGGGGAAGAAGATGGACATGGTGGAGGTCAGGGCTGCTCAGTGATGGAAGAGAATTTGAGAGGGAACCCTGGCAGAGGGTAAAAGGGTCACAGCTGGCTCGCTGGTAGATCCTCAGCAACAGAAGAGGCAAGGGTAAGGCTGTATGAGGCCCCAAGAAACCCAGCAACAGAGGCCATGAGCAGCGCCCAGAATCAGACTGGATCAGAGTGAGAACGGGCCCATTCACCAGCTGCCAGACACAGAGGATGAACTCCATGCTGTCACCAATGGCCTCTTCCTTTCCTGGACACCGATAAAGTCACGATCATGACCTGGATGCCACCAGTTCATTTCCCCAGCCTGTTCTCCTCCATCTCCTTCCATCCCCTGTTCCCGTCTCTTGTTCCTCCTCCCCTGCCTTCCACCCCTTAGTCCCCAGCCATGCTTCCTGGCCAAGCTAGCCTCTGTTCAGCCCTCTGCCTCACCTGGGGCATCCAGATGATCTTCTGGGTCCTAAAGAAGTGGTACAGGCCTGAGAAGCGCTGGTAGCCCCCTTTCAGGATATGCACAGGATTGCGGGTGAAGTTGCTCAGCCATTTGCCACACTCCACAGCAGGTCCGAGCGCCAGTTCTAAGAATGGACACCAAAGAGGTGACTGTCCTGTGTTGTGCTCACCATCTGTCTAGACAGCCACTCTGTCTTCTGAAAAGCAATTATTTAGGAAGCCGAAAAAGGATAAATGAGAGGAATGTAACAATTAAAATTTTAAAGGCAACTTACCATCAGGTGGATCTTCTGTAAGCTGTGTGTGTATATATATACACACAACATATGTGCGCCACATGTTGTATACCAAACAATTCACCCATTTAAAGCATATGATTCAGTGATTTTTTGTATAGTCAGTTGTGTAACTATTATCACAATCAATTTTAGCAAATTTTCATCATCCCTAAAAGAAACCCTGTATCAGTCACTTTCTTGTTACCCCCAAACTTGCAGCTTTGATTACTCCAAGCTCTATTTATCTAATTTTTCCACATATCATGTATTCTGGACATTTCATATAAACGGAAGCATGTCATTCACATGATGTGTGTCTGTTTTCTACACTTGCTATAGTCTCTTCAGCATTCATCTCTTGCAGATGTATCAATACTTCAGTCCTTTCAATGGCTAACATTCATTGCACCACATGGATTTACCACATTGGTTTTATCCTCTCATCTGAGGATGCATGTGTTATTCCCTCCTTGGGCTACTGTGAATGATGCTGTGTGAGCTCATGCACAAGTTCTCATGCAGACACCATGTCTTTGGAGTATCTATCTTAACCCTTTGAGGAAACATCCAACTTTTTTCTGAAGCAACTTCACCATCTCACACTCTGGCAGGCAATGCCTGAGGACTCCTTTCTCTACGTTCTTGTCACATGGCCATTCTGGTGTATGAAATGAAATTTCACAGTGGTTTTGACATCAATTTAACCTTAACACCTTCGCTGATCTGCAGGATAGACTGTATGCAAATCAGATATATGGGACTGGAATTCTGCATAATTAAGGCTAAGCCAGAATACTTGGATCCAGGAACAGACCCAGAAAGAGTAATGTTGGCTAGCAGACCCAGAAAGAGTAATGTTGGCTAGCAGGCTTGGGACAGCCATCCAGAAGGAGTTGGGTATGAACTCTGACTTCTATGCTAAACTTTAGATCTGGGAGACAAGGACACTTCCAGCAGGGACTGCTCAGGACATAGTGGCCTGGGACCTGTCTGGAGGAACTACATTTGGAGGACAAGTCTGGAGTCTGTAACCAGGCTGGGACATAACCTGCAGTTGTCCAGACATGGGCCAAAGCCTCCCATGGGGTCTGATTCAGAAGTCAGAGTCCAACCAATGGGTCATGTGATGCCCGTCATGACTCTCCTGAGCCACAAATGGTGGCGGGTCAGAAGGCCCCAGGGAGCTGTAGAGTTTCTCAGGATGCATGACTCTTACCTTTAGGTTGCTTCTCGAGACCCACTGGAGGCTTATTCAATTAGGGACAACAGGATCAGCACCAGAGGAAGGCCAGTTCCCAGGGGATAGTCAGGGATGCTAACAGAGCCTAGGCTACCTTTCCAATAGCCAGAAAAGGTCAGGCTCCACTTGCTCAGAAGTGGGGGGGGGTACCTCCATAATAGCCTCAATCCATTACTGGGAAGTAGAGGTTTCCACTAGAAGGGGTGATGGAGTTAATATTTCTGCAATGTCAATTTCATTCATTTCTATTCCCATTGATCATGAATTCTCCATTGGCATTAGTTTCTTCCTCTCTGAACTGGGGCACTCGCTGCTTCCAAAGGAGAAGGAACATACTCAGATAAAGGTCCCTGATTACAGGGGCAGCTTTGAGTTGAATTCCTTGGGTTCCTTAGCCAGCCAATAGTCATGAAAGCCAGGCTTTGCTGAGAGAGGTAAAGGAAGCCCCAAAGCTTTCTTCCTGTGTCAAGGAGCACACTTGCAATCTATAACCCCACTGTTGCAAGGAAGGACAATTCAACATGAGAGAAATCTTTCCTCCAAGATGGGGAAGCCCTCTGAGTGCAGAAGCCAAGACCAGTTTCTATGAAGACACTGACTGGGGGGAAACCCACAGGCAGGGCGCCCACATTCGCGCTGGAAACAGCTTGGCCCATTTCCCCCTGGGAACTCGGTGGTCCCCAGCAGAGGTGGTGGGTGGTGGAACCAACACTGAAGGCCAAGGAGAGATGCAGCAAGGCCCAGGGGATCTGCAGCCTGGGTGGGGAGCCTGAGCAGAGGGCCCAAGGTGGGGGTCCCCAGGAGCAACTGGTGCATACTGCCAGGTACAGAGGCTGCTCAAGACGTCCATCAGTCACGGGCATCACAGCTCTGGGCACAGTGAGGAAGAGCCCCATGGCCACAGGCCCACATGGCCAGCAGGAAAGGACTGCACTGTGATCTCACATACCTGCTGCTGGGATGTGAGGAAGAGCCCCTGTGCTCAGGTTTCCCTGGGGACTGAGGAGATAGGTACTTAACAACAGAGAGAAGTGGGGTGGCGAGAGGAACCCTGAAATGACCTTATATCCAAAAGACTTAGCACTTACATGCAAGATGCCATTTTAAGTGAGCAAAGTTGTGTAAGGGGAGAGTTGTATGTGCAGCTGTGGCTTCCTACCAAGGGGCATGGGAACCCATGGCACAGTGCACTCAGCTGCAGGGTGGAAGCGGGGTTATCTTTACTGCCCATTTCCTAGGGCTTCAGGATCCAGCATGTAATCCCATAATACCAGAACTGTACACTAGAGTCCAGTGGGGCAGGCATGGGGAAGCAGGGACCTACCATGGCCAAAGAGCCCTTAGGAAGAAAGCCTGAAAGGCTGGCTTTCCTGAAGGTGGGAGCTTAGCTCCACCCAGTGGCAGTCCTGGGAGTGCCCTGGAACTATACCCACCCACATCAGCTATTGAGTCAGAGGAAGCAGATCTCTTGGTGCCAGGGGATGGCCAGGGGCTGAAAAGAGAACAGTGGAGCTTCAGAATTTCAACTGAGAATCTTGGAACTGACCCTCCAGCCCTAAGCCATGTTCTTCTCCAACACAACCATCCAGTTTGAGACAGGATAGTCTCAAACTGCCTAGGCTTGAACTGTGACCCTACCACTTAGGAGCTGTGATAGTTTGGAAATCTGTCCACAGAGTCTTTTAAACACCTCTTTAAAATGTCAAGCCTATTGGAATGGTAGTCACCAGGAATACAAACAATGATAAATGCCGAGAGGAAACGGAGAAAAAGGAACACTTTCACACTGTGATGTGATTGTAAGTTAGTACTGGCACTGTGGAAATCAGTATGGAGGCTCCTCAAAAGACTAGGAATGGACCATCCTATGACTCAGCTATACCACTCCTCAGTATTTATCCTAGAGAATTAAAATTATCATACTATAGTGATACATGCAGACCCATGTTTATAGCAGCACAATTCATAATAGCCAAACTATGGAACCAGCCTGGGTGTCCATCAATGAATGAGGAAAATGTGGTAAATACACACAATGCAGTTTTATTTTGCCATAAAGAATGGAATTCAGAAAAATGGATGGAACTTGAGAGTATTTTGTTAAATGAAACAAGCCACACTCAAAGATAAGGATCATATATTTTTCTCATATGTGGAAGCTAAGGAGGAAAAAGAAAAAGAGGTGCGTGGGAGTCTCATTAAAATTGAAGGAAGATCATTAGAATAGAAGAAAGGGAGGGAAGAGGGAAGAGAAAGGGAAAATACTGTGGAGTGACACTGGCCAAATTACATGTATGAATATGTAACAAATCCCACCATTATGGGCAACTATAATACACCAATAACAAATACGTCAAAAGAAATAAATAAAAAGGTCAAGACTACCTGCTTGTCCCTTGAGTGCAGGCTGGACTTCATGACCTACTTCTAGTGACTGGAACATGGCAGAGGTAACTGAGTCCTGAGACCAGGTCATAAAAGGCACATGGTTACCCCTTCTAACCCCCTCTCTCAGACCCCTCACTCTGGGGGAAACCCATTGCCGTGTTGCGAGCCACTCAAGCAATCCCAAGGAAAGGTTCTGTGCCAAGGAGCTGAGGCCTTCTGGCTACTGCCATGGCTAATGAGTCATTTTGGATGCCAATCATCCTGGCCCAAACCTTCCAAGGACAGCAGCCCACAAGAAACCCTGTGCCTTCCAGCTGAGTGGTCCCTGAATTCTGGACCCACCGAAAGAGGAAGATAATTAAGGTTTGCTGTTTTCAGTGACTCGGTTTGGAGAAATGAGCTCCATAGCAATAGATCCTAACTCACCAGGATCTTGGGTGAGTTACTTCACCTTTCTGGGCCAGTTTCAACCCTCTTTAAAATGGGAGTGATGTACCTGCTAGGAGACAGTTCTCCATTCAGTGTTCTGTGAACAGGGACATTGGCTGCTTTTGTTCTGGGCTATCTCTTCAGGAGACATTTGCGTAACAGCTTTGGAAGACAGGACATTCTTTCTTCCCTCAGGCCCCCTAAGCTTAGGACTCTTCTATAAGGCAACCCATTGTAGTTCTAAGTGTCACTTGGCCCTCTTCACCTAACCCTGTGGGGACTGGGGCTTAGAGAACCAGTACAGGACAATGCTGACATTCTGGGTCCTTGTGTTGTTCTGAATAACCCAGTCCTGTATCTGACCCAGGAGTCTCAGGTCTCTGATAGTGTACATGCAACTGCTGCAGGTGACTTATCTTGTATGGAGGGTAAAGTCTCACACGTCTCATGGCTCTTAGCATTACCATTCTCACAAGGAGGCTCTGCAGACTTCACAAATTAGCCCAGGTGAAGCACCTGGCATCATGGCTCCTGGCACATAGTAAGTAGTAACTTTTTTCTGGTACTAGGAATTGAATCCAAGGGCACTTAGCCACTGAGCCACATCTCCAGCCCCTTTTTAAACTTTATTTAGAGACAGGATCTTGCTGGGCCTCGCTGAGTTGCTGAGGCTGTTTGAACTCAATCCTCCTGAGCTGCTGGGATTATAGTCCTGTCCCCGCCAGCTGCTGGGATTATAGCCTGTCCCCACCAGGCTCCTTACCTATCGTTTTGCCACTGCTGGAAAAACCCACCTGGGCCAGAATTGTCAAAGTCATTATCATCCTCGTTTTCATTGTAGACTAAGGTCATCTCCAGGGTGCTGGTGTTGCTGTCATACACCACACAGTATCTCACACACTCCAGGTCTACGGACTCAGGGATGAGGTAGTCTTTATCCTTCTAAGGAAAACACAGAGGTGAGGTGGTGGGCAGCTTGGTTGAACATGGATTTCCTACATGTCAGCCCCAGAAGGAGCTGGAAGCAAAGATTATACCCCAACCCCCTACGCCTTCTGGAAACAGACACTTTGAAATTAAAAGTGACTTCCTGATAACTACTTTTCTGCATCCTATACTTCCTCTGGCTGAGAGCTACTAGCTACTAAATCTGCAAATGTATATTTTCTGACTTTGTCCCAAGTGCCTCCTCTTCCCTTATAAATCTTTCCCTGACCCTGTGCGTGAAGATGCAGATTTGAGACTAAGTTCTCTTCTATCTTCCTTAAGTTTCACTGACTTTGAATAAACCTAGTTTCCTCACCAAACAACCAGTCTCTGACTTTCTAGGTGGTGGTATTTGTTTATAGTGGTGGTTTAACTCATGGACACTCTACCACAGAGCTACACTCCCCAGGCCTTTTAATTTTTGAAACGGTCTTGCTTAGTGGCCCAGGCTGGCCTCCAACTTGCAATCCTCTTGCCTTAGCCTCTCAGTTGCTGGGTTTACAATTGTGCACCACTGTATCCAGCTGTCTCTCTAGTTTTTAGTGGAATGACCAGTGGTAAAGCCTTTCCCCCATGTTTCAAGAGGAGTGGAGATGTGCTGACTTCCAAGAATCTTCCATACCCACATCCCCTTCTAAGAAGGGCCAGCTTCAGTGGGCCAGACCAGAGGCAAGTACTCAACTAAAGACTGGCTGGTCTATTGAAGGGCTCACAGCCTATCAGGTCCTGGATTTGGAGTAACCATGACCAGCTGAATTAGTGACATTCTCTCTCGTACAGAGAGTGGTTGGCAGTAGGCCCCAATCCAAAACCACTCCTAAAGTGGCAGTCAGGAGGTCAGTGGAGTGGAAGTCATGAGCAAGCGGATGCCACAAGGAGGGCTGCCTGGTCAGGTATAAGTTCTGGGGGAGCAGGGATCTGGGTCCTTGTTAGGTGTCCTGAGCATCTACAATAGTGTCTGTACCTGGTAGGCCATAAATGTGCTTAAATTAATGGATGGCAAACAGAAGCCAGAAGAGGTAGGGATGGTGGAATAACCGTAATGCAGATCACAGGGCAAGGAACAGCAGATGCTGACTGCTAAGAGGATGATGCCAACTAGGGAGGAGACAGTGTCACCTAGGAGGGGATGAGGTCACCTAGGGAGGAGATGTAATCTCACAGCACTAGAAGGCTCAGAACCTACAAGATGTTCCAGAGCTTGAGGAGGCCTGCCTGTGACAGGGACAGGCATGAGCAGTAGGAACATGAGATGACGAGGATAATTCTGAAGAAGGGCTCACTGTGCTGACCCCCACATGCTTTCTTTTCTAAGAAGTAATTCACCTGCATCCCTGCCTGGCTTACATAGACAGGATATGTTACATTCCTTAGCAAACTACCTGTTATCTGCAGGAAAATGAGAGTCCAAAATAATATTGATAAGAGGAACCCAAGTTTCCCTGAAGGGGAACCCAAATTTCCCTGAAGGAGGAGACCCTTACAGAGACCAGATCCTGGAATTTACGGAGGTAAGGATAATTCCCCCTAACCATAAAATCTGTAAGAACAGATTCCAATTAGAACCAGTCAGCATGGGCCAAAGAGACCTAGAGTGGTCATGTCAGTGGGAACTTGAAAGTTTGATATCATCCTGTCAGTTACCAGACAAGAGGTGGACCTGGGTAGGACTCTCTGGAAACTTCTCTGGGATCCCAAATAAAACTAGAGTGAACCCTGTTCCATGAGAGCATCTACTTTTCCCCTTCCCATTCCTGCTAATAAACTCATTGACTATTACTCTGAGCAACATGTCTGAAATCTTTCTGACTTGATGACAGGAATCAGCATTGAAGGGGGGTCTTGGTGCTACCTGTTTCCTGGGAGGCCCAATTCTCCAACAGCTGGAGAAGAGCTGAGTCTGGTCCTCACTTGCTGACAGTATCACATGAGCCCTGTGACTCAGGGCAGCCTGAACCTGATTCTGGCCTCTGCAACCTAGCCTGAGGTAGAACCCCAGACCAGCAGAAGACCTGAAGGAGGGATTTAATAGGTTTCTCTGCAACACAAATGGGAGAAATCCTGTTTCTCTAAAGGAATCAGAAGTATGTTCAGGAAGGGGCCCAATAGATGTCACTCAGAGGAGAAAATGTAGACACAGGTTGAGGGTGGGCTTCTAGAGACAGAAGAACCTGGCAAGGGAAAAGATGTGAGCAGCCCCCGGAGGCTGGGATGCAGAGAGTTGGCATGTTGCCAGAGACCAGGGAACACAGATAGGAGTGCTGAGCTGGGAAATGAGACCCATACATGACAGAGAGGCTCAGAATAGGTTATACAAAAAGCAGAGAAAGACTTGAAAAAGGCCGCTGGAGTAGAGAGCCAGAGAACTGAAACTCCAGGGAGAAAATAAGCAGAAAATGACGCACAGGGATAGGGAAGAAGGAGGGCAGCAGACAGTAGCTTATTCCCAGAAAAATACTCATGCCAAGGCCCATGCTCCATGCTGATCTATATGTTGAAAAAGAGCCAGAGATGAAATGCATATGGCACTCTGGCAGTAGGGCAGGACAGGAGGGAATTTTGCAAGACACAATTTTAGAAGTAAACTCCTCAGGACCCTAACTGGATATGGAGGGTTGAAGCTGTAAGCCTGAGTGAAGGAAAGCATCCTGACAGGCATGAAAGAGACCAGGAAGATACCTTCAGGTAGCAGAAGGAAAGGATGTAGCTGAACCAGGGAAAGAAGAAACCAGAATGAGAGAGAACTTCAAAGTCAAGGGCAGAGGCTGTGACCAGGACTCAGAGGCTGGAGCGGATCTTCCAGGTATGGCCACGACTTAAGAGAGAGGACACCTGCAGGGGAGTGGAGAAGGCCTCAAAACAGGAGAGGACCACGGTGCCAGTAGCTGGGCTCAGTTGCTTGTGAGAATGTGGGAAGGAAAAAGAAGGGAAGGAGGGAAGGAGGAGCTTACACTTTTGGGTTAGTGTAATACCTCTATGGTTTTTTTTTTTTAATTAGTTATTGATGGACCTTTATTCATTTATTTATTTATATGTGGTGCTGAGAATCGAACCCAGTGCCTCACACATGCTAGGCAAGTGTGCCACCACTGAGCCACAACCCCAGCCCACCGCTATTGTTAATCATCTGCTCACTGCGTAGAACAGAAACTCTATGAGGGCGGGGACACTGAATCAAGAGTGTCTTATATTCTGGGGTACCTACTGCTTAGTGTCCCACAGGAGACCCTAGTGGACACAGGATGAAACCTCCCATTCCTTCCACCCTCACCAAGGTCACCAGCCTGCCCCAGATGCTGACTCAGGTGCGTACCTTCTTCACACGAAGGGCTGTGATCACATGACTCTCATCGTACTCCCTTTTGGAACGAACATCTGGAAAGAAAAGGGTTTAACTCAGAACCGGATTTACAGAGGAACACAGGACCAGACTATCTACAGTACATACTTTGTCATCAACATACTTTGGCAAGTCAGGTGATAGTTACTATCTGTTTAAAATCTGAGGTATATAGTTTCACTACTCTGGGCTGTCACCTCGTGACCCCCAGTCCTATTACATTCACACCCACACATCCCCTTATGGGACAATAAGACTTCCTATTTCTGATTTAGATGGAGTTTTCTCTGGGTCTAGAAAAGGAGGACTAGGAGCCAGGCACACAAGTTCAAGATCGGCCTGGGAAACTTGGTGAGACCTTGTCTCAAAGTAATTTGTGTATCTGTGTGGTACTCAAGATTTAACCCAGGTGTATTCCAACACTGAGCCACAACCCAGACCTTTTTATTTTTAACTTTGAAACAGGATCATTACAGGCACTTGCTACTACACTTGGAAAAATTCAAAACAACAGCAGCAACAAAAAATGAAAAGGGCAGGAGATGTAGCTTAACTTAGCTTGCTTAGCATGCATGAGGCCTGGGGTTCTATTCCCAGAAATGCAAAGGAAAAAAAAAAGGTAGCAGTAGGGGAGAAATCAAAGTGAAAGCGAGCTCACACTAAGTGCCCCACTGAGTTTAGACCCAAACTCAGGCTAGAACCTATGAGTTGAGGCCCTTATAATGCCATGTTAGGATATAAGGGGAGGTATTGATCTTCCTTATAGTTGGGAGGAACATGAAATAGGAATTGAGCCTTACATTAAAGACTTAAAAGATCTCTGTCTACAAGAAACTGAATCAGGTCTGTTTTGTGCATAGAAACTATGGCAAATGTGCCCATTTTGTTTCAGGCAAGTAATCCCTGGGGTCTAACTGTGGGAGAGACTTTTCATTTAGAATGAGCTGGTCCCGGGGCTGGGGCTGGGGCTCAGCGGTAGAGCACTTGCCTAGCACATGTGAGGCGCTGGGTTCGATCCTCAGCACCACATAAAAAAATAAATGTATAAATAAAATAAAGATATCATGTCCAACTATAACTAAAAAAATAATAATAAAAAAAAAGAATGAGCTGGTCCCAGTGGTGCAGGCCGGTAATCCCAAGATTTAGGAGGCTGAAGCAGAAGGATCACAAGTTCAAAGCCAGCCTCAGCAATTTAGCAAGGCCCCAAGCAATTTAGTAAGACCCTGTGTGAAAATAAAAATAAAGGACTGAGAATATAGCTCAGTGGTAAAGCACCCCTAGGTTCAATCCCAACCCCACCCCCCAAAAAAAAAACTGGTTCAAGACCATTGAAATTTCGAGGTCAGGAACAATCACAAAACCTTTCTGTGGGGTCACCTTCACAACTGCTATGGAAAGATGAATGAACAAAATTTTTTAAAAAACACATGGTTATGGAGAGAGAAAAACCTAGAAAGCCAACTCAATATGGAGGGAAAAGAACAAAGCCAGAGAACTGACATTATTCAACCTCTCTAGGCACTTACAGCTACATTGATCAAAGCAGTATGGTATTGGAAAAGAACAGAGAAATAGATCCATAGAACGGAACAGAATCCAGAAAGTGATCAACAGAACCTGTGAAGGAATGAAGGCAAGACATCAGAGACGATGGCATTTTCAACAAATAATGCTGGAATGATTGGACATTCATAAGCAAAAAAAAAAAAAAAATTAATCAAGATACAGACCTTACATTCTTCACTAAAACTAACTCAAGAGATCACAGACCCAAGTGTAAAATGAAAAGCAGTGAAACTCCTAGGAGATACCACAGCAGAATATCTAGATACGTTGGGGTCTGGTGATGACTTTTGGGATACAATACCAAAGCCTCAATCCACAAGAGAAATCGATGATGAGCTGGGCTTTGTTTAAATGTAAAACTTGAGCTCTGCAGAAGACACTGTCAAGAGAATGAGAAGGGTCTGGAGATGCAGCTCAGTGGCAGAGTGCTTGCCCAGCATGGGTAAGGCCCTGGGTTCCAACCCTGCATTACAGGAAAAAAAAAAAAAAAAAGAGGAGGAGGAGGTGAAGAAAGAGGAAGAAGGAGGAGGAGGAGGAGGAAGAGAAGAATGAAGATGGAGGAGGAGGAGTAAAAAGGAGGAGCAAAGAGGAGGAGGAAGAGGAAAAAGAGGAGAAGGAAGAGGTGGAGAAAGATGAATGAGGAGGAGGAGAAGGAAGAGAAAGAAAAGAAGACATAGTCTGGGAAGACATATTTGCAAAATACATACCTGATGCAGTACTATTTTCTTATGCACAAACCATTAAAATTCAACAGTGAGAAAATAACTAATTAAAAATGGACAAAAGATACGAACAGACTTCTCACCAAAGAAAACATACAGATGGCAAGCAAGCATATGAAAAAATGCTCAACATCTAACCTAATTAGGGAATTGCAAATTGAAATGATGGGAGCACTTACACCTATTGGGATGGCCCAAATCCAGAACACTGACAAATACCAAATGCTGGTGAGGATGTAGAACAGGAATTCTCACTCATTGCTGTTGGAAATGCAAAAATGATAAAGCCACTTTGTAAGAAATTTGGCAGTTTCTAGCAAGATTAAACAAGCTGTTTGCGGCAATTGTGTTCCTTGGTATTTGCCCAAATGGGTTGAAACCTTGTGTCTACACACAAACGTTCATAGCAGCTTTATTCACAATGGCACAAACTTGAAAACTACCAGAATGTCCTTTAGTAGGTGAGTGAACAAGCTGTGATATACTCTGAATATGGAATATTATTTAGCTCTAAGAAAGAGGCTATCAAACTATAAAAGGGCATGATTGCCAGGAGTTAAGAGGGAAGTAATAGAGATTGAACTCAGGGGTGCTTTGCCATTGGGCTTAAACTCAGCCCTTCTTATTTTTTTTAGGTTGAGACAGGGTCTCACTCAATTGCTGATGCTGGCCTGGAACTTGTGATCCTCCTTCCTCCACCTACCTCGTAGTGGGGATCACAGGCATGTACCACTTAGCAGCTTCTTGCTTTATTTTGATTCACATCACCACATCTGGCTGATGTGCTGCTGCATAAATTTTAGAAAATCCTAGGAAGTTAATATACTAAACCAAGAGACATTTCAGGCTGCTAACGTCTTTAACTGAAAGGCCATGATAGCATAATAGCACTGCTTTGTCCAGCTTTTCCTGTGTTTCACGTTAATTTTTAGTTCCTTATTAAGATTTGTCAACTGAGTCTACACTTAATGGCAAATTACTTGAAGAGTTTGCCTTCCTTAAAGTTTTAGCACTTAAAAATTATTTTAGAGATGAGAAGAGACATTTAACTTAAAGAAAAAAATATAAGAAAAAGTCTTATAAAATCCAGGTATCACTTCCTCAGTTTGAACCACTATCTCTTATTTGTGTATGTCAATCATCATGAAAGTGGTGATTTGAATGGGCTCTTTAAAAAATTAGTGCTTTAATTGCTTAAGATGTTGCATATCATGGGTTTTTTTGTTTGTTTTGCTTTGTGGTGCTGGGGATTGAACCTAGGACCTTAGTGCATGCAAGGCAAGCACTCTACCAGCTGAGCTATGTCCCCAGCCCATGTTATGTGGTTTGTTTGTTTTTTTTTTTTTTTAGAGAGAGAATTTTTTTTTTTAATATTTATTTTTTTAGTTCTCGGCGGACACAACATCCTTGTTTGTATGTGGTGCTGAGGATCGAACCCGGGCCGCACGCATGCCAGGCGAGCGCGCTAACGCTTGAGCCACATCCCCAGCCCCATGTTATGTGTTTTTAATCTATGCAGTTCAGTATTTCTAGAATGGTGTTTGTGTCCAACAGTTAAAACTTGACAGATACATATGAATTTTTATTTTGGTATCTTTAGAAGGATGTTTTAGGCTTGTGAAAGGGCAGTTTTTCTTTCCTACAATTGTCTTTTTTGCAGACTTAATTACTGTGTGTGAGTTTTTGAACAAATGACAGATACAGGTTCAATACACTGGTTTTCATTTCTTACATCTGTCAGAATCTGTATGTCATAAGTTATTTACTTTGAATGGATGTAGCAAAATTCATAGCTCTGTTTTGATCTTCCAATAAATAACACAGCTTCTATATTGAGTAGATTTTAATCTCAAATACTAATCCTCAGTAATACTAATACTAATTTTGGGGTGGGGGGGCCTATTTTGGTGTATACATTTTCTATATTGGGGAGGAGGCTGGGAGCTGAAACTGGGTTGACCTACCACTAAGTTATATTCTCAGTCCTTTTTAACTTTTTGGGGGGTGGGTAGAGACAGGGTCTCACTAAATTGCCCAGGCTGGCTTGAACTTGGGATTCTCCTGCTTCAGTGTCCAGAGTCACTATGATTTACAGATATGTACCACCTGCTGGCACACCTATTTTCTAAAAGTACTGTGATAAATCATATTTCAGAAGAATCTTTTTCCATAAAGGATTGTTAAACAGTCAGGGACCCCCATGAAGAATAGGATCCCATAAGATTAAGCAAATAAAACCTCAGAAAGGAATGAGACAAACGAATTAGCTCTCAGCCTTAAGAAGTTAGCAGACAAACCAGAAATTTAGGAGTTAACAAGTGAAACCATCTTCAAGTCCGTGGAATGGAGATAATGCATTTGGAGTTGGGAGGTTGAGAAATCTGCTGACCTTCTGAAACTATGTGGTCTGCAGAAATAACAAAATGGCCAGAGGTGGACAGATGAGGTCACTAAATCAGAACCATTGAGGCAGGACAAGAGGGTACCATGTTCTGGAAACAATAGCAGGGGCTTTACCAGAGAAGGAGCAGCTCCAGGTGGTGAGAGGCCAACGTATGCATAATCATCACTAGTTCACCTTGACCTTTTAGCACAGTCAGATTCTTACCCTAGGTGGGGACTTCAGGTGGTCATGAGACATGCCACACATGGAGCATGAGGAAGAGCACAGGCACAACTAGAGTCCCACTTCTACACATAATGACATCAAGAGACCCAGTTCCAGGGCTGGGGTTGTGGCTCAGTGGTAGAGCGCTTGCCTAGCATGTATGAGGCACTAGGTTCAATTCTCAGCACCGCATATAAATAAATAAAATAAAGGTTCATCAATAACTAAAAGAGAGAGAGAGAGAGAGAGAGAGAGAGAGAGAGAGAGAGAGAGAGAGAGAGAGAGATATGCAGTTCCAGCCCATCAGGTAGATGACATAAAAACTATACACTTCTGTCCTTTGCTCGAGCCACCCTGACCCTCTTAGAGCTGTCTTGGTTCTGGCTTAAGCAGAAGCTAGTATCTTCTAATACTAAATTCTTGGCTGGGGTGCATTCCTTTTCACCATCTTTGTTTTTTTGGAAAAACAGAAAAGAACGTCTCTGGGAAAACAAGGGAACCCATGTCCTTTGCTCTGTCTTCCAGGGGCTGACAATGACTTTGGAGTTTTTAGAAAGGGAAATGAGGGCAAGGGTTAAAGGGGATTGCATTAAACTTTTTTTCTTTTTGTGATACAAGAGATTGAACCCAGGACCTTGCAGATGCTAGGTAAGTGCTATCACTGAGCTACATGCCCAACCACTTTTTATTTTGAGACAGAACTAACTAAATTGCTGAGGCTGGCCTCAAACTTGCAATCCTCCTGCCTCAGCCTCCCGAATTTTTGGGATTATAGGCATGCTCCACCATGCCCATCTTGTCCACCTCTTTGAGCATGCAATATATAAAAAAGAATGATCTCCAACTAAGGATGCTCAGGACTGTGCTCACATACATGGACAGTCTCTCCAGTATTACCATGCATACGTTTCCATAACAAAAGCAAAAGGAATAAAAGCAAGCTTTGTTAGGTATCCCCAGTGCTCTCCTTACTTGTACAAGTAATAAACCTTCCTTCATTCTTTCATCTCCTGGTTGGGCGTATGGGTTTACACTCCTCAAGAGCAAAACCACTGTGTTCAGTGACTAGCTGGCATACTAGCTGCAACTTCCCATGAATTGGATGAAAAAGGCTGATAAAATCTAAGTATAGTTCAGATTTGGGATGGGGGGTGATAGGGATTGAACCCAGGACCTGGGGCGTGCTTGGCAAGCGCTGTACCACTTAGATACACCCCCACCCCCAGTCCAGATTCTTTTTTTTAATATTTATTTTTTAGTTGTAGTTGGACACAATACCTTTATTTTATTTATTTTATGTGGTGCTGAGGATCGAACCCAGAGCCTCGCACATGCTAGGTGAAGCACTCTATCACTGAGCCACAACCCCAGCCCCCCAAGTCCAGATTCTTAAAAACACACTAAGAGATCTCTACAATCTGCTGCTAGATAGCCTGTTTCTATAAGTCAGTCTTCAAAGGCACTGCAGCTACCCTGGCACTCTACGGGGCACTTGGTATGACAAAGCGTTGAGTACTCCCAAACATCTCTGTATATTCTTTGTCCAGTTGACAAAGAATCTGAAAGGATCTGACATAGAATCTTTGGCAATTCTTGATGATAGCAGTTACTCATTGCAGTAAAATAAAGTATAATCCCAAGAGGGAATCTTGGACAATTCTGAACTCCCTGTTTACTCTGAACACTTTATGTTCCCTTTATTTCCCTCTGTCCGGTGGCCTCTTTTGAGTCAGGTTTTGGATTTTGGCAGCACAACATGGAAGATTTATGTCTTTATACAAGTTACAAATCAAGTACAAACTTTCTAACAACTAGTTTTAATTTTATGAATGCATTTTTACAACTACTATATATAATTATAATACCTAATGAAAACAAACTAATATGAGTGTATTTCCATAACCAATTAGGTACTTACAGAAAAAGCTCCCCTCTCAATCAATTATGCTCTTGTACACCATCAATTAGAAAATAACATTGGAAAATAATAAAAAGCATTAACACAAATGGATGTGTATATAGAAGATTCCCATCTAAAACTATATCCAAAAGTAAATTCCAGATGGATTAATGTCTTAAATTGGAAAAGCAAAACTCTCAAAAGAAAAAAAGAAAAGGAGCTGGGGATGTGGCTCAAACGGTAGCGCGCTCGCCTGGCACGCATGTGGCCCGGGTTCGATCCTCAGCACCACATACAAACAAAGATGTTATGTCCACCGAAAACTAAAAAATAAATATTAAAAAAAATTCATTCTCTCTCTCTCTCTCTCTCTCTCTCTCTCTCTCTCATCTCTCTTAAAAAAAAAAAGAAAAGAAAAAAGAGGCTGGGGATGTAGCTCTGTGGTAGAGAAATTGCCTAGCATGCCTAAGGCCTGGATTTGGTCCCTGGCAACACAAAAGGAAAAGAAAATAGAGGAGCAGCTTTATAATATCAGGGTTTATAAGGAATTTGTTCTTTTTGCTAGTGGTGCTGCTACTAGGAACGGAACCCAGGACTTCATGCACACCTTCTACCACTGAGCAACACTCCCAGTCCATGATAAAGAATTCTTAAATAACATCCACACAGGAAAATAATAACATCCTGAAGGAAGATATTGATCAATATTACCACACCAAAATTAAAAACTATGCAAAAAAAGACATCATGAACAATGAGTAAAAGTAATCCAAAGAGCCAGTTGTGGTGGCACACGCCTGTACTCCCAGCAATTCAGGAGGCTGAGGGAAGAGGACCACAAGTTCAAGATTAGTCTGGGCAACTTATTCAGACCCTATCTCCAAAACAAACAAATAAACAAAAAGTGTTACGTGCCTGTAATTCCAGCAGCTCAGGAGACTGAGGCAGGAAGACTGCGAGTTCAAAGCCAGTTGCTTAGGGCCTCAGTAATTTAGAGGCCTAAGCAACTCAACGAGAGGCTGTCTCCAAATTAAAAATTTTTTAAAAAAGAAAACAAGGCTGGGATGTGGCTCTGTGATTAAGTGCCCCTGGGTTCAATCCCTGGTACCAAAAAAAAAAAAAAAAGGCTGGGGATATAGCTCAGTGGCACAGTACCCCTGATTTTAATCTCCACTGCTGGAAACACACATATGTGAATATCTCAAATGCACAAAAAGCATTTCTCCAGATTTAACATCAACTCATGATAAAACCACTCAATAAGATAGGTATGGAAACCATTTACCTTGATAGAATAAAAACCACATATTAAAGACCCATAGCTAATATCAATCAGTGGGGGAAAATGGAAAGCTTTTCCTCAAAATCCTTGCATTTTGTACAATGGAAGGATTCCAGTCTCATCATTTTTATTCAACATAGTACTAGAAGTTCTAACCACGGCAATTTGATAAGAAATCAAAGACATCAAAAATCAGAAAGGAAGCAGTAAAATTATCTCTATTTGTTGATGACATGGTTATATGTGTAGAAAATCACAAAGACTCAACAATAACAAAGAAACTAAAGCTGCACCATAAAAAAGTCAACACACAAAAGTTCAGTAGTTTTTCTGCACACAAGTATTCAATATGCAAACTAAGCAAACATTTCAAGAGACTGGGTGTCCCTAGCTCAATAGTAGAGCTCTTGCCTAGCCTGAGCAAGGCTCTGGGTTTGATCCTGAGGACCACCAAGACACAAAGAAAAAAATAATCCATTCACAATAGCAGGAAAAATAATACAAACAAACTTAACCAGAGGTGAAAGACTTATACACTGAGAATTATAATACATTGATGAAGGAAATTAAAGGTATCACAAATAAATGGAGATACATTTCATGTTCATGAATCAGACAAATACTAAAAGGTCTACACTACCCAAAGTGATTTGTAAATTCAATGCAATCCTTATCAAAATCCCAATGGCATTTCTTAGAAGGAAAAAAAAATCCTAAAATTCACATGAATCACAAGAGATTCCAAATACCAAAAATCAATTATTGGGGGGAGTGGGTACTGGGATTGAACCCAGGGGTACTTAACCATTGAGCCACATCCCCCAGCCTTTTTCATGTTTTATTTTGGGGCTTGCTAAGTTGCTTAGGGCCTCACTTGGTTGCTGAGGCTTTGAACTTGTGATTCTCCTGCTTCAGCCTCCTAAACCTATGGGATTACAGTGTATACCACTGCACCCAGCTCCAAAATCAATCTTGAACAAGAGTAAAGCTGCAGGCTTCACACTTCCCGATTTCAAATATTTTACAGAAATACAGTAATCAAAACATTATGACACCAGCTTTCAAATCAAACATATGGACCAATGGGACACAACAGAAAGCCCCAAACTAAATCCATTTGTTTATAGTCAGCTGACCTTGGACAATGGTGCCAGAGATATACAACAGGGAGGAAATATACAGTTTCTTCCATAAGTGGTGCTGGGAAAACTGGATATCCACATGCTAAATAATGAAATTAGACTCTTATACCATATTTTACAAAATCAACTCAAAATAAATTGAAGACTTAAATGTTAGGTCTGAAACATGAACAACTAGAAGAAAGTTCTTGACATTGATCTCCCCCAAATAAATTAGAACTACAAATGATCCAGCAATCCCATTCTGAGTACATATCTAAAAGTCATTTAATCTGTTTTTCAGAGAGACACCTGTACTTCCACTGCTACATTATTTACAACAGTCAAAATACAAAAACAGGGCTGGGGTGTAGCTCAGTGGTAGAGGGCTTGCCTAGCATGCATAAGGCCCTGGGGTCAAGGCCCACACAACCCAGAGGAATCTCAAACATGATGATGGCCACAAACAGCCAAACACAAAGGAGAAAATGCTATCTGATAATATTCACATAAAATCCAGAAGCCAGAAGAAACTTAGCTAGAAGCATCTACGCTTAGGTGAGATCACAAAGAAAAACAAGCAGTTCTGGGCAGATTACTTCTGGAGGAGAGGAACAGAGTAGCAGTTGGGAGGGTCCGGTGGGCCTGTTGGAGCCCATCCTCTAGCCCTTGTTCCATGACTGTTTGCTTTGTGATAAATCAGAAAACTCAATTTTTTTATGATAATACTTGTATGTGTTACATTTCACAAGTAAAAAAATCCAAGAAACACTAAAGACTGGGAAAAGGTATTTGTAACATGTGTAAACAACTAGCATCCAGTAAAGGACTAGCAACCAGAGTATATAAAGAACTCCTACAAATCAATATGAAAAACAAAAAATGACCCAATAGAAAAATGGAGAAATATGAATAGGTACTTCACAGAAGGGGAAGTCACGGTGGTCAATAAACAAAAATATTCAATCTTGTTAACAACTATAAAAATGAAATTAAAACAAGGAAAACCTATACCTATCAGATTACAAAAAAAATGGCTGGTTGGGCACAGGGGAACACACCTGTAATCCTGACAACTAGGGAAACTGAGACAGGAGGATTGCAAGTTTGAGGCAACTTAACAAGAGTTTCTCAAAATCAATGAAAAAGACTGGGGATGTAGCTACTGGTAGAGTGCCCCTGGGTTCAATCCCCACTCTGGGGGTGGAGAATGATGTTTCTTACGCTGTAGATGGGAGTGCAAACTGATGCAAGCCCTCTGGAGGACAATTTGACAGTGTGGTAGAGCTGAATTTCCAACTTAGTGATTCCTTTCCTGTGTATATACCTGAAGAAACTACCTTACACAGAAATACGGAAAAACACACAAGCTTGCCCACTGCAAAATGCCTTTAACAGGAAGACACACAAGCAACACATTGCAGTGGACAGCGAATGGAAATAAATTTCAACTGACAGTTAAAATTAGTTAACTGGGTATTCCCAGAGACATGGGAGAAATGCTCAAAAATATACTTTTTGGGGGGAGGGGTACTGGGGATTGAACCCAGGGGTGCTTATGCACTAAGCCATATCCTCAGCCCGTTTTTATTTTGAGACAGAGTCTCACTAAGTTGTTTACAGAGTTTCAAGTTGCTGAGGTTGGTCTCGAACTTGCGATCCTCCTGCCTCAGCCTCCTGAGTCACTGGGATTACAGGTGTGTGCCACTGTGCCTGGCTCAAAAATATACTTTTAGGGCTTGGGATATAGCTCAGTTGGTAGAGTGCTTCCTTCCCATGCACAAGGCCAAGGATTCAATCAATCCCCAGCACCACACACACACACACACACACACAAATTTATACACATACACACTTCATTTATTTATTTAGTCTTTAAAATATGCTGACTTTAATTCTTTTGGATAAATACCAAGGAGTGGTGTAGCTTGATCATGAGTTAGATTTATTTTTAGATGTTTATTTCTATGGGGTGCTGAAATTTGAACCCAGTGCGTCACACATGCCAGGCAAGCACTCTACCACTGAGCCACAACCCCAGCCCCTTATTTTTAGATTTTTGAGGAACCTAAATACTGACTTCCATAGTGGCTTTCCTGATTTATGTTCCTACAAACCACATGTAAGAGTTCCTTTCTTCATGCATCTGCATTCTAACTGGAGAAAAATGGAATCTCATTTGGTTTTGATTTGCATTTCCCTGATGGCCAAAGATGTTGAAGATTTTTTTCATGTATTTGTTGGCCATTTGTACTTCTTTTGAGCAGTATCTATTCAGTTCACATGTCCTTTCATTGGTTGGATTATTTGGTTTTTAGATGTTGAGTTTTGGGAACTCTTTATATATTCTGGATATTTGTCCGCTGTTGGAATGGTAACTAAAGAATATTTTCTCTCATTCTGTCAGTTGTCTCTTCATTTTAAAATTATTTAACTTGCTGTGAAGAAGGTTTTAAATTACAGGCCAGCTCATTTATTCTTTCTCTTATTTCACATTATAGAGATTTAATTCAGGAAGTTTTTGCCTGTGCCTGTATGTTGGAGTATTTCCCCTACATTTTCTTCCAACAGTTGGAAAGTTTCTGGTCTTATAGTTAGGTCTTTGGTCTAGTTTGAGTTTACTTTTGTACAGAATGAGAGAAATTGAGTTTCATACTTCTATATAGGGATATTCAGGGTTCCTAACACCACTTGTTAAAGAGACTGTTTTTTCTCCAAGGTATGTTTTTTTGGCACATTATCAAGACTCACATGAGTATATCTGTGTGGGTTTGTCTCTGCGTCTTCTAGTCTGTTCCACTGGTTCACATGTCAGCTTTTTGCTAGTATGGTTCTATTTTAGTTATTATGACTTTGTAGTATAACTTGAAATTGCAATCCCTCCATATTGGCTTTAGGCTTGCTATATACAGTCTTTATGATATTGAGGTAAGTTACTTCTATTCCTAGTTTTTTTTCCCCCGGGTTTTTATTATGAAGCATTGCTGAATTTCATTGAAGGCTTTTTCTGCATCTGTTGAAATGATCATGTGATTCTATTCATGTGGTGTATTACATTTATTGATTTGTGTATGTTGACCCATCCTTGCATCCATGGAATGCAATAAACCTGATAATGGTGTATAATCTTTTTAATGTACACTTTAGTTCAATTTGCTAATATTTTATTTAGGATTTTTGCATGTATGGTCTACAGTTTTTTTTCCTTGAAATATCTTTATCCAGTTTTGGTATGAGGGTGATATGGGCTTCATAGAATGAGTTTAAAAGTACATCTTCCCTTTCAGTTTCATGGAATAATTTGAGGAGTATTGGCATACATACTTTAAAAAAAAAAAAGGTTGCAGCTGGACACAGTGGCGCAGGCTGTAATCCCAGCAGCACAGGAGGCTGAAGCAGGTGGATCACAAATTCAAAGCCAGCAAAAAGCAAGGCGCTAAGCAACCCAGTGAGACCCTGTCTCTAAATAAAATACAAAATAGGGCTGGGGATGTGGCTCAGTAGTCCATCCCCAGTGCCAAAAAAAAAAAAGTTGCAGATGATTATATATAATGGCATATTTAAATATCTGGCATAATTATATTTATATATCCTATATTATATTACAATATTTACTATAGTTAAGCACTTAAACCACACATTATTTTGTGAAAATACAGAAGCCGTCATTGCTAGTGAGGGAAATGAATGTCGTCAGGATGAGGTACCAAAGAGGGGCACATCTGTATCTACCATGTTTTGTTTACTAGATTAAATCTGAGTGGTGGGCACAAGGGTGTTTTTTAGTACTACTACATTTGCTATGTTTAAAATATTTCACTAAAACAAAAAGAGGACTAGAAAAAGTCTTCTGGAAACTTCTAGATCCAAATTAGGATGATTTCCAAGTCCCACAGAGCCAATAAGCCAAACCACTTTTCAAAGTCTTTGATGTGGGACACCATTCTTCACATTTGCTGTTGTCTGTGGGTTGTATATGTACTCACCCAATAAACAGAGATAGTTGGGTTCAGTTAATCTGGACAGTTTTGTAACCTGATTCAAGATGTTGTAAAGTTCTGTTGGCTCACAAAAAACCAAATCAGCCATCCTATTGGGAAGAATCAATAATGCACAAGTTTAATATATCTCTTTTTATTTAAGAAAAATGACCATAAAGATACTGAATTAAATTTTCTTAACATCCCTTCAAACTTAATATAAGTCATCCGGAAGCCTTTGAAAATTGGAAGTGAAATATGTGCAGAGGAGACTAATATATGGAACCCCATAGAGCTGTAAGATACCAGGTCGGCTGCATAACAGCCGTCAATCAGTTCATCCGTTCACTTAGCCAACCACAGACCACGCACTGAAAACAACCAGGATAAATAAGACTGACCCTTGCAGAGGGCCTAAGCCCAAGAAGGAGGAGCACCACAAGAGAATAAGCATGTACTGTTACAATGGGGTTTCTCACCTAGTCAGGAACCAGACAAGGGTTGTCTAAGGATGTGACTGCTAAGCTGAGGCAGGACACTGGGCGAGGTGGAGAAGGGAGAAGGTGAAGAAGAAATATTCTGTTAGCAGCAGGAATGAGCTCAATACCTGAGAAAGTTAAAGGAGTCTGTTTGGCTACAGCTGGAGAGTGTAGGGGATAACCTGGGGAGCCCTGCAGACTGTGTCAGGGGTCATGACAGTGCTGGATGGAGAGGCTGATGGGTACAGAGGTGGGCTCTGGTGCCTGAGGGCAGGGGCTGCTCTTGGGACACCGATTCCTGGGCACAACTAATTCTGGAAGGGTTGGACCTCTCCAGCAACTTCTTGTAGGAAGCTTCCTTTTAGAAAGGGAGGCAGAGTAGAACCCCTGGAGGCAGCAAAGAGAGGTTGGGGGGAGTGGAGTCCAGAGGTAACCTGGTTCAAAACAGACTCCATTTCAGAGTGGCCAGGGCAGCGTTCCTCAGCGACTTCAGTCCTCCAGGTCAAGTTCAGCCTCCACACGAATCTGCACACAAACATCCTCTTGTCCCTCTCTCATCTCTGCCCTCCTTTCCTTTACTTCCTCACCCCCAGGAATGTCAAGGTCTCAGGTTGGAATCCTGGCTGTGCCACTTCCCATCAGCTGCCTGACCTTGAGGAGTAGTTACTCTGTGCCTCAGTTTCTACCTCTGTAAAATGGGGGCAATAAGAGTGTTCCCCTTCTGTAAAACGAGCACAACAGTCCCTGCCTGCTGCCTGTGGATTCAGGAAGCTAGCCAGGGAAGGTATTCTGAGCAGGGAGAAAATGCTCTGTAAGCACTGACTGTTGACGCAGGTTTCTCCTCTGGAGCTTCTAACCCCAAACCACAGAAGCTGGTCTCATCAAGGTCACTGACAGTGTCCCTCTTGCCTAAGCCCTTAATAACCCACCATGTAACAGTGAGTGTTTTTCCTTCCCCAAGCACCCGCTTCTCCCAGGACTCCATACTCTCTAAGCTTTTCTACTTCCTCTCAAGACTGTTCCTTTTCAGTCTTTGTCAAGGGTTTCCCTCTTCATGTAAGGATGCCCCTGGGCAGGGTCGTCTTTTTTCTTCCCCATCTATACACTCATTCTAGGTCACGTTTTCTAAACATTGGCATCCTTGACATTTGGGCTAGGTAACTTGCTGTGGAAGGGAGGGCTGGCCTGGGCATTGTAGTAGTTTAGCAGCATCCACACAGTAGAGGCCAGTAGCAACATCCAAAGATGTTGACTACTGTAAGATACTGATTTGGCACTGGGTCCCAGAAAGGCACAGTGGCTCAGCCTGAGGCAGGAGGATCACAAGTTCAAAGCCAGCCTCAGCAACTTAGCAAGGCCCTAAGCAAATTAGCAAGACCCTGTTTCAAAATTTAAAAAGTTCAAAAGGGCTGGGGATGAGGCTCAGTGGTTAAGCACCTTTGGGTTCATCCCCACTACCAAAAAAAAAAAAAAAAAGTCCCAGACATTGCCAAGTGTACCCTAGAAGGATGATGCAATATTGCTTCTAGTTGACAGCCATTAATCTAAGACTGAGTCTCAGTGATTCATTTGGTACCTTCAACACCTCTTATATAACAACAATTCCCACATCTTACCCTCTCTCAGACCCCTCACTCCAGACTCTACCTGGATACCTGATGGGCATCTCAAACATAATGTGGCCAAATAGAACTTATTATGTACACACGCCCATACCTCCAATACCTGCTTATCTCTTAGCCTTCAAGAAAAAGCACCATCATGCTCCAAATCGTTTCAGCCCAACTGCCGAGTCCCTCTTTCCCTTCCCCATTCCATCCTCTCTCTGAGCTCTCCCTCCCACATGGATTCCAAGCCACCTGCTCCTCTCCACTGCTCCTGATGACGCATGGCTGCCCAGCTGGGCTCTCCGTGTCTGCTTTCTCCCTAGTCCACTCCTCACATGGAAGTCAGGGCCATCTTTTCAAACTACAAGAGTCCTTGTCTTCACCTCACCTGCAGACATCTGAAGATACAGTGCTCATTTGTATGAGGAGAGCTCTGAGCCCATGGTTCATAAGAACAGAGACCTGCCCATCTTGTCCATTGGTGTATCTTCCCTCAGTGCCCAGGATTTATCTATCACAAAGCAGTGCTCAATAAGCATGTGCGGAATGGACATTGCTACTTACATTACACACATGGGGCCAGTTTGTCCTGCCCCCATGTTTTCCCCATATAGATTCTTTAAAGGACCTCTTCACTCCCACCACCCCCAGTCAGGTGCCAGGTCCTCTGTCTCTGAAAGCCCTGTCCCTGGGCCATCCTAGGGAATAGAAAGTACAGAAGAGAGGGGATGGGGTCTAAACCTCCATCCTCACTGAGCCAATCTAAAAGCTGGCCCCTTTGAAAAATCCATCTCCTCACTGAGTAGCCAAGGAGCAGTTTCTGAGCACCAGATAAAACCCCAGCCTCGGGGCATCTCTTCCTTCAAATACCTCTCCTTCTCAAAGGGGGCACTCTCTGGTGAAGAAACAAATGCCCTGGGCTGGGGATGTGGCTCAAGCGGTAGCGCGCTCGCCTGGCATGCGTGCGGCCCGGGTTCGATCCTCAGCACCACCTACAAACAAAGATTTTGTGTCCGCCAAATACTAAAAAATAAATATTAAAAAATTCTCTCTCTCTCTACCTCTATCTCTCTCACTCTCTCTTTATATTAAAAAAAAAAAAAAAAGAAACAAATGCCCTTTAGCAGCTGGCAAGGCTGCGGGGGAGGTGGAATCAGTCCCCAAACCTAACAGCACATTTCTGAAAGGATAAGCAACCCTGGGGGCAGAGATCAGGGGCAGATCCCTGGGTTGAGAAATGAGTGCTACCATCCCTTCCAGCACTCCTCCAAACTCCAGAGTTTAGATGTTCTTGGATCCACCATTTGGGCCCAAAGTATATCCGGATGTCATGCTTTTATTTAAAACATTCAAGCAATATGCTTTTTGTCCAAAGCATTTTCCTTAGTGGATGCCACTAGCCAATTTAAATTGGTTTTCCATATTTCACAATTGACCAATTCCAGTTTTTTTTCTACTTTCAATTTTGATAAATCAAACTTATTTTCCCCCCAAGATCAAATATTTTCCATGTGAATCTTACTATGAATATTTTTTCCTTAATTTTCATCATATCAAATTGAATTTTCTGGGAGCCTCCAGTCACTGTGAATTTCATTGATATTACTTCTACCAAGTCTCATTTTCTTGGTGGCCTATCCAAAACAGTGGGGTCAAAATGGCAAGTTTAAGAGGTCCCTTTAATTCTGGACTTTTTTATGGGGGGTTACTGGGAATTGAGCCCAGGGCACTTTACCACTGAGGTACATTCCTAGCCCTTACTTTTTGAGGCAGGGTCTCACTAAGTTGCTGAGGCTGGCCTCTACCTCCTGCCTCAACCTCCCAAGTCTCTGGCACACAGGTGTGTACCACTGCATCCAGGTATGCTAGGCTCTTTCAGAAAGCTCTTCATAAGATACTTGCAGGACATTTAGCATGATTGTCCTTGCATGGGGGATGGTCAGAGGGAACATCTTTTGGTGATCCACATTGATGGGGCTAAGAAAGATGGATCTTCCCATCTTTGCCCCCATATTTTCCCCATATAGAGTCCTTAAAGGACCTCTTCACTCCCATCTGTGTGAAATCCACACAGCTCTCTGGATGACCAGCAAAGCCACTTACTCTTTGTCAGGATGGAGGGTACCATTGTCAGCTTTGTCTCTGTACTTGGACATCATCCAGTAGGAAGGTCCAGCACCCTCTTTATTATAACCCAGCCTGACCTTCAAACTAGGGGCTTATGTGTGGCCCTCTTCCAGCCAGCAGCTGGTTGTGAGCTCACCTTCAGTGATAGCACACATCTGCATTTGAAGAAAACAGACAACCACAAAGGGACATTTCCTTAGGGGTTGCCAGAGCCTGAGACTGGGACAAAGAGCCAGCCAGATAGAACCCTTCCCTGCCTCCCTGGGTCTACCCAAAGCCCAGGGCGTGATATTCTGACTGTTAGAGGTTACACCTGACCATAGGCTTCTCACAGGAGGTCTAGGACACTGAGCACTTGGTCTGGTATTCAGTTGCCAAGCTACTCCAAGCCCCCAGACAGTCCAGATGGACACAATTGATGGGAGTTTGCTTCTGGTGGAGAAGAGGGATGTTGTTGATGTTCCTGGAAAAGCCAGACCACAAGAGTCATTTTGGGGCTCCTGGCTCAGGCTGAACAGGGACCGGTAGAGATATGATTCAGAGTCCACAGCCAGCCCCACGGTGCCCTGGTTCCCTGTGGAAAACTCAGGCTGTGCCAGGATGACCAAGTCTCATACCCAGTGCTGGCATCAATGCCCAAACCTGAAAATGGAGGCAGAAACATACTGGCAAGGTAGAGGAACCCCCTGGAGAACAGACGCACACTGCCAACACTGGGCCTGATGTATAGCGGGGGCTCAGGAAGCAGAAGTTCCTGGACACCTACCTTCCCTCTCCTTTCAGCTTCCTCTAGGAGCCTCTGATAGCTACAAGTCCACCAGAGACTCTCAGGCCAAATACTGAATCAGGAGTTGGTCAAGTCTATAAGCTGAGGAGCCTGGGGTATTTCCTGGGGGTCAGGATCTTAAGGGAACTGCTGTGGCCTGACACATTCTATGTGGCCTGAACCATCACAAGAATTGCTGGATGAGCCAGGCATGGTGGCACACATCTTTAATCCCTGCTACTCGGAAGCTGAGCAAGAAAACAGCAAGTTTGAGGCCAGCCTCTGCAACTGAGGTTCACGTCTCAAAATTTTGAAAAGTGTTGGGGATGTAGCTCAGTGGTAGAGCACCCCTGGCTTTAAAGCCCAGTACTACATAAACACACGCACAAATGGCACAGTCCCACAACAGCACCCCCAAAACTGCAGTGGCTGTGGAAGAAATCCGCATCTCAGTTCAGAGGGGCACCAGATCCCACTGGCATAGATGAAAGGAAGAGAGAGGAGCAGGATGAGGCCTTAGGAAGACTTTGCCTTAGTCATCTCCACTGTCTATATTTTGAGGGGAACAAGTATGGAGTAGAGGCCTAAACCCAGTCACCTATATCCCTACCCCATCTCAGAGCTTCAGATCACTATCATTTCCCCAAATCTACGCCTACCATACCACCAAGAGGTGACTTAGTGGTCCTCTGTCAGAGGAAGGAGATGAAAAAAAATGTAACAGTCTCCCAAAGACCATGTCTGGGCTTACATCCTCCTCCTCCTCTCACTCCAGGGCCTGCTTCTCCTCTGCTCTTTGATTGAGTTTAGGCCCCACCTTCCACTTGATACAGGTCCTTGACCCTAACCAGGCTCTGATATCAGTTCTGCTCTCACTTCCCCCACTTCAGACTCGGATCTGTCTCCATTAGTGACTCTCAGCTCCGGGAGCTCCTTGCTGGCAGCTTCTTGCCATCTCTGCAGTGACCAGTCCACTACCTCCTAGCTGTCTTACCACAACGGAGCCTGGAGAGCCAAACCCCTGGACTACTTCTGAGTTCCAAGTGACATTAAAGCTGAAGTTTTAAAATATGTCCCTAATTGCCAATATCCCAGAGCATGAAGAGAAAAATAAAACTCCTGTAAAAGATAGAATGATGACCAGCTTTCTAACTCTTCATTTTAGTTCTAGAGATCCGAAAGGAATGATCTTGGGTTGAAGATCATATATGTGTGCACCCAATCCCCAAATCTCACACACGATTGTGATCTTAGCCCACTAAACAGTCAATACATGCAGGTGTACAGGGTCGGATGAGGAGGATGCCAGTGTATTTGTATATTTTTACATACAATGAACAGGCAAAATGAATCTATGGTAATAGAAACCAGGAAATAGCTATCTTGGAGACTGGTGGAAAGGAGCATGAGGAGCATGTATTTTCAGAAAGGAGCATGTATTTTCAGAAAATACAGTTTATTGTTTGCTTGGGGGGCATTACAAGGGTAAAAATTGTTAAAACTAAGCAGAACATTTAAGACCTGTATATACTTTATTGAATGTAAACTGAACATCAATAAAAACTGAGCTCCTCATGTAGATGCACATGTTTATGTTCTGGAACATGAACATGCAGATGTGTGGATGCAAGGCTGTGTATGTTCTTGACCTTGGTGTCTGGAGCAAGTCCAGGAGGACCAGCGTGCGCGCGCGCGCACACACACACACACACACACACACACACACACACACACACACTGAGAACTTCAGTTTGGTCCTCACGGCCACTAGAAAGCTAATCCCTTTCTGGTCTTTCCTCCTATGCCAGCATTTCCCCAGCGGCTGCATCTGTTGTGCAAACCTTCTTATCCTTGCTCAGTCCTCACCCGGCTTATTTTCCAGCTGTTGCCTGGGAAGATTAAGGCCACTGGGTATGCTGCCCTCCCTTATCCACTGCTTTCTAGGTGCCCTTCTGTGTTTTCTCCCAGTCACAGAGATAAGCATCCTCTTATCTCATCCTGTCCACCTAATACCTCCCCCTCATTTTTTCTTTCCAGCATCTCAAAGTTCTTGTCTTGTTCACACCTTCCTCAGATTTCAAATACTGACCAGTCTTACAAGTTTTGGCTTTCTTGGAACAATCTGTGAAACCAGAAGAAAGCCCTAGAATAGCTCAGCCTTGCCCACTAAAGCTTGTACAGGCACAGAGGGCAACGTTGGCCCCATGGCTGGAAAAATTGGAGGCAGGCTAGCTGGTAGCAAAGCAGAAGCAGCAGTAGAAGTGGCCTGAATCCCCAGAAGCTGTTGAGGCAAAGGGTCTGGATCCCAGATGTGAGTCAGGCAGGAGATAAGGCCAATAAGGAGCTACCCTACAGGGACTTAGCCTACAAGCATCACCTAAAGGGACAATGAATCAATATCAAGCAGTGGAGGATTCCAGAAACCAAGGGCTGAGAGGTACTAAAAGCAACAAGATTGAGACATGACCACGTAGGTCAGGGGATCTGAAGGTTAAGACCGACCCGCAAAAGCACTGCATGGGAGGCAGCCCGGAACTCCCATCAACCTCAGAAGAACTAATGACAAAGGGAACTTTCTTGCTTCATCTCCACTTACAACACCACTCTGCCCACACCAGATGTGTCATAAGCCACGTCTACCTGGGGTGGAATGGAGGAGTGAGGAAGCAAGAAACAGAAGTTGAGAACCTTCCTCCCCAAATGCAGGAGCCTATAGAAAGCTCGAGAAGGGAAGGGACAATCTTTAACTTTTAATTCAGCTCAGTTTTGATTATTAATGTGAATGGGACATTAAGCTATTGAAACTTCTGTCTTGGTAGCTAGATGTAATGCAAGCAAAGATTTAAAGAGTGGGGGTGAAGACATAACACCGCCTTTGATCACAATCTGTACTGGGGATTGAACTCAGGTGCACTCAACCACTGAGCCACATCCCCAGCCCTATTTTGTATTTTATTTAGAGACATGGTCTCACTGAGGCTTAGGGCCTTGCCAAGTTGCTCAGGCTGGCTTTGAATTCATGGTCCTCATGCCTCAGCCTCCTGAATTGCTGGGATTACAGGTGTGTGCTACCACACCCAGCCTCATTCTGCTTCTTGACTGCAGATGACTCTGCACATTCAATGTTAGTTACTAATGCAAAGCATCAACAACGGTGTCTGCCATAAAGTCAGCAGTTACTATAGCAGGAGTTAAGACTGAATAATAATCTTGGGGTTTAGAGTGAGGCAGACTGGAGCTGAACTGGAGGGTTTCTCAACAGTTGTCTCAGATGGCCCAGGTAGAGGATTTCGGAGGTAGGAAGTTCCTCCTTCATGGAGATGCTGACATGACAAAATGTGGAGAAGACTGAGCCCAGATGTGGCAGTGAGCCTGAGAACCTGAGCTCCATTTCTTTTTCATGGCCTCAACTCTACAGGGGATGGCTTCACCCTGGTTTCTTGAGTTTCAACCCCATATTTCCTCTTGGAGTCCATTTCTTCATTTTTTTTTTTTTTAAGATGACCAGGCTAGTATCAGACTCGGTGGCTCAACTGATCCTACCTCAGCCTCCCGAGTGCTAGGACTACAGGTGTATGCCACCCGTGGATAATTCTATATGGACAACTCACCATCACTCCGAATTCAGCCCATCTACAATGAAATTCTTTTTCCATCCAGTGTTCCTTCCACCAACCCCCAACTTCCCTCTAACATACATACTTCTCAGCCCAATTCTCCACATTCCTTTCATTCCTGACCTGATGAATAAACTCTTATCCACTCTGCCCCAGACCTCTCCCAATGGCCCCATCTCTCCATTTCTATGGCCACTGCCATCACTCATATCTTTACCATCTCATAGGATAGTATCCTAAAGAATCTTCCTGCCCTCCACTTTTTAAAAAAAAATATATATTTTTAGTTGTAGTTGGACACAATATCTTTATTTTTATATGGTGCTGAGGATTGAAACCATGTTCAAGTACATGTTAGGCGAGCGCTCTACTGCTGAGCCACAACCCCAGCCCCCCCTCCACTTTTTTTCCCATTGGAATTCTTAGCATGTGAGGGCAATCTAATCTCTCCCACAGTTCTGGTGGAAGGAAAAAAAAAAAAAACTTTTGATAGACATGCTTCATCTAAAATCATTCAGTTCTCCCAAAGTTAACTGAGGCCTGCTCTCAGACCAGTCATGTGTTGGGACAATAATGACAAATGATTTGGGGGATTTTGTTTTTTGTAGTTCTGGGAATTTAACCCAGTAGTGCTCAACCCCTGAGCCACATCCCCAGCCCTCTTTATTTTTTGAGACAGGATCTGAGTTGCCAAAGCTGGCCTCAAATTCATGATCCTTCTTCGCCAGGCTCAAGAAGCTGGGATTACAGGCCTATGCCACCACTCCTGGCTCAATAGACAGATGAAAGACACAGTTCCCAACCCCAAGGTGATCTCATTTCTAGTGGCAAGATAGAGAGTAAATAATTACCAGAGAACACAGTGATAAGATCAAAGATACTGCCTGCTCTCAAGTCTCCACTCCAACAGAAACTGTCTGTCCCCCTGAACACAGGATCATGCTTTCCTTCTTTCAGTTTTCCCACTGGGCTCTTTTTTCCCTCCATCTCCTTGTCTATCCACTTCCCATAGTTAAAAGCCCAGCTCCAGCACTTCTTTGAGACTGATTCCCAGGCAAGGGAACTCTCCCTCCTCTGGGGTTGAACATTCCAATAGAGTACTGCCTCCTTTTCTGGCATATCTCATGTTAGACGGCTTATCTTCTGGAAGGTCCTCTTATACAGCCCCACCCCAATTCTGGGTTAGCTGCACCTTCAGTGTTCCCACAGCACTGCATAAATTCTCCTACTATTGCCCAAATTGCTGCTTGTGATTGACCTATCTCTTCCACTATTGAACCCCTTGAAGACAGAAAAACTATGGATCTTGTTCTTAGGTGAATGTCCAACACCTGTCCAAGTCCAACACCAAACCCACACATCTAAATAGTTCACCAAATAACCGGAGAAAGGAAAGAGTAAGGCAGCCCTCATGAACTCCTTCGTGTTACTATGTTCTGATTCTCAACCACTGTCCCCAAGCATTCTCAGTCATTAGCCCACTTTACATTTCTCTATTAAGGCAGCAATCTGTGGCACATGTACCTGCCCCACTTGACTCTAACTTTTTGAGGGCCAAGACCATGCCTGAGACATCTCTGCATGCCCAGAAAGTAGAAATGATTGTGTATGTTGTGTGTGGGGGGGTGAACCCTATAATTTTAAAATGACAATTCCTTGTGAGCAGGAACCCTAGCTCTGCTTTCTGTTTGGGTAAACAGCAAATCCACATAAGCTCGGGTTATCTTAATTGTAAAGAAGAAAACAGTGGGACTGTGTCCACAGCACTGCGGGTTGGATGACTGTGCTAGTCTTTGTGTCCATTTCCTCTGCAACACAGGACTGTGGTCCTCGAACAGCACAGGGAGCTGCGGTCAGTACTAAGGTTCGCTACTATTCGTAGCAGAGTCCGTGAAGTTTTGTTACTTGTAAGGTAAGGACCTGTGCAATCTGAGGGCAGGTGCACGGAGGTGAACTGATGCCCACTCCGCCTCGGGACTCTCCGTCTCCCCGCCCCTCCCCTCCCCGTTTTGCCTCGCTCACAGCCCCCTCCCGTCTCGCTCCAGGGTCAGGAGGGGTAGATCGGTGGAGGTCGGGGACCCGGGTCCGGGACACACTCCGCCTGACCTGCTGCGCCACCGCGCCCAGGCTGGCTGTCGGGGCCTGTGTGGAGCCCCACCTGGAAAACGGCTCCTCTAAGGCGCTCCCAGCGTGAGCCCGTCCTCTTCCACCTCTCGGGAGCGGACTCCCCCTCCCACTCCAACCGCGGCTCCCCCACTGCCCACGCGGGCCCTGAGTCGCAGCAAGGCACAGCCAAACACCACAGAGTTGCCAGGGTCGGCCCCCAGCTTTCCTCCCCGCAGCCCGGAAATGATCGCGATATCGCGAGATCCTGGAGGTGGGCGGGACCGGAAGTCGGCGCTCTCGCGAGACCCGGAGGAACGGAGCCGGGCTGCGGGCTCAGTGCAGTGTGGAGGTCGTTGGAGTCATCTGCTCGCTGCCAGTTCCTGTGCCTGCCGGTCTGCGCTCCGCCCGCCCCAGCCATGCTCTCCGCCCTCGCCCGGCCCGCCGGCGCCGCTCTCCGCCGGAGCTTCAGCACCTCAGCCCAGGTAGACCCGAAGAGAGGCGGCCTGCAAGCCGTGACCCCGGCCCGGCCTCGCGCGTCACGGGCTCGTGCGTGTCTCCGAACCTGCAGGCCACCTCGGGCCCCAGCAGGGCCGCCCGGCACCAGCTGGAAGCCGTGGCGCAGTCAGCCAGCGCTGACGCCGGGCGGGAAGTGCAAGGAGAAAGCCCTGGAGCGGGCGAGGTGACCCGGCTTCAGGAGGGTGTGCTTCGCAGAGCTTCCCCAGCTCGACCCCCCAGGTCCCCAGAGAATGCGCTCTTGTCCTGTGTGCTTTGAGAACGTCCGGAAGTAACTTACGTTTTTATGCAACTTCCCATGGCTTTGACAAGTAATGTCCTCCTCTTTGCACTATCTGTATGGGTTGAGTGTGAAGGAGAGAAACAACGTGTAGTACTGACTCCATAGTAGTAAGCAGGCTGAAGCAAGGAGGATATCGACCTGGGCCGAGGTTGGTTACTCAGCGCTCCTAGTGACTGCCAGTGGGCCGTCCCTCAAAGAGTCTGAGCATTCTGCTCTGCTCCTAAGAACTTTTTTTGAAGGGTCCTCCCTGCTTTGGAGAGACTGTTCCTGTCCCCCAGGTGTCTTGACAGCCTCTTGACTTGGCCTAGGACCACTTGAGCCTAAGCTGTTTTTAGCCATCTTCTAGGAGGGTGGTTCTCATACTCTGGTGAGATCAGAATCACCTGAAAGTAGCTCATTAAGGAAGGTAGAACCGTGAACCTCTATCTTCACCAAGTGCCCCCAATGAATCTAATACAGCCAAAATTTGAGAATCCAGGAGATGCCTGTGTTCCCTCTTAAGTATCACAACCAAAAGGGAGGTGATTACTAATGGGAATTGATTTTACATTTCTTATTTAGGCTACAGTTAATTCATTAGAAAAATAAAGACACAAATAAGCATATTGAGTATGCTGGATCCTGTAAGGCCTAACAAGATGAGTGAGAAGTGGCATCTAGATGAGCCAGCAATGAGTTAACTTATGACAGGTGGAGGTAATGAAGATTGATGCTGAGGAGTAGGGGAGGGACAGCTGGGCAAAGGTAAAGCAGGAAGAACCTAAGTGGGGGCAGAGTGGTTTTTTTTTTTTTCTTTTGCAGATGCTAGAGATCGAACCCAGTGCATGTTAGGTAAGCGCTTTACCAGTGAGCTACACACCTAGCCCAGAAGGATTGAATTTTGATGGCATTGAGCCTAGGCACTAGAAATACAGCAGAGAACAAAACACCTTGTTCTCATGGACTTTACTACACATTTTACTTACTTTTGTCATATCCCACATTACAAAGTATCTTGGTGACAAGCACAGAAGAAAAAACCAGGGGAGAGGAGGGATTGTCAAGGAAGAAAGTTGTGATTTTAGAACAGGCAGGGTAAGTGTCACCCAGGATGTGACATTTGAGTAAAGCCTCAAAGGAATCAGAGTTTACGTATAGAAAGAGATTCCAGGGCCAGGCATGGTGGTTCACACTTGTAATTCTAGCTGTTCAGGAGGCTGAGGCAAGAGGATTGCAAGTTTGAGGGCGCCTGAGCAATTTAGTGAAACCCGGTCCCAAAATATAAAAAACAGCTGGGTATGTGGCTCAGTGGTAGAGTGGGAGAGCACCCCTGGGTTCAATACCTAGTGACAGGAAGGAAGGAAGAAAGAATATTCTGAGAGCCCTGGGATGAGAGTGGGGTGCCTAAGATGTTTGAGAATATGAGGAACCAGTGTAATTCCAGGGAGGGCAATGAAGAGAACAGCAGGTCTTAAAAAATGTTGCATTCTCTTGAAAATGGGACCACAATGCGAGGATCTTTGAGCATAGCAATGACTTGTTCTTGCTCCCATTTTAAGAACAGGTCAAGGGAGAATGACAGATTAAGAGTCGTGCTCTGGGTGACATCTGTGGAGATGGTAAAAGGTTGCTAGGTTTGGGATATTTTTTGACTGGAGTGAGTGAGATTTGCTGATTGTTGGTTATATGAGGACTTAAAGAGAAACTGGAATCACAGATGACACCTAAGTTTGGGTCCTTGGAGTTGGTATTTGCTGAGATGGGCAAGACTTCTAGAAGAGAGCAGGTTTGGGTGTGGAAAGATTCAGGAGCTCGTTTTTTAAATTGAGTTAAAAATGCCAGTTGGGGGGCTGGAGATGTGGCTCAAGTGGTAGCGCGCTCGCCTGGCATGCGTTCGGCCCGAGTTCGATCCTCAGTACCATATACAAAGATGTTGTGTCCGCCGAAAACTAAAAAATAAATATTAAAAAAAAATTCTCTCTCTCTCTTTAAAAAAAAAAAAAATGCCAGTTGGACATACAGGTGGAGGTGCTGGAAAGGCAGTTGTGTAAGGCAGAAAGGTGGGCTCGAACCTAAGGCACAGCACCTTGGTCTCCAGACTTTGGGTCTTGTATCCTCAATAGTAAAAAAATTAAATAAATAAACATACAGTGTCAATGTATCTATTTGTACATAAACATACTAATGTAGACATTATAATACAAACACATAGTAGAAATTCAAAAACAAACCATAGCAGACTTGCAGTATAAAGCAGAGTCGTGTAAGTAAAGACCGAGGTCCCCTGTATCAATTTTCAGGACCATTGTTAATCTGGGTGCTGTTGATAGACACTATGCCCAGCAAAGTCAGGTGTGGAAGACACTGTTACAAAAACAAGGGTAACTACTGTGATCCTGAAGGTCTTCCTCCATTGGGATGCATTGTGGAGATCACACTGTGCTTTTGTAAATACTAAGTTGGTGACTTATTGTACAAAGAGGAACATCTCAGCATAGTGAAAGCAAAGACCTGAGTGAGGAAGTCCTGTCCCTTCTCCCTCCCTCTACCCCCACGCTGAGCTAATCCACTTAAGGACCACTGGCAAGGGCACCAGATCAGTTTGATCCTTAGTAACATTTAATTCTCTATTTGTTAAATAAAAACAAACTTTGTCCTTTTCCCCCTTTCCCTCCCCTCTTGGGGTTGTCTTGTGCTCCCCACTTTGGAACCACTGCCCAGGTTGGCCTTGGAAGCTTCTAAAGATTTTTGAGCAAGGGAGTGAAATGATGGAGGCTTCAGTTATTGGGAAGAGTGGGGTGTGTGTGTGTGTGTGTGTGTGTGTGTGTGTAGTCCAGGATGGAATGGGAATGGACAGCGGGAGATTGGAGCCATTTCAAGATGCCAAGTCTCATGTCCTGATTGGCTCTGACATGGGATAAAGAAGAGACAGAAGATGATTTTAGAGGTTTAAATTTGACAGAGTGCAGATATGCCACTTGGGAGCAAGAAGAGCTAGAGAGGGTAAATCAACATTGTTTTTTTTTTTGGATTACTGGAATGCCTGGCAACTGCAGAGCTAGGATGGGGCATGGCAGCACTCACCTGAGATCCCTGCTACTGGAGAGGCTGAGGCCAGAGGACCACTTGAGCCCAGGCATTCAAGGCCAGCCTGGGCAACACAGTAAGACCCTATCTCAGGGGAGGAGAAAAAGGAAAAAATAAACAAAACTGAAGAGTTGAAATTTGGGAGTGACAGCGGGAGATCCAGAGTGGATGAGATTGCCAGACCTTGGGGTCCAGGTTGGTCTGGCTAGTTTAGTTTTTTTGGGAAGTCAAGGGTCTACCTTCAGAGTACCACTTAAAAACAGAAACCAGATGTACCTGTAAATCTTCCAAGGCCAACCAGGGCAGTGGTTCTAAAGTGGGGAGCACAAGACAACCCCATGAGGGGAGGGGAAAGGGGAAAAGGCCAATGTTTGTTTTTAAGTGTCTGTTTTCAGAACCATAACAGAAACTAGCATACACCTGTAATCCCAGCAACTTTGGAGACTGAGGCAAGACAACCACAATTTAGGAAGATCCTGTCTCAAAAATAAAAAAAATGAAAAGGGCTGGGGCTATAGCTCAGTGTATGGAGCACCCCTGGGTTCAGTCCCAAGTACAAGAAAAACAAACAAAAAAACCTCAACCTGTTTAAACTCAACTCTTGGTTGCTGTGTATGCTTTTAGAGCTTAATTCCTAAGCAGAAATACATTGTGAAAGTTGTTTTGGTTTGATTTTAGTTTCAGTTTTTGATAACTGAAATTTTTATTAACTAGCATCATCCACCACTGTAGAATATAGTTGCCTCCTGTGTCCATGAGCTCCACATCCACCGATAAGGTCAGTCTCGATCAAAAATGCTCTAAAAGGAACTGAAGTTTATATATGTACTGAACTTGTTTAAACTTTTTCTTGTCATTATTCCCTATGAGTACATTCTACACAACCATTTACATAACATTTGCATTGTATTTTGAGTCCCTAAAAGTACTTCTCTTTTAGACTTTTTGTGGTGGGGGGGGGGTGCTGGGAATTGAATTGAACCCAGGGTCTTGTGCATGTGAGGCAAGCACTCTACCAACTGAGCTGTATCCCCAGCCCCTCTTTTAGACCTTTTCCTGTTGCTCCTAATGCATCTGATTAACTTGTACCCTCAACCAGCAAGGGTCTTCAGCCCTGCAGCCCTACAGCCCTATGCAGTGGGACTCTGTGTGTGTTTATACTTTTTAAAACTGCAGATGGAAGGTAATGCTGCTGTTGTCAGTCTCGCTGCCTGACTGGGTGAAGCTGTTTGTTTATCTTCTGAAGGGGTGTGTGGGGTGTGACCTGGATATCACAGCATCTCTATGCAGAAGTTCTCCCCATTGAAACTTGACCTTTGGAATAAAGTCCAGAATTTTATCAGAATGAAGTTGATGGAAATACAACAACTATATCTTGCTTTGATACCAATAAAAGAGAACTAGTGCTGTGGATCCTTTTAATGCTGAATCTGGCCTAAGAGTTATTTCTCTACCTCTTTTTAGAACAATGCTAAAGTAGCCGTCCTTGGGGCCTCCGGAGGAATTGGGCAGCCCCTCTCACTACTCCTGAAGAACAGCCCCCTTGTGAGTCGACTGACCCTCTATGACATTGCTCACACACCTGGGGTGGCTGCAGATCTGAGCCACATCGAGACCAGAGCAAAAGTGAAAGGTACTGGGCACGCCCACCTTAGAGCCTGCCGTCTTCTCCCTATAGGCCAGGGTCTTGATTCTAGAACAATAAGATCTTAGATGTACCTAGATGTTCAAAGACTTGCAAGTTCTGTGTTGATTTTGGGAATTAAAATTTTACGAACAATTATACCCTTTAGGAGTTGGGTCCATAAACATTTAAACAGCTCTGTCTTAGAAAAACAAGGTTATGCAGTCTTCCCACTCTTTACTCTTTCTAACTTGAAAAGTAGTGTGAGAACAAGGAAGGGGAAGTGTCAGGAAGCTGCTGGGGGCAGGAGAAGGTGCTACTCCCTGGGGTGCAGGCTGCCTTCCCTCCACCTCCTGCTGAGCCCTTCCATAGGTACATCAGTACATCACCATTTTTTCATGTCATCAAATTTTTGGTAAAATCATTTTTAAAGGGCTGGGGATGTGGCTCAAGCGGTAGCACGCTCGCCTGGCATGCGTGTGGCCTGGGTTCGATCCTCAGCACCACATACAAACAAAGATGTTGTGTTTGCCGAAAACTAAAAAATAAATATTAAAATTCTCTCTCTCTCTCTTTAAAAAAAAAATCATTTTTAAAGCTGTCCCATAATTTCTCATTTATTTACTTAGCAATACTATTGGCCATCGGGCTGCAAGTTGCAATAAATATCTTTATCTTTACATCTTGTTTCTTGGAATACTAAAAGTAGAGTGAGTCAGTAGGTGTGGATATTTCAAAGTTTTTGCCATAAAGTACAAATTGCTGAAGGTTGTACTAAATGCCATTGCCTGTTGACAGTGGGTAAGAAGACCATATTTGGTAGTACTTCGGTTCAGGAAGCTCTCAGCTTGTATTTATGAGCCTTCCATGGTTCCCCTGAATTTCTTTGCCCATTTTCTTCTTTTTTTTTTTTTTTTAAGAGAATTTTTTAATATTTATTTATTTAGTTAGTTTTTGGCGGGCACAACATCATTGTTTGTATGTGGTGCTGAGGATCGAACCCGGGCCACACGCATGCCAGGCAAGCGCGCTACCACATCCCCAGCCCCGCCCATTTTCTTTTGAGGTATATATTTGAGTTTTTGAGATCTCCTACAATAGGAAAAAGTCAAAATCAAAGCAGATTTTAGACATTGTAGCAAATTTCCCTGAAATCTTGAATAGCATAACTGTTGTCCCCAGATGATAGGAGTAGATTAAGTAGATAGTGGTATTGGGAGTCCTTATTGGGAGTCCAGGGCATTTCTCACTCCTGGCCTCTGGAGTGCCTTCTCACCAGGTACCTTTTGCTCTGAGGAGTGGCAGGCAGCTAGTGCAGTTGACCATGGCATGCAGGGGCTAGTGAGTCAGACAAGGACAAGCAGATGGCTGGGTTTGTTTTTGTGGGGACCTGAAGGACCAGTGGGGCCCTGGGCAAGGAAAGGTTGCAGGAACCCTTTCTGGGTTAAAAAGATGGTCTTGCTCTCATGGGATGTTTCTTCTAGGCTACCTCGGACCTGACCAGCTGCCAGACTGTCTGAAAGGCTGTGACGTGGTGGTGATTCCAGCTGGAGTCCCCAGAAAACCAGGTCTGTGTTCAGAAACTTTGCCCAGCATCTCCCTATATGTCTCTAAGAACAGGGTGTTACCTTAAAAACTAATTGAATCTGCTGGGCATCATTGTGTGCACACTCATAATCCCAGCAACTTGGGAGGCTGAGGCAGGAAGATTGCAAGTTCAAAACCAGCCTCAAGGGCTGGGGATATAGCTCAGTTGGTGGTGGAGTGCTTGCCTTGCATGCTCAAGGCCCTGGGTTCAACCAGCCTCAGCAAATTAACAAGACCCTGTCTCAAAATTAAAACAGGCTGAGAATGTAGATCAGTGGTTAAGTGCCCTGGGTTCAACCCCTAGTACCACAAAAAAAAAAAAAAAAAATTCAATCTTCACTAAGAAAACACCCATAGGGGGGCTGGGAGGCTGGGGCTCAGTGGCAGAGCACCAGCTGAGGCACTAGGTTTGATCCTCAGCACCACATAAAAATAAATAAGCAAACTAAAGATATTGTGTTCACCTATAACTAAAAAATATTAAGAAAAAGAAAAACAGAACACCCATAGGCTCCCCATTGCCCGGGAGATAAATGTCACATGTGGGCCTGGTGTATAAAGTCAGCCATTATCTGCTGTTTGTCCCCTGCCTCAATGAGGCAACATTCAGCTGGTGCCTGAAATGGCCTTCTTCCACCCAGCTCCACCTTGGGGTTCTGACTAATCCCTGATGATCCTTCTCAGCCATCACCCTCCCCACCCCTACCCTCACTGTGGCACTTGCCGCACCAGATTGCTCGCCCTACAGGATAGATCTACTTGAAATGGGAGCACCGTCCTGTTCTTATTGAGTTTCCTATAACGGCTGACACCTAGCATTTGGCACCTATTTGGAAATTCACCGTGTTCCTTATGAATGTCTTGTACTGGGCCATTTCAGGCATGACACGGGATGACCTGTTCAACACCAATGCAACAATTGTGGCCACCCTGGCTGCTGCCTGTGCCCAGCATTGCCCTGAAGCCATGATCTGCATCATTTCCAATCCGGTGAGTGCAAGCAGGGTGGTGCTGGTACTGCGCCCAAGGCCCAGTTGAAGCAGAAGTTTGTCCTTGTGTTAGGGAGAATGAACTGCCTATTATAGTCTAGTTATGTGCCCCCAAAATCATATGTGGTCTCAACCACCAATACTTCAGAATGTGACTTGATTTGGCAATAGGTCTGTTAAAGGAGTAATTAAAAAAGTCCTTTTGATGATTGACTATAATCCATTCTAGCTGGTGATCTTTGCATGTAAGGTGACAAGTTGGATGCTCTGGTAAGAGGTCCTGAGGCTTATTTCTACGGGTGCCTTCCAGCACAGACAGTGATTGAGCCTGGTGTCCAGCCAGCTCTGCCCCGGGCAGATCACCTGCCCTCTCTGTGGCTTCCCCAATCTGTTCTGGAGGTTCCTCTCAGCCATGACTGTGGGAGCCTGTGAGTTCCTCTTCTGTTGTGTTTCACTCAGGGTCTACAGTTCTGGGTGTCCGTCCTCCCCTTCCCCTCACACTTAGGCACACAGTTTCTGATACACAGCTGCCCCTAGCCCTGCTAAAACTTGCAGGTAGTGTGCAGGCATGAGGACAGCCATGGTGCCCAGGCCTGGGCTGGCAGGGCCTCGTGTCACATGTGTAAAAGCTGCGCTCTGCTTCCCTCCTCCTAGCTGAGTCTGGTGCTGGGGTCTGAGTGTGGCAAGGATCCATGGGAAGGTGCAGTGGCAGCAATGGGGACAGGGCTGCTGGCCTGAGAAGAGGGTCCTGTCTTCCCCACTAGCTCACCTCCTCAGGGGGTGGTTGAGAGTAGATAGTAACAGTGTCTTCTATGGGGCACTGGCAGGTCCCTGGTGTAGGCCTCGCCGCTGTCCTATTCTGTGTTCTCCGTGTGGGGGCAAGGTTTAAGCCTGCCCCCGCCCAGGAATTCATTAGTCTTCACAGCAGCCTCCCTAGGGGTCCCCATTTTACAGATAAAGGGACCAGGTCCTAAGGAGTTTGGGTGACTTGCCCAAGGTCACAACACAGAAGGACAGAACTGGGATTTGACCTAGTTCATCTGCTTTGAGTAAGCTCCAGTCAGCAGAAGGTGTCCCATATAGCAACAACACATATCTGATGACTGATGGCCACACCCTGCAGTAGAGGGGTTTCTGTTTTCAGTAGTGTGACTGTCCTGTGAGTGGCTTGACTGTAAACAATTACTAGGGCAATTGAATGTGGTGTCTGCGGCCTTGTCGATGGTCTGATGAAAGAGGGCTCCTTCTCTTCTTGGCCCTGTGCTCCGAGTCTGGGCCAACTGTGCCTGTCATTCACAGGTTAACTCCACCATCCCAATCACAGCAGAAGTTTTCAAGAAACATGGAGTGTACGACCCCAATAAGATCTTTGGTGTGACAACCCTGGACATTGTCAGAGCCAACACTTTTGTTGCAGAGCTGAAGGTAAGGACTGTACCACTGTCCTTGGGTTGCTTTGCTGAACTTCCCCAGCCACCTTGCTTGTTTACCAGCACAGGAAGCAACAGGCGCTTTGACCTGAGAGTTTAGTGTTTATAGCTTTTACCCTTAGTGGAAAGCAGTACCCACATTTTCTTGAGGAATTCATGCAGCAGGTCCCTGCAGGTTCAGAGTAGCCAGCTGCCGTCTGGCTTGGTTCCCTCTGCCTTTGACCTCTGACCAGGTGCATCAGCTTCAGACTTTTCCTGGGTTTCTTGGTGGCCACACTTGGATTGTGCTCCCCGTCTTCCCTTTTTTCCTTGCCCCTTGGAAACTAGTATTGCCAGGGTTAACCTGCTAGTTCTTAGATGAAGGGTGATAAAATCAGCAACTAGGAAGAATTTGAGAAAGTTCCTGAAATCCTAAGAAACCAGGGTTATCTGGGGCCTCTAGTTCTCTTTCCCTTGGGAGCCTGTAGTGGCTTACCTTTGAGGGTTCTGGTGCTGCTAGCTGCTTGCTCCTGGGCTGTTGGACTGCACCCTGGCTTGTCTTGAGGTAGGTTTGGTTTGGCGCCAGTGCCTTTCACAAACTGCTTGCAAATCATTTTAGCTGCGTATTTAGCAGAAGCTCCTCTGGGCCCCAGAAGTGCCCACCTTGAGCCGCAAGCCCTTTTGCTCTGGCTTTGCAGGCAAGTGGGGGCCTCCTGAAGCAGGGAGCAGATTGACTTTCACAAAGCTTGGTGGCAAGTGCACACACAGGACCGTGGGCCTTAACTGGAGACCCTTTGTGCACCAGACAGATCTGCTTCTGAACTTCCAGATGGTGTCCCCACTTTAATTCATGTCATAGCATGTATAAGGGTCTGTTCTAGATATTGGGGTTGCAGTGATCTGTGAGATGTGGCCTAGGGCTTTGGGCCTTGAGTAGTGGAGGGGCAAGAGACAATTTAATTGAGTGATCGGTTCAGCAAGCACAGGTGTGTTTGGAGTGTGGCAGGACCATGGGGAAGGAGTGGGCAGTGTCCGGGGTGAAAGTGGACCAGCTGGAGGGCAGGCCCAGGGCCCAGGCAGCAGCCATACTTGTTATTTGAGGGCTCTTGTGGTACCATGAGCTCTCATGGCTGAACACTCCATTTCCCACAGGACCTACGCTACATGTGGCTATGTAAATAAATCTGTATGTCCTCTGTCACACCAGCCGCATTTCAGATGTGATAGCCACATGTAATTCCTGTGTGCTCACAGAGGGTTCTATAGGCAAAGCTGACTTAGCTTAGAAACTAGACAGGTTGGAGAGGGGATCTTGGTGCTTGCCAGAAAAAGCTATAATTGACAAGCTCGTCAAAGTGAACTGGTGTCCGGAAAGCTCGTGAATTAAACGTCAGGGCTGGCTCTTCCCTCATCCTCTGGGCTGTCTCGAGTCCCCTTTGCACCACCCTCCTTCACTGGCTTCTCGCATCTCCTGGCATTTGCATTTCACACTCTGCTGGTGCCACATCTGCCCTCTGTGCCCCTGACTTCTCTGACGCCAGTCCTTTGGTCTGGAATTCTCTTCCATCTTGTCGCACAGCTTGGGGCCATCACCTGTCCTTATTGAAAGGGCAGACACAGGGAGTATGTCTCTGTCCCAGGGACATGCAGAGCTCGGCACGTGTGCCCCACGGGTCTTGGCCGCCCTCCTAGGCAGGCTGTCTCCTGACATGAGCCGGGCTCCTGGGACTCAGCACTTGGGGAAGGTGGCATTACTATGATCGCTGCTTACCTCCCCACAGTCACTCCCACCAGGTTCTTTTTTGTCTGCTTTTAGAAACACTTGGGACACAGGTCCTTGGAGGCATCATACCTCCGGTTTAAAAGTGAGTCCGCCTGTCCAGCAAGCCCTGCTACCTTGAACCATATTTTGATCTCATACAACTCAGTTTTGTTCTTTCCATCCCAATGAGTTGGAGTTGCCACACTTCTAACCTCTGAGTTTCCCAGAATAGAAATGAGGGAAATGGCATTTGCCTGGTTCTCTATGACTATGGGGACTCGGGTGTGGGCTTTTCCAGGGAGAATGACATTTGCTCTGAGAAAGAGGGCCACTGCCTCTAATTCTGAGAGGATGTTAGACCACTGGGAGGACCTCAGCTAGGTGGTTGGTCTCAGCTCCGAGCCTACACACACCTGGGCTGGGGTTAGACAGTATCTCTTCCCTGGTTCCTTTGTTCTGAGTTCTGTGGATTTTCCCAGTGTGGGTGATGTAGATGGATATGAGTGCTTCATACCCAGAGTGCTTATCACCGACTAACCAAGCTTCATACTTTGGTGAGCAGGGTTTGGATCCAGCTCGGGTCAGCGTTCCTGTCATTGGTGGCCATGCTGGGAAGACCATCATCCCCCTAATCTCTCAGGTGTGTGAGTGTTCTTGCAAGGCTGTCCTGAGGCCCTCAGGATGGAAAAAATGGAAGCATCCACTGTATTTCGAAAAGATTCAGCAGCAGCCCCAGGATGCCTGGGGCTTCCTGACTAGCCTGTGGGGTCTCGTGGGTCAGAGGACGGCAGTGGGCTTCAGCACACCGTGGGAACTGTGTGGAAAGCATCATGATTCCTGAGCTAGATCAGGGCAGGAAAGGTGCTGTTTAAAAATGAACAGAAGCTGCCACACCGTGGTGCCTGCAGACCCTGCTGCTTAGGAGGCTGAGATAGGAGGAGCACAGAGCCCACAAGTTCAAGGCCAGTCTGGGCAACATAGCCAGACCCTATCTTTAAGATGGGGAGGAGGCATAGAGAGACGGTTGGCACCACCAGGAAGGAGACCCATCAGATTGACCTCGTGGCCCTGAATATAGTGCCTAAGAAAGACAAAATATTTGTGGTATTTTTGCCCAAAATGCATGATCTTACAAGAAAATCATGAGGAAATGTCTGACACATCCAAATTGATTGATTTACAAATGCAGTGATCAAGAAAGAAAAATCAGGAAAAGCTGAGGGACTCGGAACAGACTGAGTGCAAGCTGGGATTCCGAACCTGGCTCTAGAACAGAACAGGGACAGCAGTGGGGAAATGGGCATCGGAATGTCTGTAGCTCAGGTTCTGATGTACAGTCTCCCAGCCACACAGCTGCCCTGTGGTCACAGAAAATGCCCACATTGGGGAAAGCCATCTACGGGACATCTATGCGGTAATTTTTCAACTTTCCTCTAAAATTAGTATAAAATGTAAAAGGTTCTTTTAAAATTAGTAGCAGGCCAGGCGTGGTGTCACACTCCTGTGATCTGTCACTCAGGAGGCTAAGGCAGGAGGATTGTAAGTTCAAAGCCAGCCCCAGCAACTTAGCCAAAAGACAATCTCAAAATGAAAAATAAGTAAATAAAAAGGGCTGGCGAGTGCTCCTGAGTGCAACCCAAATACCTGGAGAAAAGCAGGGGCGGGGGGCTCTCACCAAGCCGCCCTATGAAGTTTCTTTTGGTCTTTATAAGAAACAATCCCAGTTTCCCTTGAGGTGGTCACAGGAGGGAGCCCACTATGGGGAAGGGCAGGGGTTGGGGTGGGGCCTGGGGGTCTGCTCCTGGGCTGAGCCTGGAGCTGCTCTCCTGACCTGCGGCTGGGCTTGCAGTGTACTCCCAAGGTGGACTTCCCCCAAGACCAGCTGACAGCACTCACCGGACGGATCCAGGAGGCTGGCACCGAGGTGGTGAAGGCTAAAGCTGGAGCAGGTAGGGTCCTCAGGAAACCCTGAGATGGAAGGGGAGCCCTGAGAGATGGGGCTGGAGGGCAAGACTGCTCAGGCCAGAGTGGGGTTTTCCATGTGCCTTTGCCTAAGCTTGGTTCTGCAGAGGAGGAGCTTGGCTTGCCATGTGGGCTGGGGTGACGGTGGGGACGAGAACTGACTCTGTCATTCAGAAGACAGTGAAGTCCAAGGGGGGATTCTCAGCTGGGGAGCTGGGGCGGCTGCAGTTGTCCTATGGAGCAGGCTCCCTGGGTCTGGGCTGCAGTACCAGCTGGCCAACCCGACTGGCTCCCCTAGGCTCTGCCACCCTGTCCATGGCCTACGCTGGCGCTCGCTTTGTCTTCTCCCTCGTGGATGCGATGAACGGCAAGGAAGGCGTGGTCGAGTGCTCCTTCGTGAAGTCCCAGGAAACTGAGTGCACCTACTTCTCCACGCCCTTGCTGCTGGGGGTACGTAGCCCCGGGAGAGCAGGTCCCTGTCCCTTGGCTCCACAGTGCACATATGTCCCTGTGCAGTGGCTGCACACCCCTGCCTGGTGTGTGCTCAAGCTGTGAGGGTGGAAGCACACCTCAGTTAAGAGCCAAGAGTGTCACGCTGAGGAGTGTGCATCTCCTCCGCGCGGACTGAGCAGCTGGTGCTGAGCAGCTAAATGTGATAAATGAGACCCTCGGGCTCAAGGCAGCAGGACAGCTCTGAGAGCCTCCCTGGCCAGCCAGCCCTGAAGCCATCGCCACGCCTCTCGCTCTACTTTGACCTCAGCTGCGGCTGCACTCCCGGGAGGCCTGGAGCTGTTGCGTGGCTGTGGACTTCGGTCCTGCCCCGGTGCTTTCCTCCTGGGGATGTGCTTCTAGGGACGGAGCCCATCTGGTCACAGTGCTGGCTTCGGGTAGCTGTTCGGGGGCACCTGTGAGGTCTGACTGGCTCTTCACTGAGTCTTGAGTGAGCAGAGACCCCTCGGTCTCAGCTTTCCACATGTGTGAGCAGCTACTGAAATCAGGCACACGTGTGATCACATCACTTCACACCCAGGAATTAGGTCTCATGGCCTACAGGACCACTTACAGACAGACACTCTGACTCTGGGGATCCATAGGACATGGCCTCTGGCCATGGAGCTCCCTATGGTGGGAATGTGTTGTGCAGTATGGTTCAGGGCTCAGGTGGTGGCAGGTGTGGCAGAGCTGTGGGGAGAGTACCTGCATCTGGGGGCCTAGGCAGGAGAAGAGACAGCAGATCACCTTGGAGCTGGGTTGGAGGCTGTTGCACAGACAGCTTTTGCGAGGTGACACAGTGACAAGACTCCTATGTGTGCGCCTGGATTAAACCCAGGGTTGCTTAACCTCTGAGCCACATCCTCTGCCTGTTTGTTTAGAGACGGGGTCTTGCTAAGTTGCTCAGGGCCTCACTAAGTTGCTGCCTTGGCCTCCTGAGCCACAGGATTACAGGTGTGTGGCATCGCACCTGGCTGACACCTCTGTCTTTGATGTCAGATATTCACCCACTTAAATAGATTTGAGTCAAGTAAATGTTAACATTCCTTCCATCTTTGAACTTGGGGAAGAGACTAGAACCCAGAAGTACTGTGTGGTCAGTTCTGCTAGCTGTGAGCACTCTGGGCCAGTGCTGAGCCCAGTTGACTTCGCCTGCACTCGAGTGGCAGGGAGGGGGGGGAGCACTCGTCCTGTAGATAGGAAAGCAGATAGGAATGAAAGCAATTGTCCACACCACGTGTGCAGTGAGGACGGCCAGGACCCCCCTGTGATGGTCTGTCTGCAGCTGGGGCTCCCGACCTGGGCTCAGATCCACTGGGGTCCTTGGCTGCCCACAGCGGCTGGTGTGATGGCCAGGCAGAGCCAGGGAAGGCGCAGGTTGGGTTTTCTGTGACACGCTGATTTTTCAAATGTTGCCATCTTCCTTCTCCCCTCCAGAAAAAGGGCCTGGAGAAGAACCTGGGCATCGGCAAAGTCTCTTCCTTTGAAGAGAAGATGATTGCCGAGGCCATCCCTGAGCTGAAAGCCTCCATCAAGAAAGGAGAAGACTTTGTCAAGAACATGAAGTGAGGTGCGAGTGTCGAGCAGCGGCTTCCTTAACTTATCGCGGCATCGTGTCACTGGAAGGCCGGGTCGGATGCTGTTCATTTAATTTGCTTCAATTATGGTGGTTATTATCCGTGTTATCGTCCCTTCCAAATTGTGGCTGGTCTATTGGTGCGACAATAAAAGCAGACTTGATTTTCTTTTTCAAGGCTCCTCTATGAGGAGAGGTGACCCTGGAGTGTCTGTGGCCTCTCCCCCACCCATCACGCCAGGTGCTCTCCCACCTCAGAATGCGGCATCAGTGGCCCCAGGAGGTTTCTGACGTGGGGTGGGGTGCTCAGCCTCTGGGCACCTGCTTCTCCCCACATGCGCTTTACACCCTGCCTATCCCAGGTGTGACCTGATAAGGTGTCCTTGTGCCCTCCCAGGGTAGGTGGCTCAGTGGCTCATGCCATTGGTTCTTTCCTGACACCATTCTCTGCTATGAGCTGCCTCCGCTGGCCCTGCCCCCTCTGAGCCTTGGCCGCCACCTCATATATATAATTTTTTTTTTTTTTTTTACTTTAGGTGGACACAATACCTTTATTTACTTATTTCTATGTGGTGCTGAGGGTCGAACCAAGGCCTCACACTCTGCCACTGAGCCCCAGCCCCGCCCAGCTTCCTCCAACACCAGTAGTGACTGGCACCTTGGCCTCAGTGAAGTGAGGGTGGGGCAGGAGCAAGCTGAGCCCCAGCTGCTGGTCCAGGCAGGACACGGGGAGACGTGGCTGCAGGTGTTCTTCAGGGACTAACAAAGGGATTGCGTTGGGTGAAGGTGTGGAGGGTCACAGGATATTCGGTTCCCTTCAGCGGTTGGGCAGTGTGGTCCCCAGAAGCGGCGGCCTCTGAAGTGGAATGGGCTCCATACCCAAGAGGGAACTTTCTGGCAATGGGATGCCTTCCACTGTGGGTGGAGGTGAGGTGTGCCCTGGGTGGGCCACTCATTTATCGACCCTTTTTGGAGTTTTGGGTTTTTAAACTGAAATAGGTTTCATTGTAAAGAATGACAGTGGTTCTCTTAAAGGAACGTACCTACTCGTGGTGTAAAACCCAAGGTCTCACACGTCCTTAGCTGGGCTTCTGCCCAGAGCCTCCTGACGCTGCTCCTGCTCGCGCGCCCTGCTGTGGCGGAGTCACTGGGTTCTGTGCTGAGGCTGGGCACTCAGCTCCACTGGCATCTGCTGGGGTTGCTGACGTCAGGAGCTGGGCTGGCCTGGAACATCCTGGGTCACAGCTGGTGCTTGGGGCACAGTGGGACAACTGGGCTTCCCTGTCTTAAGGCCTACAGAAGGGCGGGTGGGTGAGTGGGTTTTCCTGTGGCTCAGGGTCCCCAAGTCCAAAAGCAGCATCTGCCAGGGCATAAGGCAGAGTCCCCAAGCTGGTATATAGCCTCTCTGGGTTAGAGCAAGTCACAAGCCCTCGTGTGTCATGAGGTGACCCCAAAGGCCAGTGACTTTAGGGACCAGTTCTGCCCATTTCACAAAAGAATGTACTTTCTCATGTCACATTTTCAGTCTCTGGCTAATCCTTAGGGAGGACATCTCTGATTTACCCCACTGTTGGATAATGAGTTTTTAAATTTTTTGCTTCTATAAAGAGCATGGCTCAATCTCGCTACCCTTTTGGACCCTGTGGGGTCTACATGGGGCTCGCTCTCCTTGGAGTGGGGGGCTGCTATTGCATGGGTTCTTGCACTAACAGGCAGAACCAGGACCTGAGAGGTCAAGTGATGGCCTGGGTTGGGATGGTCACTGCTCATCTCTCTATACCAGGGAGATACCAGTGGCCCTCCCTATCCCTCAGAAGTTCAGATCTAGCAGTCCAAGACAGAAGGCCCAGAATCTAAAATGTTCTAGATTCTTCTGGATTATTCTTCTTGGGTCAGGGGATCCATGCTGTGGAGACACCAGCTGTCCCAGAGTTCTTTTCACTATAAGAACTGTTCCTGCCCCTCCGCCTATTCCCGATTCCTCGAGAACCAGCAAGAAAATGCAGATAAAGCAACACAGGACCCAAGAGAGGACAAGGGCTCCCTCTGGATGCCTTGACTGAACAGGAATCAGGGCAGAGTGCCATCATTAGGCTACCCAGGAGGAGGAGATGACATTTGGGCTGACCCTGAAGGCGGGGCAGCATTTTGGCCAGCAAGGAGGGCAGGTGGGCTGAAGGGATCGGGCCTAAGATGGATCTGAGGCACAGCTGAGGCCCACAGCGGGGGAGCAGGCTGGTCTGGGGAGAAATGTGTACATTGGACTGAAGGATCGTCCTGGGGACATCAAAGGAACTGAGCCACTTGGCAACAGGATCCTAGGCAGAAGCTGCTCAGGCTTCAACAAGGAAAGTCTTGGGCCCAGGGAGCCAGGGCAGGGTCCCAGCGGAGGGCCTGCTGCAGGCCTGTACAACACTTGGGAACCGGAACAGTGTGGAGGCGAGGACCACCTGGGACTCGGGACAGAAAGGCTGGCGGCCAGCGATGAGGTGGCAGTGAGCAGGGGAGGGGTGGCAGGATATGGAGAAAAGTCCTTTGCATCTCCCAGCACCTTTCTGCCCCCAGAAGTCTATCAACCACTGTCACATGGTTAACCACCCTGGGCCAGGCCCCCTCCCAGGCTGTAGCCTGGACTGCATCCCCACCTTTGGGCCTCCTCCAACCAACTCCTGTCCCCTGCAGTGAAAAAAAAAAAAAAAAACCCACCCAGGGTTCTGTGTATGGTATTAATGACCAAAAGAGGTGACTGAGTCCTTTGCCAGAGGAAGCCAGGAACCAGTCTTCAGAGAGCAGAGGGAAGGCTGTGTGGAGGGAGTGCTTCCCCACAGCGAAAACGAAAGCCGGTCCTGCAGTGTCCTGTAACCCCAGCGCTCAGGAGGCCGAGCCAGGAGGATCATGAGTCCAAAGCCAGCCTCAGCAATCTACCAAGGCCCTGAGCAACTCAGTGAGACCCTGTCTCTAAATAAAATATAAAAAGGACCGGGGATATGGCTCAGTGGTTAAGCACCTCTAGGTTCAATCCCCAGTACCAAAAATAAATAAGAAAGCTGACATTTGCAAAGTAGCAAATGTCATCTCCTCCTGGGTAGCCCAGGCAGAAGGCAAGGACAGCAGTTCTCCCCTGCGGCCTGGAGAGGGAGCTAGAGGCCTGAGCTGTACTCAGCTCCCAGGCCTGGCTGGGTCACCCGCCCAGTGAGCTTTGTTCCAGAGCTAAAACCTGCTCCCTGTGCTGTCTGGCCCCCACTCATCCAGGCAGGAGGGGACAGCCATTCCAGACAGGGATAATACAGCAGAAGCAAATCCAGGGAGGACTGTAGAAACGGGCTCAGAGGACGGGCCTGGAGCCTCAATATCAGCACAAGAGTTTGAGTGGAGGGACCCCCAAACCCAAGAATGTAAGACCATGCCTCCTGAGATGAGTTAGCCAGGCAACCTTGAGTTCCTCTTGTCTCCAGTGTCCTGTGTGGACAGCAAGGACAGGCCTGGCACTGTGAGGGGAGGGGGAAGCTGCTGGGTGGCCAGAAGGGCCAGTCTGGGCCTGTCCACCCCTGTGGGGCTGCAGCAGCTTGTCCTTCCAGGTGCTGGGCCTGGGTTGGAACTTTGACCTCCAGGGACAAACCCTGCCGGAGGCTGGGCCCTAAGGGGCCACTGCATCAGCCCCTGCCGCCTGTGTCCTGGCCTGTGGATTCAACTGCTTGGGGCAAACACTGAAAGCAGCCAGAGCCGGTCAACCTGAAATACATTACTTTTTTCCCCTTTTCTTCATTTTCTTCTAGAGTTCATTGGGGTCACCCCAGGGCAGGCAGAAACAGATGACAAAGTGGAGGTAGGCCCAGGTGGGTTGATTGGGGCCAGTTGGCACCAGGGCAGTTGCTCTGGTCATGAGAGAGACATACCCAAACTAACTGGTCAGCAGCCACTGTCCGGTCTGGAGCTCCTCCCTGGGGACTCCCTGCACCATGATAAAGGGGTAACTCAGCAGCAGCATGGGGTCTCCCGGCCCACTGACCAGTAGTGCCAAAGTGCTTCTAGAGGTTAAATATTTTATCACCACCATGGACAGCACCCCTTCTGCAAAGAGCTGAGTTGAAGTGGGGAGGGGGCAGAAAACAAGCCACAGACCCCCAGCAGGATCCAAATTCAGAACTTTGGACTGGTTTCCCAGTGGGTCCCCCCATCCCAACTCTCTCCCCAAGGCCAAGGCTACTGATTGAAGTACTGATCACCCAAGGCTCCCTCCAGCCTGTTCAATGGCAATCAACGCAGTCTCCCCCAAGGCCCCCGAAAGTCCTGGGACCTAAAGCCAGGCGTAGTCTACCACTGAGCCACATCCCCATGTCCTAAACCCTTTTATTTTTATTTTGAGACAGGGTCTTGCTAAGTTGCTGAAGCTGGCCTTGAACTTGTAGGCCTCCTGCCTCAGCCTCCCTAGTGGCTGGGATTACAAGTGAGCACCACAGTGTCTATGTTATATAATATGAAGCACGAGGAGAAGAAACAGCCCAAATACGTATTGGCATTTGAATGTAAATGCATACAAAAAGATCTTAAAGGAATACACACCAGTTAGAGTGGTGTAAACATCTAGAATGGGGGTGGAAACTGCCTTGAGAATGTTATTGCACATAAAGTGCTCTCAAATTTTACTCTTTCTTCTTTGTGTAATGGGTTGAATTATATCCCTAAAAGGTGAATGTGCAAGTCCAGAGCCCCAGCACCTTGGAAACAGGGTCTCGGCAGATATAATTTATCAAGTTGCTGAAATAGGAAGAGCCCTGATCCAATATGATTGGTGTCATAAAAGAGGGAAATTTGGTGGAGTGTTGTGGCACATGACTATAATCCTGTGACTCAGGAGGCTGAGGCAGGAGGATTGCAAGTTTGAGGCCAGCCTAGCTAGGCAACTTAGTGAAACCCTGTCTCAAAATAAAAACAAGAAGGACTAGGGATGTGGTTCAGTGGTAGATAGGACTGTTCTGGGTTCAATCCCCAGTCCTGGGATAAGGGGAGGGGAGGGGAGAAAAAAGCAAGGAAGGAAATTTGGACACAGACATATGCACATGAAGAGCACCGTGAGAAGATGAAGGCAGAGACGAGGGTGATGTTTGTGTACAAGATGAGGAGCCCCAAAGGATGGTCAGCAAACGCCAGAAGCCAGGGGAGAGGCACACGGCAGATTCTTCCTCATAGGCCTCAGAAGGAAACAACCCACCAACACCTTGATATCAGAACTGTGAGACAATAAATTTGTGTTGTTTAAGCCACTCAGTGTATGGTACTTTGTTACCGCAGCCCCAGCAAACTGATACATTTTATATAATATTGCACAATCAGAAACCCCTGGCGATAGAAGTCAGGATGCCCAATGAGTCTCATTTGTTATATTGGTCCATTTTTCATTACTAACACAAAATGTCTGAGGCCAGGTAATGGATAAAGAGATTTGTTTAACTTCCAGTTTAAAGGCTGATAGTCCAAATAGCATGGCACTGTCTCTGATGAAGGGCCCCCGTGGCTGCATTACATCATGGAGCAGAGTGTGAGACAGAGGGAGACATCACAGGGTGAGATGGGAAGCCAGAGGAAGGAGGAAGGGTTAGTCTTGCTCTTTCACAACACTTTCCGCATGAAATGACCTGAATCTCTTCCAAGGGCAGAGATTGCCCCTCAATGACCTCTTTACTTTCTGGGAGGCTCCACCACCTTGTGCCTCCCAACACCACCACCCTGAAGAGCAGGCTCTAACACAGGAGCCCCTGGGGGACAAACCCCATGCAACTTGAAATTTAAGTACATATCTCTAAAATGCATGCTTTGTGCTCCCCGCAACACCAGCAGAGTCCCATGTTTGAGCTACAGGCCCTTGTCAAGTGGTATAGCAACCATCTATTATGGCCCCGTTGGGTGGACAAGGGTGATTTGCCCACACTCAGGCCACTCGTGGTGACCAGACAGGATTGGAGCCCTGCTTCTTGACGCCAAGCTGGGCTCAGGGTGCCCACCTACCTCCAGCCCTCTGCACCTCCAGCCCTCTGCACCGTTTGACCTTGGGACCAGCCTCACCCGCTGGCTGAGCCTCGGTTTGCTGTTCTTCATGGTGAAAGTCCTTTGCCACCATAATTGCTGTGCACTAGGGCCCATGTCTGGTACCTTCTCCTGCAGTCCCAAGGGCCAAGTTTTCTTTTTTGGGTACTGGGGATTGAATCCAGGGATGCTTAACCACTGAACAACATCCTCAGCCCTTTTTTCATATTTTATTTAGAGATCGGTTCTTGCTGAGTTACTTAGGCGCTCACTAAATTGCTGAGGCTGGTTTTGAACTCCTGATCCTCCTGCCTCGGCCTCCCAAGCTGCTGGGATTGCAGGCGTGCGCCACCGCGTGGGGCCAACTTTTCTTTTTGCCCAGTTTGTTTGCCTGTTTTGTTTGCAGGGCTGGGCCAGCAGGCCTGGGTCTTGCTACACAAATGTTCTACCTTTGAGTCGCAAACCAAAGGGACTCACAGGCCAACTTGTTCCGTGGCAGATCATCCTCTAAAGAGGGAGGCCGTGTGTCCCTGCCCAGGCATGGAGCACTTGAGCTCTCTCACGATGGCTGAGCACTCTCAACTTCCCAGGTCCCTTGTAGTTGGCAGAATACTGTCCCCCCACACACACAAAGATGTCCTCATCCCAATCCCTGGAACTTGAGGATCTGTGATATCTTCAAGATGGGGGGAGGGTCCACAAGCCGAGGGATGCAGGCAGCTCTAGAAGCTGCAAAGGCAAGGAGACCAGTCCCCTCGAGCCTCCAGAGGGACCCAGGCCTCTTGACGTATATAGCAAATTCTGGCCTCCAGAACGGTTAGATGATAAATTTGTGTTGTTTGAAGCCACTAAGTCTGTGATCATCTGTCTGGGCAGCCACAGGACACCAGGACGCCCTCCCAGGTGTTTTTTTAGCTGTGGGCCCTTTAATCAACATTATCTCTACGGTGGGTACACAGAGCGTCTCCAATTGCCCAGAGAGGTTGAATAACTTGTCCAAGGTCACACAGTGATTAAGAGGAGCTGGGATTTGAACCTAGGCAATCTGGCTGTGGAGCTCTCCTCCACCAGGGTGCCCTGCTGCCTTGGGGGTCTCAAGGCTGTCTCAGGTACCTTGGGGGTTTCCCAGTAGCACGGTCACCACTAGGGGGGCCCCTGCACAGAGCTGGCTCTGTCTCTTGGAAGCAGAACCTTTGGATTTGTTGGATTCTTGGTCCCTGGTCCCTGGATGGGGATCCCTGTGCCCCTGGCTATGAGGCAAGATCTTGGTCACACTCTAGGGGAGTGGGGACAGGAGCTGACCCTAGATCTGGCTTGGATGAAGGGGACAGTCATTCACAGAGGGACCAGGGAGCCCTGCCCAGTGGCTCTCAGGGAGTGACAGCAGCCCCACCCAATCCCCACCCTGTGTCTGTCTGTCTGTCTGGGTGTAGGGGCGGGGCTATCAGATCCTGCAGAGCCTTCTGCCCATGTCAGGGCCAGTTCACGCCCACCCACTGCCATTCCCTGCCCAGAGGCCCCTGCACATGGGGGATGGCCTCAGCCCCAGGTCCCAGGGTCAGCTCTGGCAGGGAGCATGGCATGCCCCTCTCCCAGCTCTCGGTCCCCTTCCCACCTTCCTGGGAGGAAGTGGCCCGGTCTGTCTCAGGACCGGCTCCCCTGCCCCCTGACCTCAGCCCCCATCACGCTGTGCAGCCCCCTCCGCCCAGAGCAGCTGCTCCACAGCAAACCCACCTCACTTCCTAAAAATAACTCTCCTCCACAGCTCTCTCCTCCAGCCTCCTGCTGGCTTTAATATTCTCCCAGCCGGGCTGGGAGGGAGCTGTGCTCCAGGCAGACCTGGGCTGGTAATTAGGTTAACTTGCTCCAGCAGGAGGGAGGCACCTGGCTGGGCCGGGAGAAGGATCAGAAATGCTCCTTTCACAGGCTTGCGGGGTGGGGGGGATTCACTTGTGGGGAATGTGGTGTGTGTGTCTGTGTGTGGTGTGTGCATGCTTGGTGTTTGCTATATATGTAAACGATGCTCTGTACTATATGTGTGGCATGTGTGGTGTGTGGTGTGTGTGTATGATGCCTGTATGTGTGCGTGTGTGTTTATGCATTGTGTGAGAGGGAGTTTTCTATCACTATATCAAAACACCTGAGACAATTAACTTATAAAGAGAAAAGGTTAGCCACATGTGGTGGCACACGCCTGTAATCCCAGCCGCTCAGGAGGCTGAGGCAGGAGGATTACAAGTTCAAAGCCAGCCTCAGCAATATAGTGAGGTCCTAAGCAACTCAGCAAGACTCTATCTCTAAGATATAAAAAAAGGGCTGAGGATGTGGCTCAGTGGTTAAGCGCCCTGCGTTCAATCCCTGATACAAAAAAAAAAAAAGTGAGAGGGTTAAAATTGGCTCACAGTTTTGGAGCTCCCAGTCCATGATCAGGTGGCCCCAGTGCTTTGGGTCTCTGGCGGATCATGGCAGGAGCAAGTGGCAGAGACAACCGCTCAACTCTTGAGCCAGGAAGTGAAAAGCCAAACAGGAAAAAGAAGAGATTTGGGTCCCATGATCCCCTTCAGGACCTAAGGACCTTTCTAGGTCCCACCTTCTAAAGGTCCCACCATCATCCCATAGTGCCACCGAGGACCAGACCTACCCCACATGGACTTTTGGGGACACTCATCCAAATCACAGCAGGGCTGGGGGTAGGGAGTGTGCATGGCGTGGCACGGAGGTGTGACCATTGGGGGCACCCGGGCCGTGTTGGGCTCAGGGGGAAAGACCTGGCTCAGGAGAGAGAAGAGTGGATGGGACCCTGCCACCCCCCCACTGCCCACTGGGAGCAAACCCTGGAAGTGGCTGCACAAAGCTTCTTGTCCTTGTGCAGACCCTGCCCTCAGTCACCAGTCACCTCACGGTGTCCCAGGACGCCTGGCAGGAGAGAAACACATGAAAGTTGACAGAATCAAAATGGAGCCCCTGTGTCAGCTCTGACGAGCAGCAGATCAGCCAGAAGGTCATGAAGCAAGGGCTCTCAGGCACAGTCGTCTGACAGTGACTATCCCGAGAGAGGGTGCCAGAAGTACAGAGAGCCATCACTTCTGCAAGGACATCTGCCCAGCTACGGTCTGTTCGACCTTGGGCTGAGGACACTCTGGCCATTAATCATTGTGGCCAAGGACTATTGGCTGAAAACATCTGAAGCAATCTCTTCATTTTTGTGTTTAAAAACTTCCCCTTGAGCCGGGGGGTGGTGGCGCACGCCTGTAATCCCAAGGGCTCCAAAGGCTGAGGCAGGAGGATTGCAAGTTTGAGGCTAGCCTCAGCAACTTAGTGACACCCTGTCTCAAAATAAAACACAAAAGAGGGGACTGGGGACTTAGCTCAGTTGGTAGAGTGCTCGCCTCGCATACACAGACCCTGGGTTCCATCCCCAGCACCATAAATAAATAAACAAAAATAAAATACAAAATAGGGCTGGGATGTGGCTCAGTGGTCGAGTGCCCCTGAGTTCAGTCCCCGGTACCAAAACAAAAAGAGGACCTGGCCCACGGCTGCCCTGGATCCTCCATGGGTCCCAAGCAGCCTCCCCCCAGGCTTCTTTCCCCGGGGAAGGCAGCAGGATTATCAGCTTGGCTGTTGGAGGGGGTGGGACTGTCCCAGCAGCTGTGGGGACAGCACCTGCTCACACGCTAGGGAGCCTTGGCACAGTGGAGCCGGGGCCTGGTGCGGGCACTGGGCCCTCCCAGGGGTGCCATCGTGACTTGAGCGTGTCTAGGACCACGTGTGTCAGAACGTGGAGATCAGCCCATGCAACCCACAGCCCCTGAGACAGTGCTGTTCAGAACAAGGCAGGAACAGACACCAGGCGGTTCAGAGAAGTCAGACCACGGAGCCAGACAGAGGCACGGGGGGGGGAGCAGGAATGAGGCAGAAGGGGACTTGTCGAAGCTGAATGATAAACGGCACCGTCCTGCATTGTGAATCTGGTTCCCAATGCAGTATTCACTTTCAGAAGGACGAAGCTAGCAGGGCTGGAAGAGTCCAGAAGAACATCCTAGAAGATGAGGTCACGGACAGCCAACGAGAGGTCATCTCACTCCACACTCCAGACTCTAGAACTTTCTCTCTCCACTCTCTCGCCGTGGAGCCCTGAGCAAATCACTTAACCTCTCTGAGCCTCACCTCTGCACCAGTAAAATGCCGATGGTGATGTCCACCCCTGGGGTCTGCTGAGAGAATGGAGAAGACCCAGCGTACAACACACGGGAAGCATTCGGTCAGTGGAGACTGCCTCCGTGATTTCCCTCAACTGGAGGCCAGGCCCTCAGTGGCCTGCTGAGTGGGTGGGGGGGGCTGCCAAGAAGAGAGCTTGGGAGGTGGTGACAGCAGAGGACGGGACCCTCAGGGCAGAAAGCCAGAAGTGAAGAACCAGGGATCCTGGGAGAGAGCAGGTGGAGGAATGGGCAGGGTGTGGGGCCCTCCTGCAGGGCTGGGCTGGCAGGAACTTTGGATGAGCTGGCCTCTGGCTCAGGAAGCAAATTCAGCCTCTCTGGAACCCTGGGAGGAGGTCTTAAATCAGGACCAGCAGGGACAAAGAGGCCCTGCCACACTCGGAGAGCCTGGAGGCTGCTTGGTAGTGGGCAACTCAATGCACCACCTTCATAGCGCAGGTGTACACACCCCGGGCCTTCCAGGCCCCCAGCTCTCCCCATGCCCCGCAGTCTCCGTGCATCCCACCCAAGCTGGGCACCTTCCTCCCAGCACAGAGCAGCCCAGTGAGCAGGAGCAGGGTGCACCAGGGACCCGGGACTCCCCCGAGGGACTGCCTGGCCACTGCCCCTCCTGGGGCTCTACAGACACCTGGAGGGATGTGCGTGACCTGTGTTTACCCAGGAGGTAGATTCCACAGCTCAGAAGTGGGGGCTTCTCTCCAGCCCCTGGACACTCAGGGAAGGCTTCCCAGAAAAGATGGGGCCAGGGCAAAGACCCCGCAAAGGGACCCTCGGGGGATCCGCTCCTGTCTCAGGGAACCTGGGGCTCTGGTCAGTGCGGGTGTGCCCCTCCCACAGCAGGTCATCCCCAGCCACCTCTGTCCCAGGGTCAAAGGTTGGGGAGGACACTGGGGCGTGGATGCCCACATGTGGGTGCCCATGCGTAGGTAGCAGCACAGATGTGGCCTGTGGCTGAGATTTGGGTCTCCCAGGAGGAAGGCAGTGTAGACGAGCTTGTGTGTGCTGTGTGGAGGGTGGGTGGGACGTGGAGGTATGTGTGAGGTTTCCTCAGGTGGCCTATAGATGAGACACGTGTCAGGTATGCAACTGGCCCTGTGTGTCCCAGGTGTGTGTTGGGGGGGGGGTTCAGGTGACTGGAGTCTGTCCTCCTGGTCAACAGCTGCTATCAACAGACAAACTGACTCACATCCTCCAAGGAAGGCTCAGCAGCCATCTCTTCCCCCCCCCCCCACCTGGTCCCTGGTGGAACCACATGGACCCAGGTGTGTGCTCCAGGCCTCCAAGGAGAGGTCACTGCACACACTGGGGGGGTGAAGGTTCCCCCGGCCAGCACACCTGCCGGGTGGACCTGGACATACTAGGAGCCCAGAGTGGGATGGAGGGGGTGGGGTGCAGGTGGTGGCCTGCAGGGACCTGCCATGGGTGAAGGGGCAAGGAGACTCTCTGCTCTCTGCATGTCCCTCAACCCCGGGTCGGTTCCCATTCTATCGTCTCTCACCCTTTTTCTCTCCTCACCCTAATTTTCATTGTCCAAGGCATTTCTGCAAACTTCCACTGAAGAATAGCATCCGTGCACACAGTAGAGATGGGAGACGTTCCGTCTGCACACCCAGCACCCAGACCAACACAGAGCCTATCAGCCATCTTGTGCCCCTTCTTGTCACCACCCCCGGAGAAAGCCAGTCTCCTGACTCATCACCCCGTACCTGAGTTTTGCCTGTAGTCACTTTTCGCTTTGATGCCTGAGTCTCTCCGCAACCCAGGAGCAGCACTAACTCCTCCCTGGGCCCTGAGAGGTGACAGGAAGCGACAAGGTGAGGCAGCCTGTCCCCATGGCTGGCAGACAAAGGATGAATCACAGGTGCTGGTTGAGGATCCCCAGAGCCCAGGCCTGAGGGATTTCTGGGCTGGACATAGCTTGATGGCAAATAATTGGCTTCTGTGGCTGTGTTAATCAGGGTAATACCTGCTGCTATAACAAATAAACCCCCAAATCCCAAGAGCTTATCCCGACTTATTTCTCACGCCCTAGCAGTCCTACACTGATGCTTCTGGTCAGCAGGAGGCCCTCTGCATGGTGATTCAGGGACAAGGGTCCTTCCATCTCATGGCTTTCCCCACCCCCCAGGTATTGGGGCCTTGTATATCCTGCCAGTGGTCAATGAGGGAAGAGACAGGAAGAGGGCAAATGTGCCCCTCAGGTGACTCTTCCAGGAAGAGGTTCCTTGGGCGGGAACTTGTCACAAGGTCCCATCTCCATCCTGATGAGGATCACTGGAGATGTGGGCTCTGGGTGGATGTTCTTGTCCCATTGACAACTCAGTCCTCTAGAAGGTGGACGTCTCTATCACCGAGGGCCCCATGGGGAGGGGAGATGCACAGCCTGGGTCCACTGGCTCAATGCAGGGTTCACTGCGTCTGATGGCTCTCATTCATCCCCCATCTGCAAATTCATTCAAGACTGCATTCATTTACTCGTTTCCAGCACCACAAGTCCGCACCTCTTGTGAGACCCATTCAAGGCCCAGTAGCCTGGGCTGAGCAGCTGAGCCAGTCAGGGTCACAGGGCCACCATGGAGACAGCTCAGAGGGGGCCAGGCTTTGGTCCAGGGGAAGAGGGGACTTTGCTGAGGAGCCAGGATCTTAGCAACTAGGTTCTGGAAGGTATGTCCCTCCAACAGAGCAGGCCTGCCTTCAAGGTCCTGGGTGGGTTTTAGACTTAGGAAGGAGGAGGAAATTGTGTGCCACATTGAGGACAGGGTCTGGGCCAGAGACCTAGGGAAGAGGGAGCAGACGTGAACAATTCTAAGACCAGTGATTTGCGGACCAGTTTGGCTTTGGGTCACACAGATTCTGACTCAAGTCGTTCTCCAGGATGCTATGGCTTGGGTGGCTATGGGCAAGTTCTGAGCCACTCTGACCCTCAGTGTTCTCATCAGTGAGACTGCACAATGATTCCCTCCTCAAAGACTCATTGCAAGGGTTAGAAGTAGTGAGGATGTGGCACAGTCCCTGGAATACAGCAGTTCTCAAAGACACGGGTCTCTGTCACACCCCCCAGTGGACCGTAGCCTGCAAAGAACTTAATTCCTAGGATGGCCTCAGGCCAGGGATACCACTGAATGATTCGGACAGTGAGAGACCTAAGTGGCTGGTGCGGGGAGGCAGTGGGGTGGGGGACCCAGCAGCTTGGGAGGCTGAGGCAGGAGAATCACAAGTTTGAGGCCAGCCTCAACAGTATAGCAAGGCCCTAAGCAAGTTAGTAAGACCCTGTCTCAAAATAAAAAATAGAAAGGGCTGAAGATGTGGCTCAGTGACTAAGCGCCCCTGGGTTCAATCCCTGGTACAAAAAAAAAAAAAAAAAAACTCTAAGGCAGAGGCAGAGGCCAGCAGAGCCCACAGCCTCCCTTCCTACATCTCCTCCCAGATCCCGACATTCCCTCAACCCAAGGATTTACACCTTCCAAAAGGACCCCAGTGAGGGCAAAGCTTAACCCAGGGCCCTGGCCCCTGTGAAGGGTTTTCAAGCAAAGGAGAGGAGAGGGGAGACCAGAGGAGGGGGGGAAGGCAGGCCGGGAGCTGCCGCCTCTGCTCATTGTTTATTAAAGATCTGCTTCAAGGTCAGCCCTGCCTGTCTGCCACAAGGGACTCCTCAATTTCCCAGGCTCCGCAAAGAGAGAGCTAGCAATATGCTGTGACGAGGGGCAGGACACGGAGAGGAAGGGACCAGCGGGCCTGGCAGAGAGGGGGGCACACAGAGAAAGAAGCAGGGTGGTCCCTGGTGGTCCCCAAATGCAGTCTCTACCCAGCAAGGTGCTGGGTGCTGAGTGGAGGGTAGTGAGGAGGGACAAAGGGGGCCGATGGCAGGATGAACAGTGACAGCATCGGGGCAGAGGAGGGACTTGAATGTCCAGATTTGCCACTCTTCAGATATAAGGCACTGGCTTACAACAGGCCTTTCCTTCCCATCACCAGCCCCTCCAGGCTGTGACCGAGAAGATCTGTAACAATCAGAAAGACCCTCCTTCCTAAGAGCCCTCAGAGACAGTAACATTGGTCCCATTTGACAGATGAGGAAACCAAGGCTCAGTGGGGCTCAAGTCACTTTCCCAAGTCCACACGGCCAATAAGAGCAACTCTGGGATCAGGGCCTGGGTCCGACTCCAGACCCCACTATCCGGACATACCCTCCTGACCCTTTGGGCCAGCTCAGGACTCTTCCTCCCGGAGCACCTCCCAGAGTGCTCCAGTAGGTTCTTCACAGGACATTTTAGGACCTGGGCCCGTCTCCATCCCACCTACATGGCCAAAGCAATGGCTATACTTTCGGAGTCCTCAGGTCCACAGCCAGACGGGGGGCACCAGGTACTCACTCACTCAAGAGGCTGTCACCTCTTGTCCATGTGTCCTGGATGGCTTTGCACAAAGTCCACTGGAGTTCAAAAGGGACTATTTTTGCCTTCTGGGCCTTTCTCTGTAGTGAGATCAGGATCAAGCAATAATTCAACGTCTATTAGGGCCCCCCGGGCAGGACCTTTGTCAAACATCTGCTGGAACCTTAACCCTGCCATCCTCCTGTGACATGCCTCCTAGGTGACCTGTACATGCTCCTCACTCTGGACTGGGACTTTGGACTGATGCTGAAACCATTGAGACTTTGGGGACTCGTGGAGATGAACTGAATGCATTTTTCATTATGAGAGGGACATGAGCCTTTGGGGCCCAGGGGCAGAATGTCAGGATTGGGATCAGAAATTACCCCAAAGACCACGTTCTAAAGGCTTGGCTGTCAGCCTGCTGTTGGGTGCTCCTGGGCCTAAAGGATATGGAGGCTGTGTCAGAATAGTGGGGGTCTGTGATGCTCCTTTAGGATATGGGGCCCTCTTGGAGGAAGTAAGTCACTGGGGGAATGTCCTTGAAGGGTATATTGTGACTCTGGCTCCCCCCCCCATCTCTGTCTCTGCTTCTTGGCTGCCATAAGGTAAGCAGTTTGCTACGTCATGTACTCCCCACCATGATGTTCTGCCTTGCCACGGACCTAAAAGCAACAGAACCAACCAACCAGGGACGAAAACCTCTGAAACCATGAGCCAATAGAAACCTTTCCTCCTTGAAATTGATTTCTATCAGGTATTTTGTCACAGCTTTGGAAAGATGACAAGTACACCATCCATCCACCACGGGATCAGACTGGATGGCACTGCAGCAGGAGAATCGAGGAGCCAGGGCTGGGCACAAGTTTCTAACCTACAAACTTGTGAGATGAAGTGAAAAAGTAGTTGCTCCAAGTCATGAAGTTTCAGAGTATTTGTTACGCGGCAGTGGATAACCGAGACAGCAGATCTGGAGGGAGGCTCGGGTACGGGCACATTTAACAAGACCCTAAGATAGTTCTAAGAGTCATGGAAACACTTTGGAGACATACCAGAAAGTGACCAACTCCCAGGCCAGCGCCCCTAAGGTGTGAGTCTACATCCCATCATGTGCAAAGAGACAAGGAAGAGCTGGAGAAAGGGAGAGCTGAGCACATTGTTTGGAGAAGAGGAAAGAGAGAGGACAGTTTGGCGACAGAGACGAAAAATCAGATGGCTCAATGCAACCATGATTCTTGCTTCCTCCCCACGGCACAGGAGACAGGGGACACATGTGACCCAGCCCTGCCGTGTGAATCTCATCTAGACACAAAATGTTGCAGAGGGAGCCAGATATTGAGCAGAATAAAAGAGACTGAGCAGGCTCACTCAGGTGACTCTACCAGGCCAGCAAGTGAAGGACGCCAGCCTGGCCTGGCTTCTCGACCCGGGGCTCCTCTTGCTCTCCCTCTGCACACAAGGTCCCTGGAAGGGCCCACTGGGCACGGGGGAGGGGGCTGCCCAGAAGAGGAGTTCACCCTGGAGGTGAGGATAGAAGCACAGGGGGAATGGAGAGAGGTGCCACCACTGGGAACAGTAGGTATAAAGGTCCATGGGGGTGCAGGGGTAGGGAGGGGGAGATGGGGAGGCGGATTGCAGCGCGTGAGTCTGGAGCATGAATCCACCCCGGATGCGAGGCACTGAGTCAGTGGCTTTACCCCACGTCGACTTTGGAAAGGCTTATTCATGGCACAGTTGTTTTCTGATGGCAGAACATCAGACAAACAAACTGTTGGCGAGTGAGGCAAGGCCGACGAAGGATTGAGAAAGCCCCGATGCATTTAGATATTCAACCAGAAAATACTTATTGAGCATCTACTATGTGCCAGAGCTGGGAACAGAGCCGTGAGCTAAGTCCTTGGCCTCCCAGAACCCAAGGTCTAGAGTGTGAAGATAGAATCAAACACAGAGGATGATAATACAGCAGATGGCAATAAGAAAAAATAAGGGTACTCTGCAGGAGGTGGACGAATGATCAGGAAGCACATGAAAAAAGCTCAACCTCACTGATCGCTAGGGAGGTGTAAATAAAAAGGCAAATGAGACAGCAATTCGCACCCTCTAGGATGACCACTGGCTAAGAAAATGATAAATACTGGTGAAGAAGTGGGGAGAAAATGGAGCCACGTGCGTTGCCGGAGGGAGTGTATGATGGTGACAGCACTGTGCAAACAGCCGGGCCGTTCCTCAAAACCTTAAGCATAGAATTAACACACGATCCTGCAAGTTCACTTCCATGTTGTATTTGTCACCTTTCCGTTGCTGGAAAAAAAATGCCTGAGAAAATAAACTTAAAGGAGGAAATATTTATTTTGTCTACAGTTTCAGAGTTTTCAGTCCAAGGGCCGCTGGCTCCATTGCTTTGGGCCTGAGGCCTGGCAAAGTATCAGGGTAGTGGGAGCAAGTGGCAGAGGACTCCTCACCTTGTGGCAGTTGGGAAGCACAGAGAGAGAGAGAGAGAGAGAGAGAGAGAGAGAGAGAGAGAGAAAGGGGCTAGGACAAGATATAAACTTCAAAGACAGGCGCCAGAGACCTACACTAACCAGGACTTATCTCCTGAAGTTCCCACACCCCCCAAGAGCACCACCACTGTGGACCAAGCCTTTAACATATGGGTCTTCATGGAATGATCCAGATCCAAACTATAACATTAGCAGCATTATTTGCAATAACTAAAACATGGAAGCCACCCAGTGCTCATCAATAGATGAGAGGACCATGGCCTATCCACAAGGCAGAATATTACTCAGTCTTTAAAAATATTACCCAGTCTTTCTTGACATAAACTGTGAAGACATTATGCTAAATGAAGTAAGCCAGTCACAAAATGACATGTACTGTCTCATTCCACTTAAATGAAGTCCCTCGAGCCTTCCAACTTAGAGAGACAGGAAGTAGAATGTGGGTGCCAGGGTCTGGAGGAAAAGAGTGCATAGAGGTAGTGTTTAATGGGTGCAGAGCTTTGGTTTGGGAAGATGAGCAACATTCTGCAGATGGATGGTAGGTTGTATGACAACGTAGATGTACATAATGCTTCTGAACTCTTGCATTGGAAATGGTTAAAATATAATGTTATGCATCATTTACCACAATAAACAAATTTTTTAAGAGGGGAAAAAGGGGGCTAGGCAAGTAGATACTGTTGTATATGGGAAGCTCTTGGAGGGATTCACCCATCAGCGCCATCGAAGACAGATTCCAAAGGAGAGGGAGGCATAGGGCAGAGTCTAGTACCAAGGCCAGGCCCAGCCAGACCTGGGGATGAGGAAGAGGGCAGAGTCCCAAGAGGTGAAGATCTGCAGGCAGAAGGGAGGGACTGCAGGGCCTAAGGACCCACAGATTCCGACTTGGAAACCAGACTTGGGCCAGGTGAGGTATACGGGTCAGGACCCAGAAGGGAATTGTACCCTCCCAAAGTCTGATCAAAGGGAGCCTGGTCAAGGGAGTGCACGGAGGTGCAGATGAGGATACAAGAATGGGCCAGTGCCCCAGGGAGGTAACCCAAAGCCAGAGCTTGGCCAAAGCTGGAGAAGAGGCCACTGGATGGGAGTTGGAGAGGAATAAACTCCTCTCCACTCTCTCCTCCCGCCCTCTGCTCTCCTGGTGATGCCCCTGTTGGGTGAGCTCCACCAGAAGCCAAGAGCAGGGGAGTCTGGGTAATCTGTCTGTAGAGGTCATCTCCCCAAGGCCCAGAGCAGAGAATGGGCTCAAAACAGCCAACAGTAAAGCCAGCACAGATGGTGCTGCCATTTGTTGAAATGAGTTGAGCAAGGTCAGGAGCACTTTTTGGGAAATTAGCAGGCTGAGCAGCGAAACCAAGGTAGACGTCTAGTCTTATGAGCCAGGGTAAGGACTGCAAGGGATGAGGAGGAACATGGGGACCAAGAGACAGCCCAGGCTTCCAGGGCTCCCCCGTGGACTGAGGGCCCCAAGGCAGCTGGGGAAGTTTGCTTCAAGCTTGCAGGCACCCCTAAAATACCTCCCACTGGCTGGGTGTGGTGGTGCACTGTAATCCCAGGGGCTTGGGCCGAGGCAGGAGGATGGCAAGTTCAAAGCCAAATTTAGCAACTTAGCAAGACCCTGTTTCTAAATAAAAAGGGCTGGAGATGTGGCTCAGGGCTTAAGCAGCCCTGGGTTCAATCCTTGGTACAAAAAAAAAAAAAAAAAAAGTACTTCCCACTGTGAAGCCAGGGAGGCAGGAGGTGCTGAGACAGCCGAGGGGAGGACAGGAGGAGGTGTGCCAGCTGGGGTAATGTTCCCCAGCCCTAGTTCCAAATAGATTTGAAGCCAAGGCTTGTTTGGCTCCAAGTCAGTGTGGCGAGGTTTCATATGGCCAACTTCAGTTAAGGAAGGGGCTTATCTGAGAGGAAAGGATGCCATGTCCCTCTACCTCTTCTGACCCTCCTCCATTCCTCTCCACACACCCAGCCAGAGATCCTCAAACAAGAAAAGGCTGCAAGGTCTCTGGGGGCTCTCTCCCAGCCCTTGATCTGCCTGCTCCCTGATCTTCCTTGGGAGGCCCAGATAGGCAGAGGGGGCAGCTTCTCCCAGGATGGGGAAGCATGCTGACTGGGGCTTGGACAGCCCAAAGCCCCAGCAGATGAAATATTCATGCAGCCAGAAGGCAGGAGACCAGCTGAGGACTTGCCTTTGGGGCTATGGGGCTGCATTACTGCTGCCAGCAGCTGTAGCCCACCCCTCTTCTCCACCCTCAACCTTTGTTCTGCAAACAGGATCCTAACCCCCCCACCCCTCTGTCCCCGCGCAGGCGCACACACATGAATTACACACTCCAAAGACACAGGTAGGTGAAGAAACCTGGTGAAAGGAAGAGGGAAGGTGAGGAGACACAGACTCCAGAGAGACAGGGATACAGACACAGACCTACAGACACAGGCACGAACACACCCAGACACCCAGAGATGGCGCTTGATGGCATACAAATATTTCCTAGAATCTGTACCTCAAACTGCACCCCACCTGGATGCTGGGCCTCTGTCCAGCAGCAGGTGCCCGCATAGGGGACAGTCTGGCCTCTTTCCCAGATGTCCATGCCCCTGGGGAGGTAGGAGCTGGCAATGAGAACTGGGTCTCACACAGGCTGACCTGCCTCACCCGAGTCCCGCCTGTCTCTGAGGCTCAGGCACTTCTAGCCCTGTCCCTTGAGACAGCATCGTAGGCACCTCTGCTTGGCTCCAAGCAGGGGCCTCCACCTTCCTGGATTTCACTGGGAAAAGTTATCTGGGCTCCCAACGTCCCCATTCCGGAATTCTCTCCATTCATTTTGCTCACTGGAAGGGCTAAAAACGGAGATCGGAGGCCCAAGGTCACGCCAACTTGAATTCAGGTTCCCATATTCTAAACCCAGCAATCTCAAAGGCCCAGTGATTCCATTCTCAAGACCCTCTTCCTTTTGTTGTCTCTCATCGGTCACATATGTCCTGTCTCGGACCAACCATCAGGAAGCATAATGACAAGAACTTCCTAGGGATGTCCCCTAGCCAGACCCTACAGCCCTCTTATACCCCAGCTGCGTGCACAGTCCTGGCGACATGTCTGGATACCGAGTGCAACCCTAGATCTAAATTAATAACCTCCCTTTCTCCAGGTGCCTCGCGAGGATGACGTTCCCCACCTGCAAGGGGTGGAGCAGACCTCGAGGTGGAGCGTCCTGCCCCGACGCCTCGCCCCTTACCTTAGCGGCGATGGCCCTCCAGGCCTGGAGAGGGCGCTGTGGGCGCTGGGCCGCTCTAGCCGGCGGGCGGACCCGGAGCCGGCTCGATGGTGGTGCGCTGTCCAGCATTTCAGCAATCGGCAGCGGCGGCGGCGCCCGCGGGAAGACGGAGGGCGCGGGGCCGCGGGGCCCGCGGAGCTGCCGAGCCGAGCCGAGCCGAGCCAAGCCAAGGAGGCGGCCCAGACCAGTGGGGCAGCGGGGCCTGGCTCCAGCACCCGGCAGAGCGCGGCGGCCAGAGGGGAGGTGAGAGCCCCAGGTGGGGCGGGGGCATTTCCCAGAGGGGCTGGGGCTGGGCTGAACCTCGGGCCTCCCCAGCCGGTGACCCGGGCTGCAGGCCCCGGAGCAGAGGGTCATTGCTGGGGGACTGGTAGAGTTCTGTCCGGGGGTGCGAGGCACCTGGAGAACAGAGATGAACGTTGATCTTTTCATAGAGAGAGATGGAGAAAGTGAGAGCCCTGCGGGGTCATGGGCAGGACTCTCCTGGGTATAAATGATGGTGGCCCTACCCACGAAGGTGGCAGGGAGGCCCCCATCCGCAATCTAGTTGCCCTCCCCCAACTGAGGAGAAGGACCTACTCCCCAGGGAAGGGAGAGATAAATGCAGGGACCCTGTGGAGATGCTGGTCACTGGCAGAGGTGGAGGGAGCAGGCCCCCACCTGGATGCTGGGCCTCTGCCCAGCAGGGGGTGCCCGCATAGGGGACAGTCTGGCCCCTTTCCCAGCTATCCAAATGCCCCTGGGGAGGCAGGAGCTGGCAATGAGAACTGGGTCTCACACAGGCTGGCATTTACTTTCACACTGGGAAGAGGATGGAAGACACAGATGAGAAAATAGCCACTAGGAGTTTGGGAGGAGGGTTCTCAGTGGCCTCTCTGGATTCCCAGAGAGAGTTTCTAGATCCCAGAGTGGGCCCAGCCTCATGGCAAATTCTTGGTACAGAAAAGAGCTGAGAAAAGAGACGCAGACTCTGCCTTGCCACCTCCTCCCCCTCCCTCCCAGGGCTCCTGCCTGGACAATGTTGAAGCCTCCTGCAGTTCCTGCTCCTGGCAGAAGGTCCACTGTGAGGACAGGTCTGGGGAGAGCAAGAAAAAGGCACCCAGGTCTGACCTGGTACTCCAGATCCTGTGCTCTGTCCCAGCCGTAACTTCTCACTCCCCCAAGAACCTCACTCACTTGCCCACTCCTGGCATTGGGAACCTGGGCTGATCTTTTGTTTTATGTCAAGAGAAAAGGCAGGTACTTTGATGGAGAACAGAATAGGGGCTGGACAGTTCCTCTGTCTAGGGGGCATCTTAAGGTCATAGTCCCAGCTTGTGCCAAATTCTTCCCCAACCAGAAATAGGACCCAATTGTCTAGGAATGTGCTCCCACACAAAACCAAGTTTGAGGTTCCTTAACTTTATGCCCCATCCCACTCTCCTGTGAGGGGTGGAGGAGGAATTCTTGAAGAGTGACTGAAGAGTGGGGGTGGGAGTCATGGACTCTGAAGTCAGAGAGGCAGGGTATCAAATCTAGGTTATGTGACCTCAGGTAAGCCACTTAACCTTTCTGAGCCTCTTGCCCAGTCTGTAAAACAGGGATAGTGTTAACCATATCTCCTTTGCTGTTGAAAGACATAATCCAAATAATGAGTAGGAAACTACTTTCAATCTGTAAGATGTTGGATGTGTATTAGTAAGAATTCCTTAAGGAGGGGCTGGATAAAGGTGGGAAAGTGTTCAGCAATCCTCGAGACTTGTCTTTCTCCTCCCAGAGGAGGTGGACAGTGGTCAAGGGCATCATGCCAAGCTCCACCCTAGGCACAAGGCTACACTGGGCTCAGTGAATCCTCACAAAAGCTTCCCATAGAAGTCATCATTGTCCCTTTTTCAGAGCTGAGAAACAAGGCTTGAGTGACTTTCCCAAGGTCATGAAGCCACTCAAGCTGTCTTCCCTGGGGCAGAAGTGTTTGTTGACAACCTGTCCCAACCTCTTGATATCAAGCCTCAGTTAAATGCCAGTTTCTTGATTCATGATGCCAGATTTACAGGTGGGGAGCCTGAGGCACATGGGTGAGACTGTACAGTGCCGTATAGATGACTCCCCCAAGGTCACTGGGATATTTGAAGGTAGAATGAACTTTGAATGGCAACTGGCTGCTCCCGCTACCATCACTGTCCCACCTGCAAAGGGAGAGTCTGGGTCTGTCAGGCCCATCTGTTCACTATACCTGCATCCCTCATCCCCTGCCTGGCAGCCTCTTCTGACCTCGGCAAGCCTGTGACTGCCTGTTCCTTTTCAAATGCTCAGTCTTCACCCTCTGAAATGGCCCATGGCCACATGCAGCTGCCAACACTGCTGGGGTCAGTGTCCCTTACTATCTGCACCTCCTTTTCTGTTTACCTACACCCCAGGGACAAAGTCAGAGCTCCTCCTATCCCAGAAGCCAGCCAGGGGCACTGATAAGGAAGTTGGTAGGCAGCTGCCCCTCCCCCTCTTCTCCTACATACGCTCTGAGACCTGCTCCTGGGCCCAACCCTTCACATAAATATTTTCATTCTATTCACTTGTAACCTGGTCCCAAACGTGCTGCTTTCTCCTTTTCACAGAGAAGCACAACAAGGTCTAGAAATATGATGTGATGCTCCCAAGGTCATGGAGCAAGGTCTTGGCATAACCTAAGACCACTCCCTCAGGGCTCTGGGTGTCTTCTACAGTACTGCATTGTCCTCACTTCTGCAGGCTTTCCTGGGTGAGGATCAGCCAGGGCACTACGGGCCTCAAGGAGTCATGAGAGGTGATAGAGGAACTGAGGAGCTTGGGGACAGGAATCTAAAGAACTTTTTGTGTGACCTTGAACATATCCCTTCCCCTCTCTGGGTCTCAGTGTCCTGGACCATAAAATAATAGGATTTGACTGATAACCTCCAAAGTCCCTGTCAGCACCAACATTTGGAGACCTCTCTATTGTAGGTATCTATACATCAGGAAGCCTGTGGTTCCATCAGCAGAAAGAGAAGTCACCTCCAGTGTTTCAGGGCTTGATTTATTAGTTGCAGCTGAGATTTCAAATCCACCCATCCCTCCTCATGACGGACATGAAGTCCTAACCAAAGAGGAAAATAGAGCCTGAAGAAGCCCCGCAGCTCACCTGGGGGTCCTAGCTCTTGCTGAGCTAAGGTCAGGCCCCCTCTGGTCCTGAGTGTAAGGTGACCTGCAGAGACAGAAGATATCTCCATATACTTCCTAGAATGTGTCCCTCACCAGAGCCAGGAGACCCCAGGACCCTATGCACAGATGCAGGAAGAAGCAGGGTAAGACAATTGAGACTGATTCATGGAGTTTGGAGGAGAAAAAGTGGTTGCATTGCTGTTCTAGAAGGAGGCAAGGCCTGAGAGGGATCGGCTTAGCATGGCAACTGGTCCCAGCTAACCAGGGAGGATCAGCAAGAAACGGAGCGGTTCCTTCTCAGTTCCAGCCTGTCGGCCCAGAGGAAGACTGGGAAGCTCAAAGAGAGGGGGACCCACTGCGGGGCAGAAGGCTCAGTGAGGAAGAGGAGCTCAGGGAGGTGGCGCTCAGAGGAGACCTGTGGTCAGTGAGGTGGGAGGCTAAGTAAGAGGGAGAAGAGAGGAGGGACCAAGATTGGGCAGGAGACCCAGAAGAACAGATGGCTCATTGCCAACCATCAGAAAACCCAGCCTGGCCCAGCCTAGGGTTTTCACAGAGAAGCACAACAAGGTCTAGTTGTGTTTTTCAGTACTGGAGGTTGTACCCAGGGTGCTCTATCACTGAGCTGCATCTCCAGTCCTTTTTATTTGTTATTTTGGGACAGGGTCTTACTAAGTTGTTGAGGCTCACCTTGAACTTGCGATCTTCTTGCCTCAGCCTCCCAAGTCACTGGGATTATAGGCATGCCCAACCTCACCAGATCATCAATGACTTCCTGTTCCCCCTTCATTCTCTTCTGGGTCATGAGCTCAGGAAGACCACAGCGCCATCCTCAGAGGCCCAGCCCCAGTGGCCCCATGTCATCTAGAATGGGGCTCTCAAGGACCCTGGGCAAGTGAGCTATGTTCAGGCTGACCATTCATTGGTCTGGAAGAAATGTCTTGGTGGTCACATATTCCGTGGCTCCAGAGCAGCCCCCAAGCCATAGGACACCCCCTGTGGCTAAAAGCCACCAGCCTGCGGGTCTGCGGTGCTTCTTCCTCGGCAGGCAGCCGGGCCTCAGCCTCCTGCCGCCCTTGCCCTGGCCTCCTGCCCACTGCAGAGGCTACTGTGCCAGCTGAAGCTGGCTGGCAGTACCTGGCTCCCTCAGCATCCTGCCAGGGGCTCTGAGGGCTACAAGGAGGCTGGTCTGAGTTCCCTGGAACCAGGGGTCTGGGCGCCTTCCTCAGCTGGGTGCCCCTGCCATCATTCCCCAGAAGCCCCAGGATGGAGGCAGGCTGAAGCAAGCTGTGTTGAATTTTTTTGATTTTAAGAATGGCATATTTTCATTGTTCAAGACTTGGGGAATTCAGAAACCAAGGAGAAAATTAAGAATCCACTGCCCAAAGATGAGTACTGTGAACGTGGTGGGGTATTTCCTTGTGGGCTTTTCCCCACATATCCACAGATACACAGAGTCAGTACTTGGGAGTCTGCCATTGGGAGAGGCCTCTGTCTCATTTCTCACTCTGTCACGAGCATTCTCTGATGTCTTCAAAGATTCTTCATAATGCAAACTTTATTTTTTTTTCCTGGTGCTAGGGGTCCGATCCTTCTGTGGTCATGGTCATATCAAGGCTGGACATGGGTGTAGCTGCTTCCCAGGAAGCCAGTGAGAGTTGAGGAGAGAGCCTGGCCTCTGTCCTGCCCCTTTGGGTAGGCACATCTTTGGTGTCTGCTGGCTGTAGGTTTCACTTGGAGAGGATGGCTGTGTGACCTGTGTACCAGTTCAACCAGAACGTGAGGTGGGCCTGTCTCCTCGGGCCTCTCTTCCAGGGACCGAGGCAGGGACTAGCCAGAGTAGCTGTTGGGGAGAAGTATGAGAGGCTCGCATATCCCCTGGAGAGAACATGGGCCCGGCATCACCTCAGAAGAAAGACTTCAGAATCGGAATTAAGCGACTCCCGCCCTCCTGAGCTCTGATCTCACCTGGGCCCCACACCCACCCTCAGGTCTGTTTCCTGTCCTGTAAAATGGACATGATAGTACCTGCCTCCAGGTGTGCTTTAAGTGGCGCAGATAATCCATATGAAAGCACCCCAGGAAGGATCTAGCATGTTCCTGAGAGGTGGTGGGCATCATCTGAGTGGTGGAGACTATACAATGGATATTTAGTAAACCCTTCCTATTTGGGGGGCACAGTATGATCCCTGGGACACAGAGGTGAATCTGACGCTGACCCTGACCTTGAGGCACTTTTGGAGCAGTGGGAAAGGCAGGCAGGTGTGGGAACTGGCAGTGATGACCCACTGAGGTTCTGCTAGAACTAAGTTGCCCACAGTTATACGGGGAGAGGTGGCATTTCAGTTGCACCTTGAAGATTACCAGAGGAATGACACTCCAGAGGACACCATAGGCAGTGGCACAAAGGTATGAAAGTCCTGGATGGATGTGGGGGAGAATGAGGCATCTGATGTGGCCAGAACAGAGGGCAGCTCAGGGGGAGCGCTGGGCTAGGTGAGGCCTTGAAGAGCCTTCAAAGCCACTCAGGAGCTGGGAATTAGTAGTAAAGCAATGAGGGTCACAGAAACCTTGGAGCAGTGTCATGAAATGATCAGGCAGGCACTTCCAGAAGCCCACACACTGCAGCAGGTTCAGGGAGAGGGATAGAGAGAATGACACAAGGCCCAGCGGCCAGAGAGGAGCCACAGCTCCACCTGGCAGGAGGCGATGGGACAGGTGAAGAGGAGCCGCGCTGGCCCCAGGGAGAGTCGACAGGTGAGGGTGTGCACGCGCTGCAAGCTAGGCTGACTCAGGGAGAAAGGGAGACCTGGAGGAATGGGCAAACCCAAGGACAGGGAAGGACGGAGGTAGGCAGCCTGGCCCTCCATGCCCATCTCCAGCTGAAATCAGAGCCCTATCACAGACAGAGACCCCAGGTGGGGAGAGCAGGCTTCAGGCCAGGAAGAGCAGCCTCCTCCATCAGGACATCAGAGGGGGCTTCAGGCAGGGAGGGAAGCAAGCTGGGATGCCTATCAGATTCTGCCGCTGGGCAGTCCTGTCCCCCTCCCTGCCTGGCCCTTTCTGACCCAGGCATCTTGGTCCTTGTGACCCCCCCTCCGTTATTATCCCCAGAGTTCCTCTTTCTCCTCTGCCTCTTGAATGATCTCTTCCCCTGCTCCTTGGACAGCAGAGAGCAGCTGTGGCCACCCATTCATCCATTCAGTCGTCCATTCATCCAACGTGTGCTCTGCAAGCACCTCTGAGTTTAAAAGCTCCATTATCATTGTCATCCTCCAAGCCTGTGGTGGACACTGGATAAAGGGAGGAACAAGACAGTCCTGGCACAAGAGCAGCTCTCTGTGCTTCAAGGAGCAAGGCTCCTAAGCTGGAAATGCTCCTGGTGGAAGACGGGTGATGTGGGAGATCCCAGGGTGGCCAGGGCTCCGGTGCAGGGAGGGGCAGCTGCCTGTTGACTTCAGAGCTGGCTTCACAGATGGGCCACATTGAATGAGTTCAGGTTTGCCAGAGGGGACAGGCACCAGGGCTTGGGGGATACTGTGGAAAGAGAGTCAGGGCCCAGGCCAATGAGCCAAAGACCCAGCTGGAGAGGGAAGCTGCAGGGGACAGGGCCCTGGCACCTTCCCCTGTGGCTACAGAGAGGACAAGGAGGGCTCCCAGCAGGTAAGCACAGACCAGGGCTGTTTCAGAAAGGTCACCTCTGAAGGACGAGCATAATTTGCACAGATGGAGAGAACTGGGGGACTGCGATGTGTCTTCAGAACACGGGTCACAAGGCCTGAGGCCATCCTGGGACACCCAGAACACCATAGCTGTGATCTGAAGGTGCCTCTGTATTTCTAGAACAGTCACAATAAGCAGATTCCTAGGACCCACCCCAAATGACTGAGTGAGAATTGGAGTGGGGGGTCTGGGGCTTGCCATTTTTAAAGCTCCCAGGTGACAATGTACTGGGGCCTCCTTGCCTTACATATGCGTCCCCTTTGCCTGGGATGCCCTCCTTCCCTCTTCCTCTACCTCCTTGAACTTTAGGTGCTGCCTGGTCATCTTCAGTGTGACGTCTTGTGCCAAGCTGTCTTCTGTGTGTCCCCAGGTGCCCAGGGCTACTTCCTGCTTGGCCCCTCTTATTCTCTGTTCTCACTGCTGTTCACTCTTTGGTCTCATTTCTCATTTCCTGGATGGCAGGTCCCACATCCTAATGTCAACACATCTCTTCCTCAAGGTATCGTAAGAAGTATGAGGTGGTCAGTGAGGGAAACTGAGGCACAGAGAGGTTCTCCATAGGCACATATCCCCCAGCTCAGAGGTGGTGCAACCCTGGGGCTGTACCATCCCAGGATGCCCCAGACTGGCTGCTCCCTGAGGGCAGGGACTGTACATTTGTTGCTGCGGGTGTCCCCTGCAACACAGGCTGACACACAGGAAGTGCTCCCTGTTCTCACCTGTAGGATGGGTTGAAGGATGGTAGTTCCCTCCCAGGGCTGCTCTGTGGCTTGGGAAGTCCACGGCCTCAATGGAGGTTATAGCCTCTGAGGTGCTTGTTCTGGGGAGGGCGTGATGGCAGCAGAGGTGGGGGCTTCCCTCTGGGATTTTAGGGTGCAATGTTTCCTAGACAAAAGGCCTTCTCGACCTCAGCTATGCTGACGTTCAGACTCTCCCACAAAAGACCCTCTGGAACCTGGCCAGGGACCTGGGGAGGGCTTGTAACTGGGGTGGGGTCAGACATCCTGATAAAGACCCTGGCCTGATGATCAAGCCAGGTGGAGACTCAGGCCATAGCTGCACGGGAAGTCCCCCATTCCCCGTGTGACCTTAAGGGGCTCACCCCTCCCCAGTGCAGAGGACCTCCCTCCCACCCTCACCCATCATTCGTGCCTCCACCCGCCATCCCTTAGGAGCTGTGGGTTATTGTCAATGATGTTGTTAATTAACTGCTTAATTAACTATTTAGGCTAATCAGATTAATTGACATTAATTGGTTACCATTTGTCAAGGACCCTGGAAAGCTATGCCTCTCAGAGTTGGAGTGTGTGACTGGTGCTGGGCAGGGGAGTCAGAGAATCTGTTGTCACACTGTAGAGCTGCGGGTGAGCAGGTCGCAGGCAGGGGCAGAACCAGAAACCAGGGCTGCTGCCCAGGGACTGAGCACCTCTGGCAGCCCTCAGGGCTGAGCCCTGACTTATCATCCCCTCCTCTCCTCGATTACAGGGGAAAAAAAAGGTTTGACAGGGACCAGGAGAAAGAGTAGTAGACTTCCCTTCCTGCATCCCCAAGGGTTATAAAGACCTCAGAGGGGGAGAGACCTTAAAATTCTAAATAAGCCGTGATATAAGTAGGTCACTACATAATAACTGCTGGGACACAGCAGGCATATTCAGTCAAAAAAACAGAAGATGAGCAGTTTAGGGTAGATAAAATATGCAAAATATTAAACTGTGATAAAATTATCAGATTTGCATTATTTAGTCAATTACAGCCCCTCAAACCCATAGTACATTTTAATGCCTGTTTAAAAAAACACAACTTACAGTTTTAAATTATAGCACTTGAAATAACAACAACAAAAAAAGCTACTATGAATTGCATCCTACGTTTCAGGAAGAAAAAAAGCCAACCCATTCAAAAATGGGAGTGTGAGTCTGTCTTCAGAGACAGTTTCTTAAGATCAAATGGCTTCTGGGTCAAGTCCAATGTCGGGCTGGGATTCAGGAGGCTCCAGTCTTGTCTTGACTTTTCCATGGACTCCAGGGTCCCTTCTCTCTCTGGGCCTCAGTTTCCTTGATGGCGAGTCCCCAGCCTGTCTTCTTGTTTCCTTGGAGCAGAGGTGTGGATGTCCAGGATACTGGAGATGCATACAAATGTGGTGGGGAGCAGAGGGGTTGTTGGTGGTAGAAGGGTCAAGCCTCCAACATGCAAGGGGAGCTTCCTGCCTCCCCAACAGGAAGAGGGCTCCCAGCTTGGTGACAGAAGTCTAGCACAGTAAGGGAAGACCTGAAGAGTGGATATGGGGTCTCTCCCCATTTACTGCCCAATCCTGCAGCCCCCGGGGGAGGAAGGACCGGGAGAGACTGGAGGCTGTTGCCTAGCAACAAGAGGCGCATCTGGATCGATGGGAAAGGCAGGCGATGCTCCAGCCCCCAGCCCTGCTCTCTCTTTGATCTCAGCCAGCCCAGCAGGAACCTGGGGGGGATGCCCAGGGCGGCCTGCCTGATTAGAGCTGAGTCAATAGAGGGAATTTTCCATAATGAGATCGTGTGGGCAGTGGAGGCAGCTGCCCCTGGCTCCTCCCTGCGCTCTCCCTGGTGGGTGGAAGGGGCCTGTCTGTCTATCCAGCACCCAGCCTTCCTCCCGATAGCTCCTGGGGTGGGGAAGACATCTCACCTCCCAAATTTGATTCTTCTCAGTCTTGGGCTGCCAGAGACTCAAAACCAAGCCCTTCCAAGAGCCTACAGAATCCAGGCCCCTGAGTTCCAGATAAGAGAAACCGAGACCCCAAAAGGAAAAGGGATCTGGTCAAGCAGTTTCTGGTCCATCTTGCTTTCCTCAACCTGGCTCCCAGGTGCGACCTGAGAGGGTCGTGTCCTGTGGGGAAGAGAAGAAAGAGGTGGCAGCTAGGGAGAGCCAATAGATACCTCCAATTTCACAGCAGGGTCATCCTCGGAGGCCAGCTCTTTTTTTGCGGGGGCTCCTCAGAGAGCATGGAGACCTGACCCAGGGCTCTCTGGCTTGTACCCCTAGCAAGACAAAGATCACAGTGCCCCCCAGCCAGTGACAGCTCAGACTGTTCTTTCTCAGGCTCAGCTGAAGCTGCTTTTTGGGGACATCCCCCAACCCATCCCACTTCCTGTTCTAGCTCAGGCAGTCCTGGCTAAGCTGCTCCCCATCTGGAGGGCAACAGTCTCCCTGAAGGTCACAAGGCCGGGCAAGGAAGAGCAGGGCAGGCTGGTTGGAGCAGGGATTCCTGAGACCAAAATGTCACTTGCTTATTTGACATCGGTTCTGTCTATACACATCTGGATTGAATAGGTCTGTATTCTTTTCATTAGCCAATATGGGCTGTTCCACTAGGTCTTTACGACTGGAGTGCGGGGTCCTGTTTTCCTGTGTCGGTAAAGCTAGTCTGAACTGACTCAGCTGGGTCTGTCCTGGGCTACAGTGGTCTGCACTGGTCTTGCCTGGGCGGTGTGGCCTGTACTGTGCTCACTGTTAGAAACCCAGTGCTCACTGAAGCCTCCTTGTCCCTGGGGACCTGCCACATAGATTTCTGATCTGGGAATCCAAATTGGAGCTGACATAGTTAGGGGCCCTCAGCTGGTGGGCAGGAGCCTGGGTGCCCTGCAAGACCTTCCTGTCTGTTCAGAGACAGAGCTTATGGAGTTGGTGACAGCGTGGCCTGTGCAAATGTCAACACGCAGAGCCTGGGAGAGCAGTGACCAAGGACCTTTCCCACTGAAGTCTCTGGAGATGGCAGTGGTAAAACACGAGCCAGGAGCTCAGTGTCAGGGCAGACTCCGGCTGGATTTCAACAGATGTTCACGGATGGCTGCCCTGTGCCAAGCCCTGTGCTGGGCTTGAGGGACAGAAAGGTGGATCAGCCCAGTCACTGCCCTTAGAGCCCTCAGCTGGTCAGGGATCAAACATGATGGAGTGAGGCAAGTGCTGACAGCCGGAGGGTGACCTCCTTCTAGGAGGTCAGAGAAGGCTTCACGGGGGAGGTGATGCTTGTCTGGGGTTGCAGGAAGAAGGAAAGAGGAAGGGCATTCCAGGCACCAGGAACAGCATGTGAGACGGGTGCTAGCCTGGGGCTGAACAGGCTGCTCAAGACCCAAGCGCCAGCAAAGTTGCGCCTGGGCTCTTCCGCGGTCAGCAGGCTCACCTTCCCTGCCTTGCCTGCCCTGGGTGCCCCTCTGGGCTCTGATAACTTCACCTGCCCAGCCGCCCCCACCAATGCCACAGGCCACGGCTGCAGGGAAGGAATCAGGCCAACCCTTGCCAGGCATGGCTGGACCCAGCCCCAGACTGGAGCGGGGAGAGCAGGAGAGGGGCCACAGGGATGCCGCCAAGGCACCCGGTGCTGTGCCAGCAGCCACGCAGACCAGGCGCCTGCCTCTCCTGGAACCAGCCCTCCTCCCCCAGCCCCACCAGCCCCAGCCTGAGGGCTCTGGCCAAGTTCCTCCTCCAGCTCCAGCAGGGGCACAGGAAGCTCCAGCTGCTGAATAATTGAAAGGAAGGCTTTCAGCATTTCTCCCTCCCCCAGCGGCAGCGTCTTCTGGAGGGTTGGGTAACAAACAGCAGCGCCAGCACCTCCCCAGAGAGACTCCAAGGAGGCCGGGAGGAAGCTCGCTGGTAACCCTCTCACTGCCGCTGCAGAGGCGGGTCGGTGTCTGTGCAAAGTGACCTTATCAGCCTCCTAGCCTTCGCCAGTTCACACTGATTTGGGATGGGACAGTGTCTACCCGATCTGATTGATCCCTGTTCTATATTTTCTACTCATTCCTGTAGGCTGGTTGTCCTAGTTCATGGGTGACAGCTAGTGCTTAACACAGAGAGCTTACGGTGCACCTGCTACTGCAGGGCATGTATATTAACCCCTTCATCCTCATAACCATCCTGAGAAGGGGTCCTGATGGCAATTCCAGTTTGCCAGTGAGGAACAAGAGCACCAACGCTAAGTCACTCAGGGGCACACAGGAAGGAATTTGAACCCAGGTAGACAGAGCCAGCTTTCCTGCTGCTTGCTGATCCCCACAGGTCTGTCTTGGTTGGTGTGGACCGTATTATCCTTTAGGATCAGACCTTCCTCCAAAGGGTAAGGGTGACCAAAATGAGGGTCTAACAGAGAGATCTTTCCAAAATGAAACTCTGGCCCTGATCTCCCCAGCTCGATACCCTGCACAGAGTCCCTGCTGCCTGCAAAGTGTGGTCCTGTCTTCTTGGCCTGGCCCTCACTCCTCTTCTACCCCCTGGGCTCAGCTGCCATGGCCACGTACTTCCCTCTCTCACCCCATGGCCCCCGTACCCTGCCAGGACATTTTCTTCCCCTTCTTTGTCTCTTGAATGCCTACTTATGCTTCAAGATCCTTCCTGCAAGAAGACCCCCCCAGCTATGGTCCTGCCCACGTAGCCAGCTCAGCCTAACATCTCTGCCATGTATCCCCCATCCCAGAATCAGTGCCACTCCCCTGAACTTCCTCCCTTGTCCTCTGAGCACCAGAGTAGCCACCCAGGAGATGTGTGACTGAATGCGTGACTCTAACCTAGAGCTCGTGGGGCATCTCTGGATGCCGTGGCCCTGACTCCCCAGCTGTCCCTCTTGGGTGGGGGGCATGGGAGCTCCCCATTCATTGAAGCTGTGTGGCCACTGTTTGTCCTGTCTCTGTAACATGTCAGTGTCACTGTGCAGCCTGGCTTCCACCTGTATTCCTTGGCTGAAATAGAAATGGCTTCTCCAGCCTGAAAAAATATCTTAATGACTCGGTTGCCTCATGCTTGTCTTTTCCAAGAGGCCCAGCCGTAGCTTCAGAACCGAGGTACCCAGTTGCCTGTGTGTTTGTAAGTTTAGTCACGTTTCTGACAGTTACAAAGAATATTTTTCCTCCAGAAAACTCAGGCACCATGTCCCTGTCACCCCTTCTACACTGGGCTTTTCCTCTGGAAGGTTTCATCCAGCATCCACAGTCCCCACCTTCACAGGAGTGCCGCTTCCTATGTCCAGCATCCAAACTCACCCTGCTCCCTGGACCGGCCATGCCCTGGGCCTTGGCCTGGAGAGTCCCCTGCCCAGACACCCTGTTCCTTACCTGGGGAAGATGCATCTCCAAAGGGCCATTTCAAACATTGTTCCCTTTGCAAAACCTTCCCTGAGCTTCCCAGGCAGAAGTAGACCCTCTCTGGTCTCCTTTTGCTCTCCTCGCTGGGGGTGGAGCAGGGAATGGTATGAGGACCCATCTCCATATCAAGCCTGTCACTGAAAAAAAAAAAGAATGAGTGATCCCACCAAGCCACAAGGTAGGGGAGTGTCATCTCCGTGTTATAGGTGAGAAAACAGGCTGGGGCGGCTTGATGACTGATCACCCGGCAGAAGTGGTGGAGCCGGTGGAGCTGGAGTTCAAGCTAAGTCTTCTGACTCCAAGTCCAGAGCCCCCTCACTAGTGCTCCCCAGTGGTGGTGGGTCTGATGGGGCACAGCAGGAGGACGCAGCGTCCATAAGGTGGTTAAATTGCATGTGACCACACACAGCTTCCTTGAAGGGTGCCTTTGAGGGCCCTGAGTCATTGAGAAGGTGGGTCTCCGCAGGCGGGGACAGGGAAAGGACCGTCTAGAGCTGCCTCCGGGAGCGTGAGAGGCTTGAGCCCCAGGACAAAGGAAGCTGCAGGACTGTGGAGTGGTGCTGTCCGCGGTGCTGAAAGCCAGAGGGGCCGCGGGTGAGGGCACCAGCTCGCAGAGGTCAGTGGTCAGCCGCACGGCAGGGGACGGGGAAGTGGCCCAGGTCATCTCAGCAAGCTCCTCCAAAGATGCCTCCCCACTGCCCAGGTGTGGCCTCTGCTCTCCCTCCTCCCTGCCTGTGCCCTCCCCTATCAGAAACCTCGTTCACTCCAGTTTTAGTCTCCAACTCTCTGATGGTGACACCCAGATCAGGCCCAGATCTCTCTCGTGATCAGAACCAGACTCACAGCCTGAGGCTCCCCAACATCTCCACAGGATGTCCAGGGAATCTTCGCACACACCACGTTAAAAACAGGACAGTCACCGCTGACAACTAATAGTAATGACCGCTAGGACCATTTGTGAGACATCCGTTGTATGCCAGGTCCTGGAATCGCAGGTCACATGCATTCATCCTTTACCACAAACCTATGAGGAGGATGCAATTAGTACGTCCACTTTACAGGCAAGAAAACCAAGGCACAGAGAGTTTAGGTCCTGTGCCCAAGGTCACCCAGCTTATGAAGTCCCGAAGAGCATAGCCCTGTCCCCACTCCAAATCAGAGATCTCCAGGGCAGGGCTGCATCTTCCCTCAGACCTACCTGTGTCCTCTGCTCACTGAAGCCCTGCTCCCTCTCCCCAAGATTTGACCGGGGCACTCCTGACCTGAGCATCTTCCCCCTCTAGGCCCCAGGATGAGTGATGACCTTATTAGCTGAAAGGCCTTGGTGCCTGTCAGCAGTTGGACAGACTGGACCCTGCCACATGGATGGGCTGTTTCACCTTCAGTTAGTCACCAGCAGTGATGGACTGGCAAGCACTAGGGTCCAATCTGTGGCCCATCCTGTCTGTGGCCAGACCTGCTCAGGAGACTCGGGCTGGGGCCTGTGGGCAGGAAGAAAGCCCAGGGATCCCCTCATCAGTCCTCTGGCCATTTAACCATTTCCTGACTGGCAGAAGAGGGAGTGTTAGTCAGAGCTTCATGACTTAATCTGCACGTATGTTCACTGGTCTCAGCATTTGGGCTTGCTCTTGGGACCTGGCCTGGCACTGGGGAAAGCCTCAGCTGTTCCCCAGAGGTGGACAGGGTGGCTCTGGTCATTGGCTACCTCCAGTAGCCACCTGTGGGGTCCTTGAGTCTAGCCCCTTCATCATCCAGTGGAGGAACAAGGCCCAGAGAGGATGAGGAACTTGCTCAAGCTCTCACAGCCAATCAGCATTAGACAAAAAAGACTTCCTGTTTGCTGCTTTGCCTCCAAAAAGATGCAGTGTCAATGTCCAAGGATGAACACGTGTTAGGGTTAGGGTTCTAGACTCCCTATTACCAGCTTGACCCCATCAATCCCTCATCCTCAACATACCCCCAGTCACCTTCCATGTTCCCCATCATAGTAAACGGCTGCACCATATGCATCTGGCCACCCAAGCCACAGACCCAGTGCCAGCAAGATGCTTCCTCTACCCACTACCTGTCAATCAAAGTCTACCTGCTGTAATATCCCTGGGGTCTTGTTCATCTTCAAGTCTCAGCCTTTACCAGGTTGGAGTCCAGAGTGGATGCTGGGTGAGTGTTTGTTGAGTGACTAATATATTATTTATCTCCTATTTGAATAGGGAGCTCCCTCATCCTGGGATGAACTCCTTGGTTTTAAAGAGTTCAGGTTGTTACTAAGCAAAATGACTCTTTCCGACTGAGCGGAAGTTGACGCTAGGTAACTTCCCTGCAGGTGTTTGGCTTTATCTTCTGGAACCATCCAGCCTGATTGGGACTTTGCTCCTCTTGGTGTGGCCCAAGGAACAGCAGCATTGGTGTCACTTGAGTGAGGACTTGTTAGAAGTGCGAATTCTCTCCTAGCTTGGCTGGGCACACCTGTGATCCCAACCACTCAGGAGCACAGGCAGGAGGACTGAAAGTTCAAGGCCAGCCTCAGCAACTTAGAAAGACCCTGTCTCAAAATAAAAAATAAAAAGATTTGGGATTTGGCTCAATGGCTCACTGACTCTAGCTCAATGACTCTAGGTTCAATCTCTAGTACAAAAAAAAAAAAAAAGAAAAAAGAAATGCAAATTCTCAGGCCCCACCTTAAATCTACCAATCAGAGACTCTGGGAGGGGTGCCCAGCAGTGTCTGTATTAAAAATCTCCCCAGATGATTCTGATGCTCCGTAAAATTTAAGAAGGCTGCTGTGGACCACCGCATCCCACTCACTGGTCCACAGATGGGTTGCATCAGAATTACCTCGGGAACCACAGCAATTTCACCCCCAGAGATTTTTTATTTCAGTAGATCTGGGGTGCATTGCAGATTGACTGGCATATAAAATATAGGACACCCAATTAAATTTGAATTTCAGATAAACAACGAATAATTTTTTAGAAGTATGTCCCAAATATGAAATTCATGAAATTCAAATTTAATTTAACGAGGCTTCCTCTGTTTTTATTTGCCAAGTCTGGCAACCCTCGCTAGAGAGCTGACTTCTAACAAACTCCTCAGCGGAAGTTTCAACCAGGTTTGACCTACATCCTCTTCTGTCCTTCAGATGTTTGAAGCTGGGGTTTCTGGCCACCTGTATGCTCCCATACTCTCCCGGTCCAGGCGGGACATTTTCGTTGGTGTAGCTGGAGACCGCACGCACTTCTGACAGCCGCATCCTGCTATCGACTCACATCGAGTCTGTGATCATTGAAAATCCCTAAATCCTTCCTAAATGTGCTCCTTCTACGCTACATCTACTCCGTTCCCATTTTGGAAGGTTAGTCTGGGGCCCGGCTCCAGCATGCGGCATTTCTCACTATACTTTCCACCTTTTCAGCTACTTTCATTTTTTTCCATCTGTTGAGTCCTTTTAGATTCTGACTCTATATTTATGATCCCTCCCAGATTGTGTCCTCAGTGAATCGCATCTTCAGGCTATGGATGTCCCAGCCAATTGATAGTGAGCGCACAGGGTCAGGCACAAGAGGACAGAGTGCTGTGGTCCTCCATCTCAATGCCTCCGTTAAACGCCTGCATCTCATGTGACGCTGACCCATTAATCAGCTTCTTTTGAGAACAGCTCAATCAGTCGACCAATTACAACAGTGCAGAATAAAGTTGAGTGTCCCTTATCTGCAATACTTGGAATCAGACTGGATTTCAGGTTTTATTTGTTCAGGTTTTGGAGCGTTCGCATGCATGTAATGAGCTGTCTTGGGGATAGGACCAGGAAACTCATTTACATCTGATATACACCTCGGTACTCAGCCTGCAGGTGACTTTGTACAGTATTTTTAGTGCCGCCGTGTTTTGACTGCAGCCTGTCCCGTGAAGTCAGGGGTGGAATTTTCCACTTGTGGGGTCACAACAGCTGATCGATTCATTTCTGATTCTGGAGCATTCCGGATCTGGGGCTTCTGGGTTGGGAATGCTCAGCCTGCATGGGCACCCACCAGTACGGTGCCTCCTTTTCCTTATGACATCTCACAATGCCCTGTGAAAGACAACGCCAGCTGCCTCACAGAGAGACCCTGAGTCTGCGGTAGCCCCCTGGTCTACGGGGCCAGCGGCCCTGACCAGTCAGCCTGGTCATTCTTAGGAGCTCGGCCCCTCCTCTAGGAGCCCAGAGGTCATCCTTTGAATGACCTGCCTCAGATTCCTGCATGGCGCCTCTGCAACACACCAGGTGACGTTGGTGGAATCCACCATCTGTCCTAGTGAAATCCAGAGGGCACCTGCCAGCGCCTGCCTTCACCACTGCCCTTGGCCCTCAATCATCTCTGCAACTCAGCAATGTCACCCAGGCATTCTGGGACTGGGGACAGAGCCGCTCCAGGCTTGGAGGTCTAAGCGCATTCAGAAGTATTTGCCAGCTCTGGCCAAGTTCCAGGGTGGCCAGGGGCAGAGGTGCAGAGCGGGTCCCAGGGCTGGAGCCTCAGCACCTGCTCCCCACAGCCCCAGGGGCTCCCTGCGTTGCCCAGAGGCTCTGTGGAGCTGGGGCCAAGCGAAGGCCCTTCCACTGAAGGGGCTTGGGAGGGAGGCCGGTGCAAACAGACTGACCCTCAAGATTTAATGTCCTGGCACAGAGGTGGACAAAAGCCAAGGGAGCACCCGGAGGGAATGACTCAAACTTCCTGGAAGGGGGGATGACTTCCCGTAGGAGGTGACATTTGGGCTGGGCTCTGAAGGATGAGTTGACACTCCCTCCATGGAGAACAGAAGAAAAGAAATTCCAGCCCCGGGAGCAGCCTGGGCAAAGGCCCAGAGCAGGAGGGCGGCCATGTGTCACTCAAAGCCGGGGCTGAAGGCTGATGGGGTGGGGTGTGGCAGAGGGGGAGTTTGGGCCTGTGCTCCGTCCCAGAGAGCTCGCCTGGCCCTGGGTCTCATCTGCAGCCTTGAGAAAAGGGAAAGGAGCAGGGGGGAGTCGTGAGATGGCAGAGGGCAGAAAGCACAGTGCCCTGAGGCCCTGAAGGCCCAAGTGTCCGTCCGCCTCACCTGCACTGAGGCCGCGTGTGTCAGGCACTCTGCTGCACTAGTGTGGAAAACCAGCCCTCCCCCAGCCAGGGCCAGCCAGACCTGTGTCCCCACAGGGACAGCAGCAAGTGGCAAGAGCTCTGAGAGGGTGGACCCAGCCACAGGGATGAGGAAAGGCTTCCAGAAGGAGATGGTGCCCAAGAGCAGGGACTCTGGGGACAACTAGGAATCGAGCGGGGAGAATCCAGGGGGAGGGGTGGAACGGCAAGCAGGAGAGCGTGGAGGCAAAGAGGTGGGGGACGTAGCAGGCCTGAGGCTGGACCAGGAGGCCGGGCGGGCCACAGCATGAAGCCAAAGTGATGGGAGTCCCTGGAGGCTGACCAGGACACAACACTGTCTGGTGCATCCCTGGACTGATCTGCCTGGGAGTCCACAGAGGACGGAGGTCTAGGGAAGGGTGGCCGGCAGGACACTGGGGCAGTGTGCCAGAGGGAGGCGATAGGGACTGGGGAGGACAGGACGTGGACTGTGTCGGGAAGGGAGTACGAGGGATAGGTCCTGGTAATAAGTGAGCTGCGGGGTGGGCCGTGGGGGTCTCCAAGCTCCACACCCGTCTATGGCTCAGGTGCACAGAGATGGAGGGGCCACCCGTCAGCCAGGCACTGTGGCCAGGCGGGGATGAGCAGGGCTCCCACTGCTGTCCATGATGCTAGTGGAGTACCCCAGAAGGAGCTCTGGATGAACTGGGGTCGGGACTGGTCTAGGGACAGAGGCAAGAAGCCAGCAGGGTTTGGGGTATGGAGAGTGGTTAGAGGAACAGCTTCTGCCTGTAAGCCCCAGGAATTCCCCTCTGCTGAGGAGTCTGGATGATGCTCCCAAGCACAGGCGAGGATCAGAGAGGGACAGTGACATCTCAGGGTCACACAGCAAGGAGTAGAAGACAATGGCCTAGAACCCAGGATCTTAGAACTCAAGGGCAAGGACATCTGAGAGAAGGTTATGTCCTCAATACCACTGCTACTCTGCCTCCTTCAGGGCCTCTGTCATTCACAGTCCCCCTTTCTGCCTTCTATCTTCTGAACTTCCCTTCCCCAGCACTCTGGAGGCCAGCAAGGGGAAGGTGTGGGGGCTGGGAACACCCCATCTAGGATGTCCAGACAAGCCCAATCCCTTCTTCTCTTTCTCCTTTCCTCCTCCCCTTCCTTCCCTCCCCTCCCACTCCCTGGGAATGAGGCCTCCCAGTTGCTTAGCAACTAGCAGAGCCTTGGAGAAAGAAAATGGAAATAGCTCAGGAGGTGCCTCCCCTCTGTTAAGGTAGAGGCTCTTGGTATGTTGGGAGGGTGGTGTGTTTTACTTTGGATGTAGCCCAGAGTCATACCCAAGAAGCCAGGGCTTCTTATCTCTAAGCCATGCTTGCCTGAGCCTAAAAGGATTTGTCTGCCTGGAAAGCTAATGTCAACGTCATCTTTGGTCACATTATTAGAAGCAGTGTTTCCAGAACAAAGGAGGTGACAGAACTGTGGCCTTCAACATGGAGGGGGGGACCCCCACCCGGAATGTTGGCTTTAAAGAAATTAACCTGATCACTATGGGAATTGGAAAGCACCTCTGGAATGAGAACTTGGAGAAGATCCCAGCTTCCCAGGTCTGCAGAGCTGCCCTGGGTGAAGCCTGGGAGGTCAAAGCATCCATAGTCTGTGACCCTATTAGACAGAGCCAGGCTAGTAGGCCAGGGCATGTGGGAATGGTTTAAGCTGAGCCTGAAGGAAAGACAATAAATAAATAAATAAAACTAACAAAGATTCTGAGTTGCCTTGTTGACTGGGGAGTTAGGAGGCCACCCAGGCATCTGCACAGGGCAGAGGGGCGTCCTGGGTAGTGGCCAGGTCCCTGGGGATGACTAGCCTACAGCCTTTGCAGGCCACCTAATCCAGCCTGCACCCACCCACTTACAGATGGGGACAGCCAGCATCCCACCCCATTCGTGCCCCAGGTGTGACCCAAAGGTGCAACCTGTCATCTGTGCGCTGTGGCCTGGGAGCCGCGGATTAGAGCCATGGGCGGGCCCTTCAATCTCCAGGATTAACCCGCAGAAGGGAGCTTAGCAGGTGGCCCAGAAGTGACCATCCCGCCTCGGGTTTGTCTGTCCTGCAGGGCCCGCGGCTCCGGGGCCACGGGCCATGTCCTCCACCGTGAACAACGGGGCGGCCAGCATGCCGTCCCCACCCGACGCCGCCAACGGCTTCCCGCAGCCCGGAGCCTCGACGGGGGCCTGGCCGCGGGCAGAGGAGGAGCTGCGCACGGCGGAGCCGGGCCTGGTGAAGCGCGCGCACCGCGAGATCCTGGACCACGAGCGCAAGCGGCGTGTGGAGCTCAAGTGCATGGAGCTGCAGGAGATGATGGAGGAGCAGGGGTGAGTGACGGCTGTGGCCAGCTGGAGGCGAGGGCCCAGGCCCAGGCCAGGGGCTAGTCCAGCAAAGAGCCAGGGTCTTGGGCCAGCTGGGCCAACCATGGCAAGCCCAGCCCACCTTTCGTTCCTCTGTTCGTTTATTCCACCTACAAATTGTCTTTGAACACCTGCTGTCTGTCAAGCTGGGCTCTGGATTCCCAGAAGTCAAGGAGACACAGTCCCCAGGGGGAGAGGGGCACTTAAACACCAATCACAAGCCCATCCCCGTGGCCCACACTTATAATCCCAGTGACTTAGGAGGCTGAGGCAGGAGGATGGCAAGTTCAAGGTCAGCCTCAGCAATGCTGTCTCAATTTTTTTTTTTTAAAAAAAGGGGGCTGGGGATGTAGCTCAGCATAGCACCACTGGGTTTAAGGCCTTGGTATCCCCATCTGTGAAATGGGTGGATCAAGCTGCCACACCAGTCCTGCAGCCAGGCAAAAAAAACACTGGGATACTTAGTGTGTACCAGGGGTGACTGTGGCTTCAGCAAATGAATCACCTGCTGGGTTCAGGTCACTTCCTGTCCTCAAAGACCACCCCCCACCCCCAAATATCATCTCAGAACAGACACAAGCACGTTAACATCCACCACCAAGCAGACTAGAATCATGGTTAAAGGACAGGGGAGGTGAGAGCCAAGCGCTTCAGGAGCCCGAGCAGAGATTCTGCCAGAGGAGGGGAGGCTGCCAGAGAACAAGGAATTTGAATGGGCTCTGAAGGATGAGTAGGAGTTCATCACACCATGGGTGGGAGCAGTAATTCCAACCTCTGAGTGCACTCGTCAGTCAGAAAGGGTTAGGGACATGCACACATTCCCACGTCTAGTGGAGGCCAGAAGCCCCCTCTCAGGGAGCTGGAGGCACAGGAACAGAACAAGGCTGGTCCCATTCCTGCAGCTCCAGGGACAGCCGGGGGTCCGAAAGCTCCCTTGGCATCTGTCCAGAGTGCGTTGAAACAGTGGGCTGGAGCAGGGCTGGCCCCGAAGCAACCTGTGCCTGGGTCAGGGTCTGGAGCCACGTGGAGCCCAGACGTGGCCACAGTTCTTCAAACTTCACCTGCGTCTGAACGCCCAGGCCCCTGGGCTCCCCAGGAGGCAGCCGAGACAGGGACCACCATCTCTGCAGAGCTCAGAGAGACACTGAAGCTCAGACAGCCACGGTGTAAGGTCTGCACTCAGCCTCCAGGGCAGCCACAGCAGGGCTGCTGGGAGGGAGGAGAAACAGTGACCCAGTGCCCAGGGGGGACCAGGTAGGTCCCCTGCAGAAATGGATGGCTGAAAGGGAGGACACTAAGGGCAGAGAGGAGCCTCCAGCCGGCAGTGAACGAAGGGATGGGACGAGCCGGGGTTCCGGGCCAGGTAGAGGGGGCGGGAGCATCCTCCACAGAGAGCACCTTGGGCCTTTATTAAACCTGCCGACCTGCTGAGTTGGAGACTCCAGGGCTGAGGGGACTTGGGTGGTGTGGGTGGGGACAGGGACAGGGAAGGAACAGCCTTCCCCAAGTTCCTGCCCTCCTCCTCCCTGAGTCCCCTCTGCCCTGTCAACCCTCCTGCCCCCACTCCAGCCCTCCTCTTCCCTGACCTTCCCTCCCAGGGCCCATCCCATCCCTGAGCCCTCCTTCCTGAGCCCAAGCAGAGGGCCACGGGGTTTGGCCACATCCTGTCCTTGGCATTAGACCCCCAGCGTGAAGGTCTGCTGCCTCTCTGGGAAACGCCCTCTAGTTCTCAAGACGTGGTGGGGCCCTTCTCCCTGCCCAGTCCCCCTTCAGGTGGCCCTTAGACTGGAGTCTCCTCTGAAAGCTGGAGTTACCCTCCCCCACCTTCCTGTCCTTTAGTAGCCATGTGACTCTGAATCCGAGCTGTCCAGGCTCCCCGCCTAGCTTGACCTTGGCCAAGCCATGGCTTCCTTACAGGTACCACAGGTGACCTGCCTTTGGGGGCTGTTCTGGGGGCCCCTGGACCAGAGCACAAATGGGGCAGTCCCCTCCAAGTGCTCGGTAACACTGGGACCCAGCAGTTTCACACAGTCTCGTCACTGGTATTCATTTCTGCCAACGCGGGTTCATTCGTATTTATTTACGAAGTTCTCAGGCATTTGACAAATACTGCCACCAGTCACAGGCAGACAGGCTCACTGGCCCCATTACAGAGCAATCCCTTCCCTTAATGTTGACGGATGGCTGGCTAATTTGCTGGCAGTTGACACCGCACTTGAAGTCACCTTCCCAGGCAGCCTCTGCACGCAGGCTGCGGGGTTCAGGGACACAGAGCCCCAGCGTTCATGATGTGATGCTCCCTCTACTCCTCAGCATCCCCCCGACCCTACCCACTTCTTGCCATGCTCCTCCTCGTGAGGACACAGGGCGGTGGCAGCATAGTTCTGCCCCTAGCTGGGCTGCGAGCCTTGAGCCCTTTCCTCTCCCTGTTCTGATTGGGAATGCAGCCACCCTCACCTTCAGAGCAGGGGCGAAGAAAGGACAGGCAAGATTAAGCCTTCTGGGGCTGTTCTGGGGCCCTTCCAGGGTTCTGAGGTCCTTTCCAGGGACCTCACCCGCCCCTGCCCTAGTAAGTGATCCGGGAAAACCCCAAGGCCACAGTGAATTTGGCGAGTCCTTCCTTCAGGGTCACAGAGTGGAATGGAGACTGAGGAAGCCGGAGGGCAGGAGAAGCCCTGGAGCCAGGAGGCCAGGCACCGAGGCCAACATCAGTGCCCGCCCGGAACCCCTGCTGCGCCCTTGACTTTGAGTCTGAGGCTTTGGTCACGCCAGCCAGGCCCTCTGCGTGGCCTTAGAGTGGCAGATGTGCCACCTCCTCAGGGAGTGTGGTTTGGAGCAGCCTCCTGCCTGCATATCAGCCTTGGCCTTCTGAAAAAGCAGAGAGAGGAGGCCCAAGTGACTCCTGAAGCCCTGGTGCCCTGCTGGCCTAGCAGAGATCAGGGGTGAAAAAAGGGAAAGAACCTGGACCCTCTGTCCGCACTGCTCTGGAGCCAATAAGCCTCAGTGTCTAGCATTTATTTAGCATCTACTGTGTGCCAGACTCTGTACAAAGAGCTTCGAGGGCATCACCTACCTTAATCCACAAGACACCCTTAACAGGCTGGTCATGTCCCCTGGTCATGTTCCCATTTCACAGACGTAAAAGGCAAGGCTAGGAAAAGCGTTTGGATTTGCCCAAGGTTGCAGAGCTAGTAAGCTGGGGTGTCAGGACTAAAAAGGGGCTACCTGGCTCTACTGCATGTCCCCTCGATGACTGTCCCCCGTGGCCTCAACAGAGAAGGCTGAGCCTCAGATATCTGAAGGAAGGGGAGACTCAGAGGTGGTTGCATACTTGAGATTTCTCTGTGCAATAACCAGATGACATCTCTGGGCCCTCAGTGTCCCCAGCAAGACACCTGGGGCACAGAAACCCTCCCCACACCTCTGAGATAGTTCAAACCAACATTCCCACCCCCCACAGTGCCTGGGCTGGGCAGCTTGCCCATGACCAGCTGGCCCTGGGGTGAGTCCTAGGCCTCTGCACATGGGCCACTCCAGGTCTTAGAGAAATCCTCCTCTCCACCCCACATGCTCCACAGACCCCCGGCTACGGGGCTTGGACCCTGTCCGCAGCCCCTCTCGAGAAGCTGAGGAGCTGGCCAGCCTTGCTCTTGGGCCATCTCCTCCCCTATTCTGCCTGGCCCAGGGTTTCATGCCAGTGACCCAGCTAGCCTCTGCCTCTCTCCCAGGGGTCTATGAGTCAGGGACTGAGTGCTGTTGAGGGCCTGTGCTGTTTGTCTCTGCTGGTGACAATGATAAGCTAGTGTCCTAAGGAGAAGGTGACATGGAGCAGTTGTTCTGTGTCTTCAGTTGCTCACAGAGAAGCCACCACTCCTTCTTTCTGGGCCTAGGGACAGCCCAACTGGCCAGCCTCAACAAGCAGCCAGGCCAACAGACTGGCATTTACAGGGGATGTCAAGACTGCAGTTCAACAGAAGTTGGGGTGCGAAGGGCCCAGAGGTTGGTGAAGCTGGGTTACAGGCCTCAGCATAGGTGGCCTGCACCCCACCCCAGTACACCAGGCCCCAGTCCTGCCTATCACCGCTGCACAGGAACCTGAGTCTGCAGAGAGTCGGGTCAGGGGCCGGGTAGGAAGGAACCGGTTCTCCTGCTCCAGCCCCCTGTGCAGAGCCAGTGGGTCCCCAAGTCCACTCTCCCTCCTAGATTACGTGTGTCCCTTGTTTTCCCTCCATTCTCAGGATCACTCTGACTCACCATCTCCTACATGAATCCGGACAGTGGCTCAGTGTCAGCCTCCCTGCTTCCAGGTCCCTGTCCCCACTGTGTCCAGGTCCCTCTCCTCCAGCCACACAGCACTGGAATCATCTTCAAATTCTCCAGTGCCTCTCCATCACCAGCTACTCATTTACCAAAACATGTTGGATGCCACAACATGGCAGGCACAATGCCAGGCACCAGGGACATCACAGCCAAGTAGACAGAGATGGCCCGTGCCCTCGGGAATTCCAAGCCAGAGCAGGACACAGACTAGTCGAGAGAGAATTACTGGAGCATGAATCACCTGCCAGGGTCTGGGAGGGTTCAGTTGCTATGGAAACACAAATGCCGGCCCTGAACCTGGTCCGTCCTGCTGTTGACACCGAGAAAGGTGAGTCTTGGTGCTTCAGCCGTGACGGTTTCCACAGGGTGAGCCTGGACGGTCATCGGGGAGTCCAAGGACGTGTTTGTTTTGAGGCCCTGAAGACTTGCCACTTGCTGCCTGCTAATGTTTGTTGGAGGAGTGCAGGGAAAGACCAAGGGAAGGAAGCGAGATGGGATCCTTGAGAAAGAAGAACATGAGTGGGAGGGTTGGCTCTGGGGTGGGGACAGACACAGGGTGGGGATCAGATAGCAGGGATAAGATAGGACACTCCCCCATTCCCTGTTCCTGTCCTGGTGCGTGTCTTCTCCCCAGGACAAGGAATGACCTGTAGCCCAGAGAGGTCATGACACAAGATTCACTCAGTAACAGCCACTAGAACCAGCTATGTGTCAGGGGAGAGGGGAGGTGCGGAGGTCCTGGGGGGCAGCAAGGACCCAGTCCAGAGGCAGAGATGTCTGAAGGACTGGGGGGCCAGGAAAGCACTGTGACTGTGCTGCAGAGAGGGGATGATGGACCCTTGGGCAGGGGCAGGGCAGGGGTAGATAACTGTGTCCTTTAGTCCCTGGCCTGAGTTCAGGCTCCAGGAGGGAGAACAGGGCAGAGAAGTCAGGAGCGCCCATCAGAGGCCCAGAAAGGGGAGTAAAGGATGTTCCATGGGACCCAGGCAATCCCCTTGGCAGCCTTGATCTGGCAGCGGCGGTCCTGCTCTGAGGACCTCCCAAGGCTGCTATGAGGATCAGCCATCAGTGAGGCCAAGTAAGCAGAAAAGGCCGTGCCTGCCAGGTGCAGTGGCATACCCCTGTAACCCCAACAGCTGGGGAAGCTGAGGCAGGAGGATCACAAGTTCAAGGCCAGCCTCAGCAATTTAGCAAGACCCTATGCAACTTAGCAAGCCCGTCTCAAATTAAAAAATAAAAGGGGCTTGGGGTGTGGCTCAGTGTTAAGCACCTCTGCGTTCAATCCCTGGTACAAAAAACAGGGGGTGAGGGTGGGAGGTGCCTCTGTCCAAGCCAGGATTGTTGCTTCTCTTGAAAAATGTCTCAGAGATGTGGGACAGCGACCTCTGGGGCTGGAGTCTAGCACACACCTGGATCAGCTCTCCCCACCTCTGGGAACAACTCTTTTTTTTTTTTTTTTTTTACTTTTTCTCATGATTGTTGAGTCTCCCTGTGCTGCTCAGGCTGGCCCTGAACTCCCTCGCTAAGTGATGCTCACACCTTAGCCTCCTGTGTCGCTGGGACTAGGGCCACCCCTGACCTGACTCCTCCCTCGGTCTGGTTGTGTTTGGGCGGTTGGCCAGCCTGGTGCACACAGGTGGACCTTGGACCTCCTCAGCGCTGAGGGCCTGACCAGGCTCTGTGGTCGGGCAGGCGTGTGCCCACAGTTGTGACCCTGGGCTGGGGAAGAGGCAGAGGGAGAGAGCAGAAGCCAGGAAAGCGGGCCTCCAGCTCTCTGTGCCCCACAGGTACTCTGAGGAGGAGATCCGGCAGAAGGTGGGAACGTTCCGACAGATGCTGATGGAGAAGGAAGGAGTGCTCACCAGGGAGGACCGGCCTGGGGCCCACGTGTGAGTGCTCCCTGGATAGGGGCAGGGTGGGCACAGAGGGGAACCAGAGGAGCCTGTCCAGGTACTCCCTCAGAGGGTCAGCGCTGAGGTGAGTGGAGGAGGAGAGAGCATGGACCCTGCTTGCTGGAAGCTGTGGCCCGGCCCAGGGCACAAGATGGAAACCCGCACACCAGTGCCTTTCCTGTGGTGGCCAAAGGCTCAGCAGGTCACCAGGGTGTGGGTTCCCTGGAGGCCTTGTCTCTGCGGCCTCAGGGCAGGGCAGCAGCGGTAAGCTGTGGGCCTCGGGGTGGGCTTTGCTCAAACAGGGATGTTATAGGGAGGTGGATTTGAACTCGGAGCAGAATAGAACCGCACAGAACTTGAAACCATGATGAAAATGGGTCCAGCTGCATTAGATGGGTGGGCACAGGCTGTGCCTGCTGGGGTCTAGCTGTGGCTGGAGGGCTGGCCCATCTCCATGCCTGCCAGGTGGTGTGTGCACTGGGGTACTATTGAATCCACTTGAATGCGTCTTTGCCTTGCTAACCCCCAATTTCCTCACCAGCACCAGCATCCCAGGCTTCTCTGGTGGGAAGCGTAGGACAAGGACCCCAGTGGGAATTGAGAAGGCCTCCGCTGCAGACTCTCTGCTCTGCTAGGATGGACTCTTTCCCAAGTTGCCCAGTTAAACCTCAACTCTCTGGTCAGAACAGTAGTGAAAGCAGTCAGAGTCGACCTCTGGTTTGGCAGGGAGGTTCAGGGTGACCTCAGGAAGCCAGGCTCAGCCTGCCCAGTCTCTCCTCCTCTCTGGACCCTGGCTGAGGATCCAGGGTTGGCCGACACCAAGTCCTTCCCTTCAGCCGCCCAGAACTCACCACCGCCGCAATATCCCCTGTCTCTGTGGGCAGGACTGACCCTTCTCCTCCCTTCTCATTGTCCTGACAACCAGATTCTCTCTGATGCTGCCACAACAAGAAGACCCTGGCTCTCTGACCTGTGCCCCTAACACTGCCCCAGGGCCCTTCTGGAACACCACCCATGTTTTCCTCTCCCATGTGAGTGAGAAAAAGAAGCCTCTGGATCCAACTTGTTCCACTGTCTCAGAGCCTTTCCTGTGACAACTGTCCCCTCCAGCTCGAGCTGGAAGTTCTTCCCTTTCTTGGACTCCTTTCTCTCGACCTAATTCCTATTCCAAAGAAGACCGCACTCCCTCAACCCTGATTTCCACTTACCTATGGTCCCACATTTCCTTTTCTTTATCAGCCTGATTTTCATAAGCACCCACTGTCTCCACTTCTTTAAGCCATGGAGATGTGGCTTCTGTCCCCATGACTCTGAGACCTGCTTGGCCACGGCCACCTGGGCTCCACTTACCCTGGCCTGTGGCCTCTCTCTGGCATGTGCCACCATTACGCTTCCCCTTCTTTTTTTTTTTTTTTTTTTAAGAGAGAGTGGGAGAGAGAGAGAGAGAGAGAGAGAATTTTTTAATATTTATTTTTTAGTTCTCGGCGGACACAACATCTTTGTTTGTATGTGGTGCTGAGGATCGAACCCGGGCCGCACGCATGCCAGGCGAGCACGCTACCGCTTGAGCCACATCCCCAGCCCGTGCGCTTCCCCTTCTGAAAGCCCACTTTCCCCTCTGCTCCCAAGGGGCAGCTCCCCATGAATTTCCTCTGCCCCTCTGAGAGCTTCTGCTGTGTCCCCTTCCCCTGCCCACTTCCCAGAGGTTGGTTTTCCACTAAGTTGTCAGTTCCAGGAGGACAGGATATTAGTCATTTCTTTTGCTTGTATCTGGTACCTAGAACAGTGTGGCTCACCCAGTTTCCCCCAAAGCCTCGGTTTCTCCATTAATGCAGCAAGAGAGAAGCCATCTTACAGTTCAGGCAGCATGAATGGTATTCAAATAGTCCTCCAAACAAGGGATGCCATCAGCTGAAGAAACTGGCTGTCAGGGTGCAAGGAGGGAGAGGGGGGCTGTCCGTGGTGCTGAACACAGGCTGCCCTGGTCTGAGGCACAGAGGTGGCAAAGAGGGAGGGCAGGCCGCAATCTAGTCTTGCTCCTTCCTCTGACTGGGTCTTCACATCTCAACTCACTTCTTAGAAGGGGTATAGGAGAGCAAGTGTGGGCTCTGGAGACAGACACCAACTGCCCAAATCTCTGATTTCCCAATCCCCTGTGCGGATCCCAGCTCCACCAAACCCAGTATGTGACTTGGGCAGGTCCTTGACTTCTCCGGGTCTCCATTTATTTACCTATGAAATGGGGATGTGAGTGTCTGTGTCATAGAGTTGTTGAGGAAATTAAACGAGACAGTGGCAGGGGACGGTGCCTGGTACAGAGCAATCACACGTCACGACCTGAAAATCACTACCACCATCCCGTAATCACTCGGCGAGGGCAAATGCCCAATTGACCTTGATTTCTTCCCTTCTGCCTGGCTGTCTCCATCCTCTGCCAACTGAGAGGCTCCCTCCAGAGCCTACGAAACCCTCTGATCCCACAGCAGGCCCTGTGCTCCTCTGGCCTCCCCCCACCATAGACTGGTATATGGGGACATGGAGAGATTCAATGCTCTCCTAGGTTTAAATGACAAAACCAAACCCACTCGGGGGGGCGGGGGTGGAAGACTATAAGAGCACATGCTGTCTTTATCCACAGGGGCAAGGTCACTCCCAGAGCTTTCTGTCCCCAAGGGCCATCCTTCTTCTTTTAGGTTAACTGGTTTGAGTGACAGCTCCTTGTAACAGTCACCTCTCCCCTGGACACCAGAACGTCATACTGTTGCAGTGTCTAGAAATGACTCCATGGACAGTGGGAACCAAGTGGGATGTGGTCAGCAGGTGTCTGGGCACTTTCCCCTTTGGGTGGTGGATCACTGGGTGAAACTGGAGGGACACTAATGAGACAGCTGGGAGAGAAGGAGTGAGGTGCCAGGAACATTAAAAACAGACGAGCTGATGGCTCTGGAGGTTGCTTGGATGTGGAGAGAACTCTTCAGCCACCTGAGGCTCCTTAGCACCCATGAGACCAAGCCTGGCTTCCTTTGCCTGGTGTCCAAGCCTCCCACTCCCATAACCCAGCCCCACTCCTCCTCTCAGCATGGGCCAGCCTGACCTGCTTGCTGTTCCTTGGCATCCTGAACATTCCCACTTCCATCCTTTGCTCATTCTGGACCCTCAGCCCCCAAATGCCCTAGCCGCCCTCACATGGGTTCAAATACACCCCTCGTGCAAGCATCCTCTAAAAACTGCATTGCTGATCTCCCTGGGGGAAAGTTGCCTCTTCTTCTCTTCTGAGCACATTCAGCATTTTCCATGCTTCTCGCAGCTGCCTTCAATTCTTATTTTTTCCCCAGTCCAACAAACAACCTTTAAGAAACATTGTTTTCATAGTTATATAACAAAATCCTGTTTGTGGAAAACAGTGCTCATAAGCTATTTCCTTACATGAACAGAAGGACCAAATGCCAGGTTTTCCCCGCAGTGTAGCTGGTGGTATACAGAGTGTGAGCTCTGGGTACCTTCTAGTTTCATCCACAAGATGGGAATATTAATGGTGGTCCCTGTGTCATAGAGCACTTGATGATTCAATGAGATAAGTACATGTTAATTGATCGGATAGTGCCTGGCATCTGGGTTGGTAATTATAATAGGCAGCAGATCACTGTGTGGTGCTAGAGCTGATCCAGCCCTGTTCCTGCTCCCACCCAAGGTCCGCGACAGTCCTGGCATGCAGTCTGAGTGGCTGAGCAGAGAGGGCAGACCCCGTGCCTGGAATCCCCCCTCGTTCTGGATGCGTCATCTGCCAGCTGGCCATCACGCTCCAGGCTAATGGGAAACAGAGTTAATTAGGGGAACTGCTGGCCTCAGGAAGAGCACGTGACCTGCAGTCTTCACAGGGTCTGAGCTCTGCCAGGGTGGCAGGTCCAACGTATGCCTCACAGGGCTCTGTGTCCCACTGCAACACGTCCTCTGTCCCTCACCTACTTTGGTCATTTCTTCAGGGCTCAGTCTTTTGGCATAGTGGGCAACACCTCCTGTGCCCACTCCGTGGACATGATGAGGGTCAACTAGGTAACAAACATGAACCGCAGAGTATAAAACAATAAATACATCCAGAGCACACATCTACAGCCGTCCCTATACAGCAGGGAAGGGCCAACTGAGCTAAAATCCCCAGCTCTGGATATGGGCAGGGAAGGTCCACCATCAAATTCAAGGCTTGTCCTACTGGCACAAGAATTCTCAAAGCCAGTTGTAGCCAGGTACAGTGGCCCACGCCTTCATCCCAGCAGCTCAGGAGGCTGAGGCAGGAGGATCACAAGTCCAAAGCCAGCTTCAGCAACTTAGCTAGTCCCTAAGCAACTCAGTGAGACTCTGTCTCTAAATAAAATACAGAAAAGGAGTGGGGATGTGGCTCAATGGTTAAGCACCCCTGGGTTCAATCCCCAGTACCAAGAAGAAGAAGAAGAAAGCCAGTTGCATAGCTGAACTTAATACTTACCTTAAAGGCCTCAGCTCTACAAGGACTATTCCTTTCCCTCTCTGGGTCTGTTTCCCATCTATAAAATGGGTACAGGTAGTTTCTCTAAGTTAGAAAGTGGGATAGTGAAATGCCGAGAGCCATTTAAACAATAGAGAACGTAATTCTTAGTGATATTATCATTCAGGGGAAATAAGATAGGAGAACCTGGGTTCTAGCCCTGGGAGGTCCCCTCAAAACAGATGTAGGGGAACCAGGAGCACAAAGCCAGCAAAGGGGGCTGAGAGCTGAGATGTAGCTCAGTGGTACAGCACATGGTCTGCAAGCTCAAGCCCTGGGTTTGATCCTTAGGACCTCAAAAAGCAAAGAGAAATAAAGCCAGCAAGAGAAGCCTCAGTCCACATCCATTTTTGTCCCTGAAACTCCCAGAACAAGTCCTAGAAGGCTTTAAGGGCTGGGAACGTGGCTCAGTGATAGAGCACCTTCAATCCCCAATATTGCAAAAAGCAAAATAATTAAGAAGAAGATACAGAAGGATTTGGGACCTTGCCTCTCTCCCCAGGCCTGCTACAGATACCCTAAGCCCATCCTCCAATGCTCCCAGCAGATTAGACTCCAATGGTCCACCTAACAGGGACAGGAACATGAGAGAGACCCTTTCTAGGAGGGCAGATGGGAGAGGCAGTTAAAGGAGGGTGGGGAGACAGTGTCCCGCGGGAGGTGCTACCCAGACTGAGCTATTTTATTTTGTAAATAACCTTCAGCATGTTCGTGTCAGGATCAACTGAAGCTCTCGCTCCCACTGGCTCACCCACACACTATTTGAGGTGCCCTTATGTTTTGCTAAAGACTGTATTTTATGTGTCAGACATTCCTGCCGATGATGAGCTGTGTAGGGGGTGATGGGCCCTCGGAGTATAGAGGGCTGGGCAGGCAGAGGGAGTTGGAGATTCAAGGACAGGGACAGGAGGTAGGAGGCCACCGGCTTCAGGGAAAACCCACAGAGAAGAGCAGAGAAGTTTGAATGAAGGGATGAGGGGGTGTTTGGCTCTGCGGGGGCAGGAGGGTGATCTGTGTCTCTCCTCCATCACCCCAGAAAAAACTCCCTACTACCTGGGTGACTCCAGGGCTGTCAGGGCCAGCTCAGTGTTTGGGAATTGGATGACACTCTTGAGACTGGCCTCCAGGCTAGATAACCCTGTCATATTTGGGTTACATTTTTATTCTTAATACAAATTTTGTCTTTAAATGGTCCATTAGTGGCCGCATGCTGGAGATTTGTTCTCTTCTTTCGCTCTGTACCTATGACCTGCCTCCCTTTCCTCCGTCTCTCTCTGCACTGCGACGTAATTTCTCCCTGGAAGAGGCATTGGTGTGTAAGTGCTGGCAGGCCCCCTGCCTGACAATGTCTACCAGGTGCAGGCAGAACCGTCACAGGCCAGGCCTCATGTCACGGACTTCACAGAAAGAAGCTTACTTAGCCCTCTGCTCAAAGCTGGGATCTTCTTTTCCTCCTTGTATAGATAAGGACCTCGATCTGCCAGCATGGTCCTGCTTGGACTCAAACCCATCTGTGTGATTCCAAAGCTCATGTCCTTCACACTCTGCATTCAAGCCCTGGCCTCCCTCTGAGCTAGGCTGGTGGCACCAAAGAGAGAAGGCAGTTCTCCTGAAACCAGGGCTGAGCCTCCCTCTGGGAGGGGCCCCACCTGAACCACTAAGGATGACAAATGGAAGATGAGGGTTCACCACCCTGGAACCCATTATGATGAAGCCAGGGAAAGTCACTTGTAAGATTCTTGGAAAAAAAAAATACCCAGCATCCATTACTTTCATGAAATTTCCCAAAAGTCATTCCCATCCTGGAGAAGAAGCCCAGAGAGGGCCTGACAGGGCTGGGGGTGCGGCTCCCTCTGGACTGCTTGCCAAGCATGCCCAGGGCCCCAGGTTCAATGCCCAGCACCGAAGGAAAAATAGGGAGATGGGGGCGGCCAGGGAACATGACAGGTCCCGGGCCACGCAGTGACTCAGGGACAGCGCATGATGAGAGCTTGTCTGAGGCTTTCAAAGCCCGTGCTCTTCCCGGCTGCCTGTAGATAGGAAAACAACAGCAACACGAGAAAGGCGGGTAGGGACGAACTCCACTCTGTAGCAGATGATGGCTGGGGGCTCCGCAGTTGAACTGGGACAGGAGGTTGTCGGTCCCCACTGAGTGAAGCAGGGACTTCTGCGAGATGGATGGCGAGTGTGGGAAGCGGCAGAGTGCTGAGGGCACCCTCCCTTGCCAGCGGGTGATTGATGAGGACAGCCCGGAGCGGGAGATGAGCAGCAAGGGCTCAGGAGGCTGCAGAGGGGAGAGAGGAGAGGCTATGAATATTTCAGAGGCTGAGACCAGGGCGGAAAGGAGGGGAAGAGGCGGGAGCCATCGGTAGGGGGCTCAGGGACTCAGAAAGACAGATGTCAGCCAGGGGAAGGTCAGGAGGGAGCAAGAGAATGGGGCTCAGGGAGGGAAGGAGGGCGGGGAGGGACTCCTGAATAGTGCCGTGGGGTTCAAGGACACAGGGATCAACAGGGGGCTCAGTGAGGGGGCGGAGTTCAGTGAGTAGGACCGGGACAGAGGAGGGGACTCGGTGAGGAAGAGGCTCAGGAAGGAGGGCAGACTCAGAAGGGTGGAACTTAGAACTTAGAGGGCTAAGTGGGCACCTGGATGCTCCTTTTTCTCTTTGCAAACATTGTCACCGAAGGCTGAGGACCTGGAAGGGCAGAGCCGGGTTAGGTTACCCAAATCTCCGCCTGATCTTTATGGGTGGGGGCCGCAGATGCTGCCGCCCGAGCTGATGACCCCCAGGTCTCTTCCTGGAGCCACCGCCGCACCCCGCGGACCTTGGGGCCAGGTCAGCGCGTGGGGTCCAGGAATGGGCAGTGGGAAGGAGGTCTGCAGAGACAGGTGGTCAGAGTCCTTGTCGCCGGCAGCGTGGCGGAGACCCCACGGCCAGCAGAGGGTGCAGAGCCGGGCCTGGAGTACGCGCCCTTCGAGGAGGATGACGGCCCAGTGGACTGCGACTGCCCGGCCGCCTGCTACCGCGGGCACCGCGGGTACAGGTGAGCGGTCGCCAGGGCGGAGGGGAGGGCAGCGCGGGGCCGCCCCACTCACCGCCCCGCGCCCCTTCTCGCCCAGAACCAAGCACTGGTCCAGTAGCTCGGCATCGCCCCCTCCCAAGAAAAAGAAGAAAAAGAAAGGCGGCCACAGAAGAAGCCGGTGAGAGGCGCAGGGCCCCGGGACAGGCGCGGGGAGGGCGGAGGGACCCCCAGGTGCCTGTCCTTGTCCAACCGTATCTGTGAGCCCTTCACCTGTCTCAGCTCCTCCTACTGCTAAACACCTTCCCTCACTCAACTCCTCCCCTTCTTTAGGCCCCGCCCCCTCGTTGAGCCCCACCCCTTCACCAAGACCCCACCCCCAGAACTGGACACAGCAACCCGCCTGCGATACCAACAACCCGGCCCTCCCCCAAGGTTTCCACACCCACCACCCCAAATGTGTGGTGCCTCATCTGTCATTCCTCCGTCCTTGGCCCCCCTTCCCTGCCCTGAGTGACACCTTAGGGTCCCAATTAACATGTCCATCTGTCTGTCCTTTCTCCTGGCTTCTACTCTCAGCAAAAAGAGGAGACTAGAGTCAGACTGCAGGTCAGTAATGAGGGTGGTGGGCAGGCTGGGGCTCAGGTGGGGCATGTCTGTGGGTGGGACAGACCCCAAGGCCATCCTGCTGGCAGAAGGCCTCACACCTTAGGGCTTGGACTCTGGACTCTGTCACGGGGCCAGCTTTTCCTCACAGAGGCCAGTAATTCCACCACTGGACGCTCTAACTTTGGGATTTTAACCATTTTACCAAGGGGCCTGGAAGGGAAATAGGGACACAACACAGACAACCATCTTTAGGGACCTCACCAATCCAATCTTTGGGCCTCAGATCACACTGTACTATGGGCAGCTGGGCTTCATGGCCTAGAATCCCCTTCCCAGCTTCCATACCCCAGCCCCCAAGCCTTTTCCAGTCATTTCCAGCTCCCCTCCCAGCTCACCCCTGTGTCCACAGCTGTGGGAGCGCCTCACCCCTGCGCAAGAAGAAGAAAAGTGTAAAGAAGCACCGCAGAGACAGGTACCTTAGCGCCCCACCTCTGCCCAGTCTCCTCTCGCTTCCATGGGCCCATCGGGATCCCCAGGCCAAGCCCGGCCAGCTCAGGAGAGCTCCTTTATCACCACACAGGTCTGATTCCGGGTCCCGGAGGAAGAGACGGCACAGGTGAGCAGTGCTGTGCGGAGCATGGGTTAGGGGCTTAGGGTCCCTGAGGCCCTCCAGAAGCAATGACAATGACAGGAGATGGGTCATGAGTCTGGCCCAGCTCCATCCTCTGACACTGGGAACTGCTTCTCAGAGCCAAGTGGGGGTGGGTAGCATACAGACCAATTCTTTGCAACTTTTGTCTGCCCAGGAGTCAACCTTGACATAGGTAGCCCAAGAATTTCCACTACCCAAGGGGTGTGTCTGAGAAAGCAGCAGCATCAGGACCCCAAATGTGCGGGGAAAGCAGATGGCAGGCAGAAGGACCTCCATGCATGGAGGGATCAGTGCTGCAGCAGACAGTGGGCAGGCTGGGGCTACAGCTGGAGCTTCCGAGGGGCAGGTACCAGTCCCCTACAGGCCTGACTACTGGGGCTGGGAGCCCGCACAGGGCTCTAAGCAGGACAGTGACTTATCCAGGACATCCTGGGAGAGGGGAAAGGAGGAGAGGAGAGGAGAAGAGAGGCCCAGGCAGGGAGGGGGGTTGGCCAATGGGCAGCAGAGAGGTGAGGCCAAGAAAGTAGGAGACTCAGCACAGCCCGGGTACCTGGGACTGAAGCTGTGGGGCAGTTACATTCCTATAGTTGACATCAGAGCCAGACCTCCTTCCAGCAGCCCTGAGGAGGGACAAAGTCCCCAGTCCCTTCCCTGCGATGGGACCTCAGTGCCTGAGACCACTGGGCAACACCTAATCCTGCCCCTGCAGTTTCCCTAATTTCCTATCCTCCCTCCACCCCATGCACCCACCACCCAAGCCTATGGGTCATTACGGGCCCCTGCTGTCACCATCAGCATGGGGCCTGGAGAGGACCTGGAAGTGAGGAGGGCTAGACCAGCTTCCTGAGGAGACCAGGGCCTAAGGGAGATGTGCAGCTTCCGGGGCCCAAACCCTTGGCCTCCTGGGCCTGTCCCCACTCAGTCTGCTCCAGGGGGAAGGGCATGTCATATATCATCACATTACTTCATTCTGGGATCAGAAGGACTAAAGGAATCTAATGTCACCAGTGAGAGGTGGCCTCAAAGAGGGTGGCATCTACAGGGAATTGGGGCAGGTTGAGCCTTTGAGACCTAATTGGAAGTTTCTCAAACTTTCAATCAAAGGCAGAAGGTACTGGGGTTAGGGGACCTGCCCCAGAGAGATGTATGGGGACTGGGGTGGGCAGCTTTGGGGAACCCCTGGATATGGATCCAGAAGTCATTGGAAAGCAAGGAGATCGTGCCCAAGAGAAACATCTCTATCCCAAAGCCCAGGTGAGCTGCCCGCGGCTGGGTCACAGTCTGAGAAGAGGGGGCACAGGGGCACAAAAGAGGTATGAAGGGGCCACCTTACCAGTAGCTCATTAGGGAGCCTGTCCCAAGAGATGTCATAGGCCATCAATCCCACCAGAATTGAGCCCTGATGTTGCCAGATCCGCAAAAAACATCCCCCTTTCCTCTTGGAGCCTAGAAGCACCCTAGTAGATGGGATGGCATGTCCCTGTCAGCCAGGGAGGAACGCGTTTCATGCGGTAGCCAGGCACAGTTCTGCTCCAGAGCTCCAAGGCCCCACACACCTGTTCTGCTCAGGCTTGGTATCTGCTTCCTACAGATCTCGGAGCCCCAAGAGCAAAAGAAAAGAAAAGAACAAAGAGAGGAAGAGGTGAGCCCCTCCCCCTCCCTTCCACCTCTCCCCTGGCCTTTTAGCATCACAGAATGAGGCCTCAAAGAGAGCTGGCTCAAAGAGAGCTGGCTCCCGGTGCCCACCTTGCCCAGGGGGAATTGATCCCACCCCCAGAGAGGAAGCCCTAGGTGAGCCAGTGGCACTGATGGAACCGAGGCCATTGTCTGTCTCCCAGTCCAGGGTCCTTTCCATCCCAATCTTTGTGACCCCCCCCTGCCCTCCCCAATCTCAAGTCACAAGAGCAGTAGGTGAGGGATGGCCAACCAGGTCTTTGGAAGCTGGGACTGCCTAGGAAAAAAAGACGCCTTTTCCTGAGACACTTGACCCGTAGGGGCCGCTGTTCTCTGCAGCCAGCACTAGCCACCTTTGGGTAGTTTTATAGGAGACCATGGGGATCTGCAGTGACCTCCATCAGATTTCACGGGGTCCCTGCAGGCAGGTCAGGCAACCCCAGGGCTAAAGTGGGCAGAGCTTAGGCACTAGCTGATCCCCCTTCCCCACACTAGGCCTCACGCAGAGTCCCCAAGCCGGAGGTCCCACCGCCATAGCAGCGGCAGTTCCCCCAGCCCCTCGCTGTCCTCGCACTTCAGTGACTCCGGATCACCCAGCAGGTAGGCTTGGCCCTGGGAGGGCTCAATGTGGGCTTTTCTTCCTTTTGGAGGTGGGGGGTATTGCAGATTGAGCAACCCAGGGCTGGTTGGCGAGGCTGGTGGACAGATGTCAAATGATCAGTAGGTAGACGTTGGCCGGGTTCGTGCAGGTGCCCACCTGCAGAAAGAGCTGAGGTGCCGCATACCCTGAGGCGGATGGCAATCATGACAGTGCGGCTACGTTCAGGTCCAAAGGGAGGGTGGGAGTGTCCCCGCTGCATTCGGGGGAGCGGCCTCCAGCAGAGGGGGCGTCCCACGCGGGCTCCCCCATTCCCCCGCCCCCAGGCTGAGCCCCAAACACCGAGACGACGGGCGAAAGACGGGCAGCCAGCGGTCCAGCGGGAGCCGGTCGCCTTCCCCGTCAGGCTGCAGCGGATGGGGGTCGCCCCAGCAGAACGGCGGCAGCAGGCAACGGAGCGGAGCGCACCGTGGCCGCCCTGGCTCAGCACACAGCCCGCCCGATGTACGTATGCTCTGTTTTGCGGAGGGTTCCCGCGCCGCGCGGGATGCGTCGTTTTGGGTGGAGGGGTGATGCGGTCACCAGAGGGGCGGACACGAGTGTGTCAAAGGGGCGGGGCTGCTTCCTCCCTACCCCTGCGCCCACCGAGGGTGTCGTGGCACGGGAATCTCCAGGAGTGCTCTGGTTGTTGGGCGCACCCGGCCCTAATGGCAGGGTAAAAGGGGCCTGTAAGCTTGGGCCACCCTTGAGCTTGGCGAACTGAAGGCCAGGCAGGGGCTGACCATCCAGGCACTCCGTTGGTACAGAACTAGGGAGGAACAAAGGTCTCTAACTCCCCCAGGCCTAGCGGAAAGCGGGCAAGGACACTGGTAGGAGTCACAGTCAGATACTGGAGTCAAGAAATAGGAGCACACTGCCCCCTCTCAGAGTCCCTCCCCTGACCCACTGCTCCTGCTAGCTCCTCTACCTCTCTCAGGTCCCTCGCCCATCTCAGTCCCTGTGCTGCGACAAAGCTGCGTTTCTAAAATCCCTGCGCCCTGGAGAATCTGCCTCTTCGGGCACTGCCCACACTTGGACAGGTGTCTCAAACCTACTGTTCCACTTCCCACAACCTACCCTCCTAAGGTACCTCCCAGGGAGCCGCCCTCAGGGGCTCCACACCAACACTGCCCACAAAACTGTCCCCACCTAACCTCCAGGAGATACACAGTCACCTCCACCCCACAGACAGGCGTGGTGCAGGCACGAGATGGCGGATGGGCTGGCTGGGCGGAGGTTCTCCAGACCCTGGTGTCTGTGGGTTATAGAGTACAGGTTGACACCCCTCAGAAAGAGGGGGCGGCAGTGAACTCTGGGACCTGGGGTAGGGAGGCCTGCAGGCTCCTCCCCAGACCCACAGACTGCCCTGGAAGCCCTGGCCAGAGGGGGAGAGCTGCCCTCCGCAGACCTCAGGTCTCAGCTGCAAACGTGTCCATGTCGGTCAGTTTCTTTTGATTTTTGGCTAATTCCCTCCACTCCCTTTCTTTTCTCAAACACCCTTGGGGGGGGGGGCTCAGAGTAAAGGCAAGGGCAGGCGATAAATGTGTCTTGATCTCAGTGTTGATTTTTACTGAAGGACATTACCTGTCTCTAGACTGTCCCACCTGAAAAAGATCCAGGCTCTGGGGCTGGCTTCTGGGACTGTGGTTGGGCCACATGGGAAAGGTCTAACCGAAGGCCCCGTCTGTCTTGGGAGAGGGCATGCAAGGGTAGCTGAGGGTAGTCGTGGCAGGGACAGCTACACAGGCCCTGGAGCTGATGGGGGGAGCCAGAAGTGGGCGTGGCCACCCTCACCTGCCTGAGCACAGAGTCATTCCCCAGCTCAGGGTCGCAGGGCTAGACAAGATGCCGACTGGGACCCTGCAACCTGCTTAGCCCCAAACGCCTTTTCTTCAGCATCGCCTCCTCCTGGGGCCTCCTGAGAGACACAATCACAGACTGTCTCAAACCAGGGTTGAGAGCCCCTTCCCCCTTCTGGTCCCTTCCTGGCTCTGGAGTTTTGAACAACTACCCCACCCCTGCAAGAGTCCTGGCCTCCTGCATACAAAATACCCCCACTGACTTGAGCAAGCCGATGAGGAAGAGGACCTAGCCTTGGGGAGGGAGACTCCGCAGCACCCATGTCTCTTTTCCCTCCCAAATGGTACTCCATGAGGATGTGGCCCCAGGAGTGTTCCAGGGGCCCATGCTTTCACATTGCTTGGAGCATTGGCCCCAAATCCTATTCCTGTCCAAGGACTTGGGAGATCTGGGGCCTTGAACACCCGGGGCTCTAACATGCCCTGGCATCCCCTCTTTGCCTGAAAATGCTTTTGGGGGAGTTAAATGAGGCCCCTTTCTCTCCCATCCAGAGAGGCGAGATGGGGGCCATTAATGACAACTACAAAAAAAAGGGCTTTGGACAAAAGTACTGGGGGTGGTATTCTTGGACCTACCTTTAAAAAGAGAGAGATAGAGAGAGAGAGAAATGGGAAAAAAAAAAGAAAGAAAGAAAAAGAAAAAAGCTCAACATTTTTAACCCCGTCTATGTTTTTGTTTGTTTTTTAGCCTCTCCCATTTGAAACGTGGTAATATTGTGATTCCATTTCTTGTTTAGCCGGCAAGGGAAGAGGGTGGGGAAGGTTATGTCATTTTTCCTGTTATTTTGGTTTTTGTTCGTATTTCTTTTTCCTTCCTTATTTCATTTTTCCTGTGTAGTGTACAGAAATGCAAACTATCTCTCTGGGCTGTTTTTTTCCCCCCTCTCTTCTGTGTTGTTCTAGAATTTTGCTTTTGTGTGTGTCACTGTGGGAACCTTTCTTCCTAACGCAGAGATGGTTTTGAATTTTAAGTGAACATTAATCATAGACATATCTCTCTATACTTATTTTCCCCTCATTATCAGAATTTAAAAGGGAAGATAAATGCTAAACTGAAATGACATCCACACCAATTCTGCCAAATCATCAGCAGCTCCCCCTCCACCCAGGGCACCCCAGGGCAGGCACTGGAACTGTTGCCACTTTTAAATGAGCAAAATCAGTGCTTCTGAGTCTGTGAAATAAAAAAAATAAATAAAAATAAAAAGGGCTGGGGACATGGCTCAGTGGTTAAGCACCCTGGGTTCAGTCTCTAGTACAAAAAAAAAATAAAGTAGACCTAAGGCCTCTGACCTCAAGACCCTCTGTAGAGCGGTAGTAAATGGAAAGAATATGATGGGAGCCCTGAGACAGAGGACAAGGATTTGGGAGAAGGATTCTGGCTGCCTTGGCTCCAGCCTTCCCCTACAGAACCCTCCAGAGGTCTATGGAATGCTTTAAGTCCTCCCAACTCCCTAGAACTGGGGCCTTCCCACACTGAAGAACTAGGGCACAAGTAGCCCCATGTTCCAGAAGCACACTCTATTATTGCTGTCCAGTTCATGTACAGACAGGGAAACAGAAAATTAGGCACAGAGAGGGAAGGGAGCCACTCAAGGATACACTGCATGGGATAGAAGAGTAAAATGCTGAGCAGGGGACCTCATGAGAGAAGTGCTTCTGTCTGGTGTCACCTGGAGCCTTTGCCAGGCTCCCTTCAGCTCCATGAGCCAGGCTGGTGCTAGCTTCCCCCACTCAGGCTCCAACACCCTGGCCATAAAGGGTGTTCAGAGTTTGCCCTCTTAGAATTGGGGCCACCTTGGCTTTGGCCTTGAAAGGTCAAGGAAGGGCTAGGGGTGTGTCTAGGGCTAGGTCCTGAGTTTGGACCTCAGCACTGAAAAATAAATAAATAAATAAAAGTGTCAAGGAGATTCGGAGGGAGCACCATTTGGTGATAGCGACAGAGAAGTCTCAGGGCAAACCTTCAGTGCTCTCTCTGGCCAACATTTCATCACACAGTGGGCAGCCTCCAGTGACCTGAAGAAGAGGTACTTGGCCCTCCCTGACCTGCCTCCTGCAGGAGGAGCAGCGGCCACAGCTGCAGCAGGGCGGTCAGGATAGGAGACTGCGGCCCTGCAGTTCTCCCAGGACAGAGCCAGAAGGCAGGAAGGATGAATTTTGCTAAAACGATGCCAACGCCTGTGGGCCAGGGACAGGGGTTGATCTGAGGCAGGACCAGTCCTCCCGATTGAAGCTGTGGTTATCTTCCCTTTTAAATGCACCCCCCTCCTCCGCCGCATCTGTCCACTCCGGCCTTGTTTAAACAGCTTTAGCTTTTCTCTCTTCTTTCTGTCTGCGTCCACCTGTCTGTCTTTCTGCCTCCTTGTGTCTGTTTCCTTTCGTCATTTTATCTGTCCTCTCATTTCTTCTCCTCTCTCTGTTTCTGTCTCTGCCTCTCTGTGTCTGTCCATCCCTCTTCCTCTCCACCCCTCTCCCTGGGCATGGGCCTCTTTCCCATGCTGCCACCGCCTCTTTACCCCGCTGTGGTTCTGCTGCCATCAGCCGCTTCCTGCATGCTCTCTGGAAGGTTCCTGTTGTGTAAAGAATTGAGGAAAGCTTGGCTGTCAAAGCCTGTGGTTCAAAAAAAAAAAAGCAAACAGAAATGGCTGGGCAAAAGCCCCTTCCCATCCCTGGGACCAGACCCCTCACCCACCACCGTACACTGGCTGCCCATCTGCTGGCTCAGAGGGGGAGTGCAGGAGTGTCACTGTCTTTGCCCCGTCTGCATTCCCAATGCGGAGACCTTCTTTTCTTTTTTTATTATTGCATTCCTGTCCCTGACCACTGAGAAGGTAGGTATCCCGGCTCCGCTGTGCGCTGCCCCCGCTCCATCTCAGATAAGCCCCGCCACTCTGCTTGGTTTGAATGTGGTTTTCTTTCTCTCTCTTTCTCTCAACCTGGCTCTGGTTGGTTTTCTCTTCCTCCCTTTTCTTTATTTGAGTGACTACTCATTTGTAACCTGCACTTTCTCCAAATGAGCTGCAAATCTGTGTTCCCTGGTTTGTCATTTGGTTTTCTTCACTTCCCCTGATGACTTTTCTAGTTCATCTCCTCCTTCTTCCTCTCCAACCCCTCTGCCCACCCCAGGCCCTCCTCCATCTCCCTCTTTCTCATTTTGTTGTCCGAATGCATTTCTGTGTGGTGTAGCATCCAACCGTGTGTCCCTGGACTGCGCGCTGCGGTGGAGCCAATTTGAATTCTGTTGTCTGGAGAGCTTCTAAACCCCTTGCCTTCATCCTTGCCAGCCCCTGGGGGTTTGGTCAGCCCTTGGCCCTCGGGGTCCACCTGGGCAATAGGCAATGGTGGAGTGGATATGCTGGGCCTCTTGACCTCCGGATCCTGGAGGAGTTTTTTATTGAGGTCAGGCACAAGGAAAGAGCCTGTTTTCCCTGCTCCCCGCCCTGGTCTGGGCCAACTGCACCAGGCTGACCTCTGGCTGGGTGCAGGTCCTTTTCTGGCAGCAGGATGGAACTTGGGGGTAAGAGACACAGGGCTCTGGGGCACCTACAGGCACTAAAATTGAGCCTCAATGCTCCATCTCTTAGGTGTGATGGTCTAATAACTGCAGGGGTTGAGCCGGCCAGGAGCAGGTGCAGGACTTTGAGGACCTATTTGACAAAGTCTCCGTGGGGTAGTTTGGAGGATGAAGTGGACTCTTAGCTTCCTTTCCCCTGCCCACTAACCAACTTGGACAGCCCTCCCTCCACTCGCAGCCTCCTTTCAACCTCTGCACTCAGGCAGCTTAATGGTGCCATCAAGTGCAGAATGATCCAAAAGGGACTGTCACTAGGGGGCCAGGATTCCCCCAGGGGTTGGGGCAAAACCAGGCTTAGGTCCTGAGACTTGTGACTCTCTACCCAGTGCTCATCCAGCCACACTGAGGGTACCAGCGTTAGAGGCAGGCATTCAGGGACCCACATTTAGTGGGTTCCTTCCCACCAGGGAGTGTCTATAGAAATGTGGTGTCCCAACCATGCTGAGCCTCAGGGGGCCTCCAGCTTCAGCTTTGAAAAGAGAAGTCCTGGCTGTTACTTCCCACCCCGCGCTTACCCCAGGGCGGGTGCTGGGCACTCACCCACTCAGAACATTCTTGCAGGTCGGGGTGGTGCTGGGAGGGGGACAAAATGGTTGTTCTTGCCAGAGGGAGAACAAAGGCAGCCTCCCAGCCTGACGGGGGCCGGGAGGCTTCACCCTGCGGATGGTCTGATGTGCCCAGGACCCCACAAGAGAGATGTGACCACTGCGAGAGGCAGTAGGGAACAGGCCTAGAGCTTCCCATCCTGTCATTGGCCCTCAGAGTCCCAGGATCAGGGGAGCATACCGTCCCTTTCTACATCCTCCCATGGTCTCTTCCCCTCAAGCTTTTCTTACAGGAGCCAAAGCAAAAATGTCAGCTAGCAAGTGGCAGCAGGGAGCAGGGCCTCTGAGGCAGGCAAGGCCCCTCGGCTGCACTCACTCGCTCAGTTGCTGAGCAAACAGGTGAGGCCCTGCAGGGTGTCTTCACCAGGAGGTGAGCAGGCAGACCTGGGTCTGTGGTCCCTCCCCACCTCAGCCTGGAAGCCTGGCAGAGATCTCTGCCTGTTGAGCAGAAGCTGGAAGTCAGGTGGGCAGCGCCTGCTCATCACAGTGGCCCCAGCCCTGGCACAGAAGGAACTGATGAGCTGCTTTGGGGTCACAGAGGAGTGACCCTGACTCGACCTGGAGGCCAGGAGTGGCTGGGGAGGGGGCAAGAGCACCAGCCAGGCTGCAAAGGAAGGATGGAAAGAAAGGGAAGGAAAGGGAAAGAGAAAGGAAACATTAAGAAGGAGGGAAAAAAAAAAAAAAGAAAACAGAGCAGGCTTACTAGAAGTCATTGGGAGGTCTCTGGCCCCCACAGTCCTGTCCAGCTGTGGAGTATGGAATCCCGGGGTGTCTGGCCTCTGATCTTCCTTGGAGGGAAGAATGAGACCTAGATGCTGAGGACACTGCTCAGCCTCTGGCAGGATCATGGTGATCCTTTTTTGAGGACTTCTGGAGGAACTGGGTGTGGGGCACACCCCTGGAATCCCAGCCACATGGGAGGCTGAGGCAGGAGGCCAGCCTGAGCAACTTAGCAAGGACCCTGTCTCAAGATAAAAAGGGCTAGGGATGTAGCTCAACGATAAAGTGCCCCTGGGTTCATCCCTAGGCTCCATGCCTGCTATGGGGGGTGGAGGGGCTTCTGGAGGAATGGTGGAGAAGGACCTGAGGGTGGCCTAAGGGTCTTACCCCAGGGAAAGCTCTATGTGTCCCATGCCCAGTAGCACCTTCCCATCCTCTACCTACTGGGCCTCTGGGGACACCACCAAGAGGCCCCAGGCTTTCATGCACTGCTCCGAGCCTGTTAATCTGGAAGGGTACCGTGTCTCCCAGTCCCTTTATAGGCCAACCCTGTAAGGACAGAAAAAGACTCCAGTTACCCGCTTTTTACCAGTGGGGGAACTGAGACCCTCCCCCCACAGTTAGGTCACTTACAAAAAGAATCATAGCAAACTTGAATCACCTTGAACCTAAGATGTCTCAGTTTGCCAATTACTGTCACCTTGGGCTGGGGCAGGCCAGTTGGTTTGGAGCAGAGGAGAGGGATGTCGGGGGAGCCCAGGCTGCAAGACTTACTAGTCAGGAAGCATCCAGCTCAGTCCAGGGGCCTGGCTCAGAGGCTGAGACCCCAGTGGCTGGACAGCACCATGGTTGGGTGGGTACCTCCAGCCCCTACATGCTCCTCACACCACCATTCACTTCCAGCCCAAGACAGTGGGCAGATGAGAGGGTCCTGAATGTATGTGGGAAGGAACATAATGGCCTTGAGCTTCCTCTCCTTTGGAGCCATGGTTCATATCAGGCCTACGGTGAGGCCTGAGCAGGGGATCAGGAGGGCCAGGGTTGACAGAGAAGTACCTCGACAGCAGGTCCTATGCACTCTGCCCACCTACGCCTGCCTCTGCTCCAAGTGGGGACACCAGGCTCTCCCAGACAGGTCTTCATGGCCCCATTGACTTTGGGCTGTTGCTCCCACCAGCCATGGCTGGTGTTCTTTGGCTGCTTCAAGCACCAATCACTAGCTGGCTGTGCCTGTTAACCTGTGGGGCTCACATCCTGGCTCTACCTGCCTCTGAGGGCAATTCTTCCTCAGCAAGTGGTATTGAGGCCTTACTAGCTGATAACAACTGGGGTTCAGGTGCTGAGCCAGACACCAAGTCGCCCTAGAGGTGCTTGAAGTCAATTTGTTAGTGGTGCCTGGGGAGATGTTGGGGACAGGCCTATAAACAAACAGGTATTGTAAACTCTTACAACTTGAGAGCCCAAGGACAGGAGGAGGGGTCAGTTTCCAGTGAGTTCTGCTCAGGGAGAGGGATGGGGAGGGGGATCCAGGTCACACCAAGAATCCTGGAATACTTGCCCTGGAAGAGACATAGCAACCTCCTGATTTTGTGGATGGGGAAATGGAGGCCTAGACTATGACAGTGGACTTGGCCAGGGTCCCTTGGTGAGGTAGTGGCAGGCTCTCAAACCCCTGGTCCTCAACCAGGGCCCTTTTGATGGTACCAGGTGCCCTTTCTGGTTTTCTGTATCCTGATCCTCGTGTCCTAAATCTGCTTTTGGAAAAAAAATTAAAAACCTTTGGCATCTCTACCTGGCAGTCAGCCAAGAGGTGCCCAGTGGCCTGGGGAGCCTGGCGCTACTAGTCCTCCCTCCAGAGGCAGCATGGCCTCTTCTCAGGCCTAGTGTGGGGTGGTTGCGTTTTTCTCTCTCTCTCTCTATCTCTCTTGCATTTTTGTGAATCTAATGATGAACTTATGCTACCACACTTTTCCCTTCTCTTACACACCTTACCTACTAAAGGAGGAAGTGCCACTTTATTGGTAAGTGGACGTTAACCAAGAGGGACTTAAAAATCAGAACTTAAAAAAAAAAAAAGAAAAGAAAAAAAGAAAAAGAAAAGAGAGAAACAGAAAGACAGTCGGGTGCTACTGACAGCTCCAGAGCTCTCTGCAGGGCCGGAAAACAAAGAAAGAAAAATATTAACAGAAAACTGTCAGGTTCCCCAGGAGATCATTGGTTTTGAGTTTGGTATCTAATGACATTTGTGGATTTTTGGTTTTTTTTTTTTTTTTCTTTCTGTTTTCCTCCCTTTCTTCGGTTCAGTTTTGAGTTCAGTTGTCCCTCCCCGCCCCTCCCCCATCTGTGTGCCGTGTGACCCCCTCCATCTCCTTTGCCCACCCCCTTGCGCTGGGGGGCCTGGCCTGGTGGGCTGGCCCTGGCCCGGCCTCCCGGTGCCGCCCTCTCTCTTCTCTCTGCCGGGAATCGTCCGTCCCATGCGGGATCAATGCCAGCCCCGGTGCCCGTCCTAGAGCCCCCTCCCCTGCAGCCCCACCCCCACCGCTCCGTCCCTCTTGTGTTTTGCATGCCGAGAATCCTGCATGAGCTGCACTGTTAAGGCCAGAAGGTGGACACTCAGAGAGGCAGAGGCAGGGCAGGCGCGGGGAACCGTGTGTGCGATGCTCCGGGACTGGCAGCCCTCGCCCGGGCCCGGTGACAGCCCTCTCTCCTTTTCTCCCCCCACCCCACCCGCCCGCTCTCTCACCCTCGACCTCCCGCTCTCTCGCTGGCTCTGTCCTCTTCGCCTGTCTCTCATTCTTCCTCTCTGCTTCTCTAACTTCCCCCTGGCACTGTCCCTGTCTCTCACCTACCTCTCTCTCTCTGTCTCTGTCTCTTCCTCTCCTCTCCATTCTCCACCTCGCTCCGCTCTGTCTCCCTGGCCGGTCCCTCCCGTCTGGCTCTGTCCGTCGCCCTCTCCGCCCCTCCGTGCCCTCTCTGCCTCTCTCCCCTCAGAAGCCCAGCTCTTCCTCGCCCAGGGCCCGCGACAAGGCAGCGGCCGCGGCACCCACGCCGCCCGCGCGGGGGAAGGAGAGCCCGAGCCCGCGATCCGCGCCGTCGTCGCAGGGCCGCGGAGGCCGCGCGGCGGGCGGGGCGAGGCGGCGGCGGAGGCGGCGGCGGCGGTGCTCGCGGTCCTCGGCGTCCGCACCCCGCCGCAGGGGTCGCCGGCGCGCCCGGCCCGCGCCGCCCCGGGGCTCGTCGCGCTCGCTCAGCCGGGCCCACTCCAGCAGCGACTCGGGCGGTGGCGGCGCCCCGGGCCCCGGGCCCGAGCCGGGCTCCGAGCGAGGCCACAGCGGGCACGGGAAACGGTGAGCTCTGGCCCCACCCCACACAGAGCCCCCTCCTCGATGGCCAGCGGTCCCCGAGCTCCGCGTCCAGCAATCGCCCCCTCACTGAGCGTCCCCCGCCCACGGAGCTGCCCTCTGATGGACGACCCTCCCCAGGGAGCTCTCCCTTCACGGATGGCCCCGCTCCACGGAGCTCCCTGTCCCCCCACTGGTCCAAAACCCCAGGGAACACTGTCCCCCTGCTGAACTCCCCCCACTGACCACCTGATCATCCCCCCCCGCCCCAGCCCAAGGAACACCCTCCTGTCCCCTGGACTCACTCATCACTCTCCCCAAACTTACTCAACCTCTGCCCCGCACTGAGTCCTCCCCTCATTACTTAGGACACCCCACCCCCGCCGCCGCTGAACCCCCTCTCTGTGCTGCCTCCAGGGTGAAGGAGCGGCCCGCGCGCGCGCGGCCAGCCAGCACCTCGCCGTCCCCTGACCCGCACGGCAGGCGCGGCGGCCCTGAGGGGAAGAGCTCGTCGCGCAGCCCGGGTGCCCACCCCCGGTCCTGGAGCTCCAGCCGCTCGCCCTCTAAGTCCCGCTCGCGATCCGCGGAGAAGAGGGCCCGCAGCCCCAGTCGCTCGCTGTCGCCCAAGAAAGCCGTCGGCCGGTGAGTGCCCGCCCGCCCCGCAGAGGTCGTGGCCGCGACCCAGGTCGCTGGCTGCAGGGGGCCCCGCCTGAGGAGCCGGGCCTTCGGTCCCGTCGCTCACCTCGGGCCGGCCCCGCAGGGACAAAGACGGAGAGGGCCGCACGAGGCATGCAGAGGCCGAGGCCGCCCGCGCCCGGCGCCGCTCGCGCAGCTACTCGCCCATCCGCAAGCGGCGCCGCGACTCGCCCAGCTTCATGGAGCCACGGCGCATCACCAGGTACGGAGGGGCTGGGGGGCGTGGGCGCAGGGCTAGGGCCACTGACCCGAGTCAGTGACCGGTGACCTTGGAGATGAGGTTTCATCAGCCCAGCCTGGGGACCTTCTCCAATGGCCAACTAGAGCCTGGCGCGGGGCGGGGAAGGGGCCACAGCGGCAGGAGCGGAAGAGGACTCAGTGAAGGGAAAGGGCTCACCCAGGAGAGAAGGGAAAGGGCTGGGCTGGAGGGGCTGGGGTGCTGGGGATCAGACAGGTGGAGGAGCCTCCTTAGAAGGAAAGGTCCCAGCCGGGGCCTGAAGGCCCATGGAGGGGAGAGAGCTCTGTACTTGGGTCTGAGTGGGCGCCTCAGCAGGCATGAATCTCCGCTCTGGAAGGTCCAGCCATCTCTCTGGAGCCCGTTCTTCCCTCCCCACACCCGCCTCCGCGCAATAATGTCTCCTTTTCTCCTTCATCTCAAGGTCCAGTGTGCTGAGTGGCCTGTGGCCAGCCTGGGGGCCCGGTGGACCCCTCTCCACAGGCTGCCGGGGAGATGTCATGTGAGCTGGTCTGCTCCGGTCAGCTGTCTGTCTGTCTGCCTCTTCTTTTCTCACTAACATCCCAAGCCCTAGGGAACTGGAGGAGGAGGCACAGCAGTGTGGTCTCTGGGGCAGCTGTGGAGGAACCCCGTGCAGCCAGGAAGGCTGTGCCCAGGGTGTGGCTGGTTAAGCCAAAGCCATAGTCAGAGCTCCTCTGCTAGGACCAGAGGGGTCTGGGCCTGGGTCTCCAGGTGACATTATGGCTTGTCTTTGTTAAAGTCACCTTTAAGCCTTGGATTGGCCTGGCATGAGTGGAGAATTACTGAAGAAGTTCTGAACCCAGTTCTGAACCCAGTTCTGTCACCGTCTTGCTGGGCAACCTTGGGAGATTGGTGTGCCTCTCTGGGTCTCCACTGTCATGTGTGTACAGTAAGCAGGGCTCCTTAAGCATCATTTCAACTCCAACAGGGTCGGATTCTCACACTTATTCTTCCTAGTCCTGAGGGAGGAGAAGGCATTACCTCCTTCCCTACCCCATAGCTAGAGGCCAGACTGCTAAGCTTGGGACACCCAGAGGGCTCACACATACCACCCACAGCTGGAAGTCCTGAGACACCTGAAAGCCTCCACCCCTGCCACCTGGCACCCACTTCAGCCCTCTCCAGGCTGCCTCCTCCTCCCCACTGACACCTGTTTTCTTCCTCAGAATTAACCCTGCGATGGGACACTAGCCCTCTTAACCCTCTCTCTTCTTTCCTCTGGGTCACAGCCTCTCGTGCCTTCAAACTAACTCCGGGCCAGCGGGAGGTAGCTGAGTGAAGAGTGGGCGCCAGTAGGACTGGGCCAGGCCTTGAGCACCGCAGCAGCAGCCAGGGTGTCCTTGTTCCCTTTGAGTTACCTGAACAGCCCAAATTCTTGTTTCCATGGGGTACAGAGAAGCAGGGTTGGTCATATTCACGAAGAAGCCATGCTGGGCGGGGCTCGGCAGCACAGTGCTTGCCTAGCATGTGAAAGCTCCATCCCCAGCACCACGCATGTGCACAGCTGCACACTCATCATACACATGTCTCTCTCTCTCTCACTCTCTCTCTCACTCTCTCTCTCTCTCTCTCTCTCTCTCTCTCTCACACACACACACATATACACACACACATGACACTACTTAGCGCTGTTCAAAGTTTCATTCAAAGCTGGGTGCAGGCCAGACGTGGTGGCGCACGCCTATAATCCCAGGACTTGGGAGGCTAAGGCAGGAGGATCCCAAGTTCAAAGCCAGCCTCAGCAAGTTAATGAGACCCTGTCTCAAACTACAAATTTTAAAAAGGGCTGGGGATGTGGCTGGGAGCACTGCTGGGCTCCATCCCCAGTACCCCTCAAAAAATGTTTCATTCATTCCACAAACATTTATTAGCACATCTCAGATCATGCAGAAACCTGGCTCCTTTCCTGGTGGACAGGTGAGAAAGACCAAAATGATCGACAGGGCAAGTGATTCAAATTCTATTTGGAGGGGGTGGACATCTCTGAGGCCAGGGCTCAGGGGACACTGAGGCAGGAAGCCCTGGTCACTGCTAGATGGGGCTCAGGACCTGAGTGAGAGCCCAGAGGGCAGAGAGCTCGGCCCTGGCTGACCTGTAATGCTCTTTTCCCCCTGGCAGTGCCCGGAAGCGTCCTATCCCCTACTACCGGCCCAGCCCCTCCTCCTCCTCCAGCTGCCTGAGCAGTGACTACTCAAGCAGGAGTCCCAGCCGCAGCCCCAGCCCAGGCCACAGCCACGGAAGCTACAGCAGTCGCAGTCGCGGGACCCGCAGCCGCACACGCAGCCCCTCCCGGACCCCCAGTCCCAGCTACCAAAGCCGGAGCAGCTCTGAGAGTGGGGGTTTCTGAGCCCAGAGAGACCCAGCTTGGGGTCCCCTGGCACAGGGAGAGGCCAGGCCCCAGGACCTGGAGGGGGTGCAACCCCCACCGCAACAAAGAAGTCCCGGGGCCAGCACGTGGGCAGATGGGACCAGGGAAGACCGTGAGGGCCGGTGCCCTGCCCGTAGGAGGAGCCAGATTGTGCTGCTCAGAAAGGGTGCCCAGCCCGCCTCCTGCCCACCTTCATGTCCAGGGAACAAAGAGCCGTTTCGAACACAGGGATCACCCTGTCCCCTTCCTGCTTGATGCCAGCTCACCAGGCTGGGAACCACTGCCAGAGAATGGCATGAGTTCACAGTCTGCTGTGTCACCTCACCTCCGTTCGTAGGCCCAGGCACACCTTGGAGAGGGCCAGACCTCCTCTCCCTACTCCCCAGGGCCCTCCTCTCCTCTCTCTCTCTCACTGGGCAGATGAGGAGGTATCCAGCAAGCTGGGTCTAAGCTAGACAGAAGGAAGAATGGCCTAACTCTTGGTGCACCACCATCCAGGCTGGGGAGGAGGACCCTGGCTGAGGGCTGGTGGCTGGTCCCACAGCCTCCCCCAACCTCTCCTCTGGCCCAGGAGGGCCCAGACTGGGCAGCCCGCAAAGCCCCAGCCTCAGGTCCCATGTCTCCAGGCCAGGCTCTTCCCTCCATCCCCATCCCAGCCCTGGGCCAAGGTCATACCAGCCAGGCCTTCCATGTGACAAGAGGTGGGGGTGGAAGACCACATCTTCATCTGACCCTGAGGTCAGAGAGTGTCAGGTCAGGGGATGGAAGACGACAAAGGCTAAAGATGGCACAGGGACTTGTGACCATGGGCAAAACAGTGCAGTCGGGTGACAGAGCTGGCCACAGGGAGCTGGAAGGGATTGGAGATGGGTCAACGGCATCGGGCCCCACCAAGAGAAGGGCAGCATGTGCCAGTCTGGGACACAACTAGATGACAGCCCAGGGTTACAGGCATAGGGAAATGTGTATGGTGCCCTCAGGGCCTGTGCCCTCAGGGCCTGCCCAGGGAATCGCCTCCTCCCAGGCTTTGTTGGGACAGGCCAGCCAAGGCTCCCCAGGGAGGGGGTAGTGCAGCCCTTGGAAGGGAGGCCAGGATCTAGGCCCAGGGCCTTGCCCTGGCACCGACAGGGACGCAGGCCCCCAGTCCTATTCTGCAGCTCCCAGCCCCCTCCTCCTGGGGCCCTCAGGGATCTCACAAAGTCTTCCTTGGCCCAAGAGGGCAGATGCCCTGGGCGCTGATGGGGGGGAGGGGTCTGGGGTCTGGTCCGGGTTCCCCCCTCTCTATTCCCCCTCCCTGTTACTCCGCGGTGCGGATAAAAATTGGACTCTAATAATAAACACTCAGTGCCCGGATGGCACGTGGTGAGAGCAGGCCTCTGTGAGTGTGGGCATCTGGGCAGACTGGGGAGGGCAGGGAGGCCTGGGGTCATTCCCTGCCATGCGGACTGAGATCAGACTCCTCAGTACTCCAGAGAGAAGAACTGACGCCCAAGATGCAGGGACGAGCATATGTATCCACTGCCTCTGAGCAAGTCCACAGAGCCCTCCTGAGGCTCAAGCGGGAGGAAATTGGACATAAGAAGCCAGATGCGGTGGCGCACACCTATAATCCCAGTGGCTCAGGAGGCTGAGGCAGGAGGATCTTGAGCTCAAGGCCAGCCTTAGCCACTTAACGAGGCCCTAAGCAACTCAGCAAGATCCTATCTCAAAATAAAATATAAAAATGGGCTGGGGATGCGGCTCAGTGGTTAAGTGCCCCAGTGCCAAAAAAGAATGAAATTGGACACAAGGAGAACAAGTGCATGGGCACAGAGCAGAGGGAAGAGGCTTGGAGGACCCTCATCGCATGGCAGAGCGTTCCGGAGGCTGAAGCAGCACTAGGGTGTGAAGCCTGCCCCCTGCACTTCCTGCTAAGTGACACACAGGCCTGAGATGAAGCCAAAATGCAATATTACATTGGCAATCCTCAGCACAGTGGCAGGAAGAGAGTTCAAAAGATGGCCACTACCGGGCAACACTGGCCTGGCCTAGCATCAGAGGAGGGCCTGGAAGAGGGGTTCAATGTAATAGATTTCTTTTTTTGAACCCAGGGGCACTCTACCTCTGAACTATATCCCCAGCCCTTTTTATTTATTTTAAGACAAGTTCTCACTAAATTGCTGAGGTTGGCCTGGAGCTTGTGATCCTCCTGCCTCAGCCTCCCAAATTGCTGCGATTGCAGGGGTGCACCCCCAAGCCCGTTTTAATTTTTTAAAATAACTAATCCCATTGTATTTCTTTCATATAGATCCATACAGATTCTCCTTCCCCTGCCCTTCTCCTGTCCTGCTCCTCCTCTTCCCTCATTTTTCATTTTCTCCTTCTCCTTCCTCTTTTCTCTCTCTGAGTGGTAATTTTATTTTATTTATTTATTTTTTGAACCAAGCATCCTCTGAGACTCTGTTGGAGGCTGAGAGCCCATCCCCCAGAAGGAAGTGCGCATGCCCACTTTGGCACCTTACATCAATCTCTCAGACACTCTGAAGCCCTACAGGTGCCCCAGGTTAAGAACCTTGGTCCTCCTCTGCTGATGTGGCCACAGCTAGGACACTGCATGACCCCACCCCTTTCCAGTTTCTCTTCCCCCAAACTGGAAGGGGCACCTGACACAGCTAGTGACAAGCGGCTGTGTTTCATACCAGAAAGATGTTCAGAGAAGCCCTGGTGATCTCTTTAACCCTCTATACAAGTTCAGCAAGATGGCCTTGAATAAAGGGTGGGAGCTGCACACGGCTGTGCTCTGCAGATCCCGCCTCCTGGTGGCGAGGGCAGGAAGTACACCCAAAGAATGGCATAAAATTCAACTTGTTGAGCCTGGTGTGGGGCCTGGGGCTCTGCTGCTCCTATTCCCAATACCCATCCCAGTCTTTGGTATTCCATATCCACAGCCAAGCAGCCCCAGATGATGCGACTGCTACCTTTCTGTACCACTTGCCCCTTCATTGGCCAGCCATCCTATATCTCTTTCTGGCCCACTCCAATCGTGTGTGTGTGTGTGTGTGTGTGTGTGTGTGTATATATATATATATATATATATATATACACATTTTTTTCCCATACTGGGAATTGAACCCAGGGGTGTTCCAGTATTCCACCCTCAAGCTACATCCCTGGCCTCTTTTTACTCTTTTTTAAAAAATATTTTATTCGGGGGCTCGGGTTGTGGCTCAGCGGTAAAGCACTCGCCTAGCATGTGTGAGGCCCTGGGTTCAATTCCCAGCACCATATGTAAATAAATTCATTAAATAAAGGTCCATTGAAAACTAAAAAAAATAATAATAAAAAAAATATTTTATTATTTATTAATGGACCTTTTATTTGTTTGTTTATATGCAGTGCTGAGAATTGAACCCAGTGCCTCACTCATGCAAGGCAAGAGCTCTACCACTGAGCTACAACCCCAGGTCTAAGTTGCTGAGGTTGGCCTCAAACATTCAATCCTCCTGCCTCAGTCTCCCAAATTACTTGGATTATAAGTGATTTGGCCTTCCCACTATTTCTAAAATGCATCACTGGCCATTCATGTGCTGAACACAATTCCTGGTGCTGAGGACACAGTACTGAATGAATCAAACAGGACTCCCTGCCTTGAGGACCCTGCATGCTGTGATCACATCCACCAGCTTGCAGGCCTTGGAAAGCCTTCCAAATGACTCCACCTGGACTTTGCTGTCCCCCACCTTGTGTCCCCTCATTGCCCTGGGCTCCAGTACACCTCAGTCCAGTGACTCCCAGTCATGCCCTCTCCATCTCCACAGACAGGTGGACTCAGGGTGTGAGGCCCCTCCTAGCAGCCTCCTACCCCATGGAGCCATTTTGATCCCCAGCTGTAGTGGCTCCAGATTCTTCTAGGAACCTCTTCTTAGGGTCCCAGACTCTTATCCCAGTTATTCGTGGACATGCCTCTCTTCCCAACTCTCTGAGCTTCTGGAGACCAGGTCATGTCTTCTTGGTCTCTGTGTCCCCCATACAGGCACTTTTGAAGTGCTTCTTGAATGAGCCAATGAGTCAATGAGGGAATCAAAGGACGAACAGTTCCTAAGCCTTGGGGAGGCCAGGGACCAAAGGTGAGGCGTGATGGCAGCAAGAAGACACCAGAGGGCGACAGAGAGTGAGGGAAATGCCAGCTGCGGAGACAGGCCTGGGCTAAGTAGATAGCTCCCCCGTCTAGAGGGTCCATCCCAGCCTGGAGGCGGCCAGCCCAGGTAGTCTCTCTGGCTCCCTGGGGAAGAGGCCACTTGGCGCAGTTAGTACCAAGCCACTGCCCCTCCCAATACCCGAAGCTCAGCCTGCACTCAGCTTTGTACCTTGGGAAAGGGAAAATCACCACCACCACCACCACCACCGGCAGCAGGCAAGGAAACAGGAAACTCCCAGGCGGCCCGGTGACTGCAGGAGAGGGTGGAGGGGCCTCCCCAGGATGTGTGCATTTTGCACCAGAGGTTCCTGAGCCTGGCACGCGCTCTCCTGGTTTGGGGGTGCAGCGGGTCCTACAGCAGCCCCTTCTCCAAGCTGCTCTCCACCTAGGAGGCCCAAGACATGGGGTGCCTCAGCCTCTGGGGCCCCACCTCCACCAGCCCACGTTTTTTGTTTTTTTTTTTTTTTTTGGTACCAGGGATTGAACCCAGGGTGGCTTTACCATTGAGCCACGTCCCCAGCTGTTTATTTTTTATTTTGATACAGGGTCTTCCTAAGTTACTTAGAGCCTCACTAGGTTGCCAAGGCTTGCGATTCTCCTTCCTCAGCCTCCAGCCATTACACCCAGCTCCACCTGCCTACTGTCTAGGACTCCCTTGGAGTGGAAACCTAAATCCACCTCAGCACAGGAACCCTTGTTTCCTATAGGTCTAGGGGATTCCTGCCTGAGAGGTCATGGGAGAAGAGGTGTCTTCAAAGAAGTGTCCAAGGAGTTCCTAAACCAGAGAGGGAACGCAACTTGGGACCAGCAGGGTTCTTGGCTTATTTGATATAAAAGAATTTCAGCACACGCCAGTCAGAGAGGTTTATTGGGAAAGTAGAGGCATATTCGAAGGAGAATGTGGATCATCTCAAGCGAGAGGTAAACTTTGGGGTAAACTTTTAAAAGCTGTTCTTTTAAAGGATACTTGGTGCTGGACACGGTGGCACAGGCCTGTAATCCCAGTGACTCGGGAGGCTGAGACAGGAGGATTCCAAGTTCAAAGCCAGCCTCAGCAACTTAGCGAGGCCCTAAGCAACAGAGCCAGACCCTGTCTCAAAATAAAATATAAGAACTAGCTGGTGATGTTGCTCAGTGGTTAAGCGCCCTGGATTCAATCCCTGGTCCCAAGAATTAATTAATTATTTTATTTTATTTAACCCTGTTTTATTTTCCTTTCTCCTTTCTACCTATTTGTTATTTCTTCAGGCCTCACACCCATCCCCTCTCATCACCTTACTCTGATTTAAAGCAGACCCCAGTCAGGCCCAGGCCCAGCAGACCAACAGGGAAGGGAGGTCTGTTTCTTGGGCCCGGTAAATGTCTCCCCAGCCTCCCCTCTCCTGCCTCCACTGTTAAAAAGAGAAAGTACTCAGTGACATTTGCCAGAACCTGGTGAGGAAGATTTTATCCAGGACCATGAGACAGGCTCAGGACACTGCTGTGGAGCCGAGTACCACTTTCAGGGGGCAAGAGGAAGTGTCAGCCTAGGCACAGGGTGGGGCTAGTGGATGGGAAATGACTAAGAGGAGCCTTCGGGAGTGAGGGGGCTTCAGTCTAGTCCCATCTGGCAGGGTTCCAGCTGAAGGCAGGCCAAGGGGTGTGGGACTTCAGCTGTGGGGATTAGGGGTGGAGGAGGACCAGGAACCTGACCAGACATGGAAGGCTGCGGATTAACTGACTGATCTGGGCTCTTGCCAAAACTGGATTTTACAAGGAAGTGCACAAATGACCTAGGAGATCACTCAGGCACCTAAGTTTGGTCAAGCAGAGAATCTCAGTCACCACTGCCCAAATACCCCCATCCTGCAGCATTTTGACTGCGAAGGAGCAGGCCAGAGGGGGGCCGAGTGGAGGAGAAACTTGACTCATGGCCCTGAAAGGAGCCTTCCAGAACATGCAGTCCCATGGTCTCATTGTGCAGATGAAGAGAATGAGTCACGGTGCTGGCCTCCGGCCAACCAAAGCCAAAAACACCCAGGTCCGCGGACTCCCAAGCCAGACAGCTTCTTTCTGCTAGACAGCCAAGGGCAAGAGGGTCCAGAGGATGGATCCCCAGCCCTGCCGCCTTCCCCAGTGTTGTGGGGGTGGGCGGTGACCCCCAGGCCAGCCAGAAACCAGAGGCCTAGCAGGGGAGGCAGGCTGGACCTGGGTTTGAGGAAACATACTCCTAGAGAGGGAGTGTCTAGATGTTTCCAGAAAGATCTAGTGCCCCCTGCCCCCATTTGCTTTAATGACAGCTGCCCTCATTTTTAGTCCCAGCAGACCCAGTGGCTGGTGCCACCATCAGTCATCAGCTCTCTCAGCAGCTCCGGAGGGAGTTGGAGCAGCTGCCAGAACACTCCAGTGCTTTCTCTGAGGCTGGGCCAGCTAGGGAGGGGCTGGTTGAGCTGCAGTTGGCAGAGACCTGTCAAGGGCGTGGCCCGTGTGGCCAAAACCTCGGGCACAGTGCAAGGGGTGGAGGTTGGTCTTGCAGCTTCTGCAGAGTGCCCCAGATTTAGGGGTTAGTTACGAGGAGGGGTCCTCCCATGAAGGAATCTCCAGACCCTACAGAGGGCACTGAAGGAGATGGGACTGTGATCCATCACTATAGCTTCTCGGAAATCCCTATGGGGGTAAAGTTCTCCTCCCCCCCACTTCTCTCTCTCTCTCGCTCTTTCTCTCATTCTCTCTCTCTGCAGTGCTGGGGATGGAGCCCAGGGCCGGGTGTGCGAGGCAGATGCTGTACCACTCAGCTATACCCCCAGCCCAAGAGGTTCTTTTTATCTCAGAAAAACCACCCCTGAAAAGTCAGGGTCCTGTTGCTGCAGCGGGACACAGACCACCAACAGTGGGCACTGCCACTCAACCCTGGCTCTGCTTGACAAGCCTGGCTGCCAGGTGGAGAGTCCAGCCTCCTGGGGCAAAGGCACTTGGTTAGGAGTGCCAAGGACCCCAGAGGACCTGGTCCAGCCCTCCCTGTCCTGCCCCCTGCCCCTGTGTCCCAGAAGCCCCCTGCCTGGGAAGTCTCTCCCTGAGGAAGTGGGAGTCCTGAACTCTAACCCTTCCCATCCCTGACCAGCTTGAACCCAGGGGCGCTTAACCCCTGAGCCACACCCCCAGCCCTGTTTGTATTTTATTTAGGGACAGGGTCTCACTGAGTTGCTTAGGGCCTTGCTAAGTTGCTGAGGCTGGCCTGCAACGTGGGGTCCTCCTGCCTCAGCCTCCCAAGTTACATGAATTACTGGCAGGCGCCATGGCACCCAGTGAGACCCTGTGGCAATTCTGGCCCTCAGTTTTCTCATCTGAAAAAGGGGTCTCAGATGAGCTTTGTATGTATACGCCATAAAGCACATACAACCGGGTAATTGTCACTGTTTGAAGCCACAATATACAAAGCAAAAGACCCTCAAAAGAACACTGAGGGAGTTTGAGCACCAGGCACTCAACGCACCTTATCACATTAGGGACTTGCGGCATTGCTGTCAAACGGGTGGGGGCATCATTAGCCCCATTTTGCAGATGGGGACATGTGCGCTCAAGAGGTCACCAGATTCGTGAACAGCCCAGCCCTGTCTGACCCCAAAACCCAGCTTCTCATCCCTGTCCTCCCTGCTCCCCGTGCAACCTCGGTGTCCCCCCTTTTGTGATCAGCTGATCTCAGAGTCATCCCTCAAGAACGGCCCACAGAAGGGGACATCGCTGACTGTGAGTGACAGGCGGGGCGGGTCAGTGTGACCTGGGTTGCACCACCTTCCCCAGCCTGGGCAGTGGGGTGGACTCTCCTCGCCCTGGTTTCAGGCAAGATGAAGGAAGCTTGTGTCTACAAAGTGCTGGCAGCCACCAGCAGCGTGGGTGGGCCTGGCAGGGCCCCACTTGAAAGCTCCCATGACCACACCTGACAGCTCCCTCTTGGGTGGGGAACCCTGGGCTCCAGCCTGGGCAGAGAAGGGCAGGTCTCTATCTTCTGATCTCACCTGAATTTATAGAGGAGCTGGAAGTGGGCGGGGTTGGGAGTGCCAGGAACTAAGGCCTGCAGCTTCCTAAGACACTTAGGAGGACAGCCAGGAGCTTCCAGCTGAGACCTTCCCAGCTCCTAGCAAGGGAAGGGGGCAGAGGGTGAGGGCAGGCATCCTGGGTGCTGTCTACTCTTGGCCCCTGAGCGTTCCAGGATCTCAGCGTTCTCTCCTGGGCTGACCTGGGACTCATGACCCAGCCCGACTCTACCCTGATGCAGAACGGGTGGGCAGGAAAGAGAGGCACCCATGAGCTCTCTCTCTGAAAGGAAACTGAGGGGCTGGGGGTGTGGCTCAGTGGTGGAGCGCTTGCCTGGCACGTGTGAGGCCCTGGATTTGATCCTCAGCACCACATAAAGATAAATAAAGAAATAAAATAAGATAAAGGTATTGTGTCCAACTACAACTAATAATAATAATAATAATAATAATAAGGAAACTGAGGCTCATCAAGGTGAGTGGCCTGGAGTCCACCTGCCAGTCCCTTCAGTGTCCCTAGAGTCTGGGTCTGGGTAGGACAAGGCCTCAGTCTCCTATAGAATTGGCAGGAGTGAGGGCTGGGGATGTGGCTCAGGGGTAAAGCAGTTGCCTGGCATGTGTGAGGCTCCCCTTCAGTGTCCCTAGAGTCTGGGTCTGGGTAGGACAAGGCCTCAGTCTCCTATAGAATTGGCAGGAGTGAGGGCTGGGGATGTGGCTCAGGGGTAAAGCAGTTGCCTGGCATGTGTGAGGCTCTGGGTTTGATTCTCAGCACTGCATATAAATAAATAAGTTAAATAAAGGTTCACAGACAACTAGTATATATATATAATTGGCAGGAGTGGAGACTGCACCCTGGGACATGCAGCCGGAAGGATGGGGTGGGAAAGAGGAAGTAGGGAGCCCAGGGGACCCCAGTGTGAAGAGGCTGACATGTTGGTGCTTTACAGAGACAGTGGCCAGTCAACCTCTGGAGCCTCAGCTAAAGAGGAGGGAAAACAGAACCTAAGTCAGGAAAAATGAAAGCCGAACAGACCACATCTGTGCAGGGAGGGGAGCAGCACCCTCAGGCTGAGCACCTCCTTCTGAGCTGGGAGATCGGGGGCCTGGACCCCAGAGGTGGTCAGGTGGGGGAAGAGGATCAAGGGGTGAGCCTTAGGCTCCAAGCAAATTTGTGTTAACTCGGTCTCTTGACCCACACTCTGCCCCCTGTGTGGTAGGAGTCATAAGCCAAAGGGAGGGGGCTGGGGATGTGGCTCAAGTGGTAGGTGTGAAGCACTGGGTTCGATCCTTAGCACCACATAAAAATAAAATATTGTGTCCACCTAAAACTAAAAAATAATTATTTAAAAAAAAATAAGCCAAAGGGGATTTGGGTGGCGCATGCCTGTAATCCCAGCAGCTCCGGAGGCTGAGGCAGGAAGATCTCAAGTACAAAGCCAGCCTCAGCAATTTAGCGAGACCCTAAGCAACTCAGCAAGACCCTATCTCTTAACTAAAATATTAAAAAAGGGCTGGGTAGCTAAGTATCCCTGGGTTCAATCTCTGGTAACAACATCAGTAACAACAGCAAAAAAAAGTGCTGGGGGGGGGGCAGATTTTGAGTCCATAAGCTGCAAAAAGGAAACTGAGACCATAGGAGCAGGGCCTTGGCCAAAATCAGACAGGAAGCCAATTGTAAAGGCCAGACTGGATTCAAATTCGTTGTACTGAGGTTCCCTGGCCAGGGCTTCTAGAGGAAAAATAGATATGGGGAAATTTGACAATAACCTCCCTACTGACCCAAGTCTCAGCCAGGTGGGCCAGCCCCACTGCTCAGGAGAAGGGAGGGGAAAGGCTAACTCGGCCATCTCCAATTCCAGGCAGGGAACAGTTAACTACCAACTATGAGGCACTAGGCTCCCGGCTAAAGTCTTCACTTGCATGAAGTCATTGAATCCCTGGCCCCTTCCAACAACACCAGCAACATCTTGGTGTCCCACCGCGGGAAAGTAAGGCACAGAGCTTAACTTATACAAGTTCACCCTCTTGGTGGCAGATCCAGTGGCCTCAGGCAGTCCGGTCTTGAAGTCCACCCTCTCAAATACCACCCCACTCGGTTCTAGGTCACAACTCATCACGGGGCCCCTCTGGTCCAAACCTACCTCTACCACTTCCTAGTCGTGGGGCCCCCGCCCTGGACAAGTAATCCAACCACTCTGGGCTTTGATCTCCTTAACAAAAGGATGGGGCGGGCCACGGGCCACCTCCCGCAGCGCTTTAACGCCCAGGCTGAGTGCGCCATGCGATGGGCACAATTCCAGCTCCCGTGCTCTCCTGTCATTTGTTTTCCTAAACAAGAGAAGTTTCCAGATGTGGGCAGAACCTTCCTCGCCCCGCCCGCTGCCCCTCATAAGCCGTGGGAGGAATGCAGGGGGAGGGACGGCCCCCAACTGGTCATTGCCATTAATAGAGACCTGAAGCACCGCCTGCTAAAAATACCCGGCTGGAGACCCATAAAAGCGCAGCCGGGGCCCCAACCCAGCACTTCTCAGATCTCAGCCCGACGCGCATTGAACCGCCCAGCACAGCCAGCAGCCAGCATGACCGAGCGCCGCGTGCCCTTCACGCTCCTGCGGACCCCCAGCTGGGACCCTTTCCACGACTGGTACCCGAACCACAGCCGCCTCTTCGACCAGGCCTTCGGGCTGCCCCGGCTGCCGGAGGAGTGGACGCAGTGGTTCAGCTCCAGCGCCTGGCCGGGCTACGTGCGCCCGCTGCCCGCCGCCGAGGGCCCCGGGGCCTTGGCCGCGGCCGCGCCCGCCTACAGCCGCGCGCTCAGCCGGCAGCTCAGCAGGGGGGTCTCGGAGATCCGGCACACGGCCGACCGCTGGCGCGTGTCCCTGGACGTCAACCACTTCGCCCCGGAGGAGCTGACGGTCAAGACCAAGGACGGCGTGGTGGAGATCACTGGTGAGCCCCTTGTGGTCCCCTGCGGAGGACGAAGCTGCCGGGTAGAGCCCGCGGGAGCCTCCCAGGGCGGGATGAGCTGGGCCGAGGGTCCGGCCCGGAGGAGGTCCGAGGCCTGTTCGGAATGCGCGCTGCGGGTCGCTCTGAAGGACCCGGGGCGCGAAAGACGTTAAGAGAAGGAACAACGCCCCTTCCCTTGAAGAACCCCATCCCCGACCCCTAAGAGCAGGTGCCCCGGCCCTGGCCCCGGCAGCGGAGGGGGCGTGTACGATGCTTTGTGCGCCTGCGCGCGCCCAGTCCGGGCCAAGAGCCCAGCGCCGCGCCCCCACCGGTGGGAAAAGTTCTGGGTGGAACTTTTCGAAAACTTATGACGCCGGGAGCGGACAGTCAAGCCCCCCCCGCCCAGATACCCCCAGACAACTCGATCTGTCACCTCCTGAGACCCAGCTACCCGGGAGCAGGTGGTGGGGCCTCTGGCCAGCGGGGCCTGTTGGGTCGGGCGTGGGCCGGTCCACACAGCCTCTGACCTCCTTCTACCCCACCCCAGGCAAGCACGAAGAGAGGCAGGACGAGCACGGCTACATCTCCCGCTGCTTCACTCGGAAATACACGTGAGTCTTGGCCCAACTTTGGGGGGTGTTGGGAGGGGCTCCAGCGGAGTGGACGCAGGGAAGGGAACAGGGGCAGTGTGTAACAACTGCTCTCCTTCTCTGCATGTCCAGGCTGCCACCCGGTGTGGACCCCACTCAGGTCTCCTCCTCTCTGTCCCCTGAGGGCACACTCACCGTGGAGGCCCCCATGCCCAAGCCAGCCACACAGTCAGCGGAGATCACCATCCCTGTCACCTTCGAGTCACGTGCCCAGCTGGGGAGTTCAGAAGCTGGGAAGTCTGAGTAGACTGGAGCCAAGTAGAACCCATTACCCTGCTTTCCACCCCGAGTAACGACTGGCCGTCCCCCTTCACCCACCCGTGTGCTCTTTTGATACATATACCTTCTCTTTTTCTCAAATAAAATTCGAAGTAACTGCTGGACACTGTCTCAGACCCTCCTGGTGTTTGTGGAGGCCTGGGGGTGAGCGCCCTGAGCAAAAGCCTCCTGTGTTCTTACCTAAGCTGAGGGCCTGCTGGGCTCAGCTCTCTGCTGGACTTTGGGGACCCAGCCCTGTCCAGGGCCAGGTGTGGGGAAGAACCCAGGAAGAGCACCTCTCCCCCGAGTTGGTATTCAGGGACCCAGCTGGGGTAAGGGGAAGGTGCAGTAGGGGCAGAGGAGGGGACTTTCTAGGACCATGGAGAAGGAATAGGAGGTGTGGCAACTCCAGCTGACTACAAAGAGGGTTTGGTCCTCAGAGGACTCACCCTTAATGCAGGACAGGCACGTTCTCTCAGGAGGGGCGGGTGCCTAGCAGAGGAGTGTGTTGTAGTTGTTGGTTCCTGGGGAGGAAGGGCTTGCCTTGACTGGTCCAGGTAGGAACCATCACACCTCATTAGCCCTTCCTAGTCTGCCCTTCTCCAGCCCCCACCCTCCAGCAGGCCCAGGGAAGGTTCTAAGGAGCCTGCTGAGGGGGCTTTGGAGCCCTGTCTCCAGCCCTATTCCAAATTCCCCCCAAATTCCAGGAACAAGGTCTCAGAACCTGAGGCTGTGACAAGACACACCCACACTCATTCCTGAGCCCACAGCCCTGGGAAGAGCAGCTTCCACAGGGAAGAGGGGTGCACATACCTGCGATGCTGCCCTCTATGCTCCCAGCCTCTTGGTGTCCACTCCCTGGTGCAGCCCCTGTTGTGACACCCACATCTGGAGCAGGCATGAAGCCAGGGCAGGTTGGGCCTGAGAGGCCTGGCTGGACCTGGACCAAGGCCAATGGGGAAAAAAACATGCAGCAGGAACTGTGTCGGTGCAGCTGGCAGCACAGGTCTGAGCTCCTCTGCCAGGATGCTGCCCCGCCTCTCCACCCTTCTACCATCAGGCCAAGACTGCTTAGGCCCATTTCTGAGCTCCAGACCCTGAGCCTGCCACCCCTCATCCCTAACACTGTCCCCCACCCCCGCCAGGAGCCTCTGGATGCCTCCATGTTCCTATGGCCCGAGATGCCAGCCAAGGTTTAAGCCGTCTGCAGTTCCCCTGTGACAGACACCACGGATACCCTGGCGTGCTGAGGCATGGCTATGTCAGACGTAGTGACAGTGAGGCTGCCCTGAGGTGCTCTTGGAGTGTCATCCTCACATCAACCCTGAAAAGAGGTATAATTACTCCTGCTTAAGCCCTGGGAACAGCATGTCTCCAAAGAAGTGACTAGACTTGGAAGGGAGGAGGTGGGTGACGTGTGTGTGGTCAGATTAGCCCAGACCCTGCTCAGGGACAGGGAGAGGGTCTCCACAGTTTCAAGTGCTACCAAATAAGGCTTGATGAGGCTTTGGGAGGAGGAGGCTGAGGAGCAGGAAGCCAAACAGACCTGGAAAGAGCTGCCAAGAATCTCAGGCCCAGTGTCAAGATCACAGTCAGCGGCAGGCAGGGGTCAACCTCTGGGGTATTGGGGGTGCCCCTGGGGTAAAGTCCCAGGGCAGTATCTTTGAGGCTCTGGGCACTAGGGGCCTCATCTGAGACATGGCTGGGGCACTGATGGGAAGGTAAAAATAAGAATTCAGTCCCTGCAAAGGAAACCAGGAACTGAATTCTTATTTTCCTGGGAAACTGAAGTAGAAATGGGATAATTGAGGTAGCTGGCTGGTGGTGGAGCCACCCAGCCACCCAGCTGGGGCAGAAGGTTAAGAAGAAGTGCGGGTGGGCTGCCCTACACCCTCGGCTCAGGGATGCTGGGTAGCACCTCCAGGTGGAGTGGGCTCTGGCTGGCAATACGTGACAGTCTCTGCTGAGGGCGTCTGACACTGACTACTGGGAGACTTGTTGATGTGGTAGAGGGGCAGCCCTTCCCAGGCCTGTCCCCAGTGCTTCAATGTGTCCATCTCTAAAGGACTCCAAATGTCCTACAGGTCTGTGGGCTCAGACATTGGCCTTGGGTCAATGCATAGGGCGCACCCGGGCGGCTCTGGTCAGCCTAAGGCCATCCGAGGGCAGTGCTCTGTGATCTGGCCATGGTGGAGGCTGGCAGGCCGAGCTCCCTGGAGGCCCACAGTTCCTGTGGCTGCTGCTCATGCCTCACCGGCTCAGGTTTACCAGGGATTCCTGGGCCACCTTCTGCTCCAGAGTGATTCCTGGGCCTCTCTTTTTCTGTCTGTCCCAGTGGGCATCTCCTCTGGGCCCAGCACCCAGCTGTTGGTCCCAGTCCCTGCTCTCAAGGGGACAACTGGAGAAAACAGCATGATTCCCTTAGAGAAGGGCCAAGCTGGGTTTAGTGGAGGCGGGCAGGAGGGATTTTTTGAAGTGAGACTTGTGGGATAGGCAAGGAGGGACAGTCACAGCCTTGGGCCAGGGCTGGAGTGAGGGAAAACAAGAGGGGACTTGAGAAAAATGTGTGCCACATGCCCTGTACCCTGCCCCACCCTGCTGACCTTGGCACTGAAGGCCAAGCTAAGTGTAGACTACTGAAGTCATAAAAAAACAGGATGGAGATCAAAGCAGATCCCTGCTTTATTCATTCATTCATTCATCATTCATTCATTCATTCATTTATTGGTACTGGGGATTGAACCCAGGGGTGCTTGACCACTGAGCCACATCCCAACTCTTTGTATTTTTTTAAAAAACATTTATTTTTTAGTTGTATGTGAACACAATACCTTTCTTTTGTTTTTATGTGGTGCTGAGGATCGAACCAAGTGCCCCTTCCTTTGAGTCACAACCCCAGCCCCTATATTTTTTATTTTAAGACCAGGTCTTGCTAAGTTGTTAAGTTGTTGAGGCTGCCTTTGAACTCACAATCCTCCTGCCTCAGCCTCCAGAGCGGCTGGAGTTACAGGTGTGTGCCACCATGGGCCATTTTAAACAGGGTTCAAAATGCCTGCTTTAAAATAGGGCTCTGGTTCTCAAAAGGGGGTGACTGGGAACGTCCAGCTGAGAGGCGGGCCTGTGGGCTGGGGAGAAGGGGCTTGCTGATCTTGCCATCGGGGGGTTCAGCAGGCCCTGGCCTTGGCTGCTGGGAGAGTGAATCCTTTTCAGATTCCGCCACCTCCCCTGCTACAGAACTGTCCCAGGAATTGGCAGGCAGCTTTCCACAGCTCCCCTGGTGGGGAAGAAGGGAGGGAGCAAAAGCTTCGCCAAGAGACGGCACAGAACTGGGTCTCAGGCAGGACCAGAGCACCTTGGTGATGGGGAGAGGGGAGGAGGGAAGGCATAAGAGGAGCTCCTGCCAGGGACTGGCCATGGGTTGACAGAGTCCCAGTCTCACTCGCCTGGCGTCAGCCACCTGAGGACAGGGCCAGACATGGGTCCAGCTGGTCAGGGGCATCTGCTGACCTCACTTTGGAACCCCAGAATCTCCTCACCCTATCCTCACGTACACACACTGGGACCTGAGGATCTGGGACAATCCTGAGGTCAGGCACAGACCTGCACAGCAGCCAGTGGCCAGCTGAGGACCACCGCGGGGCAGCAGGAGGCAGCTGTCTGGGCGAGGGCAGGGGAGGCAGGCAGGTCTGATCCAGCGTGGTGCTGGACCCAAGCTCAGAGCCATGAAATGGGGCTGACCCCCACCTTCATCCTGCTCTCCCAGGAAAGAGACCCCAGGAATGTGGGGGGCCTTTCCATGGAATTCCCTTGACAGTGCATGTCAAGGCACAGGGGTGGGGGACAGCATTACCCAATAGCCACGAGAGCCCCTAATCTGTAAATGTCCAGTGCAAATCAGAAAAAGATACCCACTCCTTTCAAGGGCCCAGGGCATGGTGAACCCCAACCCACCCCTTTGGGTGAGTACCTTTCCCAGAAGACACCTGGCCTCACCCCTCAGCACACAGAGGAGAATGCGAGGCACAGCAGGGGCTGTACTTGCCCAGGATTGTCCAGCAGATCAGGGCAGAGCAGGCCACGTGGTCCCGAAGCCTCTTCCTGGGGTGTGGAATGCCCAGCGTAGTGTCCCCACCCACTGTTCTACCCAGCCACTTGTGCCCTGTGTGTGTTCTATTGGCGGATGCCCCAAGTGCCAGCCCTGAGGGGGCACAGGCTTCCAAGAGGAAAACCCACATGTGAGCAGAAATCACTCCACACCTGCAGGAGCCTCTGAGCCAGGGGTGGGACTCTCCTCCCCACTTCCACGCCGCCAGGTGACTCCGGACCTCACTGTGTGCATCACTGTGCCTCCCGAGGATGCGCTGTGTCCTCATGGGCTTCTGAGAAGAGACAGTTCTGTCCACTTCCCATTGGTGCTGGAAGAGTTGGCAATATCAAAATGCAAGGAATCCCGGGCTCACCAAGAAGGGTCAGGTCTGGAATGAAAACTGGCTGGGTGACCTTGAGCAGGGGTGTATAAGGTGGGAGAGCCTCATTGACCAGCCAGCAGGGGAGGTCCATGCCCAGCCAGGGCTCCCACCCTCAGCCCAGAGAGGAAGATCACATCTGGAGAGCAGCCCTGGGGTGTCCCCACAGCACGATGGCCCCTCACACCCTTCTGTCCAGCCCAGCAGGTCATGCTGCCCTGTCTACCAGAGAGCACAGGCAGCCTTGCCTCTGTGCCAGGAAGTCTGCCCCACCCTGGCCCTGGGGCTGAACAGGACAGAACCTGCCAAGGTCTGGGATGAGGAGTAAATTGAGAGGTTCAGGGATAAGCACCAGGCAGGGCCACACCTGGGCTTGGGCCAGTCTTGCCCTGGGCTTGGCCTCCCGCCTCCTGTCTGTCTGGGTTGTCAGTCCCGGCAGGGTAGGAATCAAGCAGCAATCACAAAAGTTGGATTGTCCCCTAACAATGGTAGGAAAGCCAAGGTCCCAGGGGTGGCCAAGGAAATGAGACAGCGCCATGCAGGACCACAAGGGCCTGGGACCCCTGTCTCGCAACATCCGCCCACCTGCACAAGATGGGTCTCTGCAACTCCTCTCAGGGATGGTAGGAGGACCCCTGTGTTCAGGCTGGGGAAACCGAGGACAGGAGGCTGATCACTTAATCAGGTGGATGGATGACAAAGAGGCCCCTGAGTCCTCTCCCCCAGGAGCCCCCTTCCTCCCTGGGTACTCTACCCTTTCAGCCCTCCTACCCTCCTACCCCCGCTGGGCGCCTTCAGAGCGGCCATCCTCCACTCCTGACCCCTCTGATTCCCATCACCCTTACTTAACCCCATCCCCACTCCCTCCCTACATCAAGCCCCCTCTAGCACACTGAACCCCCTTTCTTGGAGTTCTCCCATCTCTGAACCCCCACCTTCTTCACTTCACCAAGACCCCTCCCTTTTTGAGGCCCTCCCCTCTCTGCCTCCCACCCCCAACTTTGTCTTTGAAACCCCTGGAGAGCTCTGCTCAAGGCCTGTCCAGCCTGACAGCCTTGAACCCTAGGAGTGCCTGCAGGATTGACCCTTCAACAGGGGTCCTGGAGCCCCAGGTCCGGTACCTCTGGGTTGAATGAGTGGTTCTGGAGGAAGAGTAAGTGATCCCCAGCAGGAAAGCCACAGGCCTGGGTACTCAGACCTCTTGGACTGTCCTGGCTCCTTTCAAGCAGGAAGTTTTGGATCACGGCCCATGTGAACCAGGCTGGAGCGGTGCCAAAGCAGGTCCTGAGACTGGCCCCTGCAGAATGCCCTAGGGCTAGGCATTCTAATCACCCTTCCCCCATGCCCAGATATAGTAAGTGACTGCCCCCTGGTGCTCCTTCAGAGAAAGACCCCAGACATCCCAGAGTGCTCACTCCAGAACCTTCCAGAATCTTTGTCCAGCTTCTGGGCTTGGCAGGGTCAGCAGAAATGGGAGCAGGAGGCCCAGTCTTGGAAAATACTGACGCCACCCCCGTCCCACCCCGCCATGCCTTTGGTCCCATTCTTCCTTAGGGGCCTTCAAGCCTGACAGCATGTCCCCTGCTCACTGTCTTGGCTGCCGGTCTGATTCGGCTTTTGCAGGGCCTGGAAGCCAAGGCTGAGATCCTGGGCCCCTGCCTTGCCCTGGCACATCTTTGCTGCAGGGCGTGTGAATCACTGTGTCTGCTACTATTCACAACTGCCACGTACTGGACACCTGCTAGCTGCCCATCACTCCTTAGCTGACTGACTCCTCATAGCAAACCTAGGCCACTAAGAGGCAGCAGAGGATCATGGATACGCTGTGGACAGCAATATCAGCCTGCCTGAGTTCAAATTTCCACTCAGCCACTTTCTAGCTGTTGGATCTCGGTCTAGTTAATAAGCCTCCGTTTCTTCATCTGCAAAATGAAGCTGTATAGGAATAAATAGGTGATGTTTTTAGAACAGGTCCTGGAAACAGTACCCAGTCGATGCTAGGAATTTCTATAATGTAGACCACATTATTCCCACTTTACAGATATGGAAACTGATAGGCTAAGGAACTTGAGAAGTTATGCTACAGATCCAAAACACAGTAGGATGGGAATCTAAATCCTGAGTTCTTAAGCTTTTCTTCCCCAACACAAAATGGAACATTACTGAGTGACAGAAGCCACACTGAAGCTGATTCTTACATCCAGGTAGGATGGTGATGTGGGAAACTTGTTCCTCCTTTTGGGATGAAATTATACAACTCTATGTTGGAAGATGGGGAGGGGAGAGACTGGGGTGTCTGCACTCCCTTCTATTTCTAACACCTTTCCAGGTGGTTTCTGCGGGTGAGCCCTGGCCCTGGTTGGCCACCATTCAATTAGAAGCGTGAGCATGGGGCTGGCCAGTACACCTGGGCAGAGGACCCTGCACACCATGCTTGAGGATGACTGGCCTGTAACACTTAGTAGGACAGTGTGCAATCTGAGGCTGGACAGGCAGGCAAGAGACGGGTGCTGGCCTCAGTGTCCTCAGGACACCAGGTGTGCCCCGTATGCCCACCTCACTGCTCCACGAGGGGGGCAACGTGTAAGGTGATGGGAACTGTCAGATCCGAGTCTCTGTGCCCCTCTGATACTTCCCAACAGTGTGTGGTGGGGGTCAAAGGTGTTCAGAGCCCTGGTTCCCCCTCTGCGAGATGGGAATAATGCAGACGTCCTAGGACTGTTTCAGAATGAGATCTGTAAGAAGAAAAACAGCAACTCAGCGAGACCCTGTATCGAAAATAAATAAATAAAAAGGGCTGGGGTGGAGCACGGGAGACAGGGCCACTGGTCCGATGAAAACGCTGGGTGCCCCACCAGGAACCTCAGACTGCGCGCTTCCAAACCGGTTCCTTCCAGGGACAACGCCCACGGAGGTCACTACCGCCCTCTAAGGAGTTATGATGCCCTCCACACCGCAGACCCGGTTCCTCCGGCAATGAAGGAGGGTGGCGAAGGCGGGGTGGATAAAGCTCCGCGGTGGCGGGAGAGCCAGGTCGAGCACCAATCGAGCTCCGGGGCAGCTGAGCAGGCCGATCGTGGAGCAGGAACCCGAGCCCTAGCAACAGACCCGCCATTGGCGGTGAGGGAAGAGCCTAACCTGTGATTGGCTCCTGCCACGCCCGCGAGGGAAGGGGCCGCTTCAAGGGGCGGGGCCATGGATGGGTCCGGGCCCCGCCCGCGGGGTCGGAGCTACTGGGGAGCCGGGGAAGCGGAGGGAACTCTCGGTTTGCCCGTGCGAAACGAGCCCGCTGGAGACGCAGGCAGTGAAGCCCGTGGGTACGGGCGTCTGTGGTGGGGAAGGGCCCAGAGAGAAGCCCCGGGTTGGAGCTCCCAGCTGGGTTGGGCTGGAGGGCGCAGCCTAGTAGTGAAGGCTTGAAGAGTGCTGTGACCAGCGGTGTCCAGCGGGGGGCAGTGGAGGGCAGTAGTGCCGGAGCCTCTGGGTGGGTGGGACCTCGACCTGGAGAGATGCAGAAGCCTCCCTCCCAACTCCAGGCCCGGCGAACCAGCATTATTGCAGTTGACCAGGCGGTCAGACCAGTCATCTTTCGTGCATTTTTTGGGTGCTAGGGGGAACCAGGGCTCTTGTGTTTGCTGAAGAGCTTCATTTTGTCCCTCCCACCATTTACATAAGGGGGGCGGGGGGCAGCCATCATTCTCTCTTTTTGCTTCAGCCCCAGTGGGACTTAGCATACTGATTGGTCTTGGGATATAGACAGTATTTAGGGAGATTACACGGAAAAGGACACTCATAATGCTTCAGAGCTTCTGTCCTTCATACCGTTTCCCCAGCCTTTATTTGCAAAATCTCGTCTGTGTTTCTAATGTAATCTGATTTAGCACCGGAGGATATTTTTTTTTTTCCACTTTGCCCCCTCCCTTATCCACTCCAGTCTAGAACTCATCATTGAAGGACCACAATACACCAATAAGGAATGTTCCAGAGACAGCAGTCCTCAAAGTCAGGAGGCAAAAACCTTGCAAACCATAATATAAAAAACCCACCACCAGTTTTTTGGAAGTCACTTTTGGCTCCCTAACAATCCAATATGACCTTTCCCATCTGGCTTTAGACTGACAACCACCCAGATGTGGTGGGCCACAGGATCCCAGCGCCTCAGGAGGCTGAGGCAGGAGTGGCCAGCCTGATCAACTTGGTGAGACCCTGTCTAGAAAAACGGGCTGGTCAGCGCAATGGCGCTCACCTGTAATCCCAGCGCCTTGGGAAACTGAGGCAGGAGGATTACAAAGCCAGCCTCAGCAACTGAATGAGACCCTGTCTCAAAAAAAGGGGGGGGCTAGGGATGTGGCTCCAGTGGTTTAAGTGCCCGTGGGTTCAATCCCTGGTACCAAAAAAACATAAACAAAAGGTGGGAATGTAGCTCAGTGATAAGGGGTTGCCTACCATGTGCAATGCCAAATTCAGTCCCCAGTACTACATAAATGACGAGAGGCTGCAACTGTAGCTCAGTGGTATAGTGCTTGACTACATTTGTGGTTCCAACCCGTGTCACTAAACAAAAATAACCACTAAGACCCCAGCCCTAAAATACTGCTTCAGATTAGAATAAAAAGTGGCATTTGGATGTCTAAGAGCCAAAGTAGTAGGTAAGATAATTTGTCCGTCATTGGAAGAACCAGGGTTTTTTGGTGGTTGTTATTGTTTTGTACAGGGGGATGACTGAACCTGGGGCACTGAGCCACACATCCCCAGCCTTTTTTTCTTTCATTCTTTTTTTAATTTGAGACTGTCTTGCTGAATTGTTTAGGGTCTTACTAAGTTGCTGAGGGTGGCTTTCAAATTGCGATCCTCCTGCCTCAGCCTCCAGAGATTACAGGCATGCGCCATTGTGCCCACCTGGGAGAACCAGTTTAGCACATGGCTGAGGCTTCCCTAACCAGACCCAGAATGAAGGTGGCCTGCATCCACTCAGCTGTTGCTGATATAACTATGGCACCTATGGTGAGTGGCACCGTTTCTCCACCCCACCCGACACCCTGCTCAGGACACAACAGCTGTAGATTGCCAGGCCTCACCAGGCCAAGCATGTGGGACAGTTTGCTGAGTCAAAGCAAGTGCTCATAGAGCACCTCCCTTTTCCCATGAGGGTTGGGGGAAGGTACTGGGAGGAGGCAAAGCCCAGCCTAGCAGACCAGTCAGGAAACATGATGGTTCTCAAGGGTGGCTCAGTCCTCCTGGCCCATGATTCAGAGCTGCTTTCACCCTGTGGCTTAGGTTGGCCTTGGTGTTGGTTGCTGCTGACCAGCAAAGGAACCAGGGAGAAGGCTGGAAGACAGAGCCACATCCTCCGGCAAGGGAAAGGGCTGCGGGCATGGCTCAGTGGCAGAGCCCTCCTAGTGCCACAAGAAAGAAAAAAAAAAGAAACAAAAATCCTTTGGCAAGACAAGTTTCCCAACTGGGTAGGAAACAAACTGAATGGCAGGAGGAAACTTACAGACAAGCCCAGAGTGTGGGACATTCTATGAGACTATCAAGTAGCCTGTTCTCTTGCAACCCAGAGTCAATGTCATAAAAGAGGTAGAATGAATTTTGAATTGATCCTCCTTGGCATGGGAGTGGTGTTAGAATGAGTCATCAAGGGCTGGGGTTGTGGCTTAGTGGTAGAGTGCTCGCCTAGCATGTGTGAGGCCCTGGGTTCGATTCTCAACACTGCATTTGTGTAAATAAAGGTCCACTGACAACTAAATAAATGTTAAAAATAAAAAAAGAAAGAAGAATGAGCCATCAAATGCATCCTGAGGACAATGTGGGGAAATCTGAACATGGGCTGATACACTAGGGAATTGCTGTTTGGTGTAATGGTGGTTACGTAAGAAAACCATCCTTATTTTTAGGAGAAATGTGAACACGGAGTAAATGGCATGTGGCGACTTCCAAGTTCCACAACACAAAGAGAAGTCTGCCCCCTTCCAATGGGGCTAAATCCTCTAATTCAAGAGGCCACCAAATCCCATTTATCCTTATTTAAAATCACTGTGCAAACATTTCTGGTCCATAGTAGCGCTCAAAAGAAGCAAAAATCCTATCTCAGGCTGAGCCATATCAGGAGGGGGACAGCAGGGTTATACTACAAAGGGGCAATGAATGCATGGCATGTGTACAGGCATGGTGGGACAGTTAATGGGAAACCAGGGGTCAGCACAGGATTAGCCAGGTAGTAAATATTTTAAGGTTTGTGAACCACCTGTGTTTCTTGTAGGAGGATCCAAAGTTCAAGGTAAAAAAATAAAAATACATATAGTAAATAAGAAAATTTTTAAAAATTGAAATCAGTCTCAGCCACTTAGCAAGACCCTGTCTCAAATATTAAAAAATTAAAACTACATTCTTAGCAAGAATACAAAAAACTGTTTTACATTGCACCCTTTATTTTTCAGTTTTTGGTGGACACAACATCTTTATTTTATTTTTATGTGGTGCTGAGGATCGAACCCAGCACTCTGCGCATGCCAGGTGCGCGTGTTACTGCTTGAGCCACATCCCCAGCCCCAACATCGCACCCTTTTATATTGTTAGGTGCATACACCGCTAATTAAAAAACATTCCTACCCCCAAATCATGTTCCTCAAAGTAATTCCTATTGGCTTTCCTCTCTTGCAGTAGGGCAGGAGTGCCTAACCAGTACCTTACTTAACCTGGGCAATCTGTTCACTTGTGAGGCCTGTGAGAGCCCGCTCCTCCTGCAGACTCCTCCCGGACCACAGGTACTCACAATTCCTTAGAGGTAGGGCTGGTGTGGTTTGCATCTAACCCGTCCTGTCTCATCACTCCAGACTTGGTGAATTCATACCAGCAGGCTCATTGGACAAGGCTGGTATATCACATTTTTCTTAAATATTTATTTTTTAGTTGTACTTTGACACAATACCTTTATTTTATTTATTTTTATGTGGTATTGAGGATCAAACCCAGAGCCTCGAACATGCGAGGCGAGCTCTCTACCACTGAGCTACAACTCCAGCGCCAGGTATATCACATTTTAATGCTCTGATCAGGTTGGTGACCACTTAATGTCAACTCCCAGAAATAGAGAACAGCTAGTTTTCAGAAGCTATTTCTCCAAACTTGCTCTGAAAACCAAGTTGCCATTCTTAGCCACTCGAATCATCCAGAGTGAGTCAATGTGCAGTCTCAGTTGACCCGTGCAGAGGCCAGTGTGTGTGGTCATTGCTCATAAATAGACTGGAGAGAAACTGCACCCGCCCTCTGCAGCATGCCTGCTGTGCTGGAAGGTTCCTGCCACTGAACCTCCTTATTTATGACCTCTACTCCACCCCCAAAGTTGTCAGGATGAACTCTGCTCCACGGATGCCCCAAACAAGGGGGCTGAGGGACTCCCTAATACCCACTCCTGTCCCTGTCACCTTACCTCACTGCTTTACCCTACTGGCTATTTTCAAAATTCTATAACACACTCAGCACGAGGACACAGAGCTTGAAGAATGAGTTTGTTGTTCTGCAGTTCTGGGGACTGAACCCAGGGGCACTGTTACCACTGTGCTACATCCCCTGCCCTTAGTGAATTTTGAGACAGATTTCACTAAGTTGCCCACACTGGTCTTGAACCTCCGATCCTCCTGCCTTAGCCTCCTAAGCAGCTTGGATTACAGATGAGTGCCACCTGAACCATGAGAAGCTTTTAGCCTTCTTCTAAACCACCATTCAACCCAGCTCTTCAGGGCCATCCTTTCCAACTACCCACCCCCCAATACTTCAACGTATCACAACACACTGCACGTAGCATCAGATATCAGAGTCCAGTTGACCTATAAAACTGTGAAACAATGCTACGCCTCTATTTTTTTTGTTTGTTTGTTTTGGAAAACAACTATTTTTCAAGAAACAAATGGTGATTGTTTTTAGACAAATGAGTATTTTTAACTTGTAGTTTTTGATTCAACCCCACACAAACAAAAGCTCTTCAGAGTTATGTAAAAGGGTTCTGAGTTGAGAAAGTCTGAGGACTGTTGCATCAAAGAAATCTTAAAACTGGCCAGCCAGACATGGTAGTGTCTGCCTGCAGTCTCACCGACTTAGCAGGAGGCCAGCATGGGCAACAAAGTGTCCCCCTCCTCAAAAAACAATTTCCAAGTGTTCATGGAATACTCTGGGTAAATTCCAGTCATGATAACCCTAAGAGGCAGGTGTCACAAAGGAACAGGGTGTGATAGAAACTTCTAAGTCCTTTTCCCTTGTTTCCAAAGAGCCTCAGGGACCCTCTCAAAACCTGCCCACGCCTGTACTTTCTCCTTCTACGCTCAGTGGCTCCTATACTGATCCTGCTCAGCACATCCCGAGGGGCCATGTCGGCACTGCCAGAAGCAGCCCGGGCTTAGCTCACCAAACTTGGGAGGGCCCCAAATCCAGGCATCAGTGTGTGGTAGGACCTCAGGCCCAGTCACTGCCAGTTCCAAGCCATACTTGCAGTGGCACTCGGGTGGTCCCAGGGACAAACAAGCTAACCCAGGAGACAATTCATTCAATGTACAGTGAAAGGCCTCTGACACGGTCTTATCACACCAAATGTGAGTTAAAGTTTCTCAGAAAATAAAAAAAAAACTTGTCTCCCTCCACTGTAAAGGCCACCCTTCCCTTCTGCTGAAACTCGTACCCCCTGAAAGGTGCAAAGGCTTTACCTCATGGACAATACTCCCACTTGCAGGTACCTCCTGACACGGCTGCCTCCAGCAGCACCTGGCTATTGGGCTCAGGAGCAGGATTCAAACTCGGGCCTGTGCTTCTCACCAGTTGTATCCCCAAAGGGCCCTTTGGGACCCAGCCAAACACAGTACTTTGCAAGAGATTTGGGCTGGGTGTGGTGGTGCACACCTGTAATCCCAGCAGCTTGAGAGGCTGAGATAGGAGGATCGTGAGTTCAAAGCCAGCCTCAGCAAAAAGTGAGGAACTAAGCAACTCAGTGAGACCCTGTCTATAAATAAAATACAAAACAGGGCTGGGGATGTGGCTCAGTGGCCTTGTGCCCGAGTTCAATCACGGTACAAAAAAAAATAAAAAGCAGACTTAGGAGGCCCAGACAGTGTTCTAATTTCCATTTCCTTTTTTTGTTCAAGTGCTGGGGATCAAATCCAGGACTTGTGCACATCTAGGCAAGGGACAAGTGCTCTACCGCTGAGCCATACCCTCAATCAACCCTTGATTTTCTTAAGGTCACTAAGCCCAGGTCTGACTACCAGACACAGGCCCTTTGTACTGGAAGCTGTCTCGCCCCACACCCCATCAACCCATCCAAACTCACACACCTCCAATCATACCCCCAAAAGCAAAGGAAAAGTTAAAACATTAAATGAAACTAAATGGCACGGACATCAGATCTGTAAGTTTATTTGCTCAATGTACGACAGCTACATAATGACTCACATTCATGATATTCCATCACTGAGGAAAACTGCTAAGAATGGTCCGTGTGCGAAATAATTCCTTAGAGAAACACGGAGTTGGAAAAATAATCACTGATTAGACCTTAAAAATAGTTCACTGCATAACATGACAAAAAGCACAAAGGCTCATTCGGAGAACATAGTCAGTGCTCTCCTACACTGTAATAGTTATAATTTCACCATGACAAACACCAGACATTAAGATTAAGCTAACACTGGTGTTTCTTTTGCCCCCCCCTTAAAAACAAAATATATAACTGCATGTCACTATAGCAACATCCAAAACAGATCAATTTGTTACGATCACTATTTGGTAGAGCAAACTTGTACCCCCAAAAGGAAAAATTAAATTAAAAAAACTTTAAAAAATTTGAAGACTTAATTTTTTTTTGTCATAGGAATACATAACACCTACAGTATAAGTTAATAAATTTCAAGCTACTGTATAGAAATACAACACGAGCATGCACAATATTGTATCAATAGAGTAATGGAGGAGTAATCATTTCACTGGAGAGACAGTATCATAGGCAAGTGCATTTCTTTAAAAATAAAGAAAAGAAAAGAAACCATTCAAGCTGCGTAACACCAAGTCTCCTGTCCCTCTTCAGTTCCAGCCCTCTGTCTGTCTGCAGGGATTTTATCTTGCATTATTCTAAAACGCAGCCAGAGCCAAAGCTGAAATTTAAAGGAAAAATAGGTTTTGTAATTCCAGTCAATCATTTCCAAATGCGATAAGGACGGACATGACACTGCTCACTGGACATGAAGATAAAATTAGGGAAAGACCCACCCGCCCCTTCCCCCAAATGTTTTCCATCCACAGTGATGACTCCAGGCTCCTGTAATGGCACAAAAGCGACAAAGCTCTGTTGAGTTAGAACTCCTGGAAGAATTCAGTGAGTCAGGACTTCCATCAGGGTGAGGAGGGGCCCTCAAAGGAAAATCATGCTGGGAAACTGCAATACTACGGAGCACACTGATTCTACGGTCATCACCACGCTTCTATTGTCACTGTCACTGTGTCCTGTTAAACATACTCATTTCCTAATTGTAAGCTTGATTTTGGTCTAGCAAAAGCATGTCAGGTTTTCCTCAGTCATTACTCATATCTCTTCTTGCCTAAATAAAATAAAGTAACAAAGTAACTCTGGTGTCATTACCGATCTTAGGAGTCCACATGGTTACTGATTTTGTTTAAAAAAAAAAAGCTAAGAAAAACTGGACAGGCGACATGCAATGGGTCAGGTTTACAGAGACCAAGCTACAGTGGGAAGGAGGGCCCCAGGGCTAACTGAGAACAGCTGTGTGGAAACAGCTCTGTGGTTTCCTTCAATTGCAAAATGTGCGCTAACTCAGAGAGGTCAACCTCCAACTTCCATGCTTTCCTTGAATAGAAAAAGGGGAAAAGTTTTGGTCAAACAGGATTCAGCGCTTACTCCCCATGGTGACTTCACTCACCGCCGCAGCAGGCCTGCCCTCAGGAAGGAGAGCTGGAGGAAGGCTGGGCAGGCGCAGCGCCTCCTGCCGGGTCTCTACAGGTTCAGCTTCTAGCACCTGACTCTCCACACTGCACCACACACATTCTTGAAGGCCACCAGCCTCTAGGATCCAACCTCCAAGCCACTCGTGTGCCGTAGGCACCAGTACAGCGGGGAAAGTTCACGTGCAGAGGGGAGCAAATGGCAGTGCAATCCCTGAGGAAGGAGCTGAGGCAGCTGGGAGCAGGGGTCATGGAGAATCTAACACCATACATGACAGACCTGAAGTGCCTCCATTTTTGCGGTGCTTAATGTTTCTGTTAAAGTGATTAATAACTTCTGTTGTTGATTTGTTAAGAGGAAAGGAGGATGAAATCCCACAGCCACCTGCCAAGCACCTATTAACCGAACCTAAAGTAGCTTTGACTCTCCTCAGGGCACGTTTGTTAGCCAAGGAGGCAGAGAACAGCAAAACCAACCTAGATACGGCTAAAGAAGAATGTAAAGCCAAAAAAAAAAACAAAACAGCAAAGAAAAATTCACAATTGATGGCTTGATGTCACATATGGCTGTAATGTAGAAACACTGTAAACTGCAATTTAGTGTTAATACTGTCAACTAATCAGACTTGAGGAAAACGGGCAGGCCTAAACTGTAGGATGAGCAAACCTCATGCTCCAAGTCTGTTTGCTTGGGATTTAAACTATGCCATGTCTGGTAGAGGACACCCCAAAAGAAATGCACAGCTAAAACAGAGGAGCGAGAAAGTACCCAAAACTTAAGACAAGAGCGTATGTACATAAAATCGTTACTGGAACCACAGAACTTACTGAATGAGGGCCATTCCATTTACATTTTCTTTTCATCTCAAAACCTATCACCTAGCAATAAGTTAAATTAAAGACAGACAGCTCCACTTGCATGAACCTACACCACAGTCCATATGCCGTGAGACTGCTACTCCAATACCAGCACAGCTAGCCTGACTTTCCACTAGTGGTATTTTGGCAAAAACGTCAAAGAGGCGATCAAAGACAGGACAGGTCGTGGGTTTCTCCCTGGGAAGGTCAGCCCTCCCTTTCCCTCCCCCACCCGACCCCCAACTCATGGGAAAAAAATAAAGACTGCAGTAGTAGCATCAGCGTGCGCTGCCAGTCCACCTGGGGCCTTAATTGTTGCCTTCTCCGCCCTCGTCGTCTTGCTGATCGCTTGTCCAGAGCGTTAGGTTGTCACGGAGGAGCTGCATGATGAGAGTGGAGTCCTTGTAGGAGTCCTCGTTCAGAGTGTCGAGCTCGGCAATGGCATCGTCAAAGGCGGTCTTGGCCAAGTGGCAGGCTTGCTCTGGGGCGTTCTGGATCTCGTAGTAGAACACGGAGTAGTTAAGCGCCAGGCCCAACCGGATGGGGTGGGTGGGCTGCATGTGCTCCTTGCTGATCTCATGGGCTTCGCTGTAGGCCTTCTCAGAGGACTCCACCACGGTGGCCCGCTTCTCTCCAGTGGCTACTTCAGCCAGGTAGCGGTAATAGTCCCCTTTCATCTTCAGGTAGAACACCTTGCTCTCGTACTGGGTCTCGCTGCAATTCTTGATCAGGTAGTTGTCCAGCAGGCTCAGCACATCTTGACACACCGCCTCCAGCTCCTTCTCGATTTTCTCCCGGTAAGCACGAACCATCTCTATCTTCTTCTCGTTGCCATCTGCAGATGTCTTCTGCTCAATGCTACTGATGACCCTCCATGAGGAACGGCGAGCTCCAACGACATTCTTGTAAGCCACAGAGAGCAGGTTCCGTTCTTCATTGGACAGTGGCTCATTCAGCTCTGTCACCTGTGAGAAGAAAACAATAAAGAGCTGTTACTGTACAGATGATATCAACTGGGTTAGTCACATATTCATACGACTAAAACACAACAGTAAATCAAAATGATTAACAGAAAAAGAAGAACACTGTGTGGGAATAGGGAAGGGAGTGGAGGGGGAACAGGCAACCAACAAGGGAAAAATGCAGCTGGATCAAGGTAATCAAACCCTGGCTTCCTCCTCAGAGAAGGACCCAGGCCCAGCACATGTGGTTCTATGGAAGAACTGTCAAGTCTAGCTCTTAGATGACAACTCAAGTTGTTATTTTAATTGCAAAAGGCCTATACAATTTTCTCATGTAACATCACATACATATGATCCTAGAGATTCTAATAGATGACTTACATTCCTCAGCTTCTCTGACAACTTCATTTGCGCTATCCACTGACTCCTAGGCCTACCCCTTTGGGGTGAGAATATACCTGAGTCAAGTTTGAGTTGACTTTTGAGAAACAAGAAGGCTTTTCTGCTGGTGTGCCAAGAGAAGATGAATTACCAGGCGTGGTGGCGCACACCAGTAATCCCAGTAACTTGGGAGATAGAGGCTAGAGGATCACAAGCTTAAAGCCAGACTCAACAACTTAGCAAGACATTATCTCAAAAAATAAAAAGGGCTGGGGATGGGGGCTGGGATTGTGGCTCAGCAGTAGAGGGCTCGCCTAGCATGGGCGGGACCTGGGTTCGATCCTCAGCACCACAAAAAATAAATATAAAAAAAAAGGGGGGGATGTGGCTCAGTGGTTAAGCACCCCTGGGTTCAATTTCTGCTATCAAAAAAAAAAAGTGGAGAAATGTGTACTTGTGACAGGCAGCATCCATAGGATTAGTAACATACAGGACAAGAAAAATGAGCAAGTACTTCTGGAGGTAGTCAACAGAGATGATGCTTTAATAAACATAGGAACTTCAAAGGTTTCTGTCTTCACCATCCTAAGATTGTCAAGACATTAAGTCACTAACACTCCTTTTTTATTTCACCTGGTTGTGTGATATCACAGCCATTAGGTTTCTAACAGCACTCTTACTATCTTCCAGATTCTGAGGCCACATTATTCATCCAGCCTGTGTTTACTGGCTGCTTGTTCTTCTGCCCCACCTAGAACACCTTCCAGTACTCCTACCTGGCATATACTGAAAGTATTAAAAACCAAGATAAGGCCAGGGGCAGTGGTACATGCCTATAATCCAGCCACACAGGAGGCTGAGACAGGCAGATCACAAGTTCAAGGCCAGCCTCAGCAGCTTAGCAGAGACCTGTCTCAAAATAAAAAGGGCTGGGGATGTGCTCAGTGGTAAAGCTCCCCTGGGTTAATTCCCCACTACCCCCCAAAGCCCCCCAAACAAGGTAATACATTCCCTATGAAACCATTTTTTCCCTACTCTCTTCTTCACCCCCAGGTAAACTAGCCACTTGTTATGTTCCTGGTGTTGATCATAGCTTCTATGTAAAATTGCATTACATAATATATATACTAAAGTGTTTGTGGGGGGATGCTTTGCCAAAGATTTTTTTCCACGTCCAAGTCATTTACCTTCTTTCTACAGCCTTTTATTTTCATTTTTTAATATTTTATTAGTTGTTGATGGACCTTTGTTGCCAAGGCTGGCCTTGAACTTGTTAACTGTAGCCTGTGTTTAAACTTCTTTGTAGTAAGTCCACAGCAGGAGTCACAGGGATTACTAGTATGCACCACCACACCCAGCTTGTCGCCACCAATTCCAATGCAGAGATAATTAAATCAGAACATAAAAACCAGATCATACTTATTAGGGTGCTACAAGCAATTCAGTCTTTGAATTCATCACGTGTAGTTTACTAATTTTTGAGATAGTCAGAAAATGTTATGCAATGCAAATATTTCTTGAACTGATTAGTATTTTTTTAAGTAGTTTTCTTAAGTTAACCCTTCATGATACATTACTGACTCGCTATTATAATACCTACAGCAGATGAGTGTGAAGGTGCTGCTAGAAGAATTCAGAGCACAAGTGAGGGAAGAGATGTTTTTCACTCCAGGACCCCTGTCTCCTCACCCCCAACACCCTGCCCTGTGCAAACATCCCTTTTCCTGGATGAACAGGGATGCTGATCATCTTCACACAGTCATGGCTGCTCACTCCTCGGGCAACGCTCACACACTGAGTTCTGATGGCTACCACCACACAAATGCCAAGAAAATTCCTTGCCTGTCACTCAAGGGGCAAAACATTCCACTTCTCATGGTCATAGTTCCCTTACCCAAAAACAGGGATTTGTGCCGGGTGCGGTGGCACACACTTGTAATCCCAGCATTTTGAGAGGCTGAGACAGGAGGATCGTGAGTTTAAAACTAGCCTCGGCTCTGGCAAGGTGCTAAGCAACTCCGTGGCCCTGAATTCAATCCCCAGTAACCAAAACAACAATATAAAAAACAAACAGGGATCTGTTATGACAAAAGGCTGAAGAGCTGGGATACAAGTGCATGCGCTGGGAGATGTGAGCAGGTATACTTGAGGATGCCCTGAAGACTTTTTCCTCGTGTATTTCTCACTATTGACACATATACATTTCTTTCTTATCTTCCCATATCAAGTATTTCTTCTCTATCACATCCTCTTCCCTAGCCTGACACTTCCTTTGCTCTTTATACCACTTCCCTTCCATGAACCTGAGCACTGGCCTGCAAAGAACTCCCCAGACTGGCTATGAGACAGGCAGAGGCTCTGGCAGGTCTGTGGGTGAGCCCTCAGTCCACCGTGCTCTCATCTCTCCCACTGCCAACATGGGCGCTGAAACCTAGCCACTATGATGCGACCTAATAATGGTCTCTGGTGCCAGGAGAAGCTCCAGTGCCTGAGGCCATGGAGATCAAGTTCTGGCCTTTCCCCTAAATCATGCTGTCCTTATTTCAAGAGCCAGGCTCTATTTAAAACTCAAGTGACCTCACCAGTGCACTATACCGTTAGGTCTTCTTTGCTGCAAAGGAGGTCTGGCTCCAGGGCACAGGGCAGCCACTGAGCTTATGTAAAGCTTTTCTAGTTGCGCAGACAAACTGCAACAGGGAGATTGTGAAATGCCAACGCCACCTTTAGATAGAGTAACTCAAGCACATTTGGAACACACTAGCATGTTCTCTGCCAGTGAAAAACTAAGTTCGAGGGGAAAACTCTAAGCTCAAAAAGTCCTCAGAGTCAAGTAAGGTTTCTTTAAAAATCATAACTCGGGCTGGAGTTGTAGCTCAGTTGGTGAGCATTTGCCTTCCATCTGTGAGGCACTGGGTTCAATCCCCAGCACCACATAAAAACAAATAAAATGAAGGTACTGTGTCTGTCTACAACTAAAAAAAAATTAAAAAAAAAAAATCACAACTCAGAATTTTTCAAAAATCCCTCAGATCAGGACTTGCAGTGTAGCTTAGAGGTAGAGCAATTGCCTAGCATATAAAAAAATTCCCTTAATAGGATTTAATCTGTGGTTTTTACACTAAGAGATCAGATATTACAGCCATACTATAAGGTAAAAATAATACTAAAGTTTAAAAAAAATTTTTTTTCTCAAGTGTCCAAAACAGGTGTTTATTTTGTTTTGGGCGCTGGGGATGGACTGAGCCCAGGGCTTCACACATGCTAGGCATGCACTCTACAACTAAGTTAAACTCCAAGCCCCATAGACTATTCAAGGTGAGAAGACATCATGTATCGATACAAATGTTAAAGGAAGTAACATTTTCAATACAGCCAGCCACTGAACTGTTTCTAAGAATGCAAACTTATAAATATGGTCCCCAAAATTTACTGTCAGCTGTTGGAAACGTAGAAAGTGTAGGTCGGTATCCTTCAGAGCTATATATTCTACTTAAAAACAAAATTAAAAAGGCTAGAGTTGTGGCATGGCAAAAGAGAGCTTGCCTAGAATGCATGAGGCCCTGGGTTTAATCCCCAGCACAGGAAAAAAATTTGAGTCTTTTCTTCCCTCAACTCCTTCTAGCTCAAGTTCAAATTTCGATTCATAATGGAAAGATGTGAAATAGAACGATTAACAAAAAGGCTTGAAAATCTGTAATTCTCTTCAAAAGTAAAATTCCCAAATCCCAGCTCCTAAGGATATCAGTTATTAATTAGTAGCAACTGCTCTCCCCTAAGAGTTGATGCAGAGAGAAATCTTTTCTACTTAACTTTAGTAATTCTTTTGAGATTATTAGAAAAGCTACTTAGGGCTGGGGATGTGCATGCTCAAGCGGTAGCACGCTCGCCTGGCATGCATACGGCCCGGGTTCGATCCTCAGCACCACATACAAACAAAGATGTTGTGTCCACCGATAACTAAAAACTAAATATTAAAAAATTCTCTCTCTCTCTCTCTCAAAAAAAAAAAAAAAAAGAAAAGAAAAAAGAAAAGCTACTTAGATGATTTTCTGATCTTAAGGCTTGGAGTACCAGGTCATTCAGTTTCCTCAATTTACCTACTAAGAGCCTTAAATTGAGCCAGACACGGTGACACATGCCTATAATCCCAGTGGCTCAGGAGGCTGAGGCAGGAGGATTGGGAACTCAAAAAAAGCGAGGCGCTCAGCAACTCAGTGAGACCTTATCTCTAAATACAATACAAAATAGGGCTGAGGATGTGGTTCAGTGGTCAAGTTGCCACTGAGTCCAATCCCCAGTACCCACCCCCCAAAAAAGGACCTTAAGTTGTAATGAAGGTAACTTTTCATTTTTAAACTTCTTAAATAAGATAAATATTCATAATTTGATAATTTATTCAAAATAACACTTGAATTAATGTTATCTTATTTAAAATGGATTGTAAATTTGAGGCCAGTCTCAGCAACTTGGCAAGATCCTGTCTCAAAATAAAAAGGGTTGGTAATGTACCCATTGCTAAAGCACCCCAGAGTTTAAGCCCCAGTATCTCTCTCTCTCTTAATTAAAAGCAGCAGCAGCAGCCACTGGGGATATCCAGCTCCATTGTGCCCCTTTTGCTCCCCTAGGATTTGAGGATGCTATCACCGAAAGGGCCACAAGGAATGCTATGTAAGGACACCCTGCAGCAAAATCAAAAGGAAGAAGATGAGCAGGGACAAAACTCATGTGCACTGGTACCCACTGCCACCCAACAGGGCAGTTTCTGCTCAATTATCATGAACCACCGCTTCAAGAAGGCCTGTCTACCGATAATAAACTACGATTTTTTAAAACAACCTTTAGTTACCTGAACTACATACTCTGAGCAGAAAAAGAGCTAACACGGCAGGTTTTCAATGGCGATCCTTAGAGAGGCCTGCGGGAAAAGCTGGCATCTGAGAACTTGGATTTCGGGAAGGTTCCTACCACCTCGGGAAAGAATGGCTGGCTCACTGTCTTTCAAGTGTTGGTGAAAACCATGCACACTAGCCAAATTCCTGGTAGAAGTCTGGAACTCAGGCACGTGCTAAGCCGAGAATGCCCACAAGACCAGCACTGGGTGCAAGGAGCTTCCTGGTGGAGGCCATTTGTGCTCTGCTTGTCATTCCCCAGGGAAGAGCTGGAACGGTCATGCCCAGTCTTCTGTCACCTTTGTCCCAAGCACCTCTTCCCTTCACTGACAAAGGCTAACATACTTTTGACAGTAATGACACAGCCATGGTACAACTGCATCTTGAGTCCTGGCAAATCACTGAACCTGAGGGTAACCCTGGGGACCCCAACACATTCATTCTAGAAAACTTGACAGCATATCCTTTAAGGTCTGATGACCACAGAAAATCTACTTAAAGGCCTACTTATCAAAATCATTCACCAAGCATTCACAGAGCACGCTGACCATATAAAGACAAAAATTGGTGAGATGAACTCTGAGCAAGCACTCAGCCCTCCCAAGAGGAGGCCCAACTCACATTAGCGCCTCAGAGGAATTCCCGAGGCAGCAAAACTCCCTAGAAAGATTACAGATTTTAGCCGGGTACAGTAATACATACCTGTAATCCCAGAGACTCGGGAGGCTGAGGCAGGAGGACTGTGAGTTCAAAGCCAGCCTCATCAACTTAGCAAGGCCCCAAGAAACTCTGCAAGACCCTGTCTCTAAATGAAACAGGAAAAAACATCCATGGCATATTCAGGGACAATCTCGAGGTCTCAGAGAGACCTGGGCAAAAACCCAGAGTTTTCACAGCCATCAAGTCCTGTGTTCTTTTCAAAGGTGCAATACAAAGTGGGCCATCACTCACCTTCCAGGAGTGGCCCAGAAGGACTCTTCCCCATAGTTACAACTAACAAACAGAAGAGAGTAAGGAAACACACTCCTGGCTTTAACACCTGTGCTAAGGGCCTGATGTAGATGCTGCTACATCACAGACAGAGCCAATTCCTCTAACACAAAAAGGCCTTCTAAGGATTTACAAAATCAACAAATAAATGGAACAGATAGCTAGTTGAGAGAAAAAGAAAACGTAAACAAAAATGCCAAACCTCATTCATTTTAAAAGTTCCGTTTTCTCCTCTCAGACTGCCAAGGCTTAAAAGTTTAATGACTCCCTGGGAGGGTGACAGTGGAAGTGAAAGTGCAGACTAATAAAACCTATACATGAGGGCAACTCAGAAATGACCACAGAAATTACAAATGCTCAAAAAACTTTGGCCCGGTAATTCGACTTTTAAGAAGTGATTCTAAATTACATACAAGAGGAAGTGAGGGGTAAGGGGAAAAAAAAAGGGGGGAGAAATGAATTACAGTAGATGGGGAGAGGAGAGGAGGGGAGGGGAGGGGAGGGGAGGGGGATAGCAGAGGATAGGAAAGGCAGCAGAATACAACAGGCACTAGTATGGCAATATGTAAATCAGTGGATGTGTAACCGATGTGATTCTGCAATCTGTATATGGGGTAAAAATGGGAGTTCATAACCCACTTGAATCGAAGTGTGAAATTTGATATATCAAGAACTATATAATGTTTTGAACAACCAACAATAAAAATTTTAAAAAAAAGTGATTCTATTTAAAACAGTTATAGGCTGGAACAACAAATGATCTTAAACGGGGTACTAGTTAGATTATAATACAATCATACAACAGAATCCCAGATAGGCACTAAAAAATTCTTTTATGTATTCTCAGTGTACTTCCAGAAAGGTATGAAACAAGACAGGCTGGGAGGTGGTGAGGGTTGAATAGACTGAGTTTGCTGAGTAGGAACATGCTCAAACAAACCCTCCCCACAATTCATACCTACCAATTAAAATTTAAAGCCGAACCTGAAAACCCAAGTTTTCTTTAAAAAAGCCCAAAGTCCATAGTTTAAAAGCTCATGAATGCCCTTGACTTACTGAAGCCCTCACCTGCTGCTCTGTGCACACTGCTCAACCTATACCCAAATACCAGCCTCCTCTTTCAAACCCCTAAATGAGGACTGGAGCAGTAGTTCAGTAGCAGAGCACTTGCCTAGCAGTGTGAGGCCCTAGGTTAACTACCTAGCACCTCAAAAATAAAACAAAATAATTTAAAAATAAATAAATAACACTAACTGAATAAAAATCCCTTACCAGGCCAGGCCAGGCGGCACCTACAGTCCTAGCTACTCAGGAGGCTGAGACACAAGGATGGCTTGAGGCCAGCCTGGGCAACCTGATGGGACCCTACTGTATCTTCATACAGCTATGTTCTACTCTGTTTCACCAAACAACGAACTCTAACATTTTTCCAGTTTATACTCTACATACATGGTCTTATGGTTTTCAAATATCACTGTCCCTTCCTAAAGTTCCACAAGCACACATTTTCACATTTTAACACAATGTCAGTTCTGCTTATGCCCGTTTTTAGCTTTTTAAAATTATTTTAATAGGATGGGGCTGGGATTGTGGCTCAGCAGTAGAGCACTCTCTTAGCATGGGCGGAACCCGTGTTCGATCCTCAGCACAACATAAATATAAGACATTGTGTTGTGTCCATTTACACCAAAAAATAAATATTTTTTTAAAAATTTAATAGGAATATTTCCAGTTTCACTTTTGAAAATTGACTTTATATTTTCTCTATTATGTTAGGAGTGTATCCATGTATTTCATATTTTTCTGATAAACTTTTGTAATCATAAGTGGGTTTTCACTCCAACTATAATTCTCTACTTATCCTACAGATAATCACTGATGATTTGTATTATTATTCCTATTACAAAGACAAGAAAATTAAGGCTCAGAGGCAAACAGAACCCAAATGACTAGCTCTAAATTCCACATACTTCCCACTATACAACTAGTTTATAATTAAGGACAGAAAGCTTTTTATAAAAAACTCACTGGGCAGCCCTACCTCTTGAGGCTCAGATTCAGTACTTCATGGAGCCAATCCTTATCTAAGGCCAAAAACTATACACTGTAACTCTCAATGTTGAGTTACCATATGACTCAATATTTCCACTGCAAAGTACAGAAAAGAAACATGAAAATATGTGTCCATACAAAATCTTGTTTACTAATGTGCATAAAACCATTAGTCATAGCTAGGCATGGCAGCACATGCCTGTAATCCCAGCAGCCTTAGAGGCTGAGAGTGGAGGATTACAAACCAGCATCAGCAACTCAGCAAGACCCTAAGGAACTTAGTGAGACCCCGTCTCTAAATAAATGAAAAAAGGGCTGGAGATGTGGTTCAATGGTTAAAGTGCCCCCTAGGTTCAATCCCTAGCACCAAAATACTTAATAGTCAAATTAATCATAATAGTCAAAAAGCAGAAACAACCCAACTAATGAACCATCAACTAATGAACAGACAAAATTTAGTATGACACATATAAAACAGATTACTTTTATTGTTTATTTCTGATTATTTTGCAGTGCTGGGAATCAAACACAGGACCTCCCATGTGCTAAGCAAGTGCTCTATCACTGAGCTACACCACTAGTCCCAATGAAATATTATTAAAGGATAAAAATAACCCTGATATGTGCTACATCATTTTTTTTTTTTTTACTAAACAAGTCAGTTGCAAAAGACCACAGAATGAAATGCCCAGAATATATACAAACCCAGAAACAGGGCAGGTCACATAGGCAGGGGTGTGCTCTTCCTGGGAGGGGCAGAAAGTGACAGCCAAAAGGTACAGGGTTTCTTTGGGGGTTGATGAAAACTTTCTAAAATTAATTGTAGTGAAGCTTACAAGTCTGAACATACTAAAAAATCATTAAACTGCACACTTTTATATGGTATACAAATTACTTCTCAACAAAGCCTATCAAAAATCGCTGTGCATATCATAATTTACATAGCATTTTCACACCAGCAATTAAATATTAGCTGATGTGCTGACAGGCTCAGAATTCCCTACAATTTCATGCTTCATCATAATGTGGACTTAATATAACGGCACAGTGCTCGGGCTGGTGTCCAATCCTCCTCTTAGGATGCCATTTAAATGCCTGTACAATCGCATGCAGGCTGACACTTCTCAATAGCCTCTCCAAAAAGGAGAAAAGGGCTGCTGTTTAGTACACAGGAATGGTCAAGCTAACTACATTCCCCACCTCGGTTTAGGAAACAGGGAATCCAGTCAAGGAGGAAAACACCCTGGAAGAGCAGGCAGCCCACACCCTGCAAGCCAACACGCTGGGCCTCTTATCAACACTGCTGAGAGGACCTTGAACCTCTCACACACACCTTTTGTGAGAACTCACCCACATCCCACCTGCAGAGATCAACAAGCACTTGACCCTTCACATCAATACTGAGTTTGTGTCCTTCACAGCTACAAACTTTCTCACAACAGGGTTATGGCTCAGTGGGAGGCCCTGGGTTTGACCCTCAGGACCAAGTATACAGAAATAAAATAAAGGTATTGTGTCCTGGGGCTGGGGATGTGGCTCAAGCGGTAGCGTGCGGCCTGGGTTGGATCCTCAGCACCACAAACAAAGATGTTGTGTCTGCCGAAAACTAAAATGTAAATAAAATATTTAAAATATTAAAAAAAAAAGGCATTGTGTCCACCTATGACTACTAAAAAAAAAAAAAAAGCTTTCAAGGCCGAGCCTTTTTTTTTAAGGCACAGGGGCCAGGTGCAGTGGTGCATGCCTGTAATCCCAGTGGCTCAGAGGCTCAGGCAGGAGGATCAGGAGTTCAAAGCCAGATTCAGCAAAAGTGAGGCCCCGAGCAACTCAATGAGACCCTGTCTCTCAATAAAATACAAAATAGGGCTGGGGATATGGATCAGTGGTTGAGTGCCCAGGGTTCAATCCCTGATACAAAAAAAAAAGTACTGAGGATTGAACCCAGCTTAGCAAGCCCTCTGCCACTGAGCTATACCCTGGGCCCTTCTTATTTTGACACAGGGCCCCACTAAGTTTCACAGCCTGGCCTTAAACTTGCAATTCTCCTGCCTCAGCCTCCTAAGTAGCCAGAATGGGAGGTGTGCTCCACCAACCAGAATCAATTCAAACAAGTAGTTAATCAACTCAAACAGTTCTCATCTCTGAATGGTTTCTAATCCTACTTTCCATTTTTAGGACAGCTCCCCTCACCATCCTAACTCTTCCCAAAACATGCTCCAATTCACGAGTACCCCGTGGCCTGCTATGTAGAATACAAACTACCACCTAAACAGGGCTATCTTCAGAAATCATCAAATAAATAAGCCAATATTTTAATTTTACTAGTTTTTTCATAAATCTTGTCTTTAACGTTGAAAAAGGGAAGTCTTTCCCACTAGAAAATTAAACAAACTGTTATGCATGAAAGTTGTTATACAGGCTGGGGTTGTGGCTCAGTGTTAGAGCACTTGCCCAGGATATGTGAGGCGCTGGGTTTGAGTCTCTGCACTGCATATAAAAAAATGAATAAAAAAAGGTCCAAATAAAAAAAAAATTTAAAAAGAAAAGAAAGTTGTATAAACTATGATTAAATTCAACACTTTTAAAAAACAGTCTTCAGCCACAGGCACAGGAGACTGAGGCAGAATTCCAAGTTCAAGGCCAGCCTCAACAATTTAGTAAGCTGAGGTAGGAGCATCCTGACTTCAAAGCCAGCCTCAGCAACTTAGCAAGGCCCTAAGCAGCTCAGCAACAACCTGTCTCTAAATAAAACAGGGCTGGGGATGTGGCTAAGTGGTAGAGCTAAACAGAGCCCAATCCCCATTCTCTCTCTCACATATACACAAACTTTCTGTGATATTATTTACTGGGATTGCATGAATTGTGACCCAACTTTGGGTACAACCAGAGAAGTCAAAAATTATGCTCCATTTGTGTATAATGAGTCAAAGAGCATTCTACTGTCATATATAACTGATTAGAACAAATAAAATTTTAAAAAATAACAACAACAATCTGGTCTCAATGTCAATACCACAGAGGTAGAAAATTTCTGCTCCAAGCTAGCAATGCCCAGGTCAAAGGCTGGGGATATAAGTGGAAGATAGTAAAAAACAAAAAAATCCTCAATACCCAGATCACAATGATCAACTCTTATTACACATTTGCTTTTTCATAGTAATATTAATAATAATTCACACACTGCACCACTCTCTGCATCTTCACATTAATACAGGGCTCACATTCCACCCCCACTATCTGAGCTCGGTCATGAATCACCAATGAATCACTGTGGTCCACTAACAATCACTTCTGAAATGTTTTTCGAGTGACATGAATCTACACGGGATGTATCAAGGCCAGATTGTTTGCAAAAATGGCTCTCATGATAATCTCTCCTAACCCTGTGTCCACCCCTTCCTTTGCATTGCTTCTGCACCTCCCCCCTCAAGAAGTAGAATTTACTTTTCCACCCATATAATCCGACATGGTCATGTGACCTGCCCCAGCTAAGGGAGCAAGAGGCCAGCAGAGCCTTCAAAGGCACTTGTGTGCCCAGAGCTTGCTGCTGGGAACGTGCCTATCCTACCCCGAGGAAACAGCCTGGGTTAACCTTGAGAGAGAGGTCACATACAGCTCACCCAGCCCCAACACATCTACAAGAAATTTATTTTGGTGTATAGCTTGATATGTGTTTAACATTTTATTCCACAGCTTCAAACTAAATAAACTGAAAAATATAAAATAAAATCGTATACACAAGACCTCAGAAGCTTTATATTTTTCCCCCACAAATGCTATTGCTGCATACAATATAATGAACAGCGACATCTGGGGACTCACAGGGCTGGAAGCAAAAAAAGACAGTTCATGTGTCTACATTCACCTCGCTCCAGTCTGATCTCAATTTTAACTGTCAGGACACAGAAAAGCTCCTAAGCCCGAAAGATACTCATCAAGTGTCTCTCAAAGCCCCAGACACATCATGTCATTCCCTTGGTAAATATCTAAATAACTCTACTCTAAAAATTAGGTTAATCAAAATTAGTTTAAGGACTGGGGTTACAACTCAGCTGGTAGAGTGCTTGCCTCGCATGTACAAGTCCCTGGGTTCAATCCACCAAAAAATAAATAAATAAATAGGTTTTTTTAAATTAGTCTAAGAGATTCCTAACAAGCATGGTGGTGCACACCTGAAATCCTAGCCACTCTGAGGCTGAAGCAAAACTGCAAATTCCAAGCCAGCCTGGGCAATTAGAGACCCTGTCTCAAAATGAAATTTAAAATAAAGGGGGGGGGGGGGAATAGGTCAGTAGTAGAGTGCCCCATGGGTTCACCCCCCAGTACTGAACAAAAAAATGAGTGATACTAAATTTTGACAACTTACCCCAAAGCACACCCTTGACCTTATTCAGAATCATTCATTTAAAAAAAATCAAACTCGGGACTGGGATTGTGGCTCAGCGGCAGAGAGCTTGCCTAGCACATGTGAGGCCCTGGGTTTGATCCTCAGCACCACGTAAGAATGAAATAAATATAATGTGTCTAACTACAACTTAAAAATAATAAATATTTTAAAAATAAAAATAAAAAATAAAACTTAAAACCTCCAACGTTTCAGTCCTCACTATTGCCCATCAGACTCGCTCTTGAATCCTTTTCCTTCCTTCTCTTTAGGGTTCATTTCTTTCTTTTAAGGGTCATTAGATACATCGATTCAATTTTTTTTGCATAAATATAAAAGTTTATTGTGGGGGAGGGGGGATAGTAGAGGATAGGAAAGATAGCAGAATACAACAGTCACTAGTATGGCAATATGTAAAAACGTGGATGTGTAACCGATGTGATTCTGCAATCTGTATACGGGGTAAAAACGGGAGTTCATAACCCACTTGAATCAAATGTATGAAATATGATGTCAAGAGCTTTGTAATGTTTTGAACAACCAATAAAAAAAAAAAAGAAAAAAAAGTTTATTGTGCCATGTTCTTCTGCAACACAATTTCTCTAAAGCACCTAAATGTTCAATCAATCCAACCACCTGGTATTGCTGCTCTTACACCCAAGATTTAGGCAAGGAGAGAAGTAAGAGAGGGAGATCAGTTACTACAACCTGCCTGGCAGCCCTTGCTTACTAGAGGAATGTGACCCTAGATAAGCCAAATAACTGTACCCATCACTGCCTCCTCATTAAATGCCTAAGAAGATGTGTTTTCCCCACGTGGAGGAGCAGGTTTGCCTAGTATGTGTGAGCCTCTGACTATGTTCCCCAGCACCTAAGGCAGGAAAAAGATGGTTTTCCCTCCATGCATTCTTACCAGCCATGTCTTTATCGTCTTTCCTCTCCCTACTCTCTTCATTTCCCCTTAACACACACTCCAAGTTCAGGCTTCAATAAATGATGCCCTAGGGACTGGGGTTGTGGCTCAGCAATAGAGCGCTCACCTAGCACGTGTGAGGCTCTGGGTTCGATCCTCAGCACCACATACAAATAAATATATTGTGTCCAACTACAAAATTTAAATATTAATTAAATAAATAAATGATGCCCTTCAATTCCCATCTCTTTGTTCTTGTTTCCTTCAAAATAAGGCTCTTAGAACCACGTTGACACCTGTTACCACTTCTCCCATCCTCCCTGCTCTCCTCAGCCACTGCCACAGTGACCCACCACAGTGACCCTCCAGTCACCCAATGCCTTCCACCTCACACACCAGGGTTTTCTGTATCCACCTTACATTTTAATTCACAGGGCCTAAGGGTGAGGCTGGGGTAGAGTGCTTACCCAGTGTGCACCAGGCCTGGGCACACAGCCAGAAGAAAACTGACACACACCACTAACCACTCCCCTTTCTGGCACTCTGCTCCGGGTGTCACCAATCTCTCCAGTCTTCTTACATTCACTGTGCATTTTTCTTCCTCATTCCAGGACCCATGGCATAGGGCTTCCCATTTTCAACTCTACATTTCCCTAAGGAACTTCCTCATGTACGGTTCCAACTATCACAGAGGCAGAAGACATTATTAGATGGACAACCCTATGAGGGTAGCAGATGTTATGTTCTCCAGCTCTCAGACCAGTCTGGTCTAATTGGAGGCAGGGGGCTCAAACCCAGGGCCTTGCACATGCTAAGCATGTGCTCTACCAGAGCCACTCCCAGGCCACATTTCCTTATCTCATGAATTCACACTACTTTGAGTGGTTACACTCAAGTGCCTTTCATGTAGTAACTTAATTTGCCTCATTTTAAACTTTTCCTCAAACTGAAAATGACCACAACTAATCATTTGTCCCCCCTCCTCTTTCCCAGTTCATCTCTAACCATCTATTTCTCTCTCAAGTCTGCCTCTGTCCAGGCACCCATCTGTGAGACCCCTAGAACCCGACTAATCTGATCAGCCACCTCAGTGTCTTCCTGTTCAATCTCTACTCGGCTGACCTTGGAGCTTTCCTTTTAGTACTGAGGATTGAACCCAGGGACACTTAACCCCAGCTCTTTATATATTCTATTTAGAGACAGAGTCTGAGTTTCTTAGCGCCTCGCCATTGCTGAGGCTGGCTTTGAACTTGCCATCCTCTTCCCGAGCTGCTGGGATTACAAGCAACCACATGGTACCCAGCTCCCCTGTGATCTCTTCAAACCAAAAATTGGATTACAATCCTCCTCTGCCTCAAGTGACTCTCCAAAGCTACAGAAAAACCCAAAACTCTACAGGCTCTTCAAGCACTGGCCATGAATTTGCTTAGACTCGGCTCCCACTGCGGAGCTGCCTGTGCAGCCAACAGGGAAGGAGCGAGTCAGTGAGATCCTGATCCAGCCCCTCCACCAGGGTATCCTCCTCCCATCCTCCCCATCAACTCCCACAAAGGACACTGCTCAGGCATCACTGCATATAAGCAACCTTCCCTGATGCCCCTGAGAACTGTCCTTCAAAGATTCCACAGCCCTCACCTCAATTTTTTTGTGCATGGAATGAATACTCCCAAAGCATCTTCAGTGACACTCACCACAGCTCTAACTTCCCTATATGGTTCTGCATTAATATCATCATTTCTTCCACCTGCCTAGAATGTTTACAAAATATTAAAATGATTATAAACTTTTATACAAAATATGAAAAAATAACTTTTTTTTGGGGGGGGGGGGTGTTAACAGGGATTGAACTCATTGAGCTCTTTTCGTTTTATTTTGAGAAAGGGTCTGACTGAGTTGCTTAAAGCCTAAGTTGCTGAGGCTGGCTTTCAACTTGCCATCCTCCTGCCTCAGCCTTTTGTGCTTGCTGGAATTACAGGCATGTGCCACTATGCCCAGCAAAAATTAGCATCCTTTTCCTTCCTTTGATCTTCATCTAAATGCTCTTAAAACATGTTCAAAATTCCATTTTATGTATTTCAAACAAAATCATTTTTTCTTTTCTTTTGAGGCAAGGTATCAGTACATTGCCCAGGCTGACCTCAAACTCCTGGGCTCACACAAGTAATCCTCTTGCCTCAGTCTCTTGCGTAGCTGGACTGTAGGCAGCTGCTACTATATCCAGCCAATATAATATTATTTCTGACACACAGAAAGTTACACCTTCCTCCAGGTCTATTTATTTCAGGAAGTATTACCATTCAGTTGAGCCACATCCTTTCACTTTCTGGCACTATTTGTTAAGACTCTTGACAGCAAAACTATAGTAATTAACTTTATGTTAAAAATCTCAAGTTCAGGGATGGGAACATAGCTTAGTTTGTAGAGTGCTTGCCTCACATACACAAGGCCCAGGGTTCAATCTTCAGCACCACAAAAAAAAAAAAAAAAAAAAAAAGAAAAAACAATCTCAAATTCAGCCAGGTACTATCACTATATCCATAATCACAGCTAATCGTCAGGCTGAGAGGAAGATCACCAAGTTCAAAGTCAACCTCAGATGTAGCAAGGCCTTTAGCATCAGAGCAAGGCCCTGTTTTAAAATAAAAATAAAAGACAGGAGATGTAACTCAATAGTGCCTCTGGATTCAAACCCTGGTACAAAAAATAAAATAAAATAAATCAAGTTCTTTGTTAAATGGATTTAAAACACACTAACTCATGTAATCAAATGACATTTACTAAAAAAAAAAAAAAAAAAAAAAAAAAAAATAGGATTACCCTAAAGGAAATTTGCTCTGCTGGTTTTTGGAGATTTGGGTTTTGTGGTTTTTTTGTTTTTGTTTTTTGTTACTGGGGATTAAACTCAGGGGTGCTTAACCACTTGAGCCACATGGTCATCCCTTTTTTTTTCTTTTTTTGAAACAGGGTCTCACTAAGCTTTGAACTTTTGATACTTCTGCCACAGTCTCCCAAGCCACTGGAATTACATCCATGCACCACCATGCCCTGCCTGCATTTTAAACTTAATACAAACAGCACAATCTCAAAATCAACTAAATGGAAAAAGAAAATATTAAATACACAGTAGTCTAAAGGGTTTTTCATGCTTCTACAATTAATGGTATGCTAAAGTCATGAAAACAGATCAATTATAATAGCAGTCTTCAGGGGCTGGGGTAGCTCAGCGGCAGAGTGCTTACCCAGCATACATGAGGAAATGGGTTCAATCTTCAGAACCACATAAAAACTAACATATAAAATAAAGGCATTGTGTCCATCTACAACTACAAAAAAAAATTAATTAAAAAAAAATCAATCTTCAGTACAACTCCTTTTGGAAACTAAAAAAACTTTTTTAAAAATTTGTTCTAATTAGTTATATGTGACAACAGAATGCATTTTGACACAGTATATATAAATGGAGTATAACTTCTCATTCATCTGAGTTACACAGGTCATGTAATCATATATGCACATAGGGTAATAATGTCCAGTTTATTCTACTATCATTCCTACCCCCTAAAAACCCTTTTTGAAACATGAGTCCTAGTTTTAGAAAAAATACTTCTAGCTCAAACCTAGGCCAATTAAACATTCCCACGTGTAAAATGGGAAGAATTTCATTTATGATGCTGTCGTAAAATTAATGGTAAAAGTAAGTAAAAATGCTTCCCAAGGTGACAGTAAATATCAAAGGGGAGAGAGACTGTGTTGGTGATCAAACCCAGGACCTCATGCATGCTAGGTAAGTGCTCCACCAACTGACCTACATCCCAGCCCAATATGTTCCAATATTTGATCCAACAGGGCAAAATTTTAAATCTTGTGTTGGCCTAAAAAAGGTTTTTAGTCAACGTAGAACTCTACAGAAGAAATATTTTTTAAAAAATTCATACCAGGACTACTAGATCCCATGACCCCTTGTGGGAATTATCACTTGAATAAATCCTATTCCTTTACTCATTTTTTTTTAAATTTTTTTTCTGTAGATGGATACAATACCTTTATTTATCTTTATGTGGTGCTGAGGATTGAACCCACGACCTCACACACGCTAGGCAAGCACTCACTACTGAGCTACAACCCCAGACCTTCCTTTACTCTTAAAAAGGGCTGGAGATATAGCTCAGTGAGAAAGCATCTGAGCTCAACCCTTAGTATCCCATTCCCCAGGGGAAAAAAAAAACAAACACCGCCATACCAAAAAGTACCCTAACTGTTCAAATTCTATTGTGGTCCCAAGGCTAGTATGCTGCAAGTAATAGTACTGACTTTTTTTTTTTTTTTGTACTAGGGATTGAACCCAAGGGCACTCAACCACTGAGCCACACCCCAGTGCTATTTTGCATTTTAGAGACAGGGTCTTGCTAAATTCCTTAAGGCCTAGATAAATTGCTGACGCTGGCTTTGATCCTCCTGCCTCAGCCTCCTGAGCCACTGGGATTACAGGCTTGTGCCACCCGGTACTGACATTTGTTGCTAGCAGATATTAATACTTTCTGAAAAATTAACATTTAAGCATCACTTATTAAAATTAACACACATTAAAATGCAAGAAAAAAATTCACACATGCCATATTACGCCAGCCAAATGAGCACAGTAAAGCAAGATCAAAATTATAATCCATTCAGAAAAGTTTTATAGATCTACATGCCAATTTCAAACAAATAATGTTTGGGGCTGGGGTTGTGGCTCAGCAGTAGAGCGCTTGCATAGCACATGCCAGGGCCTGGGTTCAATCCTTGGCACCACATAAAAATAAATAAAGGTATCATGTTCAACTACAACTAAAAAATAAATATTAAAAAAAAAAGTTAGGGTTGGGGATATGGCTCAAGTGGTAGCGCACTCGCCTGGCATGTGTGAGGCACTGGGTTGGATCCTCAGCACCACATTAAAATTAAAATAAAGATATTGTGTCCACCTAAAAAAAATTTTTAAAAATTTAAATAGTAGAAATGTATTCATGCAAATTTTTAAAATTCAACCTGTATGTTAAGTTTATCATACCGTTTTTCCTTCCCCAATGATAAAAAATAAATTGGCAGATATCTACCTGATATTGGCTACTCACTGAACATTATCATTGAATTAATCAGCTCCACTTTTTTTGTATATGCAGTATAGCAGAATAAACCCAAGAGTGCTCTACCACTAAGCTACATCCCCAGCTTTTTTATTTTGAGAGGGTCTCACTAAGTTGCTGCAATCCTCCTGCCTCTGCCTCCCTAGACAATGGGATCACAGTTGTGTGCCACTATACCAGGTAGCTCAACATGGATTCAAACCAAGACTGTCTGGGACCAGAGCGGTGGCTGTGTGCAATTGCTCTCTCCCTCCCACACACACCTTCACACACACATTGCTTTTTTGGGGGGGTGGGGGGAGGGGGTACTGTGAATTAACCACTGAGTCACATTTCCACCCCATTTTGTGACAAGGTTTTGCTAAGTTGGTGAGACTGGCTTTGAACTTCCAATCCTCCTGCCTCAGTCTTCCAGGTCATGAAATTTTCTTCTTTTTTTGAGGTACCAGTATTGGAATACAGGTCTCATGCACGTTAGGAAAGTGTTCTATAACTGAGCTACATCCCAACTCTATTTTTTTAAATTTTTTATTTATTTGAAGGGTGGGGAACCCGGGATTGAACTCAGGAGCACTCAACCACTGAGCCACATCCTTAGCCCAATTTATATTTTACTTAGAGATAGGGTTAAGACAATTTCTGGCTAAATTAATTTCCCAGGCTGACCACAAACATGTGATCCTTCCTCAGTCTCCCAAGTAGCTGGGATTACAACTGCACTGCCATCTTTAAGGCAAAAAATATTTGTTTAAAAAAAAATGCTTTATTGAGGAAGAAGGATTGCCTTGTTCAAGGCCAGCTTGAACAACTTAGCCAAACCCTGTCTCAAAATAAGATTTAGAGCCAATGGGAAGGACAGTAGAAAGATTCTATATATATCCTATATAAATGTATGATTACACTGGTGGAGTGACTCTGAACCATGCACAGCCAGAGGAATGAGAAGTTGTGCTCCATTTGTGTACTATATGTCAAAATGCATTCTACTGGAAAATAAGTAAATATTAAAAAAAAAAAAAATGGGTCTGGGGAGGTGGCTCAAGCGGTAGCGCGCTCGCCTGGCATGCGTGTGGCCCGGGTTCAATCCTCAGCACCACATACAAACAAAGATGTTGTGTCTGCCGAGAACTAAAAAATAAATAAATATTTAAAAATTTTCTCTCTCTTAAAAAAAAAAAAAAAAAGTTAAAAAAAAAAGAAAGATTTTAGAGCCAGGCATGATGGTACATTTCTATAATCCCAGTGGCTCTGGAGACTGAGGTAGGAGGTTCAAAGTCAGCCTTGGCAATTTAGGCCTTGTCTCTGAATTTAAAAGAAAGTTGGGGCGGGGGGGGGGGGGGGGCCTGGGGGGGCTGGGGATGTGGCTCAGTGGTTGAATGCCCTGGGTTAGATCCCCAGAACCCATCCCCAAAAAAGCTTGGGAGGTAAAAGCCAAACAAAAGCAAAACTGGCTTACTCACATAGCCCAAACCAATCCAGAGTTACCTCCTCTATAGACTAGAGAGGATAGTCTCAGAAGTGAACAGAATTGCCTTATAATAAAAAGGCAGCAAGAAGCAAGTAAAAGAGCGTCTCTGGATCATGTCTGCTCACCTACAGGGACTGCATCATCCCCTCCCCACAACAGACCACCCAGGCTTAAGTCCTCTCATCGGAGTACAGATTGAAGGCAAGGCAACATCAGGATGTCAAGCACCCTCAGTAAAAATCCAGGGGAGGGCTGGGGTTTCGGCTCAGTGGTGGAGCACATGCCTAGCACCCATGAGGCATTGGGTTCGATCCTCAGCACCACATAAAAATAAATAAATAAATAAAGGCATTGTTTCCATCTATAAATAAAAATAGTTTTTAAAAATATCAAGGGGAAGAGCGGGGTTGTGGCTCAGCAGCACAGCGCTCACCTAGCAAGTACGAGGCCCTGGGTTCAATCCCTAGTATTAGTTGTATTGTGTACAACTAAAAAAATAAAATATTAAAAAATATATATATCAAGGGGAAAAGTAAATTATTTGCCAACTGGATTAAATTGAAGCAAGGGCTGGGGATGTGGCTCAAGCGGTAGCGCGCTCGCCTGGCATGCGTGCGGCCTAGGTTCAATCCTCAGCACCACATACAGCAAAGATGTTGTGTCCGCCGAAAACTAAAAAATAAATATTAAAAATTCTCTCAAAAAAAATAAAATAAAATAAATGATTTAAGCAAGAAAGTACACTATGAGGTTGCCAAATTTGAACATAAAGAAATTTTGCTAGTAATTTGAATATTTGTGGAATATAAGGAACAATTTTAGGTAGATAAAAAGCCAACTTTCAAGATGGTAAATAATCCCAAAAGGGACCAGAATTAAGTCAAGATTGCCAATGTGCTAAAAAGTGGGGAGGCTGGGCATGTGGGGAATTATGGTACTACTCATCCTCGTTTTGTATGTTTAAGAAAGTTTCCATTAAAGAACAGAAAGGCAATCATTCCAAGTGCAGAAAAGCAGGAGAGGAGATGGAGCTTGCCTTGCTTCCTCCTCCACAACAAGCTCAGGATAAAAAGGAGGCTGAGGCAGGAGGATCCAGTTCAAAGCCAGCCTCAGCAAAAAGTGAGGTACTAAGCAGCTCAGTGAGACCCTATCTCTAAATAAAATACAAAATAGGTGTGAGAGGGGAGGCTGGTGAAATAGCTCAGTTGGTAGAGTTTTTGCCTAGCATGCCAAATCCCTGGGTTCAATCCCCAGCAGCACCAAAAAAAAAAAAAAAAAAAAGGGGGCTGGGAATGTGGCTCATTGGTGCCAAGTTCAATCCCCATACCACCCACCAAAAAAAGTGCTTCTCCAATTTTGAACCACGAATATATATGCAATACCCACTCTATATTAATCTTTTAAAATTTCTACGAGATGAACTGCCATTAGCACTGGGTCTTAAAAGCTTTAAACATTATTCTTAATCTATGGCCACATCCCCTACATGCATCTGATCTCAGACCTGGGTGGTGTGTTGTGGGGAGGGGATGATGAAGTCCCTGTTGGTGAAGCAGACATGATCCAGGGTTAGGCCTGGTTGGTACTTGGATGGGAGCCTGCCTAGGAATACCAGAGGCTTTGAATAATGTATATTTATTTTAGGATCTTTCCAGCAAAAGACATACATAGCAATAACATCTATAAGTACAAATTTGAAAGAAACCTAAGTGCTAAATTAAAAAATAATAAAGTAGGCACACTGGCATACACCTGTAATCTCAGTGGCCCAGGAGGCTGAGAAAGGAGAATCATAAATAAGACTAGCCTCAGCAATTTAGCAAGGCCCTACACAACTAAGCAAGATCCTGTCTCAAAATAAAAAATAAAAAGGACTGGGGATGTAGTTCAGAGTTTAAGCACCTCTGTTAAATACCTTATACCATGAGGCTGGGGTTGTAGCTTAGTGGCACAGTGCATGCCTAGCACATCTGAGGCACCCGGTTTGATCCTGGGCACCACATAAAAATAAAAGTGTTGTGTTTGTCTACAACTTTAAAAAAAAAAAAAAAAAAAAAAAAACCTGGTAGCAAAATAATAATGATGATGATGATAGTAAGAGCTGGGGTGTAGACCAGTTATAGAACACTTTCCTAACATGCATGAGGCCTTGGGTTCAATCCCTAGCACAACAAAAAACTAGAAATGAAAAAGATTATGACATGTCCACAGGATTATTCAGCCATTGAAAATATTGATGACAGGCTGGGGATGTGGCTCAAGCGGTAGTGCGCTCGCCTGGCATGTGTGCAGCCCGGGTTCGATCCTCAGCACCACATACAAAGATGTTGTGGCCGCCAAAAACTAAACAATAAATATTAAAAAAAAAAAAAAAATTCTCTCTCTCTTTTTTTAAAAAAAGAAAGAAAGAAAATATTGATGACAGCCAGGAATCATTGCATGTGCCTGTAATCCTAGTGGCTTGAGAGACTGAGGCAGGACCGGTCCAAGATCCAGGCCAGGCTCAGCAATTTAGCAAAGCCCTAAGCTACTTAGTGAGACCCTGTCTCAAACAAAAAACTTTTTTAAAAGGACTGGGAGTATGACTCAGCACCCTGGGCTCAATCTCTAGTACAAAAACAAAAAAGAAGGAAAATATCATGAAAGCAGGGTGAGAGCATACTCCAGCAATCCAAGCTACTCAGGAGGATGATACAGGAAGATCCCAAGTTCAAGGCCAGCTTTCACAATTTAGGAGATCCTGTCTCAAAAAAAAAAAAAAAGGACTCCCTTAGAAAAGCACAGCATCACCAGACCCAAGATGATTCTAAAATATAATATCCCTATTATTCATTCATTTGTCCCAAACTCGTTTTTCTTGCCTTAGAATCCCCTTTTCCATTGTTCTTCTCATAATTCTGTTAATTTCTCGTCTTTCCCAACCTCATAGAACTTTCTATTTCTATAATTTCACAGACGTAATAGAAATACCAAAATAGACTATTTGCAAAGAATGGGGTAGGACGGGGGGGGGGGGGGGAACAACACTTAGCCAGTACCACCAACCAGCGCCAGGCAGGCCCTCAGACACAGGCATACCAGCAGGGAGTATGGGGTTATTTGGATGACTACCACCCATGCCAGGTCTCCCACAGCAAAGATACACTATTTCACACTGGATTACTACAAGTAAGTATTATTATTTTATTAAAGAGAGAGAGAATTTTTTAAATATTTATTTTTTAGTTTTTGGTGGACAAAACATCTTTATTTTATTTTTATGTGGTGCTGAAGATAGAACCCAGCGCCCCGCACATGCCAGGTGAGCGCGCTACCGCGCGCTTGAGCCACATCCCCAACCCCACAAGTTAAGTATTATTAAGAAACAATTCAGTAAAAAAAAAGTTTTGAGCTTAGCTGGGTATGGTGGCATGTGCCTATATTCAGAAGACTGAGGCTGGAGGATACTTGAGCCCAGTTCAAATGACCCCATTTCCAGAAAAATAAAAGGTAGCAGGGTTAGGAATGTAATGGCAGTAGACCATGTGCTTAGCATGTGTGATGTCCTAGGTTTAATCTCCAGCACCAAAAGGAAAAAGAAATTTAGGCCTATTTCTACACCCTTAATAACACCACAGGTACCTTGTTTCCTAAACCTGGCTATTTAACTATAGCAGCTTAGGAGTCATCAATAATTCCTTTTAAACTAAACTAAAATAAATACATAAATTAATTAATTAATTAATTGATTAAAACTCTGGCTTCCTCTCTCAGGCCATTTCTCACCCTCTGGCTGCAGCTGCTCCTCACACTCAGCTAGGGCAGGGCTGGGAAGTAACTCCTCTTTAACTGCTATTAGTACACATGGAGCTGGCCCCTGCTATATCTGCACAGTCCCAGCTTGAACATCCCTAGCAAAAGACTAAAACGAGAGGAAAGCTGAGTACTTGTGGGCTTTCTCTACAGATGAAGAGGAAGAGGGTAGGAACACTTGAGTTCACTTGGAATTACCTTTTTATGTCATGCTAAGATTCCATCTTTGTAAGAACACTCACTCTTCTCTATTTCTTCACAACCAAACTTGGTGTTATATGGCACACTAGTAGCATTCAACTCAGGTAAAGCAAATGCTTCTGAGATGCACCCTTACAAGCCAGTGGCTTCCACTTCACAGATCATGGGAAAAAAAGGTAGAGTGGATTGGTACAGCAGCTGTCCAGCACAGCTGAGAGCCTGGGTTAGATGCCCACAGCAGAAAAGAAAAACGCTCGTGCAAAAAAAGATTTACAATTTTTGCTGGGCACTGTAACACCACCTCTAATCCCAGAAACTCAGGAGAATATCAAGTTCAAAGCCAGCCTCAAAAATTTAGTGAGACGGTCTCAAAAAAAAAAAAAAAAAAAAGGAAAATGAGCTGAGGAGATAGCTCTCCTGGGTTCCATTCCCTTTATCTCATCCCCCCCCAAAAAAATTCACAATTTTTACTGTTTATGCACAATCATGAAACCAAGTCCATTATTTAATAATTTACCTTAAGATTGTTTCTTGAGCCCCCCCCCCCTTTAGGCTTTTTTTCCCCCAATGGGTAAGGCATTTTTGTTTTGCAGCCCTGTGAAATCAAACACCTTGGGTCTCCGGCATGTCCTGCAAATGCTCAATAACTGAACTACAACTACAAACTAGAGCCCAAGGCTTAAAAATGTTTCTTTTCTTTTTGAGACAAAGTTCACTGTTGCTTGGACTGGCCTTTTTAAAGCCTTGGGCTAATCTGATCCTTCTGCCTCAGCCTCCCCAATAGCTGGGACTATAAGCACTTGCCATTATGCACTCTTTGGGAGCCTTTTTTGATCATTTTTGTTGTTGTTGTAGTTGGATACAATACCTTTATTTTATTTATTTATATGTGGTGCTGAAGATTGAACCAAGGGCCTCGCACATGCTAGGTGAGCGCCGCTGAGCCCCAGCCCCAGCCGTGTTGATCACTTTTCATGTAACTAAATTTCAAATTCATCAATTTAGTAAAACCAAGCAATGATTTTGTAATGACATGATTTTGTAATTAATCAAAATGACAGCTGAGCTGGGATGAGGCAGAGGATGGCAAGATAAAGCCACGCCTGAGTAACAAGGGAGGCCTGTCTCAAAATACAGAAAAAGGACTGGGGATGCGGCTCAATGGTAGAACACCCCTGGTTTCAATCCCCAGCCCAAAACAAAAGAAAATGATAATTGATGCCTAAAATGGAATTTGGGGAAGAAAAAAATTATGAAAGGAAAGAAAGGCCATAAACCAGTTGGTATGGTAGCCTTTATTACCTAGAAAGGTGACAAAGACAGCCAGCCCTATGACTGATATATCTCGTAAAGCACTAAGAACAGAGCTCAACAAAAAGTGACTTTTCCCTATTATTATTAAACTTAGAAAGTGGTCCTTGTTTCTTTTCTTCCACATCCTATGGAATTTTATAGGAATACAGAGTAAGTCAGATGCCCTCCCAGAGGCTAGGGTGCTAGAATTGGGGGCAAGAAGTAGTATTCAGTCCAAGAGTCACAGGAGCACACTGCTAACCAAAACAACCCCTTTAGCTTCTTACAATGGCATCCCATCCAGTGGGAATGCCAGGCTGAGCAGCCCAGCACTCAGTGCTGCAGTGTGTTCATTAGGGAACTGCCACCACACAGTGGGGAAGTCGCTTACAATACAGTCAGCCTCAGGGCTAAAAATGAGTTGCAACACCACTAGCAACATTTCCATAATCTCCAAACAGTTAATGGCTTGCTCAGATTTCAGGCAAATTGTTCTTATTTATTTGGATGAACAGCCTATGGCTTTTAAGTTCTATGACTCTTTAATCGGAAATATAGTTCAAACCTCGCTAATGAGAAGTCCCTTTTTTTGTTTTATGGTGAAAAATTCAGATGTTCAAAAACAAAGACAAAGGGATAACCAATTATCACTGGCTGTGAGCTGCTGTGGGCATTTACTGACACGGTCCTGAATCAGTAATCATGTTTTGAAATTCAACAGTGATAGGCCGGACTAGCATCACTTTTTAAAAAATACCACTTTCTCATTTTTGAACTAGACAGAGGTGATGGTTACACAACACTGTGAAATGTACTAAATACTACTCAATTGTACACTTCAATTTTTGTTATATGACTGTTATGTTGTGCTATATGACTTTCACCTCAATGAAAATACTATTGTTTTCTCCACTCTTATTAATAATAGTTTCACTTAATAAATTGATAAGCCTTCCCCAAGTACTAGAGATGACATCCTACCCAACATCTGCTGTCAGAGTACTGTTGTGAGGATGTACATTTAGCAACATCTGTTGTCTCAATTCAAAAGACACCTGAACATTTTTTAAATTACTGGAAAATGCACTTAATATTCATTTCAGTACTGTGAATAATAACACATGAAAAGCAAACTGTTATCTGTGTTCTCTCTACCTCAAAGAAGAGAACAATTCAAACCACAGATTGGCAGAACTCCACCTCTACAGGGCCTACCATGGTGTCATTACTCCATTAGTGATAATGGCTATTGATCTAGCTTCCTGGAAGAGGTAGCAGGAAAAATGCAGCATTTCAGATGGTATAAGTTGTTAAGTCCACTAGGAAAATATGCTTTTATGCGTGACTATGACAGCCTTTTGCCAGCCATGCCCCCACTACCCACTTAGATTGCTTAACCTAGTAACTTCAAGGAAATTAGTAGTCCAGAACCTTTCCTCCCCCTGAGGCAAGGACCAGTAGCCTACTTAAAATATTAACTTATTAGGCTATTAAAAGCCAAAGGACAAGGCAGTTCAGTGATCCCCCGCTTACCCAAGGGGTTATTATGTTCCAAGACCCCCCCCCAGTGGATGCTTGAAGCCCTGAATAGTCCAGAATACCATATCTACCATTCTCCTACATCCATACCTATGATAATCTGTAAATTAGACACAGTAAGAGTATAATGAAACAATTTTAACAATAGACTGTAATAAAGGTTATTTAAAACTAATTAATTATTTTTTTATTTCTGGAACTTTCTATGTAATACTTAGAACTTTCTATGTAATATTTAAGACAGTGGCTGACTAAAACCACAGAAAGCAAAAATGTGGATAAAAAGAAACTACTGTATTATCTAAAAAAGTAGTTAACATCTACATTCACTCTCTCCTTCAGTGTGGTCTTCAGGGCAAGACTACGTATTTGTCTTAGCTGACCTAACTCTCCTCTTCAAAATGCTATATCACATATTATTTCTGTCTGATCACCCATATACAACTCATTCTGCAGATATCTCAACACTGCAATTACCAGGATAATTTCAGGAAATACAAAAAATTTTAATCTCCATATCAGGATTTTAGCCTTCTAAAAGAGCTTGACTTTTCGGGGGGGGGGGGGATGCTGAGGATCAAACAGAGAGTCACACATGCTAAGCACACACTATGCCACTCAGTTACACCCCCAGCATCCAACACTTATAAATGGGAAGAACAATGGTACTAGTAGTTACCATTTTGGAGCACCTACTCCATTCTCCAGTTTTTCGGGTAGGAATTGCTGCATCATACAGATGAGGAAAACGAGGGTCAGAGCATAAGCCTATTTCCTTAAACTCACAGAAAATACACTGAATTTCACGAACTATGATTTCTTCCATACTGTGTCAAAGACAGATAAACGGAGCGAAAGACAACCTTCCCAAATCCAGACACATTTTATAATTGGTTCTTGTTCCTTAACGATTATTGGAAATGACACAGTAGGAAGCCATGATTTTTTAAAGGTTTTTTTATTAAAACCTGTCAATAAATTATTCTCAATAACCCAAATATACATTCCAGGCCTGTATTATGACCATAAATACATTCTTATTTTAAAAATTCTATTTCAATTCTATCATTGCCCCATTATCAAAATAAGTTTTTAAAAATATAAAAGTATCTTAAAAACTTTTCTAAGAATATTAGAAATGGGATGGTGAATAAGGCATATCTAAAGGTCATTAATTTGCATGTCTAAGGGTAAATGAAATTCTTATTTTTTGGACCAATTCTTATCTGGTGGAAGATGAAGCACACAATTCCACCTAGCTTATCAGGTAATTTCTGCATTACCTTGGACAAATGCCATTTGCAAACTCCCTACCAGCCCTTAGGTGCATTGCAGCCTCTGTGTCATTGTGTGTGACATCACTGGGTTGCTATGGATATAGGTGCGAGGTCACTCGCTCTCCTGTGGAACTAGAAATATGGAAAAATTAGAAGAATCTAAACATGAACTAAAGATATTTCCAATACTGATTAACTACTTAAGTCCACCTTGTATCATATGAGCATGAAAACGTTACAAAATAGCAACTTATCAATACAGCAGTATTCTCAATTTAGCCTGTTCTCTTCCTCTTAATTAAAAAAAATTATTAATATGGATGGTTTAATTATGAAAACAGCACTATCATCTTTTAAGATGTAGTGAAATTATTTAAGAATTAATCTTCAATACCTCTGCTGCTTCATTTAAATGATTTAACATGCAAGGTACATACACTCCCTGCATCCACTTCACACCACAGATGCATTTTAAAACCTTTGTTACATAAGGCAGGAAGTTAATATTAAGATAGTGGGAAACCTAAACCATTAACTAGATTAATCTTCCATTTTATAATATTCAGTATTTCCGCCCTAATATAATATCAAACGGGTTGCCGACCCATCAGATAAATGTAGTGTTAAGTGACAAAATGGTGCAACACAGGCAGGAATCTGCATCCCAGACAAAATGCGACAACTGGAGATCAGTATTCTTTTCATCTGCATGAGAATACGCTGCTTAAAATAAAATTTTTTAAAGCCTCAGATGTATTCAACAAATTTAAAAAGGAAAAAAAGACTTTTTCCCCTTTAAAATAACTCCTCCCAGCCTCCACCCAGTCTAGGCTCTCTGCAATATGACAAATGCAGAATCTTCTGGAATGACTTGATACTGCCTCCCACCACCGCTTTGTTTGCAGTATCAGATCAGACAGAATATGTTTTTTTTCAACTTATAGGAATTTCAACGGACGCGTGCCTGTATTCAAAAAAGAAACAGCATATGTCACAAATTGAACCAGTCAGCTAACATTCACAGGCTTTATTTGAAAAGTAATACCTACCCTTTTCAACACACACACAAACAAAAAAAAAAAATTAAGAAAAATGGAGATGGCATGTGGAAGACAATCAATGAAAAGGCCAAGGAGACAAATGTCCCCCCCCACCACCACTTCCTAAAAGCCAGAGACTTGCTCATGGGAATGAAGAAAGAGGAGCCTTTTGTTAAGAAAAACGTGAGCAAGGAGGTTTCGATTCTGCACCACTAAGCCCAGGTTTTCTGGGGAGCCTACGTCTTTCCCGGGGAGGTTCCTTAGGAATCTGTCAGGGAGGCTGCGGGGAAGATGACTGGCGGTGGGGGGTGGGAAACCGGGAGACCTGCTCAGTGAATGGGAAAGGCGCCGCCCAGACATCGGGGAGAGAAAGAGGAACCGCATCCATGCGGTCCCCCGCCCCCACGCCTGGGCTGGGAGGAGGGGAAGTGGGGCACAAAGGATGCGCACCGCCCGCCGGGTCCCCGGCGCACCCGAGACCCCGCTCCCGGGACCAGCCTCGCAAGACCCCGCCCCAGCCCGAGCCCGGGAAGGTCCTCGGAGGCAGCGCGGCCGGGCCTGGGGGACGCCGGGGACGCCGGGGAGCGGCCGCGTCACCACAAGGGTCCCCGCCACTACCAGGACTCTCCCCAGCGCCCTTGTGGAGCGAGAAGGGGCAGCCACCCTGCGGGCGCGACCGGCGGCCAGCCGCGACAGGCTACCAGCCCCGGGGCCTTCCCCGCCGAGGACCGCGACTCGGGAAGGGCTGGGGCGAGGCGGGGGGAGGGGAGGAGACACTCACGTTCTTCATGGCCGCGGCCATGTCGTCGTAGCGCTCCGCCTGCTCGGCCAGCCGGGCTTTCTGCACCAGTTGCTCGCGGTCCACCATCTTCACGGGCTGGGTCGAGCCGGAGGAAGGAGACCGGGACGGCCTGAAGGGCTTGAAGGGCGGCTGTGGCGCGGCTGGAACTCGTGTGCCGGAGGGACCGACCCACGAAGCGAGCGGCTGAGACAGCGGCGGCGCGGAGGAGGCGGCACGAGCTGCGACCGAGGGACCAGGCGCGAGGCGGCTGCGGCTGCTGTGCGTGCCGCGGGCGGACAACCCCCTGCAGCCCCGCCCACGCCGCGTGACGCAAAAGGCTCCGCCCGCGCGCCCCGCCCAGGCCCCGCCCGGGCCTTTTTCGGCTAAGCCTTCTGCCCCCGCAGCGGATGCAGCTAGCCTCCGTCTTCTGAGTGTACCCCACTTCTCCGCTGGCCCCCAACACTCCCCTTTCTTCACTTCACCCCGGTTCCTTCGCCCCAGCCGTTCCAGGGACCCCCTTCACACCTCCCTCTTCAGCGCCCGCCCTTCCTGGCTTCCGGCGCGCAGGCCACTGGGCATTGTAGTTCCTCCTTTCCCTGGCCGACGGATTGCGGAGACCAAGGACAAAGGGGCTGTCGAGACTACATCTCCCAGCGGCCATAGCGCGCGAGCGGAGGAAGATAGGGTTCCAACCCCGCGGCCACTGGGGACCCCTGGCGGGGATGCGGGCTGCCAGAGTCCGAGCGAGTGCTGATTCACGGCCCCGCCCCGTCTCCTCCTGAAGCCGCGGGGAGACGGGGCCAGGGCCTCAGCCCTAGACCGTTTCCGAGATTAAAGTACCAGGCATGGGAGCTAGGCAGGGAGGGAAGGTGTCCAGTGTAGCTGCAGATTGGCCATCCACCATCGTACAGAGGGGTGCCTGCAGGTCGGATGGCCGAATTAAAGGTCCAAATCCTGAGGAATTGTTATCCCTTCCCTCCACACAGAAAATTCCAGTTCCCCACAGCTTGAGGTTTGGGGGCTTGAATAGGTGAAGTCATGGAAGGACAGATACCGGCAGGACATACTGGTTAGTTTCCAGAAAGGATGCAGCTGTCGCAGGCTGACCCTGGGGGCCCCCCTCTTCCTCTCCACGGTGGAACACCGAAGATTCAATGACATGCCAGGCGCGGTGGGACACTCCGGTGATCCCAGCCGCTCTGAAGGCTGACGGAGGAGGATCGTGAGTTCAAAGCCAACCTCAGCATCTTAGCGAACCCCTAAGCAACTCAGTGAGACCCTGTCTCTAAATAAATAAAACACAAGTATGGCTGGGGATGTGGCTCAGTGGTTAAGTGTCCCTGAATTCAATCCCCAGTACAAAATAAAAAAAAAAAAAATTCAATGACAAATTCAGCAGTCAGTGCAGTGACCAACTGCCTACTCCATGGGTTGTGTCTGGGGGTGGGTTCCCATCATCTCTCCCCACCCAAGCGATACACACTGAGGTCAGGCTGATGTAGTTTTGTTCATGTGCTTCTGTCTTTGACATTCCATGTAGCTCACACATCCAGTAGTTTTGACAGTTTGTTTTATCTACTTCATCCATTCAATTATCTGTTGAGCACCCACTATGTTCCAAGAACTGTTCTAAGCAATGGAATAGAACAAAACAGGCAAAACTTCCTACCCCCCAAAAATAGGCAAGATAAGAATAAATATGTGGGCCAGGCGTGGTGACCTCTGTAGCTCAGTGGTAAGGCGTCCCAAAATTCAATCCCAGGCCCCCAGAACTAAAAACACATAAATAAGGGGACATAGGATGCACTTCAGTGGTAGAGCTTGTGCTTAGCTTGCATGAGATCCTGGGTTCAATCCTCAGCACCACAAAAATAAATAAACATAAATAGATGTAGAATATGTCTAGAGACTCTGGAGGCTGAAGCAGGAGGATTGCAAGTTTGAGACCAACCTCAGCAATTTAATGAGTCCCTGTCTCAAAGAAAAACAAAAGAGGGGTTGGGAATCTGGTTCAGTGGTTAAGTTAAGCACACTGAGGTTCAATCCCTGGTAACCAAAAATAAGAGCAATAAGTAAACTGGGCAGGTGACACTGCCCTATAATCCTAGCAGTTTGGGAGGCTGAGGCAGGAGGATCACAAGTTCTAAGCCAGCTTCAGCAATTGACAGAGGCCCTAAGCAACTTAGCCAGACTCTGTCTCAAAATTAAAAATAAAATAAATAAAGGGAGTTGGGAATGTGGCTCCGTGGTTAAGTGCCCCTGGTTTCAAACCCCAGTACAAAAAAGAAAAAATTGTTTTTTCTTTCAGGTTGAATAGAAAGAGGTTCTGAAAAGCTACTCCAGGGAACTTGGTAACATATCCTATCCAACCATTGAAGAATTATTGGATTTGAGAGTACAACAGGCAGAGACTCAAAGGCAAGGTCATCCTGCACAAGTTTATTGAGAGGCTCCCAAGTGATGGGTAATGAAAGTAGGGGAGGAGTCAGGGACAGGACACCAGGGGCATTGAATGGCAGGCTAAATAATAGAGGGGCTTGTATTTTTTGCAGTGCTGGGGATCAAATCCAGGGCCTTCCTTGTACAAGATAAGTGCTCTAACACTGAGTGGCATCTCTAGCCCAGGAACTAAGTTTTTATTCTAAAATAAACAGGAAGCCTGTGAAACATTTTTAACAATGACAGAAAATGATCACATTAAGGTTTTGTCACCTTCATCACCATTGACTGCTCAGTGCTTAGCATGGTACCTGTTCTATAGTAAGAACACAGAACCCAGGAAATAAAGAAATGAATGAATGAAGGCACTTTGGACAGGCTGCTCTGGGAAGGGTGTAGGAGATGGAGGAGTGGGGAGTGGGGAGGAACGCTAGAAATAGCTCTGTTCTCCCCCTCCTCCAGCATAGGATCTGGCCTGGCCTCTCTTCTCTTACCACACCACCCAGCAAAATGCAATCCTGCTGGTGAATAAACCCTCCCACTTCCTTCTGTCTCTTGAGGAAGCCTCCACCAAGTCATTCCTCTTCCTGTCTCTTCCTCCCTGCAGGCCAGACCTAAAACCTTCTGGCCTGGGGCATCACAGGTCCAGGGGAACAAGCCTTTCCAACCAACCCTGATTGTCCACTTCTGGATTGAACATGCCAATGATTCAGGCCCCAGATGCTAAACGTTGAGCACTTCCTGACACATTTCAGGCCACTTGTCAGAGGCCTTTGACCTCTCCACCTCAGTTCCTCTCCCTACCCCCTCCCCAACTCCATACCCCCACCCCCACCCGCTAGCCTGCTGTACTTGGGGGAAAAAAAAAAAAGAAGAAGAAAGGGGAGGAAAACGTTCAAGCCAAATGTGTATGGGAAAAGTAAAACAGATGCAAAGAAAAAATTTTTCAGAGCCAAACAGGAATATCTGCAGTCTCCATATTGAGACTTTCCTCCAATGGTGCAGAAGAACTGGCCCCGCCTTCCTTTCCTTTTGACTTTTGAAGGCCCTAGGTTTAAAGCCACAGCTGCCCAGCAACCCAAGTGTTCAGAAGGCTACTCCTGAGCCAAGATGAAGTGAAACAGAGCAAAGGGCTTAAAAGCCTGGCTTCCTCCTCTGCTGCGTTATAGCACTGCAAAGAATCTGGAGAAGGGGATTGGAGAATTAGTGTTTAGGCATCTGCCTGGCCCCCAGCCCTGGGTGCAAGGCCTGTCCTCCCTAGGGATCTCAATTTCCCCCACTTTTAAAATGAGACATTAAACTAAAGGAGCACTCAGTGCCCCACCCAACTATGATGAGTCAGGGTTCTAGATTCAACATGTTCTTCTGAAATGGAAAATATCGACATTCTTCAGCTGTGGAAATAGAGCAGAGGTGTCTATGCCTGCAGACCTGGGAGAAGGTTGAGGCCCAAGGATCAAGAGGCTCAGATTCATCTCTGTTTTTCAGACAAGAAAGCTGAGGCACAGGGAGGCTGTGTGCCACTGAGGAATTCAAAACTGGGCAGATGTTAAGGACTCCCTGTAGCAAAGGTGCCCTGGCCTCTCCCATCTGCAAGGCTGAACCTCCCTGGCCTCTGCTCAGGAAAGGAGGACCCTTGACCGCAAGGGACTGAACTGCCCAAGAACACCCTCCAGCCCCTTCTCTGGTGCTAGAGGACATGACCTTTTAAATGCATCCTCTCTGGCTGAGCTGGCAGATAAGCAGGCCAGCCGGGGACATTAGTGTCCTTCTGTTTCTGTGTGGTCATAAATCACCACAGCCCCATCCCCTGGCTGCTGGCTTCCTCCTGCGGCTGAAGAGCTCGCTGATTAGTGCAGATGGGACAGCAGTAGCATCTTCCCAAGCCAACCTGCAATGCTCCCCACCCTGTCCCCTGGGAACACTTCCCTGCCACTGCCCTACCAAGTTGGCCTGCAGTAGGGCAGAGAACACCATGGCTTTGGAAGCAAAGAACTACAGGAGAATCTTAGGGACTGTCTCTCCTGCTGTGAATCCTGGGCCAGTGGAGGAATCCTGCACTGGGAGGCAGGGCCCAAAGGTAGAGGCCCTAATTTTACCATTGAGCTTGCTAGGTGACCTTGGGAAAGTCACTTTACCTCTCTGGTTCTCAAATTAAGCATCCATAAAATAAAGGAATTGGATGCATGCTTCTAAACCCCTTGCAGGCAAGATGTAGAGGCACATGCCTATAATCCCAGCTACTACCTGGGGACAAATCTCCCATTCTCAAGAGGCAGAGGAGTCTGGACAAGGATCTTCTCCCCAAACCTGGCGGCATGAACTTGGACCAAGTATGGGCTTAACTATCTCAACATCTGGTTCCCCACAGAGACAGTAAAGAGCAGTCTGCACCCTGCCCTCTGAACTGAGCTGGGAATAGGATGGCAGGATTCTTGGTAGAGGGGTCTAAAGTGAATGTTTTGATACTTGAAATTCCAAGGGCAGTTGGAGTTGAGGACAGGGCACTCAGGGAACAGTCACAATGCTGGGATGGTGGCAGCCTGCAGATCCCATGGAGCAAGCCCAGTGTTTTATGTATTTAGAGGACTCTAAGCTGCATAGAGTTCACCAATTTCATCCCAATTTCTGGAAGCAAATTTTTTTCCATCAGCTGGTGCTGTCCAGGGATGTCACAGGGACCCATGAATAAGCAGGGTCAGAAGACCAGCTGTTCATGGGTGATGCTGAGCAGTGATCCTCCACCTGGGTGGGCAGTACAGCCCCCTCAATACTTGTGGGGAGACTAAAGTCCCAGACCCAACCTAGATGCACCAGGTCAAAATCTCCAATTATGCCAGACATGGAGGTGCACACCTATAATCCTAGCTATCGAGGAGGCCGAGACAGGAGAATCACAAGTTCAAGGCCAGCCTTGGCAATTTATGGAGACTCTCAGCAACTTAGCAAGACTCTGTCTCAAAATTGAAAATAAAAAAGGACTGGGGATGTAACTCAGTGGTAAGGCACCTCTGGGTTCAATCCTCAGTACCAAACGCACGCCCTGGCTGGGGGTGATGGTACACACCTGTAATCCCAGTGACTCCGGAGGCTGAGGTAGGAGGATCACAAGTTCAAAGACAGTCTCAGCAAAAGCGAGGCACTAAGCAACTCATTGAGACCCTGTCTCTAAATAAAATACAAAATAGGACTGAGGATGTGGCTCAGTGGTTGAGTGCCCCTGATTTCAATCCCTGGTACCCCCCACTGACCCCGCAAAAACAATCTCCAATCCTGGGATCTGAGAAGCTGTATGTCTTCAAAACTCGCAGGGGGATTTTTTTCTGTACCACCAGTGGTCTGCCTGAGTCTGCTTCCAAAGGCAACTCTGAAGGAGGCCAGGCTGGATTGCCTGAAAAGGAATTTAAAGGGCCTTGGAGCCTTGAGGAAGCTGCTGGGAGGGGCTCGGGACCTGGAACTTTCTGGCATTGGCCATTCTGCCAAGTCAGCCCAGCACTAATGCTTCGAGAGTATAAATCCCACTTGGTCATGTAATATGAACACCAGTGCTGACACAGCAGGCAGACAGGAACCCAGGCTGCACTAGGGGCAGGAGGGATGTACAGACATCCAGTGCCAACTCCTTGCTTTGGGCCTAAGGACAGCCAGGGACAAAAAGCAACCTCTCCATCCCAAGCCTTCAGAGATTCTTGATGACTCAGGGGCATGGGGCCTGCCTTGTCTTCTAGGTTTCTGAGCAAGCCAGGTTCCTTCCCTGTCCGGATGGTAGACTGGTAGGGACAGCAGAGGGACTCTTGTTCATCCAGGGTGGGTGTACCAGATGCAGCATCCCATCCCCTCAAGGTCACCGCTGGCTGGCATACCCCCAGCCATAGGCAATTGGCCATTTCCCGAAGCCCCCTTTACTGTTGGATAGCCCTCCTATTTCCAGACCCTTCTGCTCATAAGTCTTCATTCTATCTTTGGTGTTATAAGAAAAGAATGTGGTGCACACCTGTAATCCCAGCTTCTTGGGAGGTTGAAGCAGGAGGATCTCAAGCTTGAGGTCAGCCCAAGCTACTTAGCAAGACCCTGTCTCAAAATAAAAAAGGCTCGGGGTGTAACTCAGTGGTGTAGCATCTCTGAGTTCAAACCCAGCACGGCAAAAAAAAAAAAAAAAAAAAAGATAACCCTTCTTCTCCCCAGTGATGCCAGAATGTATAAATTCCTTCTTTTGTGGTAGTGCTGGGAATGGAACCCAGGGCATGCTAGACAAGCGCTCTATCACTGAGCTACGCCCCCAGCCCTGTGTGAAGTTCTTTCATCTCCCCATTAGACAGTCCCTAGAAGCAAAGAGTAGGTTTTAACCATGTGCTTTTTCCATCCATAATATATTCATGATAAGAAAGGATAGATGGTTTAAAAAGGAAGGGCCAAGTATGGTGGCATACACATAATCCCCAGGTACTCAGGAGGTTAAGGCAGGAGGATCTGAGGCCAGCATGGTAAGTTAATGAGACCCTTTCTCAAAATAAATAGATAAGCCTGGTGCATGGTACACACACCTGTAATTCCAGCTACCTGGAAGGCTGAGGCAGGAGGATCATGAGTTCAAAGCCAGCCTCAGCAATTTAGTGAGGCCCTAAATAACTCAGTGAGACCCTGTCTCTAAATAAAATATTTTTAAAAAGGGCTCAGGATGTGGCTCAGTGTTTAAGGCCCCCTGGGTTCAATCCTTGGTATCATAAATAAATAGGCAAGAGGTCTGGGGATGTAGCTCAGTGATGGAGCAACTCTGGATTCAATTTCTAGTGCCAAAGAGAGACAGAGACAGAGAGAAAAGATGGCAAAGACCGGAGGTACTAAGCTTTTGTGTCCAGAGCATCATGCAAGACCTCGGAGCTCTTTAAGTAAGTGAAAGTTTGGCCTCTGGCCCCAGGGCAGCCACATCCAATGTAGGCTAGGTTGAATATTTACACAAAAAGGCTAATTTGGGGTTTATAATCAATGCTCTGTCCTCTTCCCCCAAGTCTTCACGTCAGTCTCTATCACTCAGATGGTGAGGAAAGGCCAAGAAGTGAGAAGAAACAACATTTGCCCCCTGGTCCCAGTACTCAGTAGGAAAATAGACTATTTGCTGTTACTATAACAAAATATCTGAGACCAAACAATTTATAAAGAATAGAAGTTTATTCGGCTGAAGTTCCGAAAGCTGAGAAGTCCAAGAATATGAAACATGACACCAGCATCTGCTTGGCATTTGGTGAGGGCCTTCTTGTTGCATCAAACCATGGCCAAGGGCATTAAGTAGCAGGATGGTGCATGCATGTATTGGCTCAGTTCTCTCTTCCTCTAATTATAAATCCCCTAAGGCCATCATGGGCTCATCCTCATGACCTCAGGGAATCCTAATTACCTCCAAAGGTTGTACCACCAAGTACCATCACATATGAATTTGGTGAATGTGAATTTCCAATCAAACCACAGGCAGGCACTCCAGGAGGAGGAGTCCAAGGCACAGCGAGGTTATGTAATCTACTGGGGTCCCACAGCTGGAGCCTGGGGTCATAAACCAGATTCTCCTGTCTCTTGATCCTTATCCTACCATCCAGAAGTCTCTGTTGGCCTCTTTTCAGAAGCAACAGAGGCAAGCCTGGGTCTCTGCACACAGCTGGGGTTGGTCTCCCCCTCTAGCTCTGAGAGGAGGCAGAGAAAGGTAGGGCTGGGAGGGTCTGAGTGAGAAGTCCAGGGGCCAGCTCACTCACAGCACGATGGAGACCCAGAGCCACAGGCCTACTGGGGAGGTTGGAAGGAAAGTGGTTACCAGGGTACTGCCAAGGCCACAGCCTCCATATTGGATGCAGGAGCCTGAACAGCCAATGGAACTGGAGACCTGGCTGCACCAAGGACTTCTTCCTGAATAACCTTAACCAAATGACTTCTCTCAGATCCTGAAGGATTCAATGATCCAGAAGCTCAAGACAAGCCACTTGGGTTAATGATAAAATCTTTGCCTTTTCCTGCCCTTGCCTAAGTCCTCCGAACTTGAGATAAGAAGTGCTCAGTGGGATCCAGGGGATTTCCTAGCTACCAGTGACATCGAGGGAATTTCCTGGGTTCTGGGGGTGGAGCAGAGTAGGAGAAATAAAGAGGTCCTCAGAGACCAAGGCTGGGAGCCTGAGGATGAACTAGACGCTGATGGTCCTTCCCATGCTTCAGCCACAAGGGATTTTCAGCTTTGCATTTTATTTTATTTTATTTTATTTTTTAAGAGAGAGAGAGAGAGAGAATTTTTTAATATTTATTTTTTAGTTCTCGGCGGACACAACATCTTTGTTTGTATGTGGTGCTGAGGATCGAACCCGGGCCACACGCATGCCAGGCGAGCGCGCTACCACTTGAGCCACATCCCCAGCCCCATTAGCTTTGCATTTTAGAACAGTCACTTGGCAGCAGGATAGAGGGTGGACGGGACAGGGATGAGACCAGAGGAAGAAATTCCTTAATGGAGGATCTTTGCTAGCTCCTCCTAGGGGAGCCTGGTTGGGGGTTGGGTTTGGAAGACATGGCAGCTGGGACAGGAAGGAGACTTCTCTGAAAACAGGTGCATGGGGAGGGTCCCATCTGCTTTACTAGGCCAGGTTTAGGGAAAGACAAGTGGAAACTGCTGGGTGTGAACAGGTACCCGAGTGGGATGCCCAGGCTGGAGCTGGGAAAAGAAATTGGAGTTCTCCGTAGGAGGTGAAGCCTGGGGCCCAGGAAGACTGAAAGAGAAAGGGATGAGTAATGGGGACAGGCCAAGGAAGGTAAACTCACAAGGAGACCTGGAGGATACGATGGGAGGACCAGGGGTCCATGTGTCCCAGGGACCACACAAATGGCTCCAGAAAAGTCTGTAAGGACAGAAGAGAAGGCCTTTTCATGACTTAGGGCACCTCTGTTGACCTTGGCAAGTGCCATTTTGGGGGAGGGTACAGGGGATTGAACCCAGGGGCACTTTATCACTGACCTACATATATCCCCAACCCCTTTTTTATACTTTATTTAAAAACAGGGTCTCTAAGTTGCTCAGGGCCTTGTTAAGTTGCTGATGCTGGCCTCAGACTTGCAATCCTCCTTCTTCAGCCTCCTGAGTCACTGGGATTATAAGGCATATACCACCACACCCAGCTGGCAAGTGCCTTTTTGATGGGGCCCAATTATCTTAGATTAGAATGGCAGGGATAGAGAGATGAAGGGTTAAGATTCGGAGATGACTTGTTTTCCAAGGTGCTTCACGGGTCAGATGAAGAAGGGAGATGTTATTGCTGGTGGTTTCATTACCCTAGAAGAGGCCTGGGATGGCTTAAATACTGGAGCCTAGAGAGACCAAGGCCAGAGGGTTAGGGGCTGGGGGTAGAGGGGATGGGAGTATCTTTTGAGGTGGGGGAGGCCAGAAGCACTGGAGGATGGCCCTCTGAGATGGAAGGTGAGTGGGAGGGTCTTGGGAGTGGATAGGAAGGTTCCTGGGAACCTGTGTCACTGTAGTAGAAGCTGAAGTGACCTGCTGAGTCACAGGAGGAGGAGGGAGGCTGGAGAACAGGCTGCCAGTTTGCGGGAGCCTCCGGAGAGGGTGGGGGAGCAAGCTGTGGAAGGACTGACCATTCAGGGACCAGCTGGGCTTGGAGGCCTGTGCTGAGCAGCCCCTCTGCCCAGCCCTGAGGTTTTCTCCAGTAGCTCTATGCAGTATGGGCTGGGAGCTGAGAAGTTTGAGGTCAGACCACCTGCAGCAGGCCAGGGGTCAGCTGGGACAGGGGACAAGGAGCCCAACAGATCAAAGGAGTAACTGGCCAAGCACCAGTCCAGGTTGGGAAGGAGGAGGTGGCTATGGATTGGGGGCCTTGGAGTCAGTCAAGAACAGGCAGAGGACAGTAGAGCAGGGGGTGCCAGAGGGTCAGGAGTGTCCCTTCTGGGAGGTCCTCCAAGATGAACAGAAGCCTTGGAAAGTTGGGGGCGGTGACACAGGGGCTGAGGCTCAAGTTTAAGGAGGTTCACCCTGAGAGGCTCTGGAGGAAGGTGCTGGGCCCTGTGGTTGGAGGTGGAGTCCCCCAGGGCGAAGCAGGCCCTGGGGAAATAGGAAAGCTGCAATTCAGGGCCCCCAGGACTGGGCTCTGGGAAAAGGGACAGATCACAGAGCTGCAGATCTGAGCCTGAGGACGGGCGTCTGCCAGGACCAGCAGGGCTGGTAGGGAAGCATGTGGCCTGGACCTGTCCACCCCTCAAGTCTTCCGTTGATAAAGGCCCTGCCACCACATGTCCTGCTCTTTAACTCGGACCTCTGAGCAACACCTTCCTCCTCTGGAGACAATTTGGGCCTCTGGGGTTGGTTGCCTCAGGAAGGACGAGAAAGCCGAGAGAGGAGGAAGCCAAGGACTTGACCAGACTAGAGTTCCACTGTGGTATTCCCCTCCTTTATAATCTTCCCACTGGCTCACGCTGCCAGTTGAGAAGAGGCACTAGGCTGGGGAGGCTGAAGGATCATGAGTTCAAAGGAGGATCCTGAGTTCAAAGCCAGCCTCATCCATTTAGCAAGGCCCTAAGCAACTCAGTGAGACCCTGTCTCTAAATAAAAAATAAAAAGGGCTGGGGATGTGGCTCAGGGGTTAAGTGCCCCTGGGTTTAATCCTTGGTACAAAAAAGAAAAAGAAAAAAAAAAAAAAGAGGCACCAGTCAGAGCAGGGGTAACAGGACTCCTGAGGGACTGGAGGCCCAAAGGTTATTGTTGGTACAGAAGAAAGATTAGGAAGGAGAAACAGGCACACAGTGGTGGAGACAGAGAGAGAGAGAGATCTGACAGAGGGACAGACAGGAAGACAGATTGCTCGAGACAGAGACAGGGAGAGAAGGTGCTGAGCAGGCTGGCCGGATGCCCAAGAGTTGTCCCGGAAGCTGCTGGGCTGGACCCAACCAGGCAGGATGGATGGCTGCTTTGGAAAGGCAGAGGCCATCAGGCCAGTAATGGGGCTGGCCGTCTCTCCCCTCTGAACAACCCGCCATGGAAAATGCAGCTCAGGGACTCTGTTTCCCCAGACAGGCTAAGGTTGCCCTTGAGGGCTTCCTAGAGGGCAGTATGAGGCCAAGAAAGGGGCTGCTATGGAGGCATGGACCCCAGTTCTGCGTCTCCCTAGGGTGAGGTTTGGCACCCACTCACCTGTTTCTTTTTCTTTCTTCTTTATTTATTTAGGTATAGGTGACGGAACCCAGAGGAGTTTTACCACAAGTCCACATCCCCAGCCCTTTTTATATTTTATTTTGAGACAAGGTCTCACTAAGTTGCTTGGGCCTTGCTAAATTGCTGAGGCTGGCCTCCAACTTGGAGACTCTTGCCTCAGCCTCCCTAGCTGCTAGGATTACAGGCGTTCCCACCACACCTGGCTTCCACTGAGCTTCTTGCAGGTCTTGGCTCTCACCTACAAAATGGAAACCACCACAGCTATCCTCAGGGATTCTACCTGTCTTCACCTGCCCACAGAGGCATGGACCTGAGTAAGACCAGAGCATAAAGGTGTCCTTTAAGCCTAATAAGAACTTGGAGGTAACAAATGTCTCTTGTACCCAGTACCCTTTGAGAATATTTCAAAAATCTAGCCAAGGGACTAAGGATGTAGCTCTGTGGCAGAGTGCCTTGCATGACATGGGGAAGCCCTGGGTTCAATCAGCAACACTGCAAGAAGAAAAAAAAAAATCTAGCCAAGCAGTTTGGTCAAAGGATTGTGATTCTAGCTCCCAGGCTGCACAATTTCTAAAGATCCCACCAATTGGCTAGGTGCAGTGGTAATCTCAGCAACCCAGGAAGCTAAGACAGGAGAATTGTAAATTGGAGGCCAGCCTCAAATTAGTGATTTAGTGAGATCCAAAACAACTGAGTGAGAATCTGTCTCAAAAAAAAAAAAAATGTTAAAAGGGCTGGGGATGTAGTTTAGTGGTAAAACGCCCTTGGGTTCAAACTTCAGTACTAAAATTAAAAAACAACAACAACAACAAAAAAAAAACTCACCAATTAAGGGCTCCTATGCATCATCCCCTTCCCCCAAAGTCCAGGACTAAGCACTCAATGCAGAATGCCAAGACCATTGCGGGCTGGGGATGTGGCTCAAGAGGTAGCGCGCTCGCCTGGCATGTGTGCAGCCCGGGTTCGATCCTCAGCACCACATACAAACAAAGATGTTGTATCCGCCGAAAACAAAAATAAAATAAATAAATAAAAAGAATGCCAAGACCATTGCAACAAGAGAAAAATATGTCTCATGGCTACATCCTAATCATACAAGGCATCTACCCACATTGTGGCCCTCCACAACTTAGCTGGAAGAGAGACTCTTGATCACCAAGGTCACCCATAACATGGCCCCATCCTGCCTCTGAGACACTCATTTTTCTACTCATTTATTCAAATGTTGAGTGTTGGGCTGGTGATGGAGCTCAGTGGAAAAGTGCCTAGCATGTGCAAGACCCTGAACTCAGTCCCTAGCACTGAATAAAAAATGCTAAATGACTATTAGGTGCATAAAGTCTAGTAGGTGAGTTGTGATAAAAGGGCAAGCCCAGAATACTGGGAAAGGACATGGGGCAGGGGGGCATCTCTCCATCCCCACCTGTTCAAATCTATGGCCTTCAACCCCAATCTAAATTTTTTGGGGGGAGGTACCGGGATTGAATTCAGCGGCACTCTACCGCTGAGCACCATCCCCAGCCCTATGTTGAATTTTATTTAGAGACAGGGTCTCGCTGAGTTGCTTAGCACCTCACCACTGCTGAGGCTGGCTTTGAACTCACAATCCTCCTGTCTCAACCTCTTGAGCTAAGGAGATTACAGATGGGTGCCCCTGGGCTGACTCAACCCCAATTTAAATATTCCCTCCTCCAGAAGCTTCCCCAGAACTTCTAGAAATGCCCTTTACTTCTGCCTCTGAGGCCCACAACATTTCTCTGAATCCCCACACCCTGGAATCTTTTATAAAGGGCTGAAAAAATATATGCATTACATTCCTAAGAACCTAAAACCTATTTATCTTTGCATCTAACAGAACCCAGCACAATAGCAAGGTCCAGCAGATACATATTAGTTGTGTGTCTTTGAATCTCATTGTAACTCAATGGATGTATCATAGTTTTGAGGCTTTCTCACCTGGAAATGGGGGAACAATAATTTTCACTTCCCACTGTGGCCAGGTGAATCAATGGAGATATTACATACAAAGTCCCCTGCAAGCTACAGACTGCAAAGCTCTGCACAGCTGTGGGCTGTGACAGCAATCTTGAGAGAGCTGGACTCAAGAGTCAGGCAACAAGGGCCTGCAGCTTCCTCTTCTTTCTGATGGTGATGGAGAGCTCTGAGCCTGAAGAAATAAAAATACGGGCAGACAGACCACGATGAGAAGAGGTGCATGGAAGCGCCTGCATACTTAGCTTCCCACTCTGCCTCTATCTCAGGGTGGGTGACCTTGGGCAGGTTCCTTCTCCAAGCATGTGTTTCTCCCTCTGCCAAGTAGGAATACCAATCTCTGTTTTGACTAGCATGGCCCATTCTGAAAAATCACACAGGCCCCAAACCCCGATGTGATTCCACATCTTTCGCCTTTGCTGGGGTTTTAACTGTAGTGCGCATGCCTGTGCAGGGGCGGGGGAGGGGGGGAACCTCCCTTTCTAGTGCAGGTCGTTTTGAAAATTAGCTTTAGAATTTTAACAGGCTTCTCTGCGTTAATCCTGCCTCTGAAAATCTGAGTAAATACCACAGCCTTGGAGCGGGGGGGGGGGGGGCAAGGATGTTGTGTCAAACCTTTTTTGTAAGCTGCAAATGGCTGCACAGACTAGAAAAGTCTGCATACCCTCCAAGCTCTTGGGAATCCTTCTCGATTCTTCCTGTCCTCGAAGAGGTCGCACCAAGGAACAGACCCAGGATCCAGCCAGCCCCGCCCTTTCGATTGCCGAAGCCCAGTGGCTCCCAAAAGCCCGAAGGGGCGCGGCGGGGTGGGCAGATTCCAGGGGAGTTGAGGGCGGCTCCTTCCCCCTTAGCCCCTCCCAACCCGCGCTTTGCAGTTTGCTGTGATTGGCTGTGCAGGTTCTCAGGCTCTCCAATCGGGAGGCTGCAGCGGAGCCAGGGGTGGAGCTTCAGTTCCCACGCGGGGCGGGTCTCATGCCCTGCCCCGCGCCGCGCTGCACTAGGGTCGTGACTCAGCGAGAAGGTGCTACCCGACGAGGCGGGAGGGCCACGCCAAGCCGCACCCTGCTCCGCCCCGCCCGGGGCCTTGCGTCTGGGGAGGAGGTGGGGACTTAGGAACTAAGGCAGGAGTCCTGAGATCTACACCCTGGTCTTTATTGTGTGATCAGAAAAAAACCTCGACCCTTTTCTGGCCTTTGGTTTTCCTTCCTTAGAGAAGAGATAAGAATATGCGCTTCGCGGCTGGTCCCGAGGCAAGATAATGCCAGATAGGAAGGCCTGGAGCTTTGGGGTTTGACTTTTCAGGGTGTGAATTCCAGCTGTCTGATCTTGGCCAGCACCGCAATCCTCTTCTGTAGACCCAAAGAACAAGTTTCTTTCGCAGCTGAGGTGGTTGGGCAGGTGAAATGAGAGGGTGTGCACAAATGTAGAGGGGAAACAGTTCTGCACAGTAGTTTGGTTGCAGAATCCCCGATAGGAGAAACAGCTCTGAGTAGCAAAATAGAAATCACAGTTTTGAAAGGCTAGTCCTGGAACCTAGGCCATAGACAAGAGAGCTGTACAGTTCTGCATTTAAAAAAAAAAAAAAAAAAAAGGTAAGACGTCCTATTAAAAAATATTAAAAAACAGGCAATAGCATTGAATGAATAGACATTTTTCCAAAGAAGATAAACATATGGCCAATAGGCATGTAGAAAGACTGAACATTATGAACCTATTTCACTCCATGTTCCTAGGTGTGGAACAATTATAAAAACAAATACAGTATATATTATGGAATATAATTAATAATACTTATAGCCTAATAACATATAACTATATGAGCTTATGGCTGATTTCCAATCTATTTTAATGCACTTGTGTCAATTTTGTTGAAATATTCTCAGGATTGAAACCTTGGGACTTAATGGGTTTTAATCATTAGAGATATACCCATAGGATGGCAGAATTAGAAATTAATATGTGTTGGGGTTGGGGATATAACTCAGTTGATAGAGTGCTTGCCTCACATGCACAAGGCCCTGGATTTAATCCCCAGCAGGAAGGAAGGAAGGGAGGGAGGGAGGAAGGAAATAATAGGTGTTGGTGAGGATGGGGAGAAATTGGAACCTCAGTGTATTGCTGGTAGGAATGTAAGATGGTGAATCTGCTGTGGAAAACAGGTGGCTCCCTAAGGTGTTAAACACAGAATTGCTACCTGAGTCAGCAGTTCCACCCTTAAATATATACCTAAGAGAATTGAATATGGTTCTCAAACACATACCTGTATACAGATGTTTATAGCAGCATTTTTCATAAGCAAAAGATGAGGGCTGAAGATATAGCTCAAGGGCAGAGCTCTTGCCTTGCATGCTTGAGACCCTAGGTTCAGCTGGGCTTGGTGGTGCACGCCTGTAATCCCAGCAGCTAGAGAGGCTGAGGCAAGAGGATCTCAAGTTCAAAGCCAGCTTCAGCAATTTAGAGAGGCCCTAAGCAACTTAGGAAGACTCTATATCAAAATCAAAAATATAAATGGGCTAGGGATGTCTTTCAGAAGTTAAGTGCTCCTGGGTTCAGTCCTGGCACAAAAAAAAAAAAAAAAAAAGCACCTTCCACAGGGCCTGGTTCACAAGGACTGTTTAAAAGCAGGGCATTTATTTATTTGGCACTGGGTATTGAACCCAGGGGCATTCAACCACTGAACTATACCTCCAGCCCTTTTTATTTTGAGACAGGGTCTCACTAAGTTGCTTAGGCTGGCTTTGAGCTCACCATCTTCCTGCCTCATCCTCCTGGGCTGCTGGGATTACAGGCACACACCACTGCACCTGGCAAAAGCAGGGTATTTAATTTTCAATTTTCAGCTGTGCATTGAGCCCTTACTGTAAATCACCTGCCAAGTTTGCTCTATTCACAGCCTGAGATTGGTTGTGCTTTGGGAATAAAGACCTTAGTCGGTTTAGCAGGAAAAAAGTTTTCTGGAGGAGGAGGCAAAAGCAGGAATCAGAATAAGCAAAAGTTAGGGGTGATCAGCAGAATCCAAGATTTGTGGTTGGGATGCTGGCTATCCTACTTTAATGATAATAGATACCTAGCTGGATCCTTTATTTATTTGTTTATTTATTTATCCATTTGGAGTTGCTGGAGATTGAATCTGGGCTTTGTACACACTAGGCAGGTGCTCTGTTACAGAGCTACACGCCCCCACCTTGTGATTTTTTCTTTTGGTATTGGGGATTGAACTCAGGGTGCTCAACCACTGAGCCACACCTCCAGTACTTTCTATTTTTTGAGACAGGGTCTCACTAAGTAACCTAGGGCCTCTCTAAGTTGCTGAGGCTGGTTTTGAACTTTTGATCCTACTGCTTCAGCCTCCCAAGTTGTTGGGATTACAGGTGTGCACCACAGTGCCTGGCTAGCTCTGGATCTTTTTAATTAAACCTTTGGGGGCAAGGTATTCTTGGCAAGTTGAAAGATGGCAATGTTCGGTTGGCAGTGGGGCCCTGTATCACTTTTCTGTGGATTCCCATCGTCCTTGGAATAAGCTCCTCTGTGGCCCAAAATCCCTGAGTGCTCCAGCCCTTACCAGATTCTCTGACTCATGTTCCTTTTTGCTCCAATCATGATGTCCTTCACTATGGTGCTTTTGCAGCCCAGGCTAAGTCCCCATTGAGGGATCTGGAATAGATCCCCTCAAACCTTCCTCTTTCTTTCTTTTTTTTTTTTTTTTTTTTTGGTAAAAGGAGCACTGAGCTCTTTACCACTGAGGCACATCCCCATCCTTTTTTATTTTTTATTTTTGAGACAGGATCTTGCTAAATTGCTTAGGATCTTGCTAAGTTGCTGAGGCTAACCTCGAACTTGAGATCCTCCTGCCTCAGCCTCCTGAGCCACTGGGTTATAAGCAGGCACCATGGCACCCAGCTGTATATCTCCTTTTGAAAGTTGGCCTTTGTGCCAGAAAGTATGTTCCAGAAGTAATTTTTGCGTGTCCTCCATTCATTCAAAAAATATTTATTTGAGCATCTGCTGTATGTTAGGTCCTGTGTACAACATTGGGCACAGCAGAGCAACCCCAGTCTTCAACCCTGGGGCTAGGAAAGGACAGGCCAAGCAGCAGTGTGTGACATGTGGGGTGAGTGTGGTCAGGGGAATAACAGGGTGTAATAGGGGTTCCTGCTCCAGACTAGGAGGACCTGTCTGTGAAGGCCTTCTGGAGAAAATGAAAGCTGAGACTGAGGCTAAAAAAGAATTGGTGAAGGGGAAGGAGGAGGAGAAGATGATGTGTATTCCAGGCAGAGAGAACAGGATGTGCAGAGGCTCCCCTCTGTGGGAAGAGAGCCCAGACATTAGAGGAATTGAAAGTAGTTCAGCCTGGCTCAGTCCTGGCAGCAAATGGCAAGGGATGATGCTGAAAAGACAAACAGAGCCAGACTGTGCAGGACCTTTTTAAACTGGGCTAAGGCATTGAGAAAGAGCACTGGGGAGCCATGGCAGGTGTTTGAGCAGGGGAGTGGAGGAATCTCTCTGTTCCTGTGCTATGGGGAATGGGTTACAGACAGGGAAGATGCATAAGGATAAAGAGAAATGGACAGCATCTAGGAGAGTTTGAGAAAAATCAATAGGACCTGGTGATTCATTCGTTGTTTGGGGTGGGACTTGAAAAGGAGCTAGTGATTTGGTGGTGCTACTACCAAACAGGGGCACTCAGGTTTAGATGTAGATGACAAAGTTACGAGTGGGATAGGGTGTTTTAAGAGAGAGCAGGGCACTTGAAATCAGTGTGGGATTATTCTGTGAATTTCTCAAGAACAAAAGCCCTGCCTATTTATTCCTGTGCTCCCAACCTCAGTAGGCCCTGGCCCAGAGAACACAAATGTGTGCTGAAAAAACAGTGAACAGAAGCTGGGTGTGGTAATCCAAGCAATCAGGAGGCTGAGGCAGGAGGATCACAAGTTTGAGGCTGGCCTCAGCAACTTAGCAAGACCTTGTCTCAAAATAAAACAATGAAAAGGGCTGGAGATGTGGCTCAGACCTGGAGCACTTGCCTGTCATGTTAGAAACCCTTGGTTCCATCCCCAGCACCAGGGGGCTAAAAAAATGAACAGAATCAGCCTTTGCAACTGGCTGCAAGACCCACAAGACAGAGCAAAACTTAGGAGCCTGATGTCTGAGTCTGGAAAGCCAGGCTATGCTGCTCTAATGAACAACTGGATCTCAGTAGCTTAAACAAGGATTTTTTTCTCACTTCCACTTCATGTCTGTCTGAGCCAGTAGAGGCTTTGATCCAAGTGGCCTTTGCTTAGACACACATACTGGATGTCACTTGGTCACCTTGAAGGAAGAGAATTGTGCCATATTTCATTAGTGAAAGTGTGTCATAGGGCCATGCCTCACTGAAAGAGGTTGTGATGGTAACTGGGTGTGGTGTGCACACCCATAATTTCAGTGACTTGTGAGGCTAAGGCAAGAGGATCATAAGTTGGAGGCCAGAGGCCAGCCTGGACACTTAGTGAGACCCTGACTCAAAATTAAAAAAAAAAAAAAAAAAGGGCGGGGATAATAGCTCAGAGCACTTATCTAGCAAGTGCAAGGTCTTGTTCTCAGCACTACAAAATAAGTGGGGGAGGAGGTGGGCATGGAAATGCAAATCCACCTCCCACCTCTTGCTTGCAAGGTAACAAACTGGTAATGCTGATGCCCACTGCTAACAAGTGCCAGGAAGCCTAGGTTCCAGTTCTAGCTCCCTCTGCTTACCCAGACCAACTTTTTCTCCTCTCTGAGCCTCACTTCTCCCTGTTTGTAAAGCAGGATGGGTAATACTTCCTTCCCAGGGCTGTGGTGAAGATCTATTCAATGTTTATTTTGTTTAGATGAGGAGAGTCCAGTGCTGGGAAGCTGTGATATTTCTTGGGACATTAGAGACACACATTACAAGGAATGTGTGGCTGGAATGGCTAATACCACAGGTAAAGCAGAATCCCTGAATGTGCTGGGGACAGCAAGGCAGCTAGAACATTCCTCTGTCCCTCTGCCTAACTTCCTGAATTCTTTCCTCTTTCTTTCTCTCTCTCTCTCTCTTTCTCCCCCCTTTGATACCCAGGGATCCTTTACCACTGAGCTACATCCTCAGTCCTTTTGATTTTTCATTTTAAGACAGTCTTGCTAAATTGCTGAGGCCAGCCTAGAACTTGTCGTTCCTCGCCCCAGCCTCCTGAATAGCTGGGATTACAGGCATGCACCAGTGTGCCCAGACCGGCCTGGGCCACTTTCCTATCTTTCATTCCTGTAGCCCTTGTCCCTCCAATGACACAGCAGGTCTCAGGGAGCTCTTTAACAAATGAGGCAAAGTCATTCCTGCCAGAAGCTGAGGGAATTGAGAGTCAGATTGTTCACCTTACTCCTTAGATGGGAGCCAGGACTCAGGTTTAGAGCCTGTGGGAGACAGAATAAGGTTCCCAAGGACATCCGCATCCTAATCCCTGGAACCTGTGACTATGTTACTTTGCGTGTTTGATTAAATCAAGGATCTTGAGATAGGGAGATGATACTGGATTATTTAGGCAGACCTAACATAATCACAGAAGGCCTTAAAAGATGAAAGAGGAAAGCAAAGAGTCAAAGATGAGCTGTCATGGGGCTGGGGATGTGGCTCAAGCGGTAGTGCGCTCTCCTGGCATGCGTGCGGCCCGGGTTCGATCCTCAGCACCACATACAAAACAAGGATGTTGTGTCCGCCGAAAACTAAAAAATAAATATTAAAAAAAAAAAAAAGATGAGCTGTCAGAAGTAAAGATCAAATCAGGTGCAGTGACACAGGCCTGTAATCCCAGCAACTCAGGAGATTGAGGCAGGAGGATTGCAAGTTTGAGGCCAGCCTCAGCAACTTAGCATGTTCCTATCTCAGATTTCTGAAAAATCAAAAAGGGCTAGGGAATTAACTCAGAGGTCAAGCGCCCTGAGCTCAATTTCCAACACTAAAAAAAAAAAGGCCTAGAGGTCAGATGGTGTGATTCCTGGATAGAAGGTCATGAGCAGATGAGCAGCTTCTAGAAGCTAGAAGCTAGAAGAGGTAAGGAAGCAGAGGCAGATTCACCCCTAGAACCTCCGAAAGACCATCACCCTGTGGACACCTTGAATTTTATCCAGGGATGTCCATTTCAAACTTATGACCTCAAGAACTGTTAAGATAGTAAATTTGAGGATGGGGATATAGCTCAACTGCGTGGTAGAGTGTTTGCCCCACATGCACAAAGGCCCTGGGGTCAAACCACAGCACCACATTAAAAAAAAAAAAAAAAGATGGTAAATCTGTATTATTTCAAGGAAGGACATTGGTGGCCATGTTATAGCAGTAAGAAAAAAACTAATACAAAGCCTTGCAGGCTTGCTAGGCACCACCTCTGGCACATGCCTCCAATCTGAGCAACTCTAATCCCAGCAACTCGGGAGGCTGAGGAAGGAGGATCACAAGTTCAAGGCTAGCCTCAGCAATTTAGCAAGGCCCTAAGCAACTTAGTGAGACCCTGTCTCAAAGTGAAAATTAAGGACTGGGGATGTGGCTCAAGCAGTAGTGCGCTCGCCTGGCATGCGTGCGTCCCGGGTTCGATCCTCAGCACCACATACAAACAAAGATGTTGTGTCTGCCGAAAACTCAAAGTGAAAATTAAAAAGGGTTGGGGCTGGGGCTGGGGCTGGGGATGTGGCTCAAGCGGTAGCGCGCTCGCCTGGCATGCGTGCGGCCCGGGTTCGATCCTCAGCACCACATACAAACAAAGATGTTGTGTCCGCCGAGAAATAAAAAAATAAATAAAATATAAATAAATAAATAAATAAATAAATAAAAAGGGTTGGGGATATGGCTCCCTGGTAAAACACCTCTGGGTTCAATCCCCAGTACCAAAAACAACAACAAAAAAAAAGACAAGCAGGCTGGACCTGAAGGGTGGGGGCTTGACACTGGACTGTAGACACAGGCAAGTCACATAGCCTGAGGCCAAGAGAGGCTCAAGCAGGATCTCCACATTGCTTTGTTTCCTATCTCCCTTCCCACTCCCTTTAATCATTTTTTCTTCTCTAGTGACTCCTTCACCTTGCTCTGTGACCTTGAGCAAACCCCTTCCTTTAGCGGGTTCTAGATTTCTGTATATGTAAAAGGAAAGAGGAGACAGTCCAAGGGCCAGGGTATTCTCTAGGGACCTTGGAGGCCTGCCACGGTGAGTCAGCATTTCCAAGATTCCAGCTCTCAGGGATGATGCTCTTGGGCCACTGCCTTCCATCCTCAGGCCAGATTCCTCCAGAGAGTCAGTCCTGCCTGGAATCTTCTGTTGCCACGGATAATGCACTGCTGTTCAAACAATGACCTCAGTTAAAAGTCAGGGAGACAATGCTTTATTGAGTTGGCACCTATGAACTGGTGGCTACAGGCCCCCAGGCTTCTTTGCTACTGCAAAGTGGAGGCTGTGGCGGGGGCAGCATAAATCAGAGCTGCTGGTTCCAGCTGCAGGGAGGAGCCACTGTCCCTGCTTTGGCCCCTCCAGCCCCCTTGTCCAGCCGAGCACCATCTAAATCCAGGCCTTCATGGAGAAGGTCAGGCAATGACCCAGGTTTTTCTGCAGCCCCTGGGAGTCTAAGGAAAGAGCTGCATGTGCCTCCTGGCTCCCCTGCTTAGGGATCCCCAGATAGGTCAGGGAAGGGAAGGGAAGGCATCCCATTTACAGAGGAACCCTGAGCCTTCTGGATCCAGGTAGAAGGAGGCAGGGTCAATAGTACTGTAATAGGAGTTCCCATGAAGAGAAGACTCTAGAGTCCCCAATCCCACCCCTGCCATTTTCTGTTTTGGCTAAACAAAACATGGATGTGTTCACTGCACTGGACTGCAATAGTTGATGACAGATCGAGGTCACCCAAGAAGTTGATGGGGACAGAGCCAGGTTCCCCTAGGCAGGACTTCCCCTCTGGGCAGACTTTCTCCCAAGCAGGGGAGGGAGGGGCAGGGAGAACTGCAGAAGTCACTGGAGGAAGGCTTCCTGGAGGAAGAGAGACAGGTTACAGTAGGCTTCCGGAAGAAGAGGTGATCTGTCGAGCCAGCTGGTCACAAGGGCCGGCACAGGACACTGGCATCCTCACTGTGGTCACAGTTGTGGGCATCCCAGCGAATGTGAGAGCAGAGCAGTAGGGTGCTCTCATCCCCACGGCACTTGACGTTGTCCAGAAGGATGGGGCCTCCACCTTGGCCAAAGTGGGCCTCACCAAGGGCTGCCAGAGCTGGGCCACAGCCCAGCTGACGGCACAGGACACCAGCTGCCCGCAGGTCCCAGGCATCATCACAAACTGTGCCCCACCGTTGCCCTAGGAAGAGCTCTACACGCCCCTCACATCTGTGGGCTCCACTGACCAGACGTAGGTGTCCTGTGGGGGAACAAGGCCTGGGGGTAAGGGGGCTGGCCTATGCCAGGCCACCTCCAAGCTAGGCCAAGTAGGGGGTGAAGAGGCTAAGGCAGGGTTTGAGACACAGCACTGCCCAGGAAACCCCATGAAGACAGACAAGTGAGACTGATTCAGGATGAGCAGTGTGCCAGACCCAGAGACAGGCCTGAGAAAAAGAGATCAAACGTGCTGAGTGCTTCTGTCAGCTGTCTCTCGAGGCCTTTGCTCATAATCCCAGTACTTCAACGCCAGGCCAGCCATCTGGGGATTGTGATCATGTCCTATTGTGTCCCTTGAAGGTCACTGGAGTCTCTACCCCACTTCCTGAACTAAATTTGGAATTACTTCATTACTCCCCTCAGGACAGGATCCCCACTCTTTGCCTTTAACCCTAACTCTAGAAACCTCTAGATTGCTCTAGTTGGAAGTTCATCTCCTCCTTTCTGGACACCATACCCCTATTAATTAGGACTGAGACCAGCACACACACACAAAAAAACAAGTGTTCCAACATCTGGTGCAAATCTGTTGAGCTGCTATAACTCAGGCTGTGACTTCCCTCAACCTAATCCATCTTTTCTGATGCTCCCACCTCACTTCCAGCTGGCTGTGGGCACCTACCATCCCTGGGTCGAGGAGTGGGCACCCGAGTGGTCTCAGAGCCGTCCTGCTGGACCTGCAGTCCCACTTCCTCTGGGCCTGGCTCAGCAAGAAGAGAAAAAAGAGATGGCTGTCACGTTGGGGAACATGCTCCATTCCCAGAGAAATCTGTTCTGGGGACAGAAAGGACTTAACAGGATACTAAAAAACTTCTCCCTGTCCTTTGTACTAATTTGACCCTGGGGCCCGAGGCAGAACGCTTTGCGGCCAGGACTTTGAAGAGGGAGAGGACGCCCCATCAGGCCTGGGCACTAAATGAGGGTGAAGATATTGATTTCCACAGCAATCGATGAACAGAAGCATTTTTCAACGTCCCATTTCTACTGCCTCCTCCCGTTGGCGACTTCTGGGAAGGCTGATAGACTCTCCCTTGTTTCCCACCTCTCTTACTAGAGTTTGCTGGACTATGACTCAGACTCCAAAGAGGTCCAAACCTAGGGCGAGCTCCCAGGCCCCGCCCTGCCCTCGCACTGCGGAGGCCGCGCCCTTCCGGCCCCGCCCCTTCCGCGCAGCCGCAGAGCGCAACAGCAGGCTGGCCGCTAGTCCCGGCGGAGTGCTCCCGCGGCAGTGCCGCAGAGAGGCCTCACGCGCGTCCCCGCCCATCCCTCTCAGGCCCTGCCCAAGCGCGCAGTGCGTGTACGCGAGGCCCCACCCTCTCTGCCTTGCGTGCGTACGTGGGCCCCGTCCGCACCGCAGAGGGCGCCTCCGCGCGGTCCAGCCGCGGTCTCACCTGCGCAGAGAGCGCCCGCGTCCTCGTGGTGACCGCAGTTGTGCTGCCCCCAGCCCAGGTGGAAGCAGTCGCTCAGGCGGGCTTCGGTACCCACACAGCCCACATTGTCCAGCAACACCGGGCCGCGGCCGTAGCCGAAGTGACCGAGACCCGTAGCGCCCAGCGCAGGTCCGCAGCCCGCCTCGCGGCAAGCCACGCGCGCGTCCGCGAAGTCCCAGTCATCGTCGCACACGGTGCCCCAACCCCCGGCGTACAGCACCTCCACGCGGCCACGGCACGGGCCCGGGCCGCCCACCAGCCGCAGCCGCCCGCCTGCAGGGCGCACAGGCCCGCGGCCAGAGGGGGCTGGGCTGGGGCGGCCGGCTCCCTGGCAGAGCCCCGGCCCCATCCTCTCCCACCCCCCACGGGACACCTGCTCGGCCACTTACTTTTCTTCCCCGCAGCCCAGGTGGGTGTGGTGGACAGAGCCGACGCCCCAGAAGACTGGGCACCAACTCTGGTACCTGCGGAGACAGCGTTTAAAGGGCACTAGGAGGTCTGTCCTGCAGCAGGCGGGGGGACCCCAACTGCCACACCGCACCTCACATTCAGTCCTAGTCTCAGAGTCACCATGTATGGTGTATAATGTAGAATCTTAATTCTAGACGTTAACCTAATTTTAATCCCAGTAACAGCTCCAGCCCCAGTTCCAACCTCACTTAAAAAAAAAAAAAAAAGATTTTAACATTGGTTTGTTTGTATATGGTTCTGAGGATCACCTAGCACCTCACCCGTGCTAGGCAAGCGCTCTACCACTGAGTTACAGCCCCAGCCCTCCAACCTCACTTTTAACCTTGATTAATCCTTTAGGTTAACTCCCTCACCAAGTCTCTGATTTCCCAAACTCAGCAGCAGCCCCAAATTTTACTTAAGTTCTTTGGAGAAATCTTACCACCGCCTCCCACCCCGCCGAACTTTTCAGGGCTCCGGGTTTCATCCTTGTTCCATCTGCTCATGGTTCTCTCACCCACCCTTACCATCTGGCCAAAAGCCCTGGCCTGTGAGTAATGGACCCATTCCTGTGAATCCAAAACAGCATTCCCAGTGCGCAGCCCCACCCACCTTGAGCCTACGGTTTCAGCCTGGAGGGTGGGCTTTATACCTGATGGCTCAGTGTGCCAGGCCCCATCTGCTCTTGTGGCCAAGGGTGGCAGTGCTGTGAGAGTTGTGGGACCCAGGACTAGAGCAGGAGAAAAGAGAGCAGGATCAGAGGCTGAGGTTCAGGTGAGCCATGGGCTCTCAGGAGAGGAGAGGAGGGTCTCTTAGAAATGACACCAGATTTTACTTCCTTGGACAGGGGCTCAGCCCTAGCTGGGATCTAAGAAGGCCCCACTTTTGACAGTAGTGATTGACTTGGGCTAGCCTTTACAGTGTATTCAGGGCTTGCAGGACCATGCTTTCAGTTCCTTCCAGTGTCCTATGTTCTCAGAAGCCTAATGTGTCCAAGACTAGAGAGAAAGCCTTGCCCACTAGGGAGGGCCATTCACAATTCTTTTTTTTTTTTTTTTTTTTTAGAGAGAGAGAGAATTTTTTAATATTTATTTTTTAGTTTTCGGCGGACACAACATCTTTGTTTGTATGTGGTGCTGAGGATGGAACCCGGGCCGCATGCATGCCAGGCGAGCGCGCTACCTCTTGAGCCACATCCCCAGCCCTTTTTTTTTTTTTTTAAATCAGGGATTGAACCCAGGGGCGCTTAACCACTGAGCAACAACCCCATCCTTTTTTATATTTTGAGGCAGGGTCTCCCTAAGTTGCTGAGGCTAGCTTTGAACTTACCATCCTACTGCCTCAGCCTCAGTATTCCACTAAGAGTTCTTGGAAATTGCTAGAAAGTTCTGGAGGCATTATTAGTGGAGCAGTACTGCAGTATTGTTACACAGCTGTGGAGTGTTCCCTAAATAGTAACGGGATATTCTGAGGCGCCTTCTGGAGCAGGACTGAGAGAAGTCACTTCCAAGCCCTCCAGGAGAGCTCTTGGAACCGCTAAGGTAGCCAATGTTCGCTCCTCCCCCGCCCAGGCCTCAGCCCATCTCTACCTTGCCCTCCCCTCCAGGGCCCGCCCCAGAGCCTGCACCTGCGCAGAGCGCGCCCGCGTCTTCATGGTGACCACAGTTGTGCACGCCCCAGCCCAGGCTCAGGCAAGCTGCCAGGCGGGGTTCGCCGCCTTCACAGTGCACGTTGTCCAGCAGGATGTGCCCCGTGCCAAAGCCGAAGAAGGCGTTGGTGGTGGCGGCCAAGGCCGCCCCGCAGCCTAGCTGGCGGCAGACCACAGCGGCGTCCGGCAGCCCCCAGTCATCGTCACACACCGTGCCCCACAGGCCGCCGTGCAGGATCTCCACTCGGCCCTGACAAGGGCCCGCGCCCCCCACCAGGCGCACGCTGCCCTCACCTGGTGAGGGGAGCGGGCTGGGGGCAGGGAACATCTCCCACCTGCTCTGCCTCCCCATTCACACACGTGCGCCAAGCCTGGACGCACCCTTCCGTGCCCCAGGACCCACAACCCAGGCGGAGCTGCCCGCCCACCCACCTCCAGGGCATTGCCTCCTCACAGTCCAGATGGGGCGGCTTGTGGGGTCACAGGGCAGCCAACCTTGGTTGGGTCATTCCTGCCTAAAACCAGCCCTCTGGTCCCTTTTCTCTGCTCTCCTGGAGGACTAGAGCGCAGAGCTTTGCCTTTACTACCACCTGAAGAAAACCTCCCCTTTCAAAGTGCAGCCCAACAACTCTTCCTCCATGAAGCCCTCCTGGCCTCCTGATTGAGGGAACCCTCTTCCTCCTCTGGACTTCCTTAACTGTCCTTCTTTGGGGGCCCTTTCCCTTTTTTATTTTTTGCAGTACTGAGGAGGGCGCCTGCTAGGCAAGCGCTCTATCCCTGAACTACATCCCTAGCCCTTTTTAAATTTTGTACTCTTGCTGAGTACCCAGGTTGGCCTTGAACTTGCATCTTCCTGCCTCAGCCTCCCATTGCTGGGATCGGATCGCAGGCTGCCCTTTTCCTTTTCTTGTTCCTCATTTTTGTGCCCCCCCTCCACTAATCTGCTCCCACCCCCAGTTCCCTCCTGCTCACCTTCTCCAGCCTTCGGTTTGCAATCCCCCTCTTCCCCTGCTTAGGGTAGAGTGTGGGCGACTCCTAAGGCCTAGGGGGGTCCCCCACATCACCCTTACTTACCTTTCCCATTCTGAGGAGTTGTAGGGGGCGCTCTACTGCTTAGCATCTTCCTTGTTGGGGACTGTGTCAGCAAGAATTCTGGGGAGGAAGCAGGAGGAAGGGAGGATACCCGAATTTTTCTGTGCTACATCTTCCCATCCACAGAATGAATGACAGGGCAAAGACGTGGATTCCTAAGGTGCTGCCTCTGGGGCTTCTGGGTGCACAAAGGGTCAAAGAGAATCACCCTGAGATTGAGAGGAGGAGAAGCTACCAAACTTCTTACTTCTTCAGTTTTTTCTTTTTCTTTTCCGCAGTGCTGAGGATTGAACCCAGGGCTGCTGTATCACTGGACTACACCGTCCCCTCAGCCCTTTTTATTTTGAGATGGGATCTCACTAAGTTGCCCAGGCTGGCCTCAAACTTGCAATCCTCCTGCCTCAGCCAGAGTCATTGGGATTACAGGCTTGAGTCATTGCACCCAGGAATGCATCCTTCTTAAAGCAGTTCACATTCCTGGGGAACTTATGCACATTTTCAGGTCCCACCTCAGAACTGCATACAGCCCTCTGCCTGCCATAGTTGGCCACCCTCCCCATCCGGGGCCTCAGCTCACCATCGCACAGGACAGCAACGTCCTCATAGTGAAAGCAGTTGTGCACGCCCCAGCCCCGGCTGCCACACTCGCTCAGCATGGTCTCCTGCCCATGGCACTCCACGTTGTCCAGCAGGATGGGCCCCCGGCCCTGGCCAAAAGCAAGGGGCCGCGGCACAGGCAGCGCCAGGCCACAGCCCAGCTGACGACACACCACATTGGCATCCACCACGTCCCAGTCATCGTCACAGACACTGCCCCAGGAGCCACTGTGCAGGACCTCCAGGCGCCCCCGGCAGCGGCTCGGGCCCCCCACCAGCCTCAGCTCTGTGAAGAGGGTTGAGCTGGCACCAGGGGGATCACTGGGCCCAATCTGCAGGATGCCCACTTTGCCGTAAGCCATGGACGTCTTGGGATCTGTCCCTTCTGTGAAATGGAGAGTCTGAGGCAGTGCCTTGCACGTGGGGGCATCTAGAGTCACGGAGGGCTGGTTAGTCATTCCTCCCTGAGGTCCTCTGAGTGCAGAGTACCTGAGGGCAGGTAAGGGTAGGGCAGGGCACCTACCTGAGAAAGTCCTTGGAGTGGCCTGGAGGGCGCTGGCTGAAACAGAGCAGGGGATAGCTTGGGCCCCTCTGCCCAGCCTCTGGCTGCCTGGTCTGAGCAACACAGCTTTCCCTCCCCATGGTCACCACCCAACTCCTCCCGGTCTCCAGCTTTTCCAAAGTCCTGTCACCTCTCTCTGGAACTGTCTAGATCAGCCTCCCTGCCTTACCTTTTCCCAGTGGTCCCTGGACCACTCCAGAAAGATCTGCTGGAAGCTTCCAGTCTCACTCTACTGCTAAATCCCTACAGGAGTCCTAGCCCTGAGTTCTGTTTACAATGACTTTTAGGGCCTTCTGACCAACCTCAACTTTTTTTTTTTTCTTTTTCCTTTGAGGTGGTGGTGCTAGGAATTGAACCCAGGGGCCCTCTATCACCAACCTACATCCCTAGTTCTTTTTATATTCTATTTTAAAATAGGGTCTCACTAAGTTGCTGAGGCTGTCCTTGAATTTGTAACCCTCCTACCTCAGCCTCCTGAGATAGCAGGTGTGGGCCACTAGGCCCAGCTTTAATCTTCCATCAATCTTGTCTCCAGGTCTTGAACCCTCTGGCCAACCCTACTAATTACAGCCCTGAAGATCCTTCAGGACCCAGCCTGGAGCTATTGTGGAAGCCTCCCGGTGTCCCTGGGCTAGACGAGCAATCTCCCCTGATTCCTGGGTACTGTGTATATGCCTCTTCCAGTGCCTTCTGCTTGGTAATATGGACATGCCTGTCTCATACCTGGGTCCCCAGGGCTCCCTGCTCAGGGTGAATTAGAAGATGTTCAGCACCCCCTCCTTAATCATGTAAACTGCAGTGGAGATTCCTTATGATTTTCCCCCAAAAGGTTAACCTATGGAATCCTTCTACTTCGGCTGTCACTTATGTGCTTAGTGTCTCATGGGACTAACTCACTCTCTCATTAGGACAATGTATGAGTCTTGTAGGATTTAACAGACAGGTCAACTTCAGTGGGGGTTCAAGGCCCTCCAGCAAATATTGAGATGGCTACCAGACAGCCATGCAGGACAGTGGAGAAAACCGAGAGCCAGGAAGAAATAGCAGGGGCTGGCTGGGAACACTCACCCAGTGGCAGGAGGAGGAGGAGGGACAGGGCTGGGGGGAGGGGTGAAGGGGTCACGCCCCCATCTCCAGGCCTCCACCCCCAGCTCTTCTCATTGGGCTGGGAACCAGCCGGCATCTCTGCTTCCATGTACCTCCAGCCAGCGGATGGCCCTTCAGATAGTCCCATCAAGGGGCTAGAAGTCATAGCTGGAACATCTGGAATTCAAGATTCCCAGTGTTTCCTTCCAGCTGGAAGGGACAACTTCAGAAGGAAATGGCATTCCACTGGGGTTTGACATTCCTGCTGCAGGCAGGGGCAGGGGCAGGGGCAGCAGCTGGGAGATGACTGTTGGAAGTAGGGACAGAAACTAATGAGGAGTTAGGTTTGGCTGGAGCCGGGGATGTTCAAAGAAGGCAGGGAATGGGAGTGAGGTTGGAAGGGTTGGCAGGGCCCACGCAGACAGCCAGATGGCTCAGAGCTCATCCCCCAGGGCTGTGCATTCCCCAGGGCAGTGTCCCAGATGGCAGGCATTCCATTAACTGCCCTAACCTAGGGGAATATAGATATTCGCTTATTGTTTGATTTTTATTGGTTGCCTTTTTTTAAATTACAGTGCCTTCTATTTATGATAAAGGACCGTGATTTTCCATTTTTTTGGAACAATATAAAGTTTCCCTTTAAGATGGATTTAAATCCAAAGAAATGAGTCAATTCAAAGAAAAAAAAAACAATTAAGGAAATCAGTTCCCATGTAATCCCAGGGACTCAGAAGGCTGCGGCGGGAGGATTGCAAGTTCAAAGCCAGCCTGGGCAACTTAGCAAGGCCCTATCTCAAAATAAAATTTAACAAGGGGGGCCGGTGTTGTGGCTCAGCGGTAGAGCATTTTTTGCCTAGAATGAGTTAGGCAGTGGGTTCCATGGCACCACATAAAAATAAACAAATGAAATAAACATTTTGTGTCCATCTACAACTTGAAGAATATTTTAAAATATTTTTTTTAAAAATGTGGGGAAAAAAATTTAAAAGGGTTGGGGATGTGGGTCAGTGGTAAAGTGCCCTGGGTTCAGACCCCAGTACCAAAAAAAAAGGTGGAGGAAGGTCTGAGGGAGTTACTGCCATTTGGAACACTCTGCCTTCTGAAGATTGTTTTTTCAGTGCTAAGGATGGGACCCAGGGCATCCTGCCAATTGAGCTACACTTCCAACCCTAAGACTTTTTTAGATTTTTGGATTGAGGTATAAAACCAAAACAATCCCCCCCAAAAAAAGCATAAATCCTGTGTGTGGGATTCAGTGAACGCTCACTCTGCGTCATCGGTGTCCTAGAAGCCCCCCCACCTTCACATCGCCTTTTCTGGCAGACTTTAGCTGAGTGTGACACCAGGTATGCCAATGATGAACTGGTGGGTCGGGTTGGGGACAGATGGAGACTTGCTCAGAGGCTGATGCAGGTTCTCAGGGCTCCAGATAATGAAGGACAGAGAGAGAGGACAGACGCAAAAGATAGCTGGGGACCAAGTTGGCAGGGCAGGGCCTCCATGGGCTGGGGGGCTGGGGGAGAGGAACACCCAGCTGCCTCCCAGCCACCCTGATAGGCACTGCAGGAGGAAGTGCCCTGAAGGCTGGTTCTGTTGGTACTTGATGCCCCTCCAAGAAGGTCTCCACCTTGCTCACAACCCTCCACCCTGGCATAGTTGGGGAGAGCTGGAGAGGGTGAAAAGCTATCTGGACGCAGACACGGAGTTTTCAACACCCCATTCATGGGGCCTCGTACAGCCCCCAGTGGAATAATCAGCTTTTGTCCTCCCTCTGTCTGGACTGGGGACAGCTGGGAGATGGGAGCTGAGAACCTTGAGGAGGGGGAGAACCACAGGCCACTCTCTGCTGGGGCACATAGTTTTCTGGACCTTCCCTTGCCTCCCAAGGCTACCCACTTCTCAGGCTGCTGGGACACTACCTATCCCCAAGCCAGATCAATCTCCAGCTTGGGGGTGTGGGGACAGATAGATTCCAGAGAACCTGCCAGGAATCCTCAGGTGCCCCCACTCCCTCCCCTGCAAAGGAGAAAGACCCTGCCTGCTCCTGATCTCCATGGACTTCTAATCCTAGCTGACCCCAGCGCTGTCCAAGTGTCTGGTGAAGCCTGCCTCACCCCCACTTCCAGTCAGCTCCTCTGTCCTGCTCATGTCCTGGAAATATCCGTCAAGATAAGGATTCACCTTCTTCCTTTCCACCTTCCACAGATGCACCTGAATCCTTGGTTGTCACTTTACAGGGCAGGCAACAGCACAACACAGTGTTTAGAAGCTGCTAAGCCTCCCTGTTCTCATCTGTAAAATGGGGTTAGTAATACACTTACAGTTGTTGGTAGATGAAGGGAACTAACATTTGTAAAAGGTTTGGCCCACAGTGAGTGTCGTAGCTATTATTATTCTTGTTGTAACCCCATCCAAACTATGAATCCTCAGTGGCAGGAGCCAGATCTTATTTAAGGGGCAGCAACTGGCACAGGATACCCAGGAAATGTTTGTTGAATGACTGGGTGAAGTTATGGGTGCAGAATCATAGATTGATGCCATCAGAAGGGGTCCAGGAGATTATAAAGGACAATCCCCCATCTGACCAGTGGATAACTTTTGTCACACACACAGACACATACAAACATACACTCGCAAAAGTGAAGGATCCATACCTGGGGGAATGTTCTGGGCTCTTTCTGTCCCTTCTTCTACAGTCAATCCAAGCTGGAATCACTCTCTCTGCCCTCGGATGTTTGGGAGGGGGAAGGATCCCCCCAGTGAAAACCAACTCAGAGCTTTCTTCTTTTCTTTCCAAAGATGGAAGGTGAACAGAGGCAAAGTCCCTGTCCATGGAGCTGGCTGGTGGCCCCAGCCTGTCCCCACCTGACCTTAAGAGCAGAGCAAGGCAAAGGAAGAGTGGAGGTGGCTTGCACTGCCTGGAGCAGCCCCAGAGGAAGGGCACCAGAGAGGGGAGGAGCCACTGGGGTTGGGTGGGGGCCCTTGGACTCTCAGGGCCAGGTAACCCCTCCTCTCCCTCCCCCTACCAGGGCTCCGGTTTCTGAAAGGCCTGCGCAGGGCTCCACCCCTTTGCAGAGCAGCCAAGCATCCCTGATTTCTGAAAGCCCTGACCCAACCCGGGAGTCCCCTGGACCACGTCCTGACCAGCACCTCTGTGGGGGTCTGGAAACATGGCCCCAGGAGCCTGGGTGCATGGGGTGGGTATCCCTGTCTCAGATGCTGCCAATTCCGTCTTCCTGTTTGGTACCTGGAGTTCTGGTACCTTTTGGGTTTTTGTAGTTATAAAAGTCAGGAGGTGACCTATAGTTGCAATCCAGAACTGGGCTGGGATTCTGCACATGCCCACTGGAACCACAAACTCTCAGAGCTGGAGAGCCCCTGAGAGCCCTCAAAGGGTGGTTCCCAAACCCAGCTGTATCCCATCACCCCTGAAGTGAGTTTAAAATACAAGCATCCCTCTCAGGTGGTTTCTAAGATACCCAAGATCCAAAATCTGCAGATGATCTAAGACTCTTATATAAAATGGCACAGTATGTGCATATAACCTATGCACAACCACACGTGCCTGTGATTTTATTATTATTTTTTACAGTGGCTGGGATGAAATCTCAGGGCCCTGTGCAAATAAGGCAAGTGCTCTACCACTGAGCCACACCCCCAGCCTTTCCTGAGTATTTTCAATCCCCCATCTGAATTCTAGGACAGACTTCATGGATACAGAGGGTGACTAAATGCAGATTCTTGCCCCCACCACTTAATGCCCAGAGATTCTCATCTATCAGTTCAAGGGCAGGAGCCTCTCAAAAGTAAACACATACACATACATACATACTTTTTGGTTTGGGGAATGGAACTCAGGGCCTTGGACATGCTAGGCATTGTCCTGAGCTACACCCCAAACCCCAAAAGTATGTTCCTGAAAAACTTCTTCCTTTTTTTTTTTTTAGATACTGGGGATTGAACTCAAGGGAACTCAACCACTGAGCCACATCTCCAGCCATATTTTGTATTTTAGAGACAGGGTCTCATTGAGTTGCTCTGAGTTGCTTAGTGTCTCACCTTTGCGGAGGCTGGCTTTGAACTCTGAAAAACTTCCAAGGATCAAACAGGTCTCTCTGCCATCTTCAGAAGATCTTTATCATATGAATTTTTATTTATTTATTTATTTATTTATTTATTTATTTATTTATGGTGCTGGGGATTGAACCCAGGACCTTGTGCATGCGAGGCAAGAACTCTACCAACTGAGCTGTGTCTCCAGTCCCCCAACTAGATTCTTAACACTCAGCTTCTAGCATTCTAGTATGTTCAAAAAGCAAATAATGAGGCAGACTGCGGCAGGGATATAGCTCAGTTGGTAGAGTACTTGCCTCGCATGCACAAGGCCCTGGGTTCAATCCCCAGCACCACAATAATTAAATAAGGGCTGAGGATATAGCTCAGTGGTCTAGTACCACTGGGTTCAATCCCCAGTATTACAAAAACACAAGCAAATTTAAAAAACAGCAGCAACAACAATAAATCCACTTAAATACCACTAGCATGAGCAAGGCCATAGATTTGGTCACCAGCACCAGTAAAAGAGAAAAAAAGAATTAAATGCCACTAATTTTGTATTCTTCCTCTCTGAGAGCTTGACCCAGGCCCAGTGATAGGCCATCTTTAAATGCTGCACCTGCCAGTACTTCATCTCCTGCTAGGATTTTTCAGTAGACTCCTGACTCTTATTTCAGTTACTGGGCAGCATAAGATCCCACCCAGGAGCAAGATGTGGTGGCCCATGCTTGTAATTTCAGCAAATTGGGAGGCTGAGGTAGGAGGATCCTGAGTTCAAAGCTAGCCTCATCAAAAGCAAGGTGCTAAGCAACTCAATGAAACCCTGTCTCTAAATAAAATACAAAATAGGGCTGAGGATGTAGCTCAGTGGTCAAGTGCCCCCAAATTCTATCCCCAGTACCAAAATAAATAAATAATGAAAAGGGTAATTTACCATTGAGTTACACTCCCTGTCCTTATTTATTTATTTATTTTTGGTATTGGAGATTGAACCCAGGGGGGCTTAACCACTGAGCCCAGCCATTTATTTATTTATTTATTTAGAGTTTTATTTAGAGTTGCTTAAGGCCTCACCAAATAGCTGAGGCTGGTTTTGAACTCCTGCCTCAGCCTCCCAAACTGCTGGGATTACAGGCGTATGCCATCACACCTGGATTGGTTTTTTTTTTTTTTTTTTTTGACACAGGGGTCTTGCTAAATTGCCAAGGCTGGCCTCAAACTTGAGATCCTCCTGCCTTGGCCTCTTGAGCTGCTGAGATTACAGATGTACACCACTGAACCAGACTAGGAAAATAGGTCCTATTCAAAGCCAGCCTTGAAGGAAGGCAAAGGAAACTTCACTGTTTCAAAAGTTCCATCTGCAAAAAGCTCTGGGATGAGGACAGCTTTATTTATTTAGGTACTAGGGATTGAACCCAGAGGTACTTTACCACTGAGCTACATCCCAGCCCTACTTATTTATTATTGATTTAATTAATTGAAGCATTGACTTGCTATGTTGCTGAGGTTGGTGTCACAGAAGGCTTTCTTTAGAACTTGGAACGAGAGAGAGAGAGAGAGAGAGAGAGAGAGAGAGAGAACCAAGTGCAGTGGTCCACATCCGTTTGGGCCAGCGGTTTGGGAGGCTAAGGCAGAAGGACTTTGAGTTCAAAGCCAGCTTCAACAATTTAGGCCCTAATCAATTTACTGAGATCTTGTCTTAAATTAAAAAATAAAAAAGAGCCCAGCACAGTGATGCACGCCTGTAATCCCAGCAGCAGGAAGATCATGAGTTCAAAGCCAGCCTCAGCAACAGTGAGGCACTAAGCAACTCAGTGAGACCCTGTGTCTAAGTAAAATACAAAATAGAGCTGGGATGTGGTTGAGTTAGGATTAGGGTTACCCTTACCCTCAGTGGTCTAGTCCCCCTGAGTTCAATCCCTGGTACCAAAAATAAATAAATAAATAAATAAAAGAAAGAAAAGTATTGGGGCTGTGGCTCAGTGGTTAAGTGCCCCTGGGTTCAATCCCCTGTATGGAGTGGGAGTGGTAGGTGGGGGACACACACAAAAGAGAGGATGTTAGAGATGGAGGAATAGATTGGAGAAAGGTTGGGAGGGGATAGCAGCCTCCCTGTCTTCCACTTTCAGCCTGAGGAAGCCGTTCCCATGGGGGCAGGACGCCTTCAGTCTGTTTGCTCTCTGGTCCCTCTTCCCAGCCAGATTCTGCACCTGCCTCAGTCCCCACCTAGGTCCTCCTCTCCTCTTGGCTTTCAGGGCTCTACCCCGCCCACCTCCCCAACCTCCTAGGCTCACCCCCAGGGAACAAAGTCTTCAGCCACTCTGGGCTCCTGACCACTTCCCAAGCCTACCCAGTATCCTCCATCTCTGCTCCCACAGCTGCCGCTGCCTAAGCAGCCCTCCCCTCCTCCTGCCCATTAAATGGATCAATTGAACAGAGTTTTCTCTCAGATGTTTTCCATTGAAGAACTTGCCCCTGGATATTTGTACTGAAACATACCAAAACCAAACTTCAGCACAAGGCCTTGGGTTTGATCCCCAGCGCTACAAACAAACAAAAAACTGGGCATGGTGCTACACACCTGTAATCCCAGCAGCTTGGGAGGCTGACGCAGGAGGATCGCAAATTTGAGGCCAGTATCAGCAATTTAGCAAGACCCTGTTTTAAGATTCAAAAAAATAATAAGATAAAATAAAAAGGACTGGGGATGTAGCTCAGTGGTAAAACCTCCCTGGGTTCTAAACCCAGTACCACAAAAATAAATAAATTTGAATTTGACTCTCTAGGTGGATAACAATGGAGGAACTCCATCTGCAGGGACATGGTGTTCAGTTGATCCTATAATGTTCGACAGGGGCCCACGGGACTCCTTTTGTCTCCTAATTGAATCCTTGTCTTCTCCCTTGCCAACCACGTGCTCCCGCTGTTTCTGATCTATACTCTTCACCCCATTCAATCTGGGTCCTGTTCCTCTCTTCACACAGACCCTCAGCTCCTTCCTGAGAGCCGGGACAGCAAACATCAAGAGGGTGGGAGCAGAGAAGGGGCGACAATTAGGGCTGACCCGGCCACCAGTGAATGCTTTAAGGTAAATAAGGAATCCCTTGGGGGTCCCAGCTACAAACCAGCTTCTGAGTGTCCCTCTAGGCGAGGGCTGGAGGTCCTCCTGCCTAACAAGCTCCCAGGTGTTACCCATGTGTCCACACTGGGGACCACTTCACGCAGCTGCAGGAGCCTAGCTGGCTGGGGAAGAGAGGCAAATGGAGCACAGGTGAAGAGCCTCCATCCAGGGGTATAAGATGGCTGAGTGGGCCTTGACCGCAGCACCGCAAGAGGCACTCTTTGGCGCCATGGAGCTGAGCTATGGCCTCTTCATCTGCTCTCTGCTGTGCGCGAGCACAGAGTTGTGCTCCCCACAACCTATCTGGATCACGGCTGGGCCCACCCAGCTGCTGCTGCCGCTGCCTGCCTCCCCCGTGGAAGTGGAGTGTCTGGAAGCCCAGCTGGTGGTCGCTGTCAGCAGGGACCTTTTTGGCACCGGGAAGCTAATCCAGCCTGCTGACCTCAGCCTGGGCCCTGAGGGCTGTGAACCCCTGTTCTCCGTGGGCAATGCTGATGTGATCAGATTTGAGGTTGGCCTGCATGAGTGTGGTAACGGTGTGCAGGTGAGGCTGGGCCCCCTGGCCCTGGTGGGGGGACAGCCTGGTTGCAGTCATGAAGGGACTCTTCCCTTGTAGATGGGGAGGTGACTCAGCTGAGCCCCGAGCCTGGACATTGGGGGGTGGCCATGGGGAGGCTCCTGGCTGTGGCTACTGAAACCTGGGAGATAAAGCAGAACATAGTGGCAGTGACCGATGGGCCAGACCAGGCACCCCACTCTGGCTCCTTCTGACCACTTCCTCCACCCACAGAAAGGGTACAGGAGCGATGGACCCAACATAGAACAGGGAGACAGAAGATAACCCTGCGGGTAGCCAGGTACTTGCCAGGGGCATTAAAAGCCTATTTAGAAAAGAGTCTTTGACATTTCAGAAAGCCTGCTATAACCAGCAACGCAGGAGGATCTCAAGTTTAAGACCAAACTTAGGAACTTAGAGAGGCCCAGTCTCAAAAAGGCTGGGGATGTGGCTCGGTGGTAAAGCAACCCTAGGTGCAATCCCTGGTACCCCCCCCAAAATAAGCCTAAAAGTTATCACTGGGATGGGGAGGAAGAGGGAAGAGAATTTTGGCTTGCCTCACTCCTGTTTGATGGCTTGAAGCTTTAAATTAAAAGGGTCATGGGCCGGGGCATCATAACATACCCTCCTGTTGAAGATTCCCAGGCTTCCTTTGGGTGCCTGGGAACAGGTCCAAGCAGTAGAGGCTTAACATGGGATGCAGGTTAGAAAGAGACCTCAGGTAACCTAGGCCACGCCCCTCCCCTAAGGAAGTGGGGAAGTGGACACTTGGCAAGGCAGGACACACAGCTCCCCAGCTAGTCCTGATTCCCCTGGACCTCCTTCTGTTGGCCTATGGAGGGCCAGTCCTCCCCTCCATCACAGGGCCCTGCTCCTGACCCTGGACTCTACTTGGCCGGGCGAGGGCAATACAGCTCCGGGACCCCTATAGGCTGAGCTCTGGCCTGAAGTGTGATTTCCCCCAGGAATCTCCTCAAGAACTCACTGTCCTTGTCTTCCTGGGGAGCCAGAGCTACAGCCTCAGTTGGGGTGTGTGTGTGTGTGGGGGGGGGGGTTTACTAAAGATTGAGCTCAATCCTCTAACCTCTTTTTAAAATGAGGGGAAAAAAACCCTCACTAAGTTGCTGAGGCTGGCCTCCAACTTGTGATCCTCATGCTTTAACCTCCCAAATTGTTGGGATTACAGGCAGGTGCTACCACACCCAGTACTGTAAAAGTTGTTTGAAAAATTAGTGTAGCCCGGCGCAATAGCGCACACCTGTAATCCCAGCAGCTCAGGAGGCGGGAGGCAGGAGGATCACAAGTTCAAAGCCAGCCTCAGCAATTTAGCCAGACACTAAGCAACTCGATGGGACCCTGTCCCTAATAAAATACAAAATCGGTGCTCAACTGTCCCTGAGTTCAATCCCTGGTACCCCCCTCCAAAAACAAAAAAAAAAAAATTAGTCCAGCTTAGTCCCAAATTCTAGAATAACCTGGGGAGCTTCTAAAAATCCTGAAGTCCTGGCTGTACCCCTTACTAAAGCGGAACGGGCATGGGAGGCAGCCATGAGCATCTGAGTCTCGGGTGAAGCCTCCAGCAAAGCCTGGCAGCTTCTTCCTTTGCCAGTGTTCTGCCTCCTGCCTGATGAGGTTCACCTGGCCCTGGGCTCAGTTTAATGCTCCGCCCTGAAATTATTCTCTTAAATGAGAGGCCCCACAAATTCTGCTGCTGGCCCTGTCTGGGGCACTTACAGATCCAGAACTGCCCTCTGAAGATCTAGGGTGGGGGCAGCTGGGCCACAAGGGACCTCCTTTCTAGGCAGGCTCTGTAAGGGGAAGTGAAAAGACCCCTGGCAGGGCCTGACTGTCTCCTCCACCCTTGGGAGACCACTGCACCTTCCCCTGCTTCTGTGAAGTGGGCCCCAGATAAGGTGGGAAGGTGATAGTGATGAAGATTGGCCAGGCGCGATGGCACACGCCTGTAATCCCAGCAGCTCAGGAGGCTGAGAAGGGAGGATCAAGGGTTCAAAGCCAGCCTCAGCAAAAGCAAGTTGCTAAACAACTCAGTGAGACCCTGTCCCTAAATACAAAATAGGGCTGGGGATGGGGCTCCGTGGTCGAGTGGCCCCGAGTTCAATCCTTGGTACCCACCAAAAAAAAGGCACCAAGCTGCCCCTAGGTCTTTCTTGCCTCCCCACCCCAATAAGAAGAAATTGCCCATGGCCAGGTGCAGTGATGCACACTTGTAATCCCAGTATTCGGGAGGCTGAGGCAGGAGGATCACAAGTGTGAGACCATCAGTGGCATAATATCCCCGAGTTCAAGTCACAGTACCGCCCAAAAGTGGTGTGTATATCCTGAGGTCACTGGGCACTGCTTCCTATCTGCCTGCCACGTAGCTGATGCAGACACCTACAGGGGTGTCAGGTAAAGACTGAGATATTAAGAGGACACCTGCCCAGCCCCTCCTTGCTGGTTGGTTTCACCCCAGCAGGCTGCCTTCCCTGCACCCTCACAGGGGCCAAACCTGCCTGGACCAGGTGATGCCTGTAGTGCTAACGCCTCCCCTTTGCTTCAGGTGACAGATGATGCCCTGGTGTACAGCACCTTCCTGCTCCATGACCCCCATCCCATGGGAAACCTGTCCATTGTGAGGACCAACCGCGTGGAGATTCCCATTGAGTGCCGCTACCCCAGGTCAGTATGGGACGGGCCGTTTTGGCCCCTGGTGGCTATGTCCCTGGTTTGCCGTGGCTGCAGGCAGGTGGCTTGGCTTGTTGGAACAGTTTGCAGGTGGCTATGAGAAGGGAAAGTGCCAGCAGCTGTGGTCACTGCCCTCAGCCTGCGTGGAGGTGGGGGTGCCTTCTGAATTGTCTGAGCCTCTGACTTGCGTGGCCTCTTAAGGGAGGCTTAGTGTAGCCCTAGACCTTGGAGGGGGGTGGGTATTAGGCCATCCCAGGCCCTCCTCAGAATCAGAAGCGTCTTTCAATAGTGCTGCTGTGACTGAGACCCTGTGTCAGAATAAAAAGATGGGGATGTGGCTTGGTGGTTAAGCACCCCTGGACTCGAGCACCAGTACCAGGAAGGGGGGAAAATACTGCTGCTACAGTAGGTCCTACACCAAGTCCTGGCCCTGCAGCCCCTAGCATGAAGCATGTGCCTATGAATTTTACCACCAAAGCAGGAGGTGAGGGTGACCAGGCCCGTGCAGTCAAGGTTGGGTCCTACGTCAGGCTCAGCGGAGGGCACAGGCCTTAGTCCTGCTCTCAAGTGTAGATATTCAGGAGGATTTAGGGACAGGCTCAGGCTTTGGGTACCTTGGCCTAGCTGCCTGTGGGCCATCACTGAGGACAATGCCATAGAGAAACTGGACACCTCCCTGCCGCCATAGGCCCTAGGGTGGTGGAGGGTGGTGGAGGGGGGTGTGCCCTGGGACCCGTGTGGGCAGCTGTGACAGTTCTCCCAGGCAGGGCAATGTGAGCAGCCAGGCCATCTGGCCCACCTGGGTGCCCTTCAGGACCACAGTGTCTTCAGAGAAGCAGCTGATTTTCTCTCTGCGCCTGATGGAGGGTGAGCCAGGGGTAGGGAGCCTGGGCGGGGAGCCTGGGCGGGGAGCCTGGGCGGGGAGCCTGGGCAGTCTCTAGCCCTGGTTGTGTCCTCCAGAGAACTGGACCTCTGAGAAACTGTCCCCCACCTTCCACCTGGGAGACACCGCCTACCTCCTGGCCGATGTCCACACTGGCAGCCACCCGCCACTGCACCTGTTTGTAGACCACTGTGTGGCCACCCCGACACCAGACCAGAGCGCCTCGCCTCGTCACAGCATTGTGGACTTCCATGGGTGAGGCCTGGGCTGACTTTCCAGGGAGTCTTGGTCACCAGATGGCTCGAGCCCATGTCCCCAGCCTCTAACATGTTCCCTTGTTCCCTTCCAAGTTGCCTTGTGGACGGTCTCTCCGATGGCTCTTCTGCATTCCAAGCTCCCAGGTCTAAGACTGATGTTCTCCGATTCACCATGGATGTGTTCCACTTCGCTAATGACTCCAGAAATACGGTACTAGCTTTTTAAAGTTGCCTAGAAGATTGAACTCTGGAGGCTGGGGATATAGCTTAGTTGGTAGAGTCCTTGCCTTGCATGTACAAGGCCCTGGGTTAAATCCCCAGCACCACCAAAGGGAAAAAGAAGCATGACCAGAGTTCAATTTATTTTTTTTTAATAGCCTCCTGGTGGCTGGGGCGGTGGCTATGCCTGTAACCCCAGCAGCTGAGGAGGCTGAGGCAGGAGGATTGAGTCCAAAGCCAGCCTCAGCAACTTGGCAAGGCCTTGTGCCTAAATACAAAAAGGCTGAGGATGTGGCTCAATGTTAAGTACCCCTGGGTTCAATCTTGGGTATCAAAAATACATATGTATCCTCCTGATGTCCCTCACTGGTGTCCCCTTAAGCAAATGACTTACTGGTAGAGATAACTGTAACTCTCAACTTGAGGGCCTCAAAGGCCACAGCTTCATCTTCTTGGCCTGAGCTAACACAAATCCATAAGCAGGGCTGGGGATGTGGCTCAAGCGGTAGCGCGCTCGCCTGGCATGCGTGCGGCCCAGGTTCGATCCTCAGGACCACATACAAAGATGTTGTGTCCGCCGAAAACTAAAAAAAAATTTAAAAAAAATCCATAAGCAGGTAGAAAATCCATGCAGGATGGGGGTAGTTTAGGATCCTAGAACTAGAAAAAAAAACTAGAACAGGGACCCAGGTGACCTAGCTGACAGCCCAAATAAGACCAATAACTACTGGGCTTGGTCACCAAGCTGTAGGGCAGAACCCAGAGGACGATAGGTTGAGTGGAGGTGTTGGTCCTCCAGGAGCAAAGAGCTGCTGTGACCCCCCTCTGCTGAGTTGCCCCTTGGACTTGATCCTAGGCTAGACCAGTGACAAAAACCAGTAACACCTGGGGGGCTTTGAAACAGATTGCTGGGCCCCACCCCTTGGGCTTGATTTAGTAAATCAAGACTAGAGCTGAGAATTTTTATTCCTAGCAAGTTTTCAGGTGATGTCAACCTTGTTGGTCCAGGGTGCCCCCTTGCCAACTACTAAGCTGGAAAAGAAAACTAAGAGGGATGGAGAGGCAGGGAGATGGGGAGGAGGATGGTGTGGGAAGTGCTGGCAAAGCTAACAAAGTATTGTGGATTCCTACAGTGAAAAATCAAGCTTCTATTTAAAAAAAAAAAAAAACAAAACAGTTCCCAGATATGGGAGTGGGAGATAGGAAGCCTGGAATAGCTGATCAGGTAAAGTAGTGTGTTTTAAAGATGCAGGAAATTGAACTCGGGACCTTACCACAAGTGAGAGCAATGATCCACCAATGAGCTACATCTCCAGCCCAAAACAGGGTTTTTTTTTTTTTTTGTACCAGAGATTGAACTCAGAGGTACTTAACCATTGATCCACATCCCCAGCCCTATTTTCTATTTTACTAGAGTCAGGGTCTCACTGAGTTGCTTTAGTGCCTCACTGATGCTGAGGCTGGATTTGAACTTGCAATTCTCCTGTCTCAGCCTCTCGAGCCCCTGGGATTACAGGTGTGCGCCACCGTGCCTGGCCAAAACAGGGGTTTTTAATGTTGATTCTCTACTGATCACCTAGAGAGGTCACAAAAATACTGATGCCTGGGCTAGGGGTATAGCTTGGTGGTAAAGATGTAGTTCACATGTGCAAGGACCTGGGTTCAATCCCCACAAAGACTACATAATCCCACATTTTCACTTAACTAGGTGGGAAGTTGGGTTTTACAAACACACCTACTATCTAGGTTTTACTGTTAGCATTTTATTTCTTGGTACCAGGGATTGAACTAGGGGTGTTTAACCACTGAGCCATATTCCCCAGCTCCTTTGTCTATTTTAGAGACCTTTAAGGCTTCATTAAATTGCTAATCAGCCTCCTGAGCTGCTGGGATTACAGGCTATCATTAGCACTTCACTACATCATCTACTAGCGTTTTGTTGTATGTCTTTCTCTTATTAAATGTTTGATACATTTCTCTCAGATGATCCTAGTAAGCAGCCAAGTTTACCAACCAACGAGATGGGCTCATCTGGCTAGGCAGTGTTAAGGGACAAAGGGGGAGTTGTAGAGCATGACATTGATGCTATCTCTCCAACTCCAACCTTGCTGTGGGGGGGGGAAAAAAACTGTTCGATACAGATGGGTAGGTGACAGGTGGGGCGGGAATCTGATGCTGAGATGGCCAGAAGCTCTCCATGGAGGGTCCTGGGTTGAAATGGGACTGGGGAGAAAGAACAGATGAAGAAAAGGGGTCCTGGTCCTCAGATCAGTGACCTTGTGGGTCTTAGGGTAGAAGAGATCTTGGTTGGAGAAGGGAGCTGATGTTAACAGCAGACGTGGGTGGAGGGGAGTAAAAGATAAGCCTTGGTACGGTGCGGGTGCTAGCCAGCTACAGGGGTGCGAGTGGACCTGGTGACATCTTTAAGATTAGAGGACGTGGATTCATAGAAGGAGCCTAGGACTTGGGCAGGCTTGCCCTCAAACGTGGAAGGCATGGCTTGGTGGATGGTGGCCCAAGGCACAGGGAGAAGGAACAACTTTTAAGAGCTGTAAGGGGCTGGGTACGGTGGAGCACACTTGTAATCCCAGTGGTCTGGGAGGCTGAGGCAAGAGGATCTCGAGTTCAAAGCCAGCCTCAGTAACTTAGCAAGGCCTTAAGCAACTGAGAGACCCTGTCTCTAAATTAATAAAGGGCTGGAAATGTGGCTCAGTGGTTAAGTGCCCTCGAGTTCAATCCCTGGTACAAAAAAGAGCTGTAATTAGGATGAGGCACAGCGCACACCTGTAATTCCAGCTACTGGGGATGCTGAGGTGGGAGGATAACAAATTTGAGAACTTGTCTCCAAAAGTTATAGGGGAACATCTGGGGATCTTGGGCTCTAGGTTAGCACCAAAAGAAAAGTCAGGGGGGGACAATAAAGACAAAAGCAGCTCCCCTTTATGGAGTAAGGACTTTAAAGGAGCTGGAAGCTATCTTCTTGTAGGACAGATGGATAGGCAGGCAGCCAAAAACACATCCTGGATCCTGCAAAGGTCTAGCTTTAAGTTTCTCAGATGGTTTCCCTGGAGGTGCACTTGGCCACTAGGGGGTGGCCAAGGCTTGTGGCTCTGCTTGAGGCTTCAGCTAGAAGGTGGTAGAATGAAACAAGGAGGTGTCCAAACCCTACCTAAAATATGCAAGGGATCCCTAACTTGGGATGGCTCAAAGCTGAACTGAACCCAGGCTTGGTCAGAATACCCCCTGCCACGCTGGGGCATATAGCTCAGGGGAGATGCACTTGCATGCCTGGGGCCATAGGTTAGATCAAAGGGCAAAACAAGAAAAGACCTCAGCCCAGGTGCTGGGCTGGGGTGTCAGACTCCTGGTGAGTAGCTTTTGGGGTCATAGATCCCTCAACTCCCAGCAGGAGTTTATTTTACTAGAGGAATTAAGTGACAAGTCAGAGGCTGTGGCTAGGCCAGGTCTAGCCAGGGCACTAGCCTGATCATTATCACTAAAGATGCTCGAAGAGCCTGTACAGTGGCACAGGCCTATAATCCCAGCAGCTCAGGAGACTGAGGGTGGAGGATCGTGAGTTCAAAGCTGCCATCAGCAAAAGCAAGGTGCTAAGCAACTCGGTGAGACCCTGTCTCTAAATAAGACACCAAAATAAGTCTGGGGCTCTAGCTCAGCAGTTGAGTACCCCTGAGTTCATCTCTGGTACAAAAGAAAAACTTGAAAAAGCTGACAGGACAAATGGATAGAAGACACAGGCTGGGCTGGGGCTCAGAGGTAGAGTCTTTGCCGAGCCTGTGAGTCCGGGGTTCAATCCCCAATTCTGTGCAAGCAGGGCGGGGGTCCCGGGGAGCATATGCCTAAGGAAGAGAAACTCGGGAAACATTTCCAAGGAAATAGCCAGAAAATTTTTCTGTCTGGTGCAAACTCTAGAGAAGCTCGTACAAGAGACCTCTGTCCAAGGACCTCGGGTCACAGAAACCACTTTCATTTGAAAAATGGGGTCCTATCCAATGACTACATTCTGAGAAGTAGTTTATCAATCCGTCAAATGACAGGTGGCAATCTCAGAAACCCAGCTAAGCTGCCTGCTAGGAAGGTGTCTACCACCCACTGGGTCACCTGGGTCTGAGTGGGGGGCTTTTACAATACTCAATCCTCCTCTCATCACTGAGGGGCTGACTTCATGAGCCCAGGGCTCACGGTGCCATGTGATCAAGACTATTTGGGAAAGGATCCATGGAAATGGTGGGTTCCAGCTTAGAATTAGATTTGCTACTCATTCTGCAATTTTGGGGTAAATTGAAAGATGGAAGTTCATCTTCCAGACCCCTGGAAGGGCTAAGGGTTATAGAACCAGTTTGTCAAAGTCACCAGCACACCTGCTATTTCTTTCAGATCTATATCACCTGCCATCTGAAGGTCATTCCTGCCCACCAACCCCCGGATCAACTCAACAAAGCCTGTTCCTTCAACAAGTCCTCCAACAGGTGAGGAGAGCAGATTCTGTGTCCCTGGGTGGAAACCTAACCAGGGATGCCTGGCCTCTACTCCCCCCAGTATCCCCTCAGCCACATTTCTGTCAGCAAGGACACCTCAAGCCCTTTGTCTTCCCTTCTCAGCTGGTCGCCAGTTGAAGGATCTGCTGAGATCTGTGAATGCTGCGGCAGGGGGGACTGTGGCACACCAGGCTCTTCCAGGAGGCAGCCCCCTGTCCAGGGGCCCAAGGCCACGTCACGAAACCGCAGACATGGTATGTCACCACGGGCCAGTCACTGAGTTTTAGTTTTCCTCATTCTAGGACACCTGTCATCTTGGTAGTATTTTCCCTTGTCCCTCACTGAGGCTGTTGATTCCGGGGATGTGGCTTAGGGCTATATACAGAAGGCTAAAAGGACTCTCAGCACCTTCCAATAGCAGATGGGATTCTGTGCCCTGGGATTCTCCTGGGACATAATAGGAAGTGTTGGGAGAATAAACAGCTGTTAGAGCCAAATCTAGTTAAGCTTATGAAGACAGCAAAATCCACAATCTGACTCCTGGTGAGGGACAAAAGTGACCTTCAGGTGTCCCACTCTCTTCATAGTGACTGAAGAAGCTGATGTCACCGTGGGGCCACTGATTTTCCTGGGAAAGGCTGACGACCCTGGCGACCATGGCGACCGTGGCGTGGAGGGTTGGCACTCTCCTGCTCACGCCTCCATGGCGCTGGGCCTGAGCCTGGCTGTGGTGGCGTTCCTGACCCTGGCTGCTGTTGTCCTGGGTCTTGCCAGGAGGTGCCACACTGCTTCCCACCCCGTGTCCTCTCCTTAATAAAAGAAAAGCAGCTCTGGATGTGGTGCAGTGTAGACTGTCGAACAGCACGATTCCACAGGCAGGGCTGACTCCGGATGCCTGTCTAGAAGGTCTGGAAGCCCTGGGACGTAGACCTGTATTTTCCTGGTTTGGGGGCATATGTGGCCTTCTGGGGTACAGACCTCACTTCTCCAGGGGCAACTGTATAATTTGATTCCAAGGAGGCCACAATAGAAGCTGTGGGACAAGAGCAGGGTACACCCAGCCAACCTCTCTTCTAGGTAAGAATCTTGCAGTTCTGGCCTTGGGTGATGACCGTTGTCCATACTGAGTGTGTTCAGGGTGCATGCTTGCCACAGCCAAGCCGGCATTCCCAAGCCTTCCACCTTCTCAGTAGTGTTAACTGTCCCTAGAGCATCCCAGCTTTGGGGCTACTGCTGTGCACCTGGGGGGGGGGGGTTCTCAGAGGCAAAATAGGGCTGGAACCTGCTGGGCAGGGCTCTTGGACACCAGTGGGAGCTGGGATGCTGAAAGGTCCTTCATATTCTTCATCTTTGGCCAGGGGCCTTGCTGAAGGCAGGGTTTCAAATGTGGTGACAGAGCTGAGTATGATGCCCCTGTATCATCCCAGTTACTCAAGAGGCTGAGGCAGGAGGATAGGAAGTTTGAGGCCCTGAGAAACTTAGTGAAACCCTGTCTCAAAAAGGGCTGGGATTGTGGCTCAGCAGTAGAGCACTTGCCTAACATGTGCAAGGCCCTGGGTTCAATTTTCAGCACCATATTTTAAAAAAAGCACTTAAAAAAAAGGGAGGCTGGGGAAGCTGGACACTTTGGCGCATGCCTGCAGCTCAGGAGGCTGAGATGAGAGAATCACAAGTTCAAAGCCAGCCTTGAGGATGGTGAGGTGCTAAGCAACTCAGTGAGACTGTCTCTAAGATAAAACAGGGCAGGGGATGTGGCTCCATGGTCAAAAAATCTCTGGGCTCAATCTGCAGTACCAGGAGGGAGAGACTGGCATGTGCCAGGCCCTGGGTTCCAGCCCCAGCACTACAAAAAATTTCCCCTGAAGTATAGTGGGCGGGGATTGGCAACAGGGAGGAAGGGCACCTCCCCTGGCCTGGGTAGGGCAGCAGGAGACTAGAGGGGGTGTTTCCTGGAGATGGCGTTCCTACAGCAAATCCCCAAAGCACTATAGGGGAGGTGGGTGTGGAAGAGCTGAGGACCATGGTTTCCAGGAAAGTGGTGGAGGGGACCCCACAGTCTGGATGAGGGAGCAGCTGCAGGGCTTGGAGCCAACATGGCCTCAGTGTGTCGGACCTACCTTTCCTGCCGGGAAGAGCAAGCGGAACCAACAGAGCATGGCCTGGAGTCTGGGAGAGAACTGTCCCTGGAGCCAGGCTCTCCAGACCCCAGAACTGGCTTCCTGCTATGTCTAGCTGGGCAGGCGACCTCATTGGTAGAGGATTGAATGAGCAGAGCATGAAGTAGGATCATGGTTCACACACAGCACCCTGGCAAAGAGCTCTGAGGTTGGAGTCGGGTTGTCCTGGAGGAGTTCCCAGAGAGGGGAACCTCAACTTGGGGCAAGTGGGGTCCTTGGTGTCTCAAAAGAATTTCATAGGGCTGGGGCTGTAGCTCAGTGGTAGAGCATCTGCCTGGCATGTGTGAGGCACTGGGTTCAATCCTCAGCACCACATATAAAGGTGTTGTGTCCACCTACAACTAAAAAATAAAAAATTTCAGCTGGGCCTGGTGGTGCATGCCTATAATCCCAGTGGCTCTAAAGGCTGAGGCAGGAGGATCAAGCGTTCAAAGCCAGCCTCAGTAAAAGCAAGGCACTAAGCAACTCGGTGAGATCCTGTTGATCAAATGTAAAAAAAAAGGGCTGAGGATGTGGCTGAGTGCTCCTGAGTTCAATCCCTGTTAGCACCCCCCCCCAAAAAAAAAAAAAAAAATTCAGCATGTGCTAGTCAGAGATGCAGATCTATTTAGGAAGACAGATAAACATTCAAGGGAGAACTTCAGGCCATCAAGAGATGACTTGGAGCCAGGCACAGTGGTGCACACCTGTAATTCCAGCGACTCAGGAGGCTGAGGGAGGAGGATCACAAGTTCTAGAACAACCTCAGCAACTTAGAACCTAAGGATTTAGACCCTACCTAAAAATAAAACACTAAAAGAGGTTGGGGATGTGGCTTAGTGTTAAGTGACCCTGGGTTCAATTCCTGGCATCAAAAATGTCTATTGGGGGTAAAGAAATACACAAATAAACGTTCAAGAGAGAATAAGGACCATCCCGAGATGGAAAGAAAGCAGCCCTTTGTTCAGGGGTGTTGCTTTTATGGGACAGTAGCTAGGACTGAACTAGAGGTGGAGTTGGGGCACAGTTACTGCACAATTTCTCACCAGTTTTTCCAGATCTGGCTTGAAGATCTCAGGCTACTTTTTGTGGACAGGGAAATAGGCCAAGGGCCTGAACCCAGGTGGGTCAGGTTGCTCAGGAGCTGCTTATTTATTTTTAATATTTTTTTATTTGTAGATGGACATGAGACCTTTATTTTACTTATTTTTATTTTTATGTGGTGCCAGGGATCAAACCCAGTGCCTCAGGCATGCTGGGCAAGCACTCTATCTCTGAGCCACAACCCTGGCCCCAGGAGCTGCTTGAGACTCATCTTTCTCTGTATCCCCAAATTCCTATCTCATGATGTCTGATGATTACACATCCCACTCTGTCTGACCTGTGTCAGAGTCCCCTGCTCTGCCTAGCATGGACATGTTTAGGGGTGGGGGGTTTCTTTCCTTCAGGGTTATAGAGAGGATTGGCTTTCCTGTGTCACTAGGAGGCCAGCATGTATTCATTGAGAACTATTCTGTAAATGATTGCTACTCCCAGGATATATCAAGGACCATTCCTCAATGAACACGAATTATTTTTCGTACTGGGGATTGAACCCAGGGCCACTTAACCACTGAGCCACATCCCCAGCCCTCTATTATATTTTATTTAGAGACAGGGTCTCCTGAGTTGCCTAGGGCCTCCTCTCTAAATTGCTGATTTCAGCTTCAAACCTCCTGCCTCAGCTTCCGGAGCCGCTGGGATTACAGGCATCCACGACTGGATGGTGGGAATACCAGTTTCTTGTCCCCAAGTTTCTGAATGTTGTAACTTCCTGAGTACTAATCTTTGATTCCACTTCTCTCCTTGGCTGACAGACGGAGTAGCTCTGCTGGGGATGGGAGGAACTGTAACTAGGATGTTACCCTGATGGTCAGCTTCAGCCAGTTCCACATGGATGTCAGCTCAGCAGGGGAGCTGCCCACATCACCAAGAGAGGTGGCCTCCAGCAGTGATGTCAAGGCCCCCTGCCCCTTCCTGCCTCCCAGAGGAGCAGGTATAGGAAAGGAATTGAAAGGCAGCTAGAGGTTGTCCAGACTTTGTTGCTTAAACTCTCATTTCCCTAAGGTCTAGGGTAGCTTCCTACACTTGTTCTTAGCCAAAAATCAGAGAAGCATGCAGCTTCCTACAGAAACTAGGGCAATCAACAGTTCAGTTGTGTAGATTTTAAACTTCGACTTTGTACTTCCTAGTAGCGGGGAGAAATGAGAAATGTTAAAGGACAAATGAAAATCCTTACAAATACATGATGCAAATATCAAGGATTATGTTGAACTCATTCATTAAGATGTTAAAAGCTGCCAGGTGTGGTGGCACACACCTGCTGAGACTGGCTTTTTAGCTCCAAACCTCCTGCCTCAGTCCTAGCTACGGTCCCTTAAAAGCAACACCCCCCAACAAAGGGCTAAAGCTGGAGGATTTCCGGTTCAAAGCCAGCCTCAGCAATTTAGCAAGGCCATAAGCAACTCAGACCCTGTCTCAAAATAAAACATAAAAAGGGCTGGATATGTGGCTCAATAATTAAGTGCTCCTGGGTTCAATCCCCAGTACAAAAAAAAAAAAAAAAAAGAACTACAATGTATACAGTGTTTCCAAATACCCAGCTCAAAATATGCTAAAGATTTATATTTCCACCCTGAAGGTGGGCCTGGTGGTTCATATATCTAATCTCAGCTATAAGGCAGGCTGGGGCAGGAGGAAGGCAAGCAAGTTCAAGGCTAGTCTCAGCAATTTAGGACTTAAGCAATTTAGCAAGACCCTGTCTCAAAATATAATAGGGGCTGGGGATGTGGCTCAAGCATGCTCGCCTGGCATGCTGCGTGCAGCCCGGGTTTGATCCTCAGTACCACATACAAACAAAGATGTTATGTCCTCCGAAAACTAAAAAATAAATATCAAAAAATTCTCTCTCTAAAAAAAATATAATAATAATAATAATAAAGAGCTGGAGATGTTGAGATAGGGATTTAGGATAAAAAGAGAGAATACTGAATCTTAAAGGAAATGCCAGCAAGCCACTGAGATTCAGAAAGCACAGCTGTAAATCTTGCGCAACATGCCCTTGGCCTTGCCCTTGTAAGATGAGGGAAATACCCAGCTCAGGGACACTGGCTGAAATGGTGCACCTTGCCCTGGATCCACCTTCAGTCCAGTCCCGACCCCGATGCAGCCCTTGTACAAATATTGCACCCCCAGCCCAAGTCAGGGCCACTTATTACTCTGGAGACCATCTACATTCTCCCTTGACTGTGTATCTGCCTTAAGACCCCTGTCTGTGTCTTGCCTGGCTTATGCTGAAATTCTTTTCTCTCAAGTATGCCTAGAGCTGAGTTCCCCATCTCTCCTTGGGAACTCCTTGGACCCTTCTCCAGAGACATTCCTTCTCCTGTGGAAATGTGGCTCAAAGGTTAAGCACCCCTGGATTTAATTTCCATACTACTAATTTAAAAAAAGATATTTTAGAGTGTCATATTTTTAATTCTAACAGTTCTTAACAGTTCTACTTCAGGTTGATGTGTTTGGAGCCCCAACGAGAATTATTTGCGCCAGGCACACACCTATAATCCCAGCGGCTCAGGAGGCTGAGGCAGGAGGATTACAGGCTCAAAGCCAACCTCAGGGCTAGGGATGTGGCTCAAGCGGTAGCGCGCTCGCCTGGCATGCGTGCGGCCCGGGTTCGATCCTCAGCACCACATACAAAGATGTTGTGTCCGCCGAAAACTAAAAAATAAACATTAAAAAAATTCTCTCTAAAAAAAAAAGCCAACCTCAGCAACAGCCAGGTGCTAAGCAACTCAGTAGACCCTGAATAAAATACAAACTAGGGCTGGGGCTGTGGCTTAGGGGTTGAGTGCCCCTGAGTTCAATCCCTGGCGCACACACACAAACACACAAATTTGCATTTCTCGAATAGGGATTTTGCTAAGAGCACTGACTGTTCCCTTGTGCGCTGCAGCAGGAAGTGAAACTTGCTTTTAGTGGGAACTTAAAGCGGGGGAAAGTCTGGCACCTCTGTTTGCAATGTGCATCTATGTCCCTTATTACCTTAAACTTTGGGTAAGATCCCTGATCAGCTCCTGTCTATAGACATGTTAAAACCTTAGGTTCCATCTGAAAACTGGTGATACAAGGCTGATGGCCCCAAATTAGGTAAATTTATCTTGTCCTCCATCAAAGCTAAAGGCACCAGGGTAAGAGTAGCTAAAGTACTTTGAAGGCTTGCAGGGACCTGAAAAGAAACAGATTGTTAACTGCCAGACTCCTGGAGGGTACCCAGAAGTCTCCAGTCATTGCCTGAAACCTTCCAGCAACATCTGCCTTGCAGGCATCTCACCCCCTGACAAGAATGCCCCCCTAAGTGGAAGCAAATACCCCAGGACAGAAACTGAAGCTGCCCAGCTCGGCAGAAGCAATCCTGGCTTCCAGGAACTCACAGAACCAGATCTGAGTTATGGCCAACCAGACCACCATTTGTTTTATTTTTTCTTTTGTACTGGGAATTGAACTCAGGAGCGCTTAACCACTGAGCCGCATCCCAAGATCTTTTTATTTTTTATTTTGATACAGGGTCTCACTAAATTGCTGAGGTCCTCGCTAAATTGCTGAGGCTGGCTTTGAATTTGCAGTACTCCTGTCTCAGCCACAGTCTCAGCCACAGGAGTCGCTGAGATTACAGGTGTGGGACACCACATCTGGCTCAACCAGAACACATTTTGACCAAGACTGCTTACTGACACACACACCTCTCACACTCTCCTGTTCCTTCCCCTTTTCAATCCTGAAGCTCAGGGCTGGCACATGCCTGTAATCCCAGAGAATTGGGAGGCTGAGGCAGGAGGATCACAAATTAGAGACCAGCCTTAGCAATTTAGCAAGGTCCTAAGGACTTAGTTGAGACCCTGTCTCAAAACAAAAAGAGGGCTGGGGATGTGGCTCAAGCGGTAGCGCGCTCGCCTGGCATGTGTGCGGCCCCGGGTTCGATCCTCAGTACCACATACAAACAAAGATGTTGTGTCCACCAAAAACTAAAAAATAAATATTAAAAAATTCTCTCTCTCTCTCTCTCTCTCTCTCTCTCTCTCTCTCAAAAATAATAATAAATAAAATTTAAAAATAAAATAAAACAAAAAGAAAGGCCTGGGAAGGCTGTGGCTGGGGCTCAGTGGTAGAGTGCTCGCCTAGCACATGTGAGGCACTGGGTTCTAACCTTAGCACCACATATAAATAAATAAATAAAATAAAGGTATTATGTCCATCTACAATTAAAAATAAAGGGCTGGGGATGTGGCTCAATGGTTAAGTAACCCTGGGTTCAATCTCTGGTCCCCACAAAAAAAAAAAAACAATAAAAAAGAAACCTAAAGTTCACGCCAGCAGCTCTGAACCCAGGGCTGATGCCACTTGATCCCTCCTTTCCTGATTTTCTCCATTACTTTTTCTGTTTGGTTTCTGGGGTGAATAGCTGGCTCTGATTCACTGGGACCCCCAGAGTCAGGCCTTTGGCCTAGGAACCCTGGTAACATTGCTATCAATTTTCTGCCATTTACACAGTTGTTAAATTCTTTAGTCAAAGACAAAGCCTCTCCTGGAGGGTTGCTTCAGAACACGGGAAGCATTTTGACTCTTGCAGAGTTTTTCATGGTGCCATCTCCATATAGATATATCAGGTATTTTTTCGCACTGTACCCTAAGCAGCTCCTGTAAGCCAGTGGAAGTTCTCAGGGGAAGGTCAGATACCAACAGACAAGTAAAGCTGAGCGAGCTGTGGATGGAAGCTCAGTGGTACTGTGCATGCGCAAAATTCAATCCCTAGCACCCTCCCCTCTCCCCCACATACACAGAGGCAACATTAACATATTTAGCTTAAAGATCAAATTGGCTTTTGGGCTGGAGTTGTGGCTCAACAATAGAGTGTTTGCCTAGTGCACGAGAGGCACCGGGTTCGATCCTCAACACCACATAAAAACAAATAAAATAAAGGTATTGTGTCCAACTACAACTATATATATATATATATATATATATATATATATATATATATATATATAATCATATTGCTTTTTTTTTTTTTTTTGCAGCACTGGGAATTGAACCCAGAGCCTTGCACATGCTAGGCAAATGCTATACTGCTGAGTCCCAGCCCTCTTTATTTTTTTAAATTTGGAGATAGGGTATAACTAAGTTGTTCAGGTGGGCCTTGAACTTGCATTCTCCTGCCTTGGCCTCCTGAGTAGCTGGGATCAGCCTCCTGAGTAGCTGGGATTACATGTGTGTATGACCCTGACCAGCTTCAAACTGGCTTTTTAAAAAAATTATTTTGGTGGTGTTGGGGATTGAACCCAGGGCCTTGTTGTGCATGCAAGGCAAGCACTCTACCAACTGAGCTGTATCCCCAGCCCCTCAAACTGTCTTTTATTAGCATTTATAAAGTTAGGCTGCATCTTGTTCTACTAGACATGGCAGAAGGGTTGATTTTTATTAGGTGGCTGGAACAGAAATAAGAAGACCTCAGCAGATTAGGGGTGGGGATTTAGCTAGATTGTTGAACATTTGCCCAGCATGCACTTAAGCCCTGGGTTCAATTCCCAGTAATACACATACAAAGATCAGTTAACATCAGGTTACTTCAAATTACTCTCCTTGTATGGGTTAAAACACAGGGGACTTCCTTATGCTAGCTAAAACTGGCCTGTTTAATGATTGACCTTTCTCAGAAGGTCAAAAGCTTAGCATGAGTGGTTCCATTTTGGTTTTATTTGTTGAGGCCTAGGACAGGAGCTCAGTCCAAAACAATAGTCTCCTATAAATCTTTTGTCCCATCATTTTTTATTGGGTGCACTATAGTTGCACACAATGTTGGGATTTGTTGTTACATATTTGTACATGCACACAATATAGCAATATGATTTGGCCTATATTATTCACCAGTATTTCCCCTTTCCCTCCCTCTCTCTGGCCCCATCCTTCTAGGCTCTCCGCTGGATTTTCATGAGATTCCACATATGAGAGAAAATTTATGCCCCTTGACTTTCTGAGTTTGGCTTACTTCACTTAATGTAACGTTCTCAAGTTCCATTCATTTCCCTGCAAGTAACATAGTTTCATTCTTTATGGATGAACAAAACTCCACTGTGTTCATATTCCATATACCACATTTTCTTTATCTATTCATGCATCAATGGTCCCATCGGCTATTGTGAATTGTGCTGCTATAAACATGGGTCTGCATGTGTCCCTATAGTATGAGGACTTCAATACTTTTAGGATAAATACCAAGGCATGGCATAGTTGGGTCATAGAGTGGTTTCATGCCTAGTTTTTTTTTTTTTTTTGGGGGGGGGGGGGGGGGGGGGGGGGGAGGGAACTGGGAATTGAACTGAGGGGCACTCAACCACTGAGTCACATCCATAGCCCTATTTTATATTTTATTTGAGATAGCATCTCACTAAGTTGCTTAGCGTCTTGCTAAATTGCTGAGGCTGGGGGCTGGGATTGTGGCTTAGAGGTAGAGTGCTTGCCTAGCATGCGTGAGGCACTGGGTTCGATCCTCAGCACCACATAAAAAATAAAAAATAAAAAATAAAGGTATTGTGTCAATCTACAACTAAAAACTAAATGTTTAAAAAAAAAATTGCTGAGGCTGGCTTTGAACTTGCGGTCCAAGTGCCCAGGTGTAGCCCAGTGGTAGAATGCCTGCTGTACTGAACACTCCTGAGGGGTCTCTTGCCCTCAGCCTTATGATGGGAAGGCTGGCTTGACCCCATATCACAACTGATCCCTTCTCTTGAACAGCTCATATATACCAAATCAGGCCACCAGATGATTACTTTGCAGTGAGAACAGCAGTAGAGGTGGGGACACAGGAAGATTGTGGTGACTGAACTACTCAGATGAATTAACTGTGAGCAGGTTGTATGAGTCAGTTATTTAGGTCTCTTAGGAATGGAGCCAGGAAAAGGGATGAGCCCTTTCAAACCACTTTCCTTCCTTCCTTCCTTCCTTCCTTCCTTCCTTCCTTCCTTCCTTCCTAGGGAAGCTTAACCACTGAGCCATATCCCAGCCCTTTTTATTTTTATTATTATTATTATTTTTTATTTTGAGATGGGTGGTCTTGCTAAGTTGTTTAGGGCCTTGCTAAATTGCTGAGGCCAACCTCAAACTTGGGATCCTCCTGCCTCAGCCTCCCAAGTTGCTGGGAATCACAAATGTGTGCCTGGTTCAAACCACTTTTCAAGGGACAAGGACTTAGATAAAATGGTGCTTTGGATTAAGAGTGGTCTAATCCTCAGGACTGTAAAGCCCTGGTGCTTTTGTTGGTGGTGTAGGTCACACCTGTGTCCTGAGTGGCCCCCATCACCAAGAGATGCCAGGTACTGTCCCTTCATCAGAAATAATGAGCACTGCAACTGTGGCTTCTAATCAATCTCTCCAGAGTATCAGTTGGAGACCAATTAGTGGAGGCTCTAAGCAACAAATTCTGCCTTTCCAAGAAAAAACGTCAGAAACTCTGCTGAGCCCCTTAGCAATGATATTGAGCCCCAGTCTCTTGGCTTTTCTCAGGTTTAAGTTGATCTTTTCTTGCTCCTGGGTAAAGCAGGGGCAGATTCCAGGATTAGAACATTCAGAGGCAATGAAATCTGCTACTAGGAATCTTTTTTTTTTTCTAAAGGACCTCTTTTTTAAGAGAGAGAGAGAGAGAGAGAATTTTTTTTTTTATTATTATTTATTTTTTGGCAGACACACCATCTTTATTTGTATGTGGTTCTGAGGATCAAATCCAGGCCGCACACACGCCAGGCGAGCACACTACTGTTTGAGCCACATCTCCAGCCCCTGCCACTAGGAATCTTAAACAGGACCCTTTTTTTTCCCAGTATTGGGTGTTAAACCCAGGGGTGCTTTACCACTGAGCCAGTCCTTTTTATTACTTATTTATTTAATTTTTTTTAAAAAATATTTATTTATTTATTTTTTTAATTCTCAGCGGATACAACATCTTTGTTTGTATGTGGTGCTGAGGATCAAACCTGGGCCGCACGCATGCCAGGCGAGCGCGCTACCGCTTGAGCCACATCCCCAGCCCATATTTATTTAATTGTTGTTGTTGTTGTTCAAGGGATTGAACTAGGGGCGCTTAACCACTGAACCACATCCCAGTCAGACTTATTTTTTTATTTTCAGGGACGGTCTCACTAAATTGGCCAGGCTGGTCTGGAACTTGTGATCCTCCTGGGGACCCTCCTGATTCACTGGAATGACAGGCATGTGCCACCACACCCAGCTCTACTAGCTATTTTGAAATAAGCAATTAGTTGCCATCAATCATAATTACCCTGCTACCCTATAGAGCATCAGGCGTCGTTCCTGTTCCTATCTTTCTGCGCCCCTTTTAATCTAACTTTCTGTGGTGAATGCCAGTCTCCATGCTGTGGCCAGCAGTCACTTTCTTTCTTGGGCAGAGTCATTCATTCTCGGTGGCTGGGGAGCACTGGCAGGTCCTTGGGCAGGCCACAGGAACCATATTTGAGAAGTTAAAGAAAAAAAAAAAAGCTGAGCATGGTGGCACAGGCCCAGCGACTGGGGAGGCTGAGACAGGAGGATCATGAGTTCAAATCCAGTCTTAGCAACAGCAAGGCACTAAGCAACTCAGTGAGACCCTGTCTCTAAATAAACCACAAAATAGGTCTGGGGATGTGGCTCAGTGGTCGAGTGCCTCTGAGTTCAATCCCTGGTACCAAAAAAAAAAAAAAGTAAAAAAATAAAAAGAAGTCCCCAGGGGACTGGGGATGGAGCTCCGTGTTTACCTGAGAAGCTTGAGGCTCTTGTGTTTGTGTCACAGTATAGCCATTAAAAAAAAAAAAAAGTGTCCCCTCTAGTTGGACAGTTTATGACAGAGAGATGCCTCACCAAGAACATCTCCCTGTCACTTGATTCTGGGATACTAACCTTTGTGCAAGAGGCTTGTCTAACCTGCCCTACTGTGTGTGTTGGGGGTTTGTGCCTAATGGAGAGCAGGGTATGCTCCCAAGTAAGTAAGACTTTTTTTTTAATGTTTATTTTTTAGTTATAGGTGGACACAATATTATTTTTATATGGATAGAACCCAGTGCCTCACACATGCTAGGCGAGCGCTCTATCTCAGAGCCCCAGCCCCAGCCCAGGAATGCATTTTTAAAAATGTCTCAGCGACCAGAATATAAATGTCTCAGCTCATCCCCTACTTTCTGGGTGTTTCTGGGGTTTTTCTCCTAGAAACTTTCTATGCCTGCAAACCTGTGGATTATAGGCAGTCAGACATGTTTGTTTACAAATAGGTGAATCTTCTACTCTCTCCTTTGTTTTAAAAGTTCCTCTTTTACTTAACAATAGATGTTGGCCACCTGTTGGAGTCAGCAGTCCAGAATCTTCCCCTTTCTTTCTAAAGACTTCCTGGAGTCCCATAGTTATTTAATCAGCTCCCTCCTGCTGGGTGATTCAGACCTCAGGGCTCCTTTTCTATGCATATTAAAGTTCTGGGTGAAAGGGGCTAATCCCAGTTTTCCTCATTTCCAGTCCCTGAGGGGAATCCCGCTGCAGCCTGGGGACAAGGCACACCCAACCCACACTAACCTAAGATAAAGAAATGGCCTTTCCATTCTGCCTGGTGCTGTCTTACCTTACTTCTCTTCACGGTCAGAACTCTTTTATTCCCCCACCCCCAATAAAAATCGTCTTTTCAGGTTTTAAAAATCAAACCCATTCAAATGATGTGAGAAAAGTACAAAGAAAATTAAAAAATCACCTGTGATCCTCAGATGCTCTTGTGTTGACCCCTTGTCCTTCAGGCACACAAGGCCAAGGGCAACCTATGAAGGTGGCATGACTCCCTTCCTGGGGTCTGTCCTCTGCCTCCCCCTTCCCAATAAAATATAAAACAGAAAGATTTTTCCAGCCCTTTTTATTTTTCATTTTGAGTTTTGAGACAGGGTCTCTTAGTTGCTGAGGACCTTGCTCCTGATGCAGCCATCTCCTCTTCTGGATTTCCTGTTTTTCTGAAAGTCAGTGCTGGGCTGGGGGCACAGGTCAGCTGTAGAGCACTTGCCTGGCAAATTTGGGGCTCAATGATAAAGCACCCCTGAAATCAATCCTCAGTACTGAAAAAAATAAAAAAAAAAAAAGACTTTGAAGAGGTCTCTGATCCTTTCTGGCATGTGCACACAGAGTAAAAGGTGGCATTTATGAACCAGGAAGCCAGCCCTCCCCAGACATTGATTCTGCTACCATCTTTTTAAAAATTTTATTAATTTTTTTAGTGTCTGGGATAGAACCCAGGGTTATTTACCCACTGACCACATCCTCAGTCCTTTTTAAAAAAATTTTTATTTTGACACTGGGTGTTGCTAAATTGCTTAGGGCCTTGCTAAATTGCTGAGGCTGGTTTGAAGTTGCAAGCCTCCTGCCTCAGCCTCCTGAGCTGCTGTGATTACAGGGCCAGGGCGTGTACCATGGCATCCAGCCAAATTTCTATTGCTTATAAACCACCCAGTCTGTGGGGTTTCCTTATAGCAGCCCAAACAGATTAAGATACCCCGGATGAGCTCCATATCATTGCCAGGGACTCCAAAGTCCCCATCTCTAGCCCAGGTCTCTCCAGAGCTTTGTATCTGGCTACCCTACCCCGTCCATGGACCCTTCCCTGGCTCCCACACTGGTCCCTAATCTTGGTTTCCTCAGCCAGAAATGGATGGGCCCAGGAGCCCTCCAGAGCTCTACTTCGTTCAGATCTCAGCTCTAGGAGTTACCTCCCTTCCCCCAGGGCCTTGGTTCCAGCCAAGCCACATCCCCCAAATTTCTGATATGGTCCCTAAAGTCCATCCTGTCTTACTCAACCTTCTCCTTTCCTGCTTTCTGGGTTCAATTTCCCCTCCCTTACCCTCTTCATGTGCCCCCACACCAGACCACAGAGTTCTTTTCCATGTTTCTTGAATGGCCAGGCACTCTGCCCCCTCTCTCTTTGTAAGGGCTTTCTAGTACTCCATCCAGGGAATTCTCTCTCTGGGCTTCAGAACCCCACTCAAGCCTCTCTTGTTCTTGTTTTGGGGTTTTGGGGATTAAACCCAGGGGTGCTGTACCACCCAGCTAGAGCTATAATCCCACCCCATTTTGTTGTTATTTTTAGACAGGGTCTCACTGAATTGTCAACTGGCCTCTGGATTTGTGATCTTCCTGCCTCAGCCTCCTAAGACACTGGGATTGTAGGCATCCCTGGCCACCACTACTGGCACATCTTCCTTGCTTCTTTTTTTTTTTTTTTTAATTTTTCTTTTAGTTGTAGATGAACACAATAACCTTTATTTTATTTGTTTATTTTATGTGGTGCTGGGGATCTAACCCAGTGCCTCAAGCATGCTAGGCAAGCACTCTACCACTGAGCCACAACCCCAGCCCCACATCTTCCTTGCTTCTTGATCATAGATTTCCCATCACTATTTTGTAATTGTTTAAGTGTCTGTCTTCCAAACTAGATAGGAAGCGCTCCCAAGAAAGACACCAAGTTTCTGCTTCACCTTTGAATCCCAGGTATGTGAGAGTGTGAGAAATAGAAAGTCCACGGTCCATTTTCAGAATATAGCCTTAATTGGATTCAATTATAGTCATTTTAATTATAGTCCTTCCCTTTGCCAGCCCCAATTTTAAAATTAGTTAATCAGGTAGATGGTACCCCGAGCTTCTCCAACCAGGGCAAAAAGCCAGGCTGTGTTAGGGATAAAAGCAGGTGGACTCCCCACCCAGGCTCCCTGGCTCCTCAGGTTCTGGTAGCACACCCTTTTGCCAGGAGTAAACACTGTGCCTACCCACTGTGGAGCATGGTGTTTGATTTCTTGCGGCACCTTGCTATTTCTAACAGAACAGGACCTGGCAGCTTGTATGTACCAGAAAACACTATTTGAAATGAGTCAGAGCCCAGCATGGTGGTGAGTGCCTGTAATCCCAGTGGTTTCAGAGGCTGAGGCAGGTGGATCAGAAGTTCAAGGCCAGCCTCAGCAATTTAGCAAGGCCCTCAGTAACATAGCATGACCTTGTCTCACAATAAAAAGTAAAATGGGCTGGGAATGGAGCTCAGTGGTAACCCTGGGTTCAACCTCTAGTATGAAATAAAATGAGTCAGAAAGGAATTTGGTGGCCCACGCATGTAATCTTAGCGACTCTGGAAGCTGAGTGAGGAGGATCTCAAGTTCTAGGAGAGCCTGGACAACTTAGCCAGCGAGACCCTGTCTCAAAATAAAATAAAATAAAATAACATAAAGAAAAGACAGCAAAAAGAAAAAAATTGAATGAGTCAAAACCGACATGGAGGTAAGGGTCTATAGTAATAACTACTCAGGAGGCTGAGGAAGGAGGATCTCTAGAGCCCAGGAGTTCAGCCTGGGCACATATAGCGAGACACCCCCATCTCAGAAAAAAAAAAAAAAGTTTTTTTGTTTTTTTTTTTAAGAATGTGTTAGTAATTAATGAAGGAGGAAGTCAATGAGCAAACAAGCTAAGGACTGTATACATACAGGCAGGTGTGACTTCGGCCCCGCCCCTCCCAGCGGCCACGCCCCACGGACGCCTCGCCCCGGAACTACAATTCCCAGAAGGCCCCGCGCGGCGAGCATGCGCAGCGCGGCACTCGGAAGCTGCGACGCTGAGTTTCACTCCGGCTACCTTCTGGTCGGACTCGGGAGCCGCAGACGGATCTCTTCCCAGGCCGAGCCGGACTGCAGCCGGAGCGCGGTGGTGTTCTCAGGCAGTCCCCTCGGCCTCCTCAGCCTCGGTGAGAGGGGCGGGCAGGGGTCCCGAGGGCAGAAGGTGTGTGTGTGGGGGACACCGAGCCCAGCTGGGACCGGAAGGGGGCAGTCGTGCGAGTGAGGGCGGCTGGGCCGGGCAGGAGGGGAGCCCGGGGTCCCGGGGGACTGGGCGGACTGGACGCCTGGAGGCGCGAGTCGCAGCACTGAGTTGCCCGGAGCTGGGGACACGGAGTGCGGGGAGGGGACTACCGGACTCTCGGGGAGGCGCGCCCCTGGGAGTTCGGGTCTCACAGGACCTGGAGGCGCTGGGGGGACCTTGCCACCGCTCGCTGGCCCGGGTGTGCGTTCTGCTGGGGTCTGCGTCCCGGCGTAGGACTCCCTGGGCCCGGGGCTGCACTCGGGAGGAGTTTGCCTCCAAACTCTGCGTCTCTCCTCGCTTCTCAACTGGGCTCTCCCTTCCCGCAAGCTCCTGTGTCACTTGGAAGGGGTCCTTAGTGTAGCTGAAGAGGATTTACAGGACTTTCTTTTTCTGGAGCTCCGTCTTTCTGGGCCAGCTGCTGTCCTCCGCGCTGGCTTCACTTCCCTAAGTGCTAACAACATTGAAATAGGATGTGTATAGAGGCGTGGACCCTGGAGGAACTAAAAATATTTCTGCGTGCCATCCTAGCTCCTTTAGAGTTCTAGAAAGTAGATTTTCTGGTAGCCAGAATCAGGGTCAGCTTAAGCTATTCGGGTAATCAGGCCCCTTGTTCATTTGCTGTGTGATCTTGGCCAAATTTTGCCCTCTCTGGTGCGTTGATTCCTGGATGCCTAAACTGTAGACTGGCCTCAGAAGTCCTGTTAGGTCCTTCTGGGAAAGGGCTCAATTTTTTTTTTTTTTTTTAAACCATTCCCTTGATTGTTGAGTAGGCTGAGAAAGACTCTACCTTCTGCTCTGCCCAGGCTGTTGGAGAATAAATCTGGCTATTTCCAGTCCCCAGCCACAGCACACCGATTCAACATCTGTGCACTCATTTTTCCTAACTGCTGTTTCTCAATTTAAAACCTGATCATCTTCTTGTTGGCAAAGGTGCTTGGAATTTGTGTCGCTGAGTCAGCAGGCCCTTCAGATTTGCCCGGTTTTTGTTGTTTGCATTTCATATCAAGATGGGAACTCAAACAAGTTATTCCTCCTAAAGATCTGGTGTCTCCATCAAGAAGGGACAGTTTGTGCCAGCTCTCCAGAGAGACCAGGTGAGAGGCAGGGGGAACTTGACTTTGCTGCCGATGCAATCTAGTTTTCAGTAGAGAAGATGGGCACTGCGGAGGGTGCAGTTCCACCAGGATGAGAGAGATCCTGGGAATTATTGTTGATTGCTAGATAAATTCAGGTGGCTTATTGCCAACTCCTCCTGTCCAACCAGTCTTAGAGGATGCTTTTGACTTTGGGACACGCTCTATGGGATGGAGGACATAAGTCACGATTTATGTATTGGAATGGGAATTTTCATTTCTTTGGTTGCACAAACCTCTCCTGGGTGCCAGACAAGATCTCCATCTTCTGGGAACTTGTTTGGGTGGAAAGACAAGACACCCCACAGTTAGTAAGGAGACTTTGTCAGTGTGCTAGTGTGGCTCTAGGGGAACACAGGGCAGAGCCCCCTCTCAGAGTAGGAAGTAGTAGGTCAGGAAAGTTCTAGACAGTGACCCCTAGCTGGGTTGTGGAGGAGGAGTGGAATTCGAAAGCAGGGAGGAAGCCCAGCAGGGCAGCAGCATTTGTAGAATTCTGAAGGCATATCCAGGCAGGGCTGGATCAACTTAGGTGGCTCTGTGACCAGAGCAGCAAGTGGGGTGAGGGCAGAGAAGGCTGGAAAGGTAGGTGGGGCAGAGTAAGTAGAGGGTCCTGACAGGTGCTGTGGTTTGTCCCCCAAAGGATCACATGCTGGAAACATGTGATCCTAGTGTGGTGGTGAGGTGGTGGAACTTTTAAGAGGTGGGGCCTTCTGGAAGGTCATTAGACCATGGGGGCCCACTTTCATGAATGGATGAATGGTTTTGTGGAGTGGATTGGGCCTTCCAGGAGTGACCGAGTTCTCCAGAGAGCAGGTTGATAGAGTGGCCACCCCACATGCTTGGGCACTCCTGTGCCTCAGTTTCCCTTTACACTTCTCCGTTATTATCTGGACCCTCCAGCCATCAGAGTTAATGAGCCAGTTTTTGTTTATTTATTTTTATGTGGTGTTAAGGATCGAACCCAGGGCCTCGCACATGCCAGGCGAGAGCTCTACCACTGAGCCACAACCCCAGCCCTTCTTCTCTTTTTTTTTTTTTTTTTTTTTAGTGGGGAGAGTACCTGGGATTGAACTCAGGTGCCCTCATCACTGAACCACATCCCCAGCCCTATTTTGTATTTTATTAGAGACACGTCTCACTGAATGGCTTAGGGCCTAGCTAAATAGCTGAGGCTGGCTTTGAATTCACAATCCTCCTGCTTCAGCCTTCTGAGCCTCGGGAATTACAGGCATGCGCCACCGTGCACAGCTATACCTGTGTATTTCTAAGAAAAGTAAAAATGTGCGGTTATATTGCTAAGATTTATGCAGACTGTTTGGTGTTGTTGGGCTCATGTGTTTATACTGCTGCATAAGATTGATGGTGTGAAGGGATCACCCTTCTCTTAGCTGATCATCATTGATGGGCACTTCGTTGCTTCTGTGGTTTATTCTTTGAGCACCCTGCCCTGAATATTTCCATGCAAGTGTTGTGTTATGCCTTGGCAAGAACATAAACCGGAGGCTGGGCACAGTGGTGCACGCCTGTAATCCCAGCGGCTCAGAAGGTGGAGGCAGGAAGATCCAGAGTTTAAATCCAGCTTCAGCAATAGCGAGTTGCCAAGCAACTGAGACCCTGTCTCTAAAAAAAAAAAAATAAGAACATAAATGTATGGAGTGGTATTTTGCTGGTCCTGGGGTAAGTAAATGTTCAGTGTTTTGGATATGGGCCCTGGGTTTCCACCTGAGCATCAGCTGAGAGGCCGGTGGTTGCTCCACGTTTTCACCAAAACTTGCCCTTGGCAGACTTTTCTGTTTTGGCTAATTAAATGGGTATGAAATGCGGTCTTTGGGATGGATCTTGGTTCTTAGGTCCCTGATCCCTGACATTGAACATCTCTTAGGTGTATTGATATACGTGTTTCCTGTGAAGTATTTGTTCATGTGTTTTGCCAGTATTTCTGTGGGGTTCTTGGTGCTTTTTAAAATTGATTTACAGGAGCTCTGTCCCTCGTGTATATTGTGTGTATCTTTACCCATCTTGTAATTTACTTATCCCCTTTATATAAGTGTCTTTTGTTGATCAACAGATCTTTTGTTTTGGTACAGGGGGTTGAACTCATGGATGTCTAACCACTGGGCCACATCCCCCTCTTTTTATTTTGAGGCAGGATCTCACTAAGTTGTTTAGGGTCTTGCTAAGTTGCTGAGGCTGGCTTTGAACTTATGATCCTCCTGCCTCAGCCTCCAGAACCACTGGAATTACTGTCACTGCGCCAACTTTTTTTTTTAAAGTAGTGAATATTCCAAATCTTAAACACTGGCTGAATTAAAAAACAAAACTGTAAGTCAAACAAAACACATGTGCAGGCCAGTTTGTCCCTCATCAGTGTACCCTGTGTTGATGGAGAAGGACAAAGATTCTAGAGACAATTGGGTTTACTTGGCCCCTTAGTGTCTTGGGCAAATGCTTCTTTTCTTTGGCCACCTTTTCCTCAGTTACCAAGTGCATGTGGTAGCTGCTGCTCTGGACTGCAGGACCAAGCAGGGACATTTAGAAGGTATTTAGCACAGAGCTTGGCAGAGGGGAAGCCTTGCCACCAGGGCCATTGCTGTTAGGCCTACCACTGTGTCTGCCGCACCCCCAATTTGGCCCTGGTAGGCCTGAGAACCAGGGCTGTGTCCTCCAGCTTGCTGCCAGTGGTCAGATTACTCTGGGCGAAGCAGGAATCACAGGTTCTTGATTCTGGAGGAGGTGGCTGCCCAGGGGGCAGTTGTGGGTGCTGGGGCCTGAACTCTGGGTACTGTGTGGCTTTCTGATTCACACTTGGAAGGTTCTCTTCAGACCTGTTCCTGGAGGGCTCAAGTGTGGCCCCTGTCAGAAGAGGAATGCTCACTTGGGATCTGGCCACCACCTAGAGTGCAAGGGACAGGTGATGTTTGTTTCTCACCTTCTCACAGAAACTCAGGCCTGGCTTGAACAGTCACTTTCCAAGGCCAAAGCCCCAGCCCAAAGGGTTAGGGTTCCAGCACTTACCTGCATGCAGAAGGCCCTGAGTTCCATCCCCAGCACTACACTCAAAAAAAAGGGGAAGAAAGCCCATCAAAACCCCGTCTTACTGGACTTACGGGACAAGTGTAATCTTGAGGCTCTGGGATGGTTTGAATTTTACATTTTCTTGGAACTCGGGGATGTGTCTTGGCAAGAAGGTGCCATGGTAAGTTGACAAGGCCTGTCATTACTAAATAATTTGGTTTGGTGAGCGTTATGATCTTCGGAAAGTGTTTGGTAAGCTAGGCTTGATGGCACATGCCTGTAGTTCCAGTAATTCAGGAGGCTGAGGCAGAAGGATCTAAGTTCGGTTTGGAGCCTCAGCAACTTAGTGAGATCCTACCTCAAAATAAAATTTTTGAAAAAGGGCTTGGGAAGTAGCTCAGTGGCAGGGAACCTGCCTAGTGTGCTGGAGGCCCTGCCTTCACCCCCTAGTGCTATACACAGACACAGAGCATTTGGTATTTTATTTATCTATACTTTGGTACTAGGGATTGAACCCAGGGGTGCTTGGTCACTGAGCTGCACCCCAGCCCTTTCTGTTTTTTGTTTTGAGATGGTCTTGATAAGTTGCTGAGGACCTTGCTAAATTGCTGAGGCTGATCTTGATTGAACTTGTGTGTAATCCTTTTGCCTCAGCCTCTGGAACTGCTGGGATTACAAGTGTGTACTGGTGCACTTGGCAGCATTTGGTATTTTAGAGACTTTTCTATATGTAGAAGTGTGAATATTCATGCTGTAGAATTTCTTTTTTTTCTTTTGTGGGACCGGGGATTGAATCCAGGGCCTTGTGCATGCTAGGCAAGCACTCTACCAATTGAGCTATATGTACTCAGCCTCATGCTGTAGAATTTCTGACAGAATTTTTTTTTTTTTTTTTAAGTGGTGGTGCTGGGGATTGAACCCAGGGCTTTCTGGTTGTTATTACCTCAGCACCTCAGAAGGGTTTTGTCCTTCCCAGCAGTGTGAAGTATTGGCTGTTGCCAGCACTGAGGACTGAAATTAAGTAAAATTTGCAAGTTCATATGCAGAAAAAAAAAAAAAAAAAACTCCCATTGTATCTAATTTTTTTCTTTTTTTTTTAAACATTAATTTTTTTTTTTAAGTTGGACACAATATCTTTCTGTGTTTATTTTTATGTGGTGCTGAGGATCAAACCCAGTACCTCACACATGCGAGGCAAGTACTCTACCACTGAGCCACAACCCTGCCCTTATTTTTTTCTTTATTTGCATTGTTGGGGATCAACTTTGGGGTGTTGGCATGCAAGGCAAGCACTTGACTACTAAACTACACCTCCAGCCCTAATCTTTCCATTTGTTTGTCTGGTACCAGGGATTGAGCCCAGGGGCACTTTACCACTGAACCCCAGGCCCCCCCCTTCTTCTTCTTCTTCTTCTTCTTTTTTTTTTTTTTGAAGACTGGGAGGGTCTAAGTTGCTTAGACCTTGCTAAATTGCTGAGACTGGCTTTGAATTTGTGTTTCTACTGCCTCAGCCTCCCGAGTCTCTGAAATCACAGGCCTGCGCCACCACACAGGTTCTGTTGTTTGTTTTTGTGGTACTGGGGACAGAACCCCGGACCTCAGACATGCTAGGCAAGCCCTCTACCACTGAGCTACATCCCCAGCTTTTTAAATTTTAGTTTGAGGTAGGGTCTTGCTAAGTTGCTGAAGGACTTGCTGAATCTCTGAGGCTGGCCTTGAATTTTCAGTCCTCCTTTCTCAACCTCCCAAATTGCTGGGATTACAGGCATGTGCCACTGCGCCTAGCTTTAATTTGTATTTTCTAAACAAAATTTCTACTAAAGTAGAATGTGTCTTTTGATTAGTTTGTGTTCAGAATCTGATTTTCCCAAGTCTTTGGAGAGGCTTCCTGACAGGGCCCCATCTGCACTTATCTTTGAAGGTCATGTTCTGTGTACAGGTCATGCTTGTGGTGTCTGATGTGGGGTGTGGAGCTTTAGGCCCTTGCTTCTTGGAAAGCATCTAAAGGACTGAGGTAGCTCAGAAAATGGGTTGGGGGCAGTGGTGCAAGCCTGTAATCCCAGCTATGTGGGAGTCTGGGGCAGGAGGATAGCAGATTAGAGGCTAGCCTGGGTAATTTAGTGAGACCCTGTCTCAATAGAAAAAGGGCCAGGGATGTAGCTCAGTGGGAAGGTGTTCCTGTGTTCAATCCCCAGTGCCTCCTCCGTCTCCTCCCAAAAAAAGAACAAGAAAGAAAATAAAATTGCTTGAGGGGTAAGGTGGATTTGGTTGGAAAGTTCGTCCTATGCTGGGGAATCAGGTGGGAAGAGGTCTCGAAGTCACCTGGTTGTACTAGTTTCCAATCAATAGTGTTTGGAACTCTATGCTTGCATTTTTTTTTTAATATTTATTTTTTAGTTGTAGGTGGACACAATATCTTTATTTCATTTTTATGTGGTGTTGAGGATCGAACCCAAGGCCCTGTGTGTGCTAGGCAAGCACTCTACCACTGAGCCACAACCCTAGCCCTCTATGCTTTCTTTTTAATGCAGTTCTAGGAAAGGAACCCCGGTCTTATGCATGCTAGTAAAGTGCTCTGCCACTGGGCTCTGCCTGCAACCAGAGTCCATTCCCAGTCCTCCAGGCTTTTTAAAACTGAGCTTATATAAAGTAGAAAGAACATCATGGACTTCATGGTTGGATAGACTGGGTGCTTGATCTTGGGTAAATACTTAATCTCCTGGGGCTTCTCTGTAAAATAGGGATAATTCCTACTTTTTTTGGGGGGGGATACTGAAGATTAAACCAGGGATGCAGCTAACACTGAGCTACATCAACCCTCTTTATTTTTATTTATTTATTTTGGTTTTAGGGAGTGAACCCAGGGGTGCTTAATCATATCCCCAGCCCTTTTTTATATTTTATTTTGGGATGGGGTCTCACTAAGTTGCTTAAGGCCTCCCTCAATTGCTGAGGCCGACCTTGAACTTGTGCTCCTCCTTCAGCCTCCTGAAGGATTACAGGTGTGTACCGCAGCACTGGGCTTAATTTCTACCTTTGAAGGCAGCTGAGGGGGTTGAGAGGGTTGGTGAGAAAAACATCAGGCATACTGCTCACCACACGGTAGGTGTGTTGCGTGCTTACCCACCCGAGAGTTCAGTGTACTCTGAAGTTATGGATTCTGCATTTCTTTTACTTGGGTTTTAGGACTTTCATAAGCTTTTCGTAAACATTTCAAGACTGATTCATATTTCCTCATGAAGACCTTCCCTGATTGATTGATTTCCTATGTTGGGGCTGGGGTTTAACCTAGCATGCATGAAGCCCTGGGTTGAATCTCAAGTACTGGGAGAACGTTCCCATATTGTGGGGTAAGTTGCCTCCAGATTGAAGCTTTTTTCCACAGCTAATTATAATAATAATTTTCACAATTAAGAACACCCTAAATGGCCCCATCATTAGGCTCTGAAACAAATTAGGTTATTGAATTCCAGCTCTGAGGTGGCTGCGGCTGTTCCCGAGGGAGGGCGGGTGCGTTGACCAGGGCTGTGTTGTGCCTCATTGCTGGGATCTGGCACTGAAGGTTACCCCTCCCCTGTCCTTGGTTTCAGACCCCGCGCAGTGCTGGAGATTTGAGGAGCTGCAGCCTCAGCTTGGGGTGGGCCAGACTCTGCCCTCTGGTAGTTCCCTGCTCCAGTGGGGAGACCAAATCCAGTAAGTGCAGTCGTGGGGGCCTCAATGTGGCTTCTGTAGCAAAGTGTACAGGAGGGTGGAGTCATCTCTCACTGAGAGGCTGTGCATCCAGGGCTCAGAAGGACAGGGGTTGAGTCTGGAAAGATGGGCTTCCTTGCTCGAGGCATCCCGTAGAAAGAGGGTGGAAGCCTGAACTCAGGCACCAGTGGGATCAGTGGTGGGGGTTGGGAGTAGCCAGAGTGTTCTGGGGCTTGCTAGAAGTAGATGTGGCTGAACATAAAGTTCCAAAACTAGAGAGCTCGGTGTGAGTGAGGACAGGGCTGGTTGCCAAGCAGATCGCTAGCCATGTCATCCTGTCTTGAGTTTCCAGCACCCTGGCAGGGCTTAGACCCCAGGGGTCCTGGGTCTGTGGGAGCTTTACACCCTGACAGAGCATGCTGAAACACACCCCAAGGCCGATGATTCTGGAGGTCCTGGCTGCCTGAGAGGTGAGCGACACCTCAGGAGGACCTGGCTCTGAAACCAGTCCTCTGATTTGTGCTGCAGTGTGGTTGGAGACTTGTAATTGCAGACACTGAGGTAGGCCAGCCACCCTTGGGCACCAAGGTGCGATCCTTAGTTGGAGGCTTTGGCAGCTGCTAAAAGGAGGCCAGGCACCCACAGGTGGCTCAGTGCTTTCAGGCCTGGTGCACCTCTGTCTCGTGGCAGCCCTTTGCTGCCATCCTTTAGCCACACTTTGGGGGGTGGGTGGGTTTTAGAGGGGAAGGGAGGGAGGCTGGGACTGTGGGCATCTGCTGTGGGCCTAATGCTGTGTGCAGACTTATGCTGCTGGTCTGTCTGAATCCTCACGAGCAGCACCAGGAAGGGCCGTCATATCTCTGTTCTCAGTGAGAGCGAGCAGGCTCTGTGAACCCAGGTGCCTTTGGTGAAATGACATAGTGGGCCTGCGGCAGCCCATACCTCATCTTTTTCTCAGGCTACTCTAGACCTTACTCGCTGCTAGGCAGTAGACTTGGCCTTCTCGTTGAAGCCCTGAGTGTAGTGCATTCTGGAGTCAGCAGCAGAAGCCCCGGCAGCCAGCCCCGTCTCTAGCCTGTGAGCAAGTTTTTGCAACCACCTGGGTCTCTGTTTCTGTACCTACAAAATGGGGATGGAATTTGTCATTTGTACTTAAGGAAGTGGTTGTGGGAATCAGCAGATTGTGTGAGCTGGACCCTATTAGCATAGAGTCCCAAGTAGGGTCCCGCATGGGTTGCTCTGACTGCTTGAAATTCGGCCCCCTCCCTTCCTTCCCTTTCTGATCTGGAGCTCAAGGCTGATCCTCCTGAGTCTTCCTCTCTAATGAAATGGCCTTCAATCTGGGTTTGCTCTGCATAGCCACTTAGTAGTACATGTGTGACCTTGAATCAAGTCCCCTGATTTCCTCTCCTAAAGTGGGACAAATGCTGCCTTGTCACCAGGCATGGAGGCACACGCCTAGAATCCCAGCAACTCTGGAGGTGTGAGGCAGGAGGCTCACAAGTTTGAGGTCAGCCTGGGTTATCTTAGCAAAACCCTGTCTCAAATTAAAAAAAAAAAAAGGTCTGGTGTTGCAGCTCAGCGGTAAAGTGCCCCTGGTTTCAGTCCACGATACCAAAAAAAAAAAAAGTGCCATCTTGTCAGCCTAGGGATTAACAGAGACAAGTAATTTTGTTTTGGGGGGGGGGGTTTCTTTGTATTTTTTTTTAAATTTGTTTTTAATTTTTTTTAGTTGTAGATGGACACAATACCTTTATTTTCTTTATTTACTTTTATGTGGTGCTGAGGATGGAACCCAATGCCTCACATTTGGTAGGCAAGCGCTCTGCCACTAAGCACAACTCCAGCCCCCCCCCATTTTTTTTTTTTTTAAAGAGAGAGGAAATTTTAATATTTATTGTTTAGTTTTTGGCAGACACAACATCTTTGTATGTGGTGCTGAGGATCGAACCTGGGCCGCACGCATGCCAGGCGAGCGTGCTACCGCTTGAGCCACATCCCCAGCCCTCCAGCCCCTTCTTTTGGTATTGTCACTAAGTGTTGGACTCTGTTTTTGTACCAGTGCTCAGGGGCCATCACGATATGGTGTGCTGGAAGACCTCTCTTGGGACAGCTGCAGGTGCATCCTGGTGTCCTCGCCCAGGGCCACTTAGTCAGATTCCAAACTAGGGTGTGTTGGATACTGAGCACATAGCGAGGCCCCTGCTATGGGCAGCAGCCATCTGCTGGCCAGCAGGACATGGACCAGCTTCGCGCTTGTGTGTAGCTGCCTGGTCAGTAGAGTTCTTGTCTGTGACAGGTGACTGGGAGAAGCTGTCCTGGGAGACCATTGGTCAGGAAGGTCCAGGCATAGGGAGTTGGGTGTGGGAAGGCTGGAAAAGGCATTCTGATGTTTATCTGGGGTGTCCCTTGTGGTCAGTGATGCTGGGGGCACCTGGAGACCTGGAGGAACCAGACCTGAGCTTCAGCCTCAGGTCTGCCCCTGTCCCTGGGGTCCTGGGCCTCTGGTCCTTCCTGAGACACACGGCTTCCTCATCTATAGTAATAGTGGGTGTTCACTTGTACCTCCCTGCACCGGGAGCTCTGGATGCCTCATGCATCATGGGCTTAACCACAAGGATTTGCGGGGACTCAAAAATATAGACAGTGAAAGGATCAACTGAGGATTTGGGTCAGAGGAAAGTCATTGGTAACAAGCTGGGCTAATGATTAGCAACCCAAATTACATCTTCCTATAAGGAAGTAGGCTACAGAAACAACTAGGAATTCATCTTGGCTGACAGAACAGAGACCCATCAGGTACTTGCTTATTCACATGCCCCCAGGGAGAAGGCCTGATCCTCAGCGCCAGCCTCAGATGTGCATGAGTAACTAACTGCTGTGACTGTCCTGTTCCCAGGTCTGCTGGAGGCGCCGGGCAATGAACCTGAGACTGCAGCCCAGAGTGGTCTGAAGGCATCGGGGAAGCAGAGGGAGTCCCGGGGAAGATGGCCATGGCCCCAAGCCCTTCCCTGGCACAGGTGTACACCAGCCCTGTGGCAGTGGCTGTGTGGGAATGGCAGGATGGGCTGGGGACCTGGCACCCCTACAGTGCCACAGTCTGTAGCTACATCGAACAACAGTTTGTCCAGCAGAAGGGCCAGCGGTTCGGGCTGGGGAGCCTGGCCCACAGCATCCCTTTAGGCCAGGCTGACCCCTCACTGGCCCCTTATATTATCGACCTCCCCAGTTGGACCCAGTTCCGCCAGGACACTGGTAAGACTTCTGTCTCTGGTACACATCTGAATGCCTCTTTTGGGCCAGGTGCTGTGCTGTGGGGGTTGTGGATGTGACTTGCAGAGCTTAATCCTACTCCTGAAACAACACTACTGGGGTTTAGGGGCTGTGCGGGAGAATGGCTTCCCCCAGGTGACTCATAGAGGACATGTGCTGTAGGAGCACGTTGGCCAGTTGTGGCTCACCCTTTCCCCCTGTCTCCCAAACCAGGAATGTCTGCCCTCGCCTTCAGGGCTCTGAGGTCCCCGGCTGGCCGCAGGGAGGCGCTCTGTGTGGTGCTGTGAGGGCCTGGAGGTGCGCTTGCTCCTCCGCTCAGTGACTGGACCTGGGCAGGGTACTTGGCTCCTGGGCATTTGTGTTTGCTCCTCTTATATTGTTTGTGCTGGGAATTGACTCCAGGGACACTTTACCACTGAGCCACATGTCCCCAGCCCTACTTATTTTTATTTAAGACAGGGTCTTGCTAAATTGCTCAGGGCCTCATAAGTTGCTAAGGATTACTTTGAATTTGGGATCCTCCTCTGCCTCAGCCTCCTGAGTTGCTGGAGTTGCAGTGTGTGCCACCGAGCCCATCTACTTCTGTATTTTTAAATCTGTGATGTGTTTGGATTAGTATTACTGAAAATGGGGCCATCAGCTTCCTTTGGAGCTGTCCCTTTCCCTTCAATCTAGTGGTTCTTGATTGGGGTAATTTTTGTTCTCGGGGACATTTGACAGAGTTTAGAGACTTTTTTGGTTTTCATGATTGGGTGGGCAGGGGTTGCTGTCATCCAGTGGGTAGAAACCAGGGACCCTGTTCAGCATCCTAACAGAGCACAGGGCAGGTGGGTGCGGATGACAGTCCCTAGCTTCATGGTGTGCCCAGGAGAACAAAATTTGTTCTTTGGGGTCCACCAGGCCTTTGCCCCGTACAACAAACCCTTGCTCTCTGGGGCCAGGTCTGCACCCAGGCTGAACACAAAATTTGAGAAAGAGAGGACTGATGACACATGGTGGATGGCAGTAGACAACTATGTGTGCTCACCAGGCTGCGAACTGTTAGGTACTGGCTGAGGCCACTTTGAAGTTTCAGCTCGGCCAGCCAGGTCACTGGGACAGACAGACCAACCTACAGAGCAGGAGAACTTTACCATTCCCTGGAAGGAATTTGAACTTTATTCTGAAAGGGGGAGCCATGCTTAGACAGTAGAGTGACATGTGGTTTGGGGACTAAGGGTGTCCCCACTTCCCCAAAGCTGGGATCCAGGCAAAGGCTAAGGTCAGGAGACTGAATTATCAGAAGGGAATTACTACTGGGCCCTGTGGTACATGTCTATAATCCCAGCAACTCTGGAGGCTGAGGCAGGAGGATTGCAAGTTCAAAGCCAGCCTTAGCAAATTTGCGAGGCCCTAAGCAACTCAGCAAGACCCTGTCTCAAAATAAAAAAAACTAAAAACAGGCTGGAGATGTGACTCATTGGTTAAGCACCCTGGATTTAAGCCCTGTACAAAAAAAAAAAAAAAAAAAAAGAATATTTTGAGGGTTGGGGATGTAACTCAGTGGTACAGCACATGCTTAAGGCTCTGGGTTCAGTCCCCAGCACCAAAAATAATTATTATTCATTCCAAAAAGCCTTATCAAATTTGAGCCATATTATTTGACCCAAACATCTAGCATTACCTCTTTGCCAAGGAATGTGAATCTCCCTCCCTCTGTCACTTGATCCTTTGGGCCCCAGTTTCTTTGCTTAGAGAGCTTTTACACAAACCCATAAAAGAATAGCCAGCACAGCTGGGGGGTGGCACATGCCTGTAATCACAGTGGTTTTGGAGGCCAAAATAGGAGAATTGATGGCAAGTTTGAGACCAGTCTCAGCATCTTAGCTGAGGCTATCTCAGAATAGAAAGGGTTGGGATGCAGCTTTACACTGTTGGGTTCAGTCTTCAGTAATAGGGGGAAAAAAAGAATAGCCAACACCAATCCTTAGGTACCTGCACTTTATTTTGTTTGGCTGTGGGGGTGTATCTAGTGGGATAGCACATGCTTAGCATGCATTTGACCCTGGGTTTGTCCCCAGCTCCAAAAAAAAAAAAAGCGATTTCCCCGGGTTTGGGGGTGACTATCCGCTCTGGGTTCATGGGTCCTGCTCCTCTTAAACAGGCACCATGCGGGCTGTGCGCAGGCACCTGTTCCCCCAGCACTCAGCCCCAGGCCGGGGCATCACCTGGGAGTGGCTGAGTGACGACGGCTCCTGGACCGCTTATGAAGCCAGCGTCTGCGACTATCTGGAGCAGCAGATGGCCAGGGGCAACCAGCTTGTGGACTTGGCTCCCCTGGGCTACAACTACACTGTCAACTATGCCACCCACACGCAAACCAACAAGACGTCCAGCTTTTGCCGGAGCGTGCGGCGCCAGGCAGGGCCGCCTTACCCAGTGACCACTGTCATTGCCCCACCGGGCCACACCGGAGTCGCCTGCTCTTGCCATCAGTGCCTCCACGGCAGCGGAACTGGCCCTGTGTCAGGCCGTTACCGCCACTCCATGACTAACCTCCCTGCGTACCCTGTGCCCCAGGGCTCCCACAGGACCGCTATTGTCTTTGGGGCCCACCAGGCCTTTGCCCCGTACAACAAACCCTCGCTCTCTGGGGCCAGGTCTGCACCCAGGCTGAACACAACCAACCCCTGGGGTGGGGCACCTCCTGCCCTGGGGAGCCAGCCCTTCTTCCGCTCCAGCCTCTCCCATCTGGGACCGCAGCTCCTGCCCCCAGGACCGTCCACTTCAGGTGGAGCCAGGTATCTCATGTTATCGCTGGTCTTTCTGTCCTCCCTTCAGGTCTCTGCAGATGGGAAGATGTGGCCGGGTGCCTGCCCCCTTGGTTGTCCCTGTTGTATTGTCTTTGCTGTGTCACGGGGTTGCTGAGGTGCCGTGGTCCTCCATAGTCTGGCATCCCATGGAGCTACCTGACCTTTGATTCTTGAGTCTCAGTAGCTGCCACATGGGTTAAAATCAGCAGTTCTTCCATTTCCTCAGGATAAAGGGCTCTGTGAAACTGAGTTCTAGACCTTTGACCTGCACTTGTCCCCATGGCTAGTGCTGTCCATACCTGGCACATTTTCGGTAACTAGGGATGAACTGATTCTCAGTGCCAGACACCAAAGGGATGTAGAGAGAGAAGGTGTACCTCTGATCCCTAAGCCCACAGTCTAGGTCTAGGTCGCAGGAGAGCCAGGAGCTCAGGGTAAGGAGAAGAATGTTGAAGTATGTGGCTCTGTGGCCACTGGTGGCACTAGTGATACAGCTACCAGATTGGTGCAGTCCAGCCCAGAGTATCTTTTTTTTTTTTGGTACCGGTGATTGAACCCGCAGTCACTTAACCACTGAGCCACATCCCCAGCTCCCTTTTTTTTTTTAATATTTATTTTTTATACTTGTAGTTGGACACAATACCTTTATTCCATCCATTAATTTTTATGTGGTGCTGAGGATCGAGCACAGGGCCCTGCACATGCTAAGCGAGCGCTCTACCGCTGAGCCACAATCCCAGCCCCCCAGTTCCTTTTTTAATGTTTTATTTTGCAACAGTGTCTCTTAAGTCCTTAGGGCCTTGCTAAGTTGCTGAGGCTAGCCTGGAGCTTGGTGATCCTCCTGTCTCAACTTCCAAAGTCACTGAAATTACAGGCATGTGCCACTGCATCTCATAACATTTATATTTTCAAATTGTATTTAATTTTGTGATACTGGGAATTAAACCAAAGTGTGCTCTGTTACTAAACTATAGCCCTAATTCTTTTTTATTTTGAGAAAGGGTCTTGTTGAGTTGCCCAGGCTGGCCTCCAATTTGTGATCCTCCTGTCTCAGCCTCCTGAGTAGATGGGATTATGCTAAGCCAGGTACCTCCTGGGGCTTCTTAAATTCTTACAAATTACTTTGAGGCAAATTTGTAAATAGCATTAGAGCTGGGATTCTGGGATTTAGTCAGGTGATTTGTTTTCTTCTCATGGTACAAAGCTCTCATTAGTCTCCCCCTAATATTTGTTGTGGTTTTTGCTCCCCCCCCTGAGGGCCTCAGACCCTCTTGGCCCTATTAGTGCAGGCCAGGCAAGTGACAAGGAGGAGGTAGATGGGCCCATGGTGTTTCCCTCTGGTGCTGGGCGGACCTCACATGTCACAGCTTGCTCTGCATCAAAGCCAGGAGGAACCAGGCCAACCTGCCTGGTGGAGACTCTTCAGAGCGCCTGCCTCCCCTGCCTCCTGGGATGGGTGTGCGTCCCTCTTCCTCCAGTGGCTGGGGCTGGGAGGGTGTGACTGCACTGTGTGCGCCTCTCCAGGCTTTGGAAAACAAGGCTTGTCCTGGGCCTAGTTTGTAATGTGACCTTCCTCAGTTTCAGGGGCTTGATTAAAAATCTGATCTCTTACCCCTGCAGGCCGGGAGAACGGAGCAATCCTTGGCACTGTGTCCTCCTGGGGCTGTGGTAGAGTTCTCAAAGCCAAGTGAATGTCAACAGCACTGGGTGAAAGTTACTTGTCACGTGGAGGGAAGAGGTGGGAGGACAGGCAGTGCAAGTCCAGACCACAGCGAGGGCTGGGGGGAGCCCAAGAGAGAGTCGGTAGCACCTGGGCTGCCATCTGAGCGAGTGGCAGTGCAGGCTGTTGGGGAGCCCATGTCTGTTTTTGGAATGCCTGGGCTGCTTTTTTTTTGCTGCGTTGGGGAGCACACCCAGACCCTGAGCATGCTGGCAAGCGCTCTGCCACCGCCGCACCCTCAGCCCCATGCATGTGGTCCTCCATTGCTTCTTGCTCAATCTGAGTGAAACCGGCTGTGTGATTCTTCTTGTGCCCCCAGGAATGTGCAGTAATATGTGGCAGGCTGGGCATTTGTAACTGAGCTGCTGGGTTTAAGTACATTTCCTGGTAGCTGAAGTTTATCCCTTTAAGCACCAAAACTTTTGTTGTGATGAGGGAGGGTGAAACTGCAATGTGTGTCATGCACACTCCTGTCTTCTGTAAGAGAGAGAATGACAACTTGCCAACTTGCTTGGCATTTTGATGATTGGGTGGTGATCATGATCAGCATTTTTTTTTTTTTTTTTTTGGTACTGGGGTTTGAACCCAGGGGTACCTAACTACTGAGCCACATCCCCAGCCCCACCCCTTTAAATATTTAGAGAAAAGGGCTAAATTGCTTTAGGGCCTTGTTAAGTGCTGAGGTTGGCTTTTAGCTCTCAATCCCTCTGCCTCAACCTCCTGAGCTGCGGGATTGCAGGTTGCTCCACACACGCAGCGTGATCGGCCGTGGAGCCTGGTGCTGGGTTAGCCCGTGGGCGCTGCCCTCCCTCACTAAACGTCCTCACCACATGGCGCTCCTGGTTTGCTTGCATCTGCTGTTCTTGCCGCCACTGCTGTCCTGGCCTGGGAGACGACTCCCCCCTCCCCGTGCTGGCCGGGCATTCTGGCTGTGGCTATCCTTAGGCCTGTGGGATTGGAGTCCTGGGTGTAGTGAGAGCCTTGCTCCTAGTTTGCCTTGGGCCTTTGGATAAGTGCTGGTTTTTTTCCATGGTGATTTTCCTGTCCGGATTCAGGAGTTGGGCTGGCCGATTTGTTCCCTTTTGTTCTGATCTTGTTGCTTTGCAGGGTTTACTGAGGGCCTGCCTTTTGTTCCCTCTGCTCCACGGGAGACCTGGGGAGCCTGGTGTTTGTGTAGGGCTTAGATCGCGGAGGGCTTAGCTGCCCTGGGGCCTTCAGAGTTAGCCTGCAGGGAAACTGGAGCTCAGGAGGGGTCTTGCATGCCCAGGAAGCACAGCTCACAGGGTTGGAGGGGTTGAGAATAGTGTCTCAGGCCTCACATTCTGGGCTCTTTGTGTGACAGGTGCCTTCTGTGTGCCAGGTTGGCACTGGCTGCCAGTTGAAGGTGGGGTGGGGGTGGAAGAAGCTTTGGATGTCCTTCCCTTCAGCCTCCTCACTCTGCCCCTGAGTCTTCTCAGGATGGCGGACAGGTGAATGTGCTTCCAGTCTGTCTTCCTCCTGCTACTTCCTGAACACAGCAGGAACTTGTATGGAGGAGGGGCTAGATAAAGACAATTGGAGAATTTTCTACAAAACCTGGCCACACTTCCTGGTCTCAGTCGCTGGAAGCCTCACTGTAGGGTCTCTGCTCTAGGCCTTGGTGATAGAACCAAAAAAGCAGACTTTCTGTCCAGATGTGCACCTTTCCTTGGGAGGGAGGGCTCCACTTCCTGGGGTCTTTCCATGAGGGGAGCAGCCATTTCTGGAGGATATTTGAGCTTGGCCCCTCTAGCCCACTCTGTTCTGACTCATTTGAAGCTGCAGAGTCAAGCTTGGGTTTTTCTGGCCTCTTAGCTGAGGCCGCAGCTCTTTGCTCCCTGGAGAACTGGCCTGGGAAATGAGCAGGAGTCTCAGCACCTTCACTTAGGAGCCTCAGAGTCATTAGGTGATCACCTTCCTCTAAGAGAGGACAGTTGAAGCATCTCAGGAAGGAGCTTGGCTTGATTATAATGACAAAGACCTCAGCCCAGGTGGCCAGCTCCCAGTCCCTTTTGCATGATCAGAACACCCTGGTCCATTTTCTACTCCTGCCTTTGGGCTTAGAGTAGTGAGGGAGGCAGGAGGCTGGGCTTTGTGTAGTCCAGCCATGCAGGGCATCTTGTTGGGAAGATAGCAAGAAATATATAACCTCCATCTTAGCTCAGGTGAACGCGGGAGCCCTGGCCTGCCCAGCCTACAGAACCCAGGCTGTCCTGGGGAGCTCCCGTGTGGGGACCATGTGGTGGGAGGGTTTTGTAATCTTGATATTTCATCACCTCTAATGGGCAGGGATGGATGGGAGGTCCCAGGCTGGAGGGAGGAGGAGCTGGCAAGAGCTCCTTCCCCAGTTGTTCTCAGTGGAGAGTTGGCCCCAAACTAATGATGTGCATTGTTACCATTTTAAACAGTTGAGGATTTACAACCAAATGAATGACTTTGAACATAGTCACTCTGGGAAGCAGAATCTTCATTTAAAAAAAATATTTTTTTGCAATGCTAGGAATAGAACCCAGGGCCTTGCATGCTCTGAGGCATTTGCTATGCCCCTGAGTTATAACCCCAGCCTAAGATCCCTTAAAAAAGTGCATACCTGTAATCCCAGCGGCTGGGGAGGCTGAGGCAGGAGGATTGTGAGTTCAAGGCGCTAAGCTACTCAGTGAGAGCTGGGGATGTGGCACAGTGGTTGAGTGCCCCGGAGTTCAATCCCTTCCCCCCCCCCCCCAAAAAAAAAAAAGCAAATCCCAAAAACCTTTTTGGTATGAATTTTAGATTTATAGAAAAGTTACAAAAATAGTACAGTTTCCATAGCTCTCTCATCAGATGCCATCTCATGGGCACAGTGGGGCAAGCCTGTCATCCTAGCTACTCAGAAGGCTGAGGCATGAGGATGGCATGTTTGAGGCCAGTCTGGGCAAGTTAGGAAGATCCTGTCTCAAAAAAAATTTAAACACTGCAGATGTAAGTCAGTGGTAGGTACTTGCCTAGCACACACAAGGCTCTGGGTTCAGTGTTTACTACCACAGATGTCCTGTCTGTATTCTGGGGGTGGGTGTCCCACCCTTGAACTGCTTGATCAGGCTCTCTGGGCAGCAGTGGTGTTTTGTGTGGTGGTGTTGGGATGGAACCCAGGGCCTCCACGGCCAGGTGAGTGCTACACCCCTGAGCTGCACCCCGACTCCGTCTCACTTGAACATTTCTCAACCATGGTGTCCTCAGAATCAGGAGGTAACCCTGTTGGACTCGCCATTTTCTGCTCCTGCCCTCTTTCTGTCCCAGGACCCTACCCAGGGCCCTGCTTTACCAGCCATTGCCATTCTCCTCTCTCCAGGTGGAACCAATCCCAGTCAGTCTTTCAAAGCTCACCACTTTAACAAGGTGCTTGATCAAACGTTTCTTGATTTGGGTTTGTCTGATCTTTTTCCACGATTGGACTAAGACATGCATTTTTTTAGCAGGAATCCCACAATAATGATGATAAGTCCCTTTGGGAGCATCTTATTGTGGCCTGCAAGATACTGATTTGCCTTGTTACTGGTGGTGATGTCCTTGATCACTAACTAACATGGACGTGGTCTCCACCGTGATCTCCGCAGGGCTCCCTGAGATCTTCACTGTAATGAAGCTAGTGAGCTCAGAATGTTGCGAGCTCCTCTTTTAGGGTCATCTTTATGGTCTTTGAACTGTTCAAAAAAGAACCCAGGGGCTCCTTCCCTCGGAGGCAGCTGGGGAAGCAGGAAGGTGCCTCAACTCAGTGCGGTTCCCTCCCCTCTTTTCCAGGGAGGCAGTGCCCTGTACTCAGCTTTGCTCTCTTCTCTCCTCCCCAAGTGCCTCCCTTCCCAGCGGTCCCTCCAGCAGCCCTGGGAGCATCCCCTCCACTGTGCCATTGCAGATGCCAAAGCCCAGCAGGGTCCAGCAAGCACTGGCAGGTAGGTTCCCTGAACAGGCTGTGCCCCGCAGGGCTTGGTGGGAAGGATGAGGTGGGAGGGCTTGTCACCTTCTGGGCCCTCAGGTGTATCTAAAGGGGTTCCTTGGGGGAGTGCTGCCTCTTTCCAATGGTGGTGTACCCCAGGACATGAGCTTGGGTGCCCGCCCCTGAGCGTTCTGGGGCGGTGGGACCTGATGTGGTGCATTGGTGTGGACCTTTCTCATCCTTTTTAATTTTTGAATTGAATGAGAGAGCCACCTTTCTGCCCTGAAGTGCTCAAGGCAGGGGCTCTCTGGGGCTCATAAGCCACCTGGTTGTAGCTACATCTTGTCTCCTGGTTCCATGTGGATCATTTGTTGTCTATATATCTTTTTTTTTTTTTTTTTGGTGGTGGTGCTGGGAATTGGACACAGGGCCTTGTGTATGCCAGACACACACTCTACCAGCTGAGCTATACCCCCAGCCCTATATGTCTTGATGCTTATTTATATAAAGTCCTTTTACATTCAGGCCTGGTGGCACCTGCCTATAATCCCAACTACTTGGGAGGCTGAGGCAGGAGGATCACAAATCCAAAGCTAGCTTCAGCAACTTCTCCCCAGCACCACAAAAATAATAAAAGTCTTCTTCTGGGTCTTGAGGCGCCTCTGAGGGCACTCGTAACTTGAGGGAACTGTGAGGTGTGTAAAAGTGCAAGTGTGGCAGTGAACCCCATCATTTGCAACTGGCAGGGGGGGTGACAGTTGGGTTTATTGAGTCCAGGTAGCCTGCAGTGTGGGTAGACTTGCCAGGCCTGGTGCAGGGCGGCTGTGTGATGTTGTCATTGGGACAGTGACTCAGAGGAATGACTGGGGCTCTGGTGTATGTTCCTGTGTTTGATCCCTAAATAACCCAAGGCGTCGGTGAGGAGGCCGAGGCTCAGGGAGTTCAAACCCCTGACGCAGACCTGGGCTCAGAACCTGGGTTCTTCCCTGTGGTACCAGGTGCTCCTGAGCCTGGTGGAGGAAGTGCTGGATGGGGAGGTGACTGTGGTGTAGAAAAGGGGACTGTGGGTGGCATCAGGGGAGTGGCTTGGGGCACAGGAGGCCCTGGGCCCTCCTGGGGGACACAGGAGACACCAAAGGGACACTAGAGAAGTGGTAGAAGATGGACATGGAGGGCAGGGGACTGTAACGGCAGGGAAGCCCGGCAGCTTCTCAGCCCTGCTTCCGCTGCTCAGCCGTGAGCCTCTTCCCAGCCGAGAGGAAAGAGTGAGCAGACATGCTGACCAGGACGTTCCTGCCCACCTTGGGCCACTCAGCATGGGTGCCATAGGTGAGTGACACACCAACGCTGAGTGCTGCTGTGTGCGGGGATGTCCGCGATGGAAAAGGCCTGACCCCCACAGGCCCAGCTCTGAACTTGGGGTCTTCAGCAGCCGCAGCAAGTTCTGCCAGGGTGGCCACTGAGACTGTAATATAGATGTTAAACACCTTTCTTTGTGGCCTTTATGTTTGCCTGAATAGCACTGGCCAACCCCTTCTATACTTTTTTTTTTTTTTGAGATAGGATTTTGTTAGGTTGCTGAGGCTGGCCTCAAACTAGTGGTCCTCTTGCCTCAGCCTCCTGAGTTGTTGGGATTATAGGTGTGCACCACGACACTCGGCTCATTTTTATTTTTTTGTGGTTCTGGGCATGGAACTCAGGGCCTCACACATTCTAAACTGGTAGGGAAACAGACCCCCACAGTTCAGGAAGTTGGTTCCAGGTAGGAAATAACGAGATACTGGAGCCTGTTGCAGATTGCCACCTCTCAGTGGTTGATACCTTTTGGTGGGACCATTTTCTGGGCCACCGGGGAATGAGAGGACCCCAACCAGCCTCCAAGAATCAAGGGCTGGATTCCTGAATGTGCCATGCCTGGCTGCAGGGAGGTGAGCATTTGGGGACAGGCCAGTTTGTAACCACTTCTGTGTGGGCTGAAGGAGCTGTGCCTCCAAGTGTGGTGGGGGTGGAGCCTGTGAAGGAAGAGTAAGTGGCGTCTGTCCCAGTGGCCTGCGGCTTACACTCCTGTTAGGAACTTGCCCAAGACCAGCCAGCAAGGGGTGACCCTGGGCTTGAACCTGGTGGAGAGGCCAGAGTGGAAGGAGGACAGATTGGATCTCAGCCCTGGCCACTAGGTGAAAGGCTGACTCTGGTGTCGGGAAGGCGGTGTGTGCAGTTGTGGAGAGTAGAAATGGGAGCTCGGGCTCCAGGGCCTCTCCACTGAGGGGGCTGTGCCGAGTCCTGCTGCTGAGGAACATGCAGAGGCCCCTGCCTGGGCGGCCCCCAGTCCTGCTCGCTGCTTGCTGCTGCTGTGATGAGTTGAGTCTGTGGGTTTGGGGTGGTTTTCAGACCTTTCTTGAGAAGGCAGAGCCACAGGGCAGGGGCTGCCTTCTCTTCAGGTGTGGTGTGGAGCCTTCCTTCCTTGTTGGTGACTGGAGTATGTGGGACTAGGTCCTGTGGTGACAGGGAAGGAGTGTTGCGATGCTGGCTTCCTGGGGGCTGCCAGTGGTGGCCCTGGGATGCCTTCATTCCTTAGCTGACACGTGGTATGCCTCCTAGGACTGTGCCCTGGGTGCTAGCAATGGTCGTCAGCAGAGCGTGCTCACCCTGTGGTGTGCGTGCTTAGGGGAAGTGGTCAGCTGGAGTGAGTAAGTGATTCCAGATGGTGAAGAGGTGCGAAGGAAAGCAAGGCAGGCACAGGTGTAGAGAGTTGGAGGAGGACACGGTCCCTCTCCATAAAGGGGTCAGGGAAAGCCTAAGGCCTAAGGCCTGCAGAGGTGGCACTTCAGAGATCTGAGTGAAGAGGGACATGTTCAGTCAGAGGACACTGTCCATCCAGAGATGTTTCTCTAAGGGAAACCACCTGTCCCTGCTCCCAACCTCTTTCTGACACCTGTGCCTGTTCGTCATTCTGTCTACCTGACATTCTGTTCCCCGAGGAATACATTTGAGCCCAGGAACAGTCTCAGCTTGTGGTGGCATTGCAGTGACAGCAGGAACAGGGTCAGCATGGGCATCTGGCCCCAGTGTGAGCCTGGGTGCAGGTGCTTCCTGCTGAATGGCTACTACGGTGACTCTTCCCTCACTTGGCTGTGCTGTCCAGCAGGTGGCTAGCCTCTGCCTCTGTCCCTGACTGGGCACATTTGCCAGGTAGGGAGTTTTGATCTTGTCACGAGGCCACAGTGACTGGCCTGGCTACTCCTCGCACATCTGAATCACCTGGTGGGGTGCATCACTGTCTGTCCCAACCTGTCCTGGAGAGGAATGGGGTCCAGGAAGGAGGTGCTCCTGGTACCCTGCTATGCCCAGTGCCTGAGCCATGTTCCAAGGATGGGGAAAACCACTCTCTAGTGTGGCTGAGAAGCCCAGAGCTTCTTTCCTCTGGGGAGAAGGTGCTTTTGAGCCAGACTAATCAGTGACAGGGAGTGGACAGAGGGGTAGGCGAGGGTGTGGTGGGAATGAGGACCTCTAGCAGAACAATGTGTCCCATGCAGTGTTGAGTCATCAGAGAGTAGGAAGGGGACAGCGTCGGGGAGGGAGGGTCCAGCTGGGCAGAGAGGCACATGCATCTCCTCCCTGCTACCTGCTGCAGCTCCTCGCAGTGGCACCCGGGAAGGAACCCACTGCTAGGACCTGGGGGGTCGCCTCAGTGTGGAAGCAGTCCAGAGGGGTGGTGTCCTGCCTCCACCATGTCTCCAGACCATGTCACTAGGTTTGCCAGGTGGGGCAGAGAAAGCAGAAGCAGCCCACAGAAGACAGGATGACTGAAGGGAGGAGGGTGTGGCCAGGCCCAGAGGCCCCATGCGAGGCCAGCCCTTGTCACCAGCCCTGCTCAGGAGGCAGTTTCCGCAGCCTGGCTGCACCCCGCCACATTGCCGCAGCACCTGCCCCTCCTGCGCCTGGCACTGCCCAGAACTGCCGAGGAGGCTTCTTGGGTAGTAATCTCCCCTCTGCTGTTCTAGAGCAAGTGGCCTCCCGCTCCCTGCACGCTCTGGGTACAGGCTGTGAAGTTGCTTGGCAGACACCTGGGGACTTTTGGGCCAGGGCTCTGGTGAGCCGGGCCATTTCACCAGCTCTCTCTGGTTCCTGGTCTGGAACTTGTTCCTGCAGCACAGGGAGCTCCTTCTAGATGCCAGGCTCTCCAAAGATCCTGCAGGTCCTGATGGCCGTTTGTGGTGCTGCCACCTCCGACTCGGCAGGGTTTGTGAAGGTCACCTGCTGAAAGCCTCCTAACATTTCTCCCCCTCTCTGCATGTCTGATCTCGCACCCGTGCAGGCATGACGAGTGTTCTGATGTCAGCCATTGGACTCCCTGTGTGTCTTAGCCGCGCACCCCAGCCTGCCAGCCCTCCCGCCTCCTGTTTGGCCTCTAAAAGCCACAGCTCAGTTAAGAGACTGAGGAAAGTGTCCGTGAAAGGTAGTTCCTATTCACAAATGCTCTCTGGCCTCTGCTAAGCCTCCTCCGAGTCTTGCTGCCTCTGGCTCTCTGTGCCGATTTCTTCTTTAACCTCCATGGCCCTTCTCCCTTCCTGTGGCCCTTCTCCCTGCCCTCGCCTGGCAACAGAGGTGGCTCCTGGGAATCTGACATTCCCAGCACAATCGAAGTGAGAGGGGCTTGTTCATGAGGACCTGTAACTTTGCAAACCTCAAGGTGTGGATGAGGCATGGCTTGGGATTCTGGGATGACTGTTTCTCCACGGGGCCAGTGTATGTATCAAGAAAGGCCCTCAAGTCCGGCGCAGTGACACGGGTCTGTAATCCCAGCGGCAGGGGTGGCTGATGAGATAGGACAATTGTAAGTTCAAAGCCAGCCTCAGCAACAGCAAGGTGCTAAGCAACTCAGTGAGACCCTGCCCCTAAATAAAATACAAAGTAAGGCTGGGTATGTGCTCAGTGGTCGAGTGACCCTGGTTCTAATCCCCAGTACCAAAAAAAATTTAAAAAGGCCCTCAAAATAGCTGTCGGCTTTGCTGCCCATGTGGGTTCCCCTGGTGACCGCTGCCCTGTCCATCATGTGGCCCGGGCAGAAGGGGTTTCACAGCTACAGAAGGTGCTGGGAATTTTAACAAAGTTTGCGTGGAGGAGCTTGTGGCAGTTCTGCGCTGTTCTAAGCTGGACAGTGGAATCGCAGATGGCGTTCTTGATGGTGCCATGCTGGACAGGGGCCTGGGCTGCAGCCCTGTCAGCCTGCCTTTCAGTCTCGGCTCTCACCTGCATTAGCTTCCTGAGCTCACGCAAGTTTCTCCATCCATGAGGTGGCACCTCCTGCTAGGTGGGTTGGGAACAGGAAGGACATGTGAAGTGCTTGGCACGTGCCATCAGTGGCATCGTGAGATGTGGAGGTGTGCCCGGGAAAAGAGCTGGTTTTGGGGTCCTGAGCCCCAGTCCTGGACTCTGTGCGTGCTGCTTTCGCTCTGCCTTGGTGGAGGTGAAACTGGGCAGGGTGACTGGTGACCTCCGGGGCAACCAGTTGCCTGGGAAGAGCACAGGCTCTCAGTAGATCCTGTGGTGTTCTGAGTCCAGATGTGCCTTCCCCGGGGTTGACGGGCTCCTGGTCGGCCCTGGTTGAGAACCGTGGCAAATGGGAGCTCCCTCTGGTTCTGAAAGGCTGCCCGGTGAGCTGGGCCAGGTGCTGGTCCTGGCAGAGGGGTCCCTGGCTCTCCTAGAGCCTCCTGAGGCCACTGGGCTTTTCTAGACTGAAGACTCCCCTCAGTCAGCGGGCGTCCTAGCTTCCAGAATGGCCTCCCTGTGCCTGTGGCCGGGCTCTCACCAGAGCCATCAAATGGGCTCTGGAAGTCTTGGGGGACGGGTGGTCGAAGGAGGTTGTAGGGGAGGTGTATGTGTGGATGGGCTACTAAGTTGTGTGCATGGGGTGTGTGGTGTGTGTAGGACACTTGTGTACATGGGGCATGTATGGGGTACATATGGATGCATGTGGGTATATATGGGGTACATATAGGTGTGGGGGGGTGTGTGTGGATGCATGTGATTGCATGTGGGCGTACGAGTGTGTAAGGTATGTAGGTATATGGTAATATGGTACATGCGTGTGTATGAGACACGGGTATATGGGTACATGGTTATGCATAGGGTGCATGTGGAAACCTGTGGGTGTGGGTGTGCATGGGGTGGGGATGGGGGGGCTATGTGGGTGTGTAACCGTGTGTCTGGGACTCCTTTGCTGGTGGCAGCCCCCTGCTGCTTTAGCTTACTAGGTGTGGGACTTCCCCATTTCTAGCTGAGGAAGCTGCACCTCTGAGGTGGTGGGATGTGGTCATAGCCAGAGAGTCAGAATCAAGTCCCCGATTCTGGCCTCTGCTCCTCCAAGTCACCTTCCCAAATAGTCATGAGCCCTCATATTTCTAAGTGTTTGAGGCCACAGGCTAAGTGCCATGCACTTGGGTTCAAACCAGGAGACCCTTCCCTCCTGGACTCAGGGACCAGGAACCCTAGTGTGACCTTGAGGCAGAATGGGGAGCCCCGCCAGGGCTTTGGCAGGACTGTGCTGCCTCCCCATGTCTTAGGCTCCTGCTGAAGGCTTGGCCGCCCTCTGATTGTCCCTATTGCCTCGGGGAGCCGCTGTGCTGATGCTACCACTGCAGGGCCTCATGTCCCCCTTGCAGGGCTGCATGCTGAGGGGCGTGGAGTCTCCCAACTCTGCACTGCATGTGTACAGCCTGAGCTGCCAGTAGCCAGCACATGTCTCCCTGTGTTCCAGCTGCTTTCCAGAGTCACTTAGCTTGGAGCTGAGTAGGCATGTGACTGAGACCCCCCCCCAGTTCTAGGCAGGTGGTGTATTGTGACAGCATCAGTGCACCTGTCATTTGCAGTGTGCAGACCTATAAGATGCCACATGGGCTAACCTGGTGCATTTTCACACAAGAGTGGTGGAAGCGGAGTAAACAACACTGCCGAAGGTTCTCTGGGGTGGTTCTTCATACATTTTTGGCATTCTCAGAGGGGCCTGGGTCTGATTGCCTGGGATGCAACTTGGGGAGTTGCGAGGTGCTGCTCTGTTTCTGCTCTTCTGCCTCCTCCAGGCCACGCCCCGGGCCTGGTTGGGCCTTGAGGGTGGTCTGGGCGGGGCTGCAGGCCGCCCTGTGCCTGCTCAGGCTGTCCTGGCTTGCCTGCTAACCTTCCATCTTGGCCCCTAACATTTCTTCCTGGCAGCCTGGGCTTCGCCTGTCTGCCTTCCTCCCCGCATTGCTCTCCTCTGCTTGGGTGCTTGGGACAGCACTCACCTTCTCGTCTCTTGCAGAAGGGTCTCCAAAGCCAGAGCCCGAGCAAGTGATCAGAAGCTACACCGAGGAGCTAAAGACACCCCCAGACGAGGTATGTGTCCTGCGAGCCATTGCTGTTTGGTTTGCAGACAAGAATGGACTTCTGCTGAAGGGTCCCTGGCCACGCTCAGCCCATGGGGGACCTCCCCAGAGTCTCTGGAGTGTGCGTCAGGCTCCAGGTCAAGTGCCAACCCCACGCCTCCCAAGGGAGGTGGGCATGATTGGGACAAGGCAGCCAGGGATCCAGGGGCCTGCGTCATTCCCACCTCACAGAAGTGTTTGCCTGAGCCCTGCTCTCAGCACAGACCTGGGTAATGCAGGCCATCCCTGGGGCCAGGGGGCTCGAGACAAGGCTTGGACACGAGACAAGGCTTGGACACATCGGCCTCACTCCCCTCAGGCTGGCACTGGCGCAGGAGTGAGGTGGCCTTATCCAGGTGACACTTGCCTTTCTGACTGGGAGTGCTGGTAAGGGATGTTCCAAAACATGGAAACAAAACCCCACTCTGCTGAGCTACGCCTTGGGGGCTCTGGCACTACTTTCCTCTGACTCTAACGGAGAGTCTTGGAGGTACTGGAGTGGGGTTAAAGGTCAAGCATGCTAGGCTGAACACTGTGGCTCACTCCTGCAATCCCAGCAGCTCGGGAGGCTGAGGCAGGAGGATCAAGAATTCAAAGCCAGCCTCAGCAACTTAGCAAGGCCCTAAGCAACTCAGTGAGACCCTGTCTCTAAATAAAAAATATAAATAAAGAGGGCCAGTGCTGGGGTTGTGGCTCAGTGGTAGAGCACTTGCCTAGCATGTGAGAGGCCCTGGGTTCGATCCTCAGAACCACATTTAAAAAAAAAAAAGAAAGAAAGAAAGTCACTGTGTCTGACTACAATTAAAAAACATTTAAAAAAAAGGAGGGGGGGCGGGGTTGTGGCTCAGTGGTGGAGTGCTTGCCTAGCATGTGTGAGGCCCTGGGTTCCATTTTCAGCACCAGATAAAAAAATAATTAAAGATATGTCCATCTACAGCTTAAACACACACACACACACACACACACACACACACGGCTCAGTGGTTAAGCACCCCCGGATTCAATCCTTGGTACCAAAAAAAGCAAACCAAAAACTCTTCAGCAGGCCCTGGCTCACAGGGTACCTCCACTCCTGAGCACAGTGGTCAAGATCTGGCTCTGACCCTGCCCTGGTTTCATCTCCTACTTGTGCTGGCCTGGTGTCCCCTAAAGCTGCACATGTCTTATTCCATGTTTTGGAACATCCCTGCTTGTCCATCTCACAGTTTCTGTGTCCTTTTAAAAAGGCCAGCTCCCAGCTTCTCCTGTCCTCCCTACTGGCTGTTCTCATTGTCCTTCTGGGCCAGGCTCTGGTCAGCCCTTTGTGGGCACATGTTACAGAGATTGACCCCAGCTGTGGTGTTTCCGCCTTTCCCTCCCAGCCTGGCCCCTTGTGGCCCGGCCAGCTGTTGGCGAGCTCGCCCTGTCTGTTCCCTGCAGGACTGCATCATCTGCATGGAGAAGCTGTGCGTGGTGTCTGGCTATGGCGACGTGACTGACAGCAAGACCCTCGGGCCTGTGGCTGTGGGCCGCCTCACCAAGTGCAGCCATACCTTCCACCTGCTGTGTCTGCTGGCCATGTACTGCAACGGGAACAAGGTGTCCATGGTGGCCCAGGGGCGGGTAGAGGTGACCTGCTCCCACAGCCTTAGTCCCAGCATGCTGGCCCTGAGCAGGAAGCTGGGCAGAACAGCTCTGAGATGTCTGCAGTCCTCGCGCTGCAGCAGGAGGAGGGTCGGCTGCTAGGCCTGGGTAGCAAGCATGGTATTGCTCCTGGAAAGTTAGTCAAGCCCTGGAGCCAGCCTGGAGACCATTTTGAAGGCCTGGCCAGCTCTCCTAGGCCTGCCATGGGCTTTAGGAAGGAAACCAACTCCTGCAGCCAGCTCAGGGAGAGATCCTGGGCTCCTCGTACAGCAGGCTCTATTACCCTCCCACTTCCAGGCACCTCACATCTTCTTTGCGATGTCCCTCTGCAGTCAGGCCTGTGCTTATGAAGAAAAGGCCCAGGGAGGGGAACATGCCCAGGGTCACCTACTGGGTGGTGCAGAGCCAGGCCCCTGATTCAGAGTCCTGTTCTACTCTACAGGGGAAGGGTCCCACTCAGGCTGTCAATGGCTGACCCCTGGCTGCTGTTCCTTTAGAGGGGTTTAGCCAGGGTGAGCAGGGGTTGGGAGGACAGTGGAAACTAAGTCACATGATGGCCATTCGGTCCTGGCTGGGCCCTGTCCGCAGTGTCCCGTCCATCATGTAGCGTCCTGCATGCAGCTCATCATCAGTTGTAGGATTTTCTGTATGGTTTCAAAGGTGACTGGACTAGAGACTTGCTCCTGACCCTGATTTTCCTACCCAATGCCAGTCTCCTGAACTTACCCTTTGAATAAGAGCAGCGTGAGGAGTTGTAGTGTAGAACTTCCCTTTTGACCCTGAGCTGCTGGGGTTCAGGTGCTCTGAGAGGAGGCTGCCTGGGCGCCCTGTGAGCCATGCCAGCTTCTCCCTGATGGCCTCTCCTCCCGCCGAGGCAGTGGCTGACTGTCCAGTGTGGTTGGGCCGCTGGCTCAGTCTGCTGCGTCTGCCTGTCTTAGGATGGGAGCCTACAGTGTCCTTCCTGCAAAACCATCTATGGGGAGAAGACTGGGACCCAGCCCCGGGGGAAGATGGAGGTTTTCAGGTTCCAGGTGTCACTGCCTGGCCACGAGGACTGCGGGACGATACTCATAGTTTACAACATTCCTCACGGCATCCAGGTAAGGGGCCTCCCCAGGAGGGGTCAGTCACACCCAGGTGCTGTTCTCCTGCCCCACCCCGGGGATGGGGTACCAGTATCCCTGCTGCCAGCCTCAGACTCCCTGCTTCCTCGAAGCTGGGGCCAGGGAGGCAGGACGCAAAGGCAGCAGTGCTGGGGACTGCAGCTATGGAGGAAAGCAGTAGCCCTCTGTCCTTCCCTGAGCACAGAAGGCCTCCTGGAGGAGGGGTCATTCCAGCTGGACTTGGGCTGGGCAGAGGACAAGGCAGACAGCAGAAGGAGCCGTGCTGAGGAGCTGCGGAGCGCCCGCAGGCACCAGGGAGTGGGGTGGGGCCCTGTTCCCGAGAGACCTACTCAGTGACCACTAAGCCTGGGCTGGACGTGGCAGGGCCAATGCAAGCACAGGTCCTAGAGGAAAGCCTGGGGCAGGAGTAGCCGGAGCCAGATGGGGTCCACTGTGTGGAGCCTTGATGGAGCCGTGCTCTCCCCCAGGTTTCCTATCTCGCGATCAGTTCAGCACCTCCAAGGGAGGGGACTGAGTTGTAGGCGGTGCAGCCTCTGTGGTGGAGGGCAGGAGGCTGTCACCATCCCTCCCCTGCCACACTGCTCCAGCCAGTTCTTGGAGCAAGGTGCCACCCAGTGAGGGTGTGGAGGGGTGCCCCCAGGGTCACAAAGAAAGATCCGAGGAAACCCAGTGCTTAGAGCATCCCCAGAGCAGAAGAGGGTCAGTCCTGGCTCTTGCAGGGTAGAGTGGCAGTGGTGGTGCCAGACAGATTGGCACAGGCTCAAGGGAGGGCGTTCATGGGGGGAGGCCACATTCACTTTAGTCTTTGAGGGACCAGAGTCATTGGGTCACTTGAGCTGGCCAGGAAAGCTAGAGCATGAGCCTGAGCTTCCGTGTCCTGTGAGCCTCTGCAGCTGTCCATGGCCACCCACAGCTCTCACATCTTGGCATCTGTTCCTTTTTCAGGGCCCTGAGCACCCCAATCCAGGAAAGCCGTTCACTGCCAGAGGGTTTCCCCGCCAGTGCTACCTTCCAGACAACGCCCAGGGCCGCAAGGTGAAGACCCGTTGCCCCCATCACCCCCCACCGCCGTGAGCTCTGCTGGATTCACCTTAATGTGGTAGAAGATGGGGCCCACCAGGACCCCCGGGGAGTGGGCCAGCAGGGGTGGGCCACTGTGTTTGCCACTCCTTTCTAAAGCATTGCTGTGGATCCAGGAAGAGGCCACCAGGATCCAGGAGAGGCTAGGGTGCGGCTAGGGCGCTTGCTTAGTCAGGACGTCCCATGGGTGGGATGGGGTCAGATGGCTGGTCTGTCTGCACTGAGACCTGAACAGGGACTGTGCAGCTATGAGAAAGTCTGGAAGCGCCTTCCAGGCAGATAGAACAGCTGGGTCCAGGCCCCAGGGGGAGGCGGTGGGATGCTGGGCTGGCTGCCTTCTAGGCATGCCTTGGGAGGGTCCTCCAGTTTGAGAAAGTGCTCTGGCTGCTGGGAGGTGTGTGCTGGACTCTATATTTTTGTGCTGCTGGGAGTCAGGCTAGGACCTCACATAGGCTAGGCCTGAGCTGCACCCCAACCTCGTGGCTGGGCTCTTCCGTGGCTGGATGAGGAGGGCAGTGAGGAGGGAGGGAAGACTCAAGGTGGCAGCTGGGTCGTCGCTGGAGCGGCTGCAGAGTGGTGGTGGCTGCCAAGGTGGGGAGGGCAGGGCTGTGGCCAGGGCCCACGGGAGACCCTATGGGGCCATCCCATCAGCAGTTGGAGTTCTGGGGGCCCCACAGATGGGATCCAGGGCTGGGCCTGGGTGAGCTCATCTCCGGCAAGAGCAGAGGGACAGGGCCCGAGGGGTGCCACTCATGGGCCCTCCCTTCTCCTCTGGCAGGTCTTGGAGCTCTTGAAGGTGGCCTGGAAGAGGAGACTGATCTTCACAGTTGGGACGTCCAGCACCACGGGCGAGACTGACACCGTGGTGTGGAACGAGATCCACCACAAGACAGAGATGGACCGCAACGTGACAGGCCATGGCTACCCCGACCCCAACTACCTGCAGAATGTGCTGGCCGAGCTGGCCGCCCAGGGGGTGACCGAGGACTGCCTGGAGCAGCAGTGACCCACCAACCCCCCATGGCCACCTGGCAGCTGCCCAGCCCCATGGCTGCCTGAGCTGCCCCTGGGTAGCGGGCAGGAATGTGCCTTTGCTGAGAGGCCGGAACCTTTGTGGGGCACACGTGTGCCAGGGTGCAAGGGGCCAGGCTTGTGCCTGCCCTCCCCCTCCTAGTGGCGGAGTTCTGTGGGAGTCGGCAGCCCTGGGGCCTTGTCCTTGTGGGGGCCAAGATGCAGCTACCTCAGTGCAGGGACGGGCCCTGGGGCTCTGGAGGGCAGCCCTGGGCCCCAGCGCCCAGGCCTGGCGTGGGGTGAGTGCAGACCACCCCTCCCTTGGCTGGACAGGCGTGGGTTCTGAGTCAGCTTCTTATACCTCAGATTTTGTTTGCAATAAAGGCCTTGTAGCCAAAGTCCACAGGCTCTTGGTGTTTGTAGCGGATGCAAGTGTGTGAGGGGGATCTGCCCCCCATGCACAGGCCCCGTACATGTCCACTGCGCCAGGGCGTCATGTGTACTGCTTGTTCAGCTCCCATCTGGTAAAGGGCGGTCTGCAGAAGCTGGGGAGCACACAGCACCCTGCCCTGCACAGCCGCTCATCCACAGTGGCCCTGGTTTACATAACACTGGTCAGGTGCTGCTGTCTCTGGGTTATAGATGAGGACACAGAGGGTCAAAGTTTCAGTGACTGGCCCAGGCGGAGCACCAGCCGGGAAGTCTTGAGGCCATCCTCTCAGTCTTGACCCCTGTGGGGGAAGGAGCAGATGTCCCCAGTCAAGGAAATCTGTCCCCAGTTAAGGGACAAGCAGAGCCACGTTATGACTGTGATGGACTAGAGGCACCACTACTCAGCCTCCTGAGTAACTGGGATTACAAAGGTCTTTGTGAGCCCTTTGTAATCCCAGTTACTCAGGAGGCTGAGGCAGGAGGATCTCAAGTTCAAGCCCAGCCTGGGCAACTTGGGGAGGCCCTGGGTGTATGTAGCTCAGTGGTAATGTACACATGAGTTCAGTCCCTGGTACAGCAAAAATTCTACTTTACAAAACAATACCAAGATGGATATATTAATACATTTAGAGACAATAATCACTGAGCTACATCTAAGCCCATTTTATTGCTGAGGATCTCAAGTTGTTGAGGTTGGCTTCAGACTAATGATACTTCTGTCTCAGCCTCTTGCATTGCCAGGATCACAGGCAAGCCCCACACTTGGCCCTCTGGTCCCTCACGTCTTGGTGCTTCACCATTCATTGAAGGACACAGAATCAGGATGGAGAGCATTCATGAATCACATATCTAATAAGGGTCTCATCCAGAATATTAAAAGAACTCTCAACACCTCAAATGACCAAAAAGCAAAAAAACTCAATTTAAAAATGCCTGGCACAATAGCCCACCCTTGTAACCCCAGCAGCTCTGGAGGCCAAGGCAAATTCAAAGCCAGCCTCCGCAAAAGTGAGGCCCTGAGCAACTCAGTGAAACCCTGTCTAAGTAAAATACAAAATAGGGCTAGGGGTGTGGCTCAGTGGTCAAGTGCCCCTGAGTTAAATCCCTGGTCTTGTCCTAGTCCCCCGCCCCCCCCCCCCACACACACACAAATTGAGCCAGGTGCTCAGGGCCCTGAAAAAGGAACAGAAGCCAAGATGTGAGAGCTGTGGGTGGCCATGCACAGCTGCAGAGGCTCACAGGACACCAAAGCCCAGTCTCATGCTGCAGCCTTCCTGAGCTGGAATTAGAACAAATTTAAAAATAAATAATCAGAACAAATTTTTAAAAAATGGACAGCACTTGCTTAGCATGTGTAAGGCCCCAGGTTGGATCCCAAACACTGCAAAACAAAACAAAACAAAAAGGCACAATGTCACCTGCTTACACCTCCACCTGCTTGGGTGGTTGAAACAGGAAAGTCACAAGTTAGAGGCCAGCCTTGGCAATTCAGTTAGACCCTGACTATAAATGGGCTGAGGGGGGCTGGGGATGTAGCTTAGTTGGGAGAGTGCTTGCCTCACATGCACAAGGCCCTGGGTTCAATCCCCAGCACCACAGAAAAAAACTGCTGAGGGGCTGGGGATGTGGCTCAGTGGTAGGGCACTTGCCTAGCATGTGTGAGCACCACATGTAAATAAATAAATAAAGGTTCATCAACAACTAAAAAACATCAAGGGTGGGGGCGGCAGGGGATATAACTCAATGGTGTTACATTGAGGCGCTGGGGGCACTTGCTGAATCCCCTGGGTTCCATCCCCCAGAACAGCAAAAGGGAAAAAAATCTCTGGATGGTCGGCAAGCATGTGGAAAGGGGCCCACCCCCACCCCCAGTGGCTTTGTGGAAGAAACACTGGTCAAAACCACTTTAAGACAAAGTAGCAGTGGGAGAATGTAAAACAGCTGCTTTAGGGAACAGGCAGTTCCTCAAAAGGGGGACCATGTGACTGGGCAGTTCCACCCCAGGGATCTACCCAGGCTAGGATTACTAGATCATGGCCACACAAAAACATGTTTGCAAATGTTCTTGGCAACAGTATTTGTAATAGCCCCAAAGTAGAAACAGGCACCTAACGACTGATGGATACTTATGTATCTGTGTGCGATGGACATCAGGGATGCTGAGGGGAGCCAGATGCAGCCACATGCTGTGTGATCCCATTGCTGTGGAATGCCCATCACAGGCACGTTCATGGAGACAGCAGGCAGATTAGTGGTGGTGACAGCAGCCCGACAGGAAGTGACTGCTGAATGCATAGTGTACGCTTTTGGGGTGATGGCGTTTTGGAATTAGTGGTGATAGCTGCACAACCCTGTGACTATTAAAAACCATCTAACCAAACACGGTGACGCAAGCTTGTCATCCCAGCAACTTTGGAGGCTGAGGCAGGAGGATCACATGTTCAAGGCCAGCCTGAGCAATTTAGTGAGACCCTGTTTCAAAATAAAGAATAAAAAGGACAGGGGATTCAGCTCAGTGGAAGTGCCCCTGGGTTTGGTCTCCAGTACGAAAAGCAAAAACAAAACCACCTAGCTGTGAATTTTAGAGTTTGTGAGTTCTATCTAAAAATATATACCTAAGCCCGGCTTGGTGACGCATACCTTTAATCCCTGTGACCCGGGATGCTGAGATGGGAGGATTGAAAGTCCCTGGCCATCCTCAGCAACTTAGTAAGACCCTGTCTTTAAGAAAAAGGGGGGATGGTGTGCTGGGAATGTGGCTCAGTGGTGAAGCACCCTGGTTCAATCCCCAGTACTAACAAAAACAAAGTGAACTAAATAAATACAGGGCTTGTCCGTCAGTTGTCCAGGGCTCCACGTCCCTTCCTGGAGTCCAAGTCCTCCTTTGGACAAGGGAAAGGGAGCCTCACGGGTGGCAGGGCCCAGAGAAGGCAGCAGGGCCAGGGAGGCTGTCTGGGGGCTGGAGTGGGCAGGCCGGGGCTGCACTGCCCTCTGCCCCCCACTCCTTCCCTGGGTGGGGCTGGAGGTCAGAGGGAAGCTCCTGGCACCCAGGGTGCAGGAATCTCAGATATGTTGCCCTGCTTCCAGGTTTCCTGAGGCTGGCCCTCCTCCCCAGGGCTGGGAGGCTGGGTGGGGCCCCCTTCCTGACATAGGCTCTGGGCCTGCCTGGTGGTCATCTGGGGGCCCAGAGCCCAGCCAGCCCCCTCCCTTTGATGGGCTGGACTGCTGGGGTGGGTGCTGGGCAGGGAAGCATTCACATTTACAGGTCTTTCCTGCCCTCCTGGCAGCCTGACTAACCAGCTCCTCCAGGCCCAACGTGCTGGGGGTGGGGTGCAGCCTGAGGCAGCCAGACCAGCCCCTGAGCTCCCCTTGCTCCGCTGGCCATCATGGGGCCCCCTGGGAGGCAGCCTTGCCCTTGCCTGCTGCTCCTCTTGGTGCTGAGCTGTTTCCAAACCAGCCTGAGCCTGGGTGAGTCGGGGTCCTGGGATGGATGCACCTGGCCAGACCCAAGGCGCTGGGGGCACCTGCTGGGGAGATTGAACCCCGGAGCCCATCCCCTTGAGTCAGGTCTGGTAATCTCAGGGCAGTGGGCCTCCAGGACCCTCAAGCCCTTCTCCACTGCTCACCCTTGTCCCCCATGGCTACAGAACGGATCCCCTACAAGCCACAGATAACAGCCTGGAACCTGGAAGGGAAGGTCACGGCCACCACGTTCTCCCTGGAGCAGCCTCGCTGTGTGTTTGATGGGCACGCCAGCGCCAAGGACACGATCTGGCTGGTGGTGGCCTTCACCAATGGTGTGTGGTGCAGGTCGGGGGCCTGGGGAGAGGGGTGAGGGCCTAGAGGGAACCCTTCACCAGTACCCCCAGTTGTTGGGTGCAGCTGGAAGCAGTGGGAAGGGTGGGTGTGGCGAGGGAGGTGAGGTGGGCTTCAGCGGGGGGGGGGGGGCTCTTAGGGGATGGCAGAGTCTGCTTTGTCTAGAATCACAGGGAGGGGGGTGGTGGAGGTGGTCAGGGCTGGAGGCCGTGGCCAGGTGGCTGAGGGCTGGTGGAGGCAAGACTCCTGGTCAGCAGGAAAAGGTCTGTCCCTCCCTTCTTGCCCCTGTCACCCTCCATCCTCCAGCCTCCAGGGATTTCAGGAACCCACAGACCCTGGCTGACATTCCCCTCTCCCCACGGATGCTGACCGATCGCCACTTCATGACGTTGCCCCTGTCCCTGGACCAGCTGCCCTGTGAGGATCCAGTGGGTGTCAGTGGAAGCTCCCCCTTGCTACGGGTGGGCAATGACTTCGGCTGCCACCAGCAACCCTACTGCAACGTCCCTCTCCCTGGCCCTGGTCCTTACAGGTGGGTGGTCCCCCTCCACCCTGCCTGCCTCCCCCCGCCCCCCCCCCACACGTCCACTGCACTGGGATTGGGCTGCGCCCGGGCAGGAGGAGCTTCTGGGGAGGCAGGGTGCAGAGCCGGCCCCTCCCAACCGCCCCGCCCAGTCCCAACTGCAGGGTGGCACGAGCCCCTCCCCTTTCCTGGTCTCCATTTCCCTCCTCTGGAGGAGGGGGCAATAGTGCCGTCCCATTGGGTACCAGGCAGAAAGAGGCCTTTCCGGAGGCCCCAGAGGGGTTCAGTCAGGGGGCCTCTTGAGGTCGCGGTGGAGTGTCTCCATCCTCCCTGCTCCCTCTGCCCCCTCGGCCACCCTTGCAGGGCCACCGTCCCCACAGCCACCCCCGCTGGGCTTCTAGCCTTACTCGGTGGGTCCCAAGATGGTCTAGAGTTCCTACCCAGCAAAAACACTGAGTCTGCCCACAGAACCTCTGGATTCTGCACTCGGGGCAGGCCCTGACCAAGACTCCCCGCCTTTGGCCTGGGTGCCTTTGTAAGAGGGTGCTGAGACCTTCCTCCCTGCCCAGAGCCACTGCCCAGATGGATGGAGACTGCTGGTGCAGGTCACATGCCCAGAGAGGCCTCGGCAGGTCCTCCTGGTAGGGCCAGACTACCACTGGTCCCCGCGCATGAGAAGGGCCCCACCCAGCACAGGAGGGCCGCTGGGGACTCTGCTGAAGGTGGCACCGTGTCCAGGGCAGTGGAGCCCTCCGAGTCTCACCCCTGCTCCCTTTCTCTAGTGTCAAGTTCCTCCTAATGGACGTCGGTGGCGCACCCACGGCTGAGACCGAGTGGTCAGATCCCATCACTCTGCACCAAGGTAGTCCTGGGAGCTGGGACTTCCTCTGTCCTCAGGGAGCTCGCCGGCCTCTCTGGGCCACCTGCTCATCTTCCGCAGGGGCACTGGCTCTGCCAATCCCCAAGCGTTTGCCAACCCTTGGGTGCCCCACCAGCTCCTGTCACAGGCAGAAATCTTCCTCTTCCTGTGGGACCCAGGCCCGGGCCTCCTTTCCTGGGTGTGGGGAGAAGGGATTGGGCATGAAGACCAGAGTCAGCATCAGGGCTGGCTGGCTGGGGGTGGAATGGAAGGTTCTAGGGGCTTCTCTGAGCTGGGCCCTGAGGGTGAACACGGGCCACCAAGCATGTGCAAAGACCAGAGTGTCTGGGAAGGGAGTTGCCGGGGAGACGGCTGCTAAGGCAGTTGGGGTGGGGAATCTTGTCATCTGAAGACCTTGAATGCTGGGTTCCAAGGAGCAGGTAATATGGTCCCCTGGAGGTCTGCAGCCACTCTGCCTGCCATGTTCCGGGCAGTGTGGGGCAGGGGTAGGGACAAGCCCAGCAGGTGAGCCCAGGGTCAGGCTGGAGTGACAGATTACCGCTGAGATGAACAGACGGGTGGGCTTGGGAGGCTGTCTGGGTTTATGAGGTGTCACGGTGGATGGGGAGAGAGGGAGGTGACAGAGCCCTGTGTGCAGGGAAGGCCCCAAGCTCCATTGACACGTGGCCGGGGCGGCGGAGTAGCTGTATGATTGTAATCGCCTCCATCCTCTCGTCCCTGGCTGGCCTCCTGCTCCTGGCCTTCCTAGCAGCCTCTACAGTGCGCTTGTGAGTGGCAACACCCCATGGGCCCTCTCTCACCCACAGCCCTTCCTGGCCCTGGCCCTGGCCCCCGGAAGCCTCCTGTCCACACTGTGGTTGGTTCTCAACTCCTTGCAGGGAGGGTGCAGGAACTGCACCTGTCCTTCTGTCACCTCGGAGGCCATGAGGATCCAGTAGTTCCCCTGAGGACTGGTTTGGGGGCCTGCCTCCCTCTGGCCCTGTCCTTCACTGTGTCCTCTGCCAAGGCCCCTCTCTCCTGAGCCTTACGTTTCTCTGTGAGCTCGTGGGTGTCTTAGCAAACTGGTGCCAGCATAGGCAGTCAGAGTGGTTACCTGGAAGAGGCCAGTTCTAGAAAGGGCGGAGAGGGAGAGCCGAGGCCCTGGGGTGAGGGTGCGGGGAGGGGAAGCAGTCCCCCACCCACAAGGGACATAGTGCCTCTTCCTCCTCCCTTGTTCAGCTCCAGCCTGTGGTGGCCCAAGGAGGCCCCTGAGCATCTGCGGATCGGCTCCTTCATGGGGAAGCGCTACGTGACCCACCACATCCCGCCCAGTGAGGCTGCCACACTGCCTGTGGGCTGTGAGCCTGGCCTGGACCTCCTCCCCAGCCTCAGCCCCTAGCCTGTGGCCTGGGTCTGGGCCTAGTGGGCAGGGAACAAAATGCAGGGAGCGTGTTCCCCACCCCTGTGCCCACAGGCCTCCTGGGGCTCCTGGCCTCTCCCCAGCATGCTCCAGCCTGCCAGGACTCCCCTCCAGCAGCCCCGGGCATCTGGAAGTGACTTTAGGAGGGGCCGTGGTCAGGCTGGGCATCTGGTCCCGCCTCTGTCCCTGTCTCTGTTCTGCCTGACCTATGAGCACGGCTGGAGACACGTGGACCGGCAGCCCCAACCCAGAGCTTGCAGACCCCAGGAGCAAACCTTCGAGAACCTGGCTCTGCCCTGGGTAGAGCCGAAGTCACCCTCTGTCACACCCTTTAGCTGCAGCTAGGGTACAGCCTTCAGAGGCATCTCTGCTGGCCGTGGATACTGGTTCTTTCCAAGGGTGGGAGTCACCTGCCAGAAAGTCAGACAGTGTTGATGACATCACGACTATCCAGCTACAGATTCCGGTCACCATTTCAAATCCCTTTGCACACACAGATGGCCACACACTCATCCATTCATCCCACATCATTCATTGAGTACCTGCTGAATGCCATGCACAGTGTTAGACTCGGTAACTCAGGAAGAGCAGGTCCCCATCTCCGGGAACTCTGCTCTGAACCTTCTGCTCTGAACCTCAGACCACCGCGTGTCCAGAGGTGACTTGTTACTGTTGTGGGGTGTCATGCCCTTCGACTTTCACTTGATCCCCAACTCACACATCCTTAGACAATCACCCCATGGACTCTCCGAGGCCCTCAAGACCCCTTCATCAGAAAGGTTGCAATGCAGACTCCCAAGCTTCTGTCCGCGAGGCGAGTGGTTCCCGCCATCGCCACACGGGGGCGCCGGCGCGCCGTGGCCAAGTAGCCGAGGGCCCGCGCGCATGCGTGCTCGTGTCCACCGCCCCGGCCCTGCGACCCCAGAGCGATCTGTGGTGGTCGGGGCTTCTACTGGCCAAGCCAGAGAGCGTGTAGGGCGGTCCCGCTGCCGCCTGAACGCCTACTCTGCAGGCTTCGGCCCACACAGCGGCGGCGATTTCCTCCAGGAGAGCTGAGCCTCGGTGACATGCGCACGCACTCCTTCCAACCGCTGCACCCCACCCTGTGTTCCCTGGGCGCTGCTCCCGGGCCTGTCTGACCGCGGCTCCCAGCACACAGGCCCTTGCCCGCCTCCTTTGGAGGTGAATAAATGTGGTCTGGCTTCTGCATGACTGGAGTGACGCCCGCTGGCAGTGGGACGAAAGCACGTGGCCCCAGCCCCCCTGAGGAGGTCCCTGGATTGCTGTCCCAACTGGTGCTCCATCTCTTAAGCCACAGAGAAACCCATGCATGCAGCAGCAGTCCATGCTGGGTGTATGATTCCACTCAGCTGCTTTCTCCCCAGTCTCACCCTCCCGTGGGAAGTCTTTAGAAACTCCTGAGTCCCTCATCTCTGAGGTCTGTCCCCCATCCTTCCTGCACCCCACCAGCCACAGACCTGCAGGTCTGGATGGAGGCAGTTTCAGTCCAATGCCCTGGTGGCCTGGGAGACATCTGGCCGTGGAGCCAGCCCCATTGGGTGACAACTTTTGAAACCCGGCCTCTGTGGAGCCTCTTGGGAGGGGGTTCAAGGCTTCCGTCTCCTGGACCAGCTAGCCCGGGCAGAGTCCACCTCACACTGCACTAGCCCTGGAAGGTAAGATAGGGAAGAAGATGCCCTGCTAGCGTTTGACATGTGAAAAGATAAGTGACCCCTCCCAGACCCAAAGATCAGCTAGGAGCAAGAATAGCCAGACTCTGCACACCTGGGGTCCTCCCTATGCTGGGGCTGGCCTCTGTGTGGATCCCAGATGCAGCCCCAGTGATCCCTCCCTGCGAACAGCCTCCCTGACCACAGAGACTGCCTCTAAACAGATGTGGTGATAGCATGGGGTGAGGACTGAAGGGGTAGCCCAGGGGAGTCCAGGGGGATACTGACCTCAGCTGAGGGTCAAGGGGGCTTCCTTGCTGATTCATTGGGGTCATTTCCAAGCTGATTCTGGAAGGGCAAATGGAAGTCAGTGGAGCACAGCAGAGAGAGCTACTCAGAGAGACCAGTTGTCACCCTTGCAGTGGCATGGATGACGCCAGGGGGTGGCAAAAGACTGAAGGACAGAAAGACACAGGCATGAACCCGCAGGTGAAGGGGCTGGAAAGGAAGGGATGGATTCCAGAAATACTCAGGTTGCCCTAGAGTTGAGGGATGAGCGGGAGGAAGGAGGCCCTGCCGGGGTTTCTGTTAAGGAGAAAGGCGTGAACACAAAACCTAGGCCCATAGGCTCTGAGATGTGGGTACGCCACCCCAGCAGACCCTGAGAAAGGGCTTCCGGGAGTGCCATCCTAACAGCTGAGGGGACCCATAGGGCATTAACAAGTCGCTAATATTTTGCAAAGGTAGAAACCTACCTTAGGACAGTTGGAAGCCACTCTGGGAGGCCGCTTGACCTGGGTGTTCTGACCCTGGCTGTGCCCACAATCACACCACGGCATCCCAGAATCCTGGACCAATGCCCAGGCACAGCGGGGCCCTGGGGAGCTGGGCCAGGGCCTTCTGCCCCAGAGTCACATGCCAGAGGGGCATCAGTAGGACCTGAGCCCAGCGCTGGCCAGCTTGGGACAGCCTTAGGCAAAACACAGAGAGAGGACCATGACATTTAAAGAGACTTTTAGTTAAGTGGCATTATAAGTGCTTCCCAGGATTGTATTTGAGGAAGTGCTGTGACATCCATTGGCCCCAGACTTACTGGCTCAATGGTTAAAAACAAGTGCATTATGAAAAAGGAAAACATCCGGGGGGGAGGGAGGTGGTGACTCGCAGATGACTCATCAGGTCCCAGATCAAAGGAACCAGGACAGGGCAGGCAGGAACAGGCCATCTGGACTGCCTCCCTCTCTCACCGGCTGCTGCCACCTCACCTCTGCTCGCTCCACCATCAGTTCCCTCATCCCCACAACCTCTGGCCAGCCAGCCACCCTCTCTCTGGCTACACTCCCCACCCCCAGACCCATTAGCCTCCCAGTGTCCAGGGAGGCCAGACATGTTATATGGCTGACCACGTTGAGTCTTTGCTCCTAACTTTCAGGGACTTCATGCAGCAAGCACAGAGTCTAGATTGGTCATCTCAGGTTCAAGGGTCCCAGGGCCCCATCCCTTGCCTGATGTACAGGCCCTTGTTTGGCTTCTAGTGCCACAGGACCTTTGCACATGTTTCCCTCTCTTTGTAGAACACTTTCCACTCCACTCTACATCCTCAAGTCCATTCCTCAGCTCCACTCCAGCACCTCTTATTCAGGAAGGCTCTTCCTCACCCCTCAGATCTCCTAGACAGCTGTGCTTCTTTCCCTCCCAATTAAATTTTGCATTTTGTAAGTAGACATAAAACTGAGCCTTTTGGGGGGTGCTTGGGATTGAACCTTGTGCACAGTCAGTACACCCTCTACCATTGATCTACGCCCCAGCCCTTGAACTGTGAGTTATTGTACTACCAACTCCATCTGGGAGGGCAGAGAACACCCATGCCATGTTTGCCCACCAGGGCCCTCACAGAGCCGCCCCCTAGTGGATGCATAACTATTTATTGACCAAAACACCTTTTAGAAAAGGACAAAGCAGTGGGAGGGTGGCTGTCGTCCAGCCAAGCCCCAGAGAGAGGCCTCGTGAGAAACCAGACCTGCTCAAAACTTGACCTTGGACTTCCAGCCTCCAGAACACACATTTCTATGGCATAAGCCGCCCGGTGTGAGGTCATTGGCTGTGAGACTGATACACTCCACATCATGCTGTCCTGAAACCTGGACGGTGGGATGCCCAGGATGGTGTCAGCGATGGAGATCGTGAAGTGATGGAGACCGTGAGTGACAGGCGCCTTCCAGGCAGAAGGAATTGTGTGTGCAAAGGTTTGGGGCCTGGGGTGACGTGCTGCCCAGGCCAAGGCCTGGCCCTCACCTGCTGCTGGCCCTGGCCCAGCCGTCTGCCCTGCCCCCCGCCATTTGAGAAGGTGGAAAGCACCTGCAGCCCTGCCTGCCTCCCCCGCACAGCCCCTGCCTCCCCCTCAAGGGGCGTCCTGGCTTCTGGGAACAGAACCCAGGCAGCAAGACAGGGGCAGAGGCTTCTGTCCTTGGGCCTCATTTGCTGTGTGAGCCCGACCAGGCAGCTGGGCTGATCTCCCCTGGCCTCCATGTCTCCTCTGTAAAATGAGTGTCCACCCCAGATTTCGAGCTCCTTTTAGGTTCGCCCTTTGGTCTCAGCCTCCCTGAAACTCCACTCCCTGTGGGTGACGCAGGCCAGAGGAACCCAGGGGAAAGAATGCGTTGCCCTTGACAACCATTTTTCTCCCTGGCTTCTCCCCCTGAGGGACTGAGAAGAATGTCCCATGAATCATCCTGGCCTCTCCCTTTTCTTCTCCAGCCCCCTCCTTTTGTCCCCCAGTGGAGGTGGCTCAAGATCTCCAAGGGGGGGGTCTCCAGGATCCTCTGGGCTCAGGTGTGTTGTCCCAGCCCCTGTGCCTGGAGTCCAGCCTGTGGCTCAGGCCCAAGCCCTTGGGGCCAGGGCAGTGGCAGAGCCCCCAGGGCAGGGAAATGGGGTTGGGGGCAGGGGCAGGGGCAGGGTCAGGGGCTGAGAGTGGAGTCAGATCACTTGGAGGTCTCTGGGTGCCTCTTTCTTTGGGGTCTTCTGCAGGCAGAGCTGGGGGCTGATCAAACCCAGCCCAGAAAGTCCAGGGGAGGGGAGGGGAGGGGAGGATCGATGTGGGCAACACTGGCAGTGGTGGGAGCCCAGGGGAGGCCCCTGGCCCAGTCTGGGGACGGGACACATGGGGGACTGGGTGACATCAGAACTAGAGACTTTGCTGAGCTTGGAGTGGAGGAAGATAGGATCGGGAACCACCATGGGCTCACTGAGTGACGGCCTGCCCGGATGAAGAGGTGGGGAGCTGGGGTTGGGAGAATAAGGAGGAGACAAGCCTGGGGTAAGGCGTGGAGGGCCCCCCACCCGGTGGCTGAGCAGTGCAAGGAACGCCCTGGTAGGAGAGCAGGCTGGGTTAAGAAAGTAGAATGAGTGACAGGGAAGGGCCAGGCCAGGACATGGGCCTGAGTCAAGCCTGGGAGCAGTGTTGCCCCTGAATCCCCCACCGAGATGCTCCTGGGGGCAGGGCTGCTGCGGGGGTGGCTGCTAGGTCTTGTGTTCCACCCTCTTTCCCTGATGGCACCGCAGGAGCCAGCATCCAGCCTCACAGGCTTCAGTGCCAAGGGCCTCAGAACTTCAAAGAAACCTCCAGCCATGTGGACCTTTTTGTAAGCTCAGACTTCTGCAAAACACTGGCATTGAAAATGAATTTAAAAAGTCTTTGTTGCCACCATCCTGTCTCAGTGTTGGGAAAACATATAACGGCAGCAGCACCCCAGAGAAAAACCCCAACATAGCGCCTAACGACCCTCTTTCTCCTCTTTTTTTCTTTCACTGGCGCGAAACGTTCCCGCCGGCGCCCATGTTCAAATCCTGCTGGTGGGAAGCCTTAGCCCCAATAAGAATTAACTTCTTGGGCTCCAGAACTGACATATGGAAGAGCTTGCCAGTAAACGGGCGACCTGTTATCTACCTCAGCCCTGCTACCTCTCCTTAGACCTATATAAACCCACAGCCTTTTGTAATAAAGCGGAACCTCTTTGGTGATCTGTGTCGTGTGGTGTCTCCCATTCGTAGTGCGGTGCGGCGTCTTCCAGTCTTACACTCACCCTGACCGCTGCAGCAGCCTTCACCCTGGGCACCCTGGTAGCTATTACCCCTGAATTGGATTGAATAGTGTTTCCCCCCAAATCCATGTCTAACTCAGAAGCTGTGGGTGTGACCTTATTTGGGAATAGAGTCCTTTTTGGTTACAATAAGATCAGACTGAATTGGAGCAGGCCCCAGGCCCAACGCAATAGGTGATTCTCCTCCAGAGCCTTGGGAGGGAACATGGCCTCACTGGCACTGTCCCTCACAGGGACCCTGTGTGTGCGCGTGTGTGTGTGTGTGTGTGTGTGCGCGCGCACGCGCGCGTAGCACTGGGGATGGAACCCAGGGCCTTGCACATGCCAGGGAAGTGCTTTCCCACTGGGCTACATCCCTGACCCCTGCTAATTCTTATGGGTCATGGTCTTTCTCTGCTCTGACCCTGCAGTACTTCCTTCTCATGGCCAAAGTCACAGTTCTGACAAAACTTGAATGGCCCCATGCCATCTGTACCATCCTGTGACCTTGCTGACGGCACCTCTAACCCCTTCTCATGCTCCCTAACTAACCCTAACTATGCTAACCCCAGCAAACCCACTTCAGGGGCCACCATGGCTTATTCCAAGAGTGGGTCCCAGCATATCCACCCATATCCATATGCACACGGCCCTGCCCATCAGGAGTGGCCTCCCCTGCCTTGCCCCTGGGTTGAACGGCGGCTTGCTCTGGCCATGATGTGCTGTTGCAGGGATGCCTAGCCCATAAAGGCCTCCCAACTTCCAGTTTTCCCCTCTTAAATTCTTGTTGCTATGTAGAAAAGCTTAGGCTGGACCCCTGAGTGATAAGAAATCTCATGAAGAGAAAGGGGGAAAGAAAATTAAAAAACAGAGAGAGGGGGAGAGACCCTGCAGCACTGGGCTGTTCACTCATCCCAAACACCACGTCAGTGAAGCTAAGGTCAAAGCTAAATATAGCTGCATGAGCTGCCCAGACCAATACCATATGGAGCCGAAGAACCACCCAGCTGAGCCCAGTCCAACCCCACAACAGCTGGGGATGATCAGATGCCACTCTTTGCAGGCTCAGAGTTTGGGGGGCACTTGGGGAACCAGGGCTTTGCAGTTGCTGAGCCTGTCACTGTCGAACATTCTCCCAGGTGTTCCATGATTGTCCCTTTGCTGGTTCATATGCCACCTTGGCGAGGTCCCAAGAACTCCCTGCCTAAGATGGCCCCTGCCTTCCACCATGCTCACCTCCTAGTCCTGGGTTTTTGTCTCCTTGGCAGCTGACGCTCCATCTTGCCTGAATTTGTTCATGCAATGGTGGTCCCTCCCTCTGGGGATGTCCACTCCATGAGGGTGGGACTTGGGTTCTGTTCCCTGAGGTACCACTGCACTGGCATGGAGCAGGGCATCTATGACTCTGTGAAAATCGTGAATGGATAAGGTCCTGGCCTTTCCCAGTCCCCAAGTTCCCCTCAGAGCTCTCTGCGCACAGGCTGGGCCCACAGAGGTCCTGGCACCTGGTAGACCCTCCATAAGTCATGGGAGGTTTACCAAGGAGTTCTTCCCCTACTGGAAGAAAGGGCGTTCTGGTTTAGGATCCCAGGTGCCTCAAAGGTCTTTCCCGGCTGACAGGAGCGCCTGGTGGAGTGGGGAGGGACTGATAGCTCTCCTTCCCCTCCCTGACCAAAGCCCAAGCCCTGCATCCCTCTCCCTGCTCATGTGTGGAGACTCTTGACCCCTGGAAGGCACAGTGTACCCTGGGCACCTCCTCCAAGCATGGGCATGCTGGTTGCCATGGAGATGGGGCCTTGTTTGGTGACCCCAGACTGGGCGGGCCTTTGGGAACCTTTAACTATCTTTCCTGGGTGAGGTGCAGGGAGCCACATCCTACCTCATGAGTCAGTCCCAAGGTGCTCGGCAAGGCAGGTCCTAAAAAGGCTTGGCACGGACACCCTGTTGGCTCCTCTTGGATGCTTAGAACCCACTCCCTTCACACTGGTACTCACTGGACCTGGGGACATCCAGACCCAGGGGGAAATTTGACACCTGCCACAATCCATACCATCCTGGTCTTCTCTCTGCTTGAGGCTGTAAAACAAGATGACATCCACCTGGCCAGACACACAGAGCAGGACGTAGGACACACAGACATAGCATAGGTCAAAAGTAATAATCAGGCACAGCTATGTGCCAGATCCTACGTCCAGAGCTGAGGATAGGGGTGGGCCTGGGGGGACAAACAGGTCTGACCTCTGGCGTCAGTTTAATGGAGAAAAGAGGCTCTCACCAAATAATGCTGTAGCCACTGAGTGACTTGCACCTACTTTTTATTTTTTATGCTTTGGTACTGGAGATTGAACCCAGGGATGCTTCACCACTGAGCCACACCTCCAGCATTTTTTTTTTTTTTCATTTTGAGACAGAGTCTTACTAAGTTACTGAGGCTGGCCTCAAACTCACGATCCTCCTGCCTCAGCCTCCTGCATTGCTGGGATTACAGGCATGTGACACCCTGCCTGGCTCCTTTTTATTTTATACAGTGATTGGATCACTGCCTGTGAGGTAGAAGAAAACAAAAAATAGGTAGGAAGGAGACAAAAGGAGATTATGACTTCATTCTGAAAGGCTTGGGCTAAAATTCCTAACACCGTCATTGCCAGGAGTCCCCCTAGCCCTAGTGCTCCCAAATTTCTAGGAAATCTACAAATCTTTAATCACAATTTTAAAGTTAACTGGAAACTCACCCTTATGAAAATTTGCCTCGTGCCCTGTTAGTCCATGAATACATGTATTTTTAGAATAGATCCAGCAAAAGGCAATTCAAAACTTACAATTCAGGACACTTTCCCAGTGATATCTACTGATCAGTTAATGGGGAAGACTCAACCCAAGGCACCTGGAAATCGCCAAACCACTATATGGTCTTTTGGTCACCAGACTCATCCCTACACACCTTCCCTTGCCCACTCTCAACAAATTTCCTGTAAAAGAAGAGCCCGAGACTCCAAAAGCCCTTCTCACCCTGGAGATGGCCCACGTGCTCCCTTGAATGTGTACTTCTCGCTTTCCTAAATAAACCTCTGTGCTTCGATATCTGAAGGGTCTAGAAATTCTTTTCCATCACGTATATCAAGGACCCTGATATCTGGAGATGAAGTCCCCCTCTCCGGGACCTGGATGGACCCCCTCCAGGGAGGACACTACTTGTAGAATTAATTTACATCCCAAACTGGTTCGTTGATCTTTTTTTTCTCCCTCTGTGGGGCTGGACATCAACCCAGGGTCTTACTGGGGCCACAGCCATTGGGCCACCCCTCAGACCACGTTGATCAAATCACCAAGGCTAGAGAACCTCAGGCTGCGCGTGCTCTGTGCTCCTCTGTCCTGTGTTCACTTCCTCCTGTCTCCCAAGGTTCTTGGCAAAGGCCAGTCTTAGGATTCTGTTGGGAGGGGACCCGCAGGAGGAAGAGGAGGAAGGAAAACTCTGACCCCCGCTGGACCACAGGGGCAGGGGCCGGAGCAGGGAGCCCCATTAGAATGGCTACTACTAACCCCAGTTAGAATGGCTACGATCAAAACACAAAAATTAACAAATGCTGACAAGGACGTGGAGAAAAGGATCTCTGTGTGCTGTTGGGGATGTATGTTAGTACAGCCAATGGGGAGAAGGGTATGAAGGACCCTCCAAAAGCTAAACAGGGAACAAAGCATATGACCCAGCCATCCCACTCCTGGGTATATATTCAAAGGAAATGAAATCAGCATACCAAAGAGACACCTGATGCCGTGTTTCTTGTGGTACTATTCACAGTAGCTAGGAGTCAACCTAGGTGCTCATCAGTGGACCAATGGGTAAAGAGAATGTGGTATATCTACACATAATATTTTATTCAGCCATAAAGAAGAATTAAATCCTGTCATTTTCAGCAAAACCGGTGGAACCAGAGGACAGAGGACACAGCCACTCTGTCTATGGTATATATGGTGACATAAGCCAGACACAGAAAGACAAGCACCAGATGTTTCCTTATATGTAGAGGGAGTAGCCGGGTGCAGGAGCGCATGCCTGTAATCTCAGCGGCTCAGGAGGCTGAGGCGGGAGGATCACAAGTTCAATGCCAGCCTCAGCAATGGCGAGGCACTAAGCAACTCCATGAGGCCCTGTCTCTAAATAAAATACAAAGTAGGGCTGGGGATATGGCTCAGTGGTTGAGTACCCCTGAGTTTAATTCCCAGTACCGCCTCAAAAAATTAAAAAATGTGTGTGTGTGTGTGTGTGTGTGTGTGTGTGTAGAGGGGTGTAACCTCAGTGGTAGAACACTTGCCTAGCATTCACGAAGCCCTGAGTTCCATCCCTAATACTGCAAGAAAGAAAAAAAAAAGAGAGAGAGAGAGAAATATCACACAGAGCCTAGTAAAATCTACAATTACTACATGTTAATCAGAAAATTAAAACAAGGAAAAAAAAAAGGTTCTTCTCATCTGGGGCCTTGGCTGAGGCTCACCCCAGGTTAGCACCCTTTCAGCCACCGCTGGGCCTCGGCAGCTCTTCCCTGGAATCTAGTCCTGGCTTAGGCCCCTGTACTCGGGGGCAGAGTCCATCCCTGATGAGAGACACCATTTTAAAACTTGGAAAATCTTCAGCATTCTGCTAGTGTGCCTGAGTGAAGGGTCGGTCACAGAAAATCCACTGGGTAATTATCGGATGTTGACTGGAATATTTTACTTTGGAAGCACGGGGTAAGCAACAGTCGACCCCGTTCAAGTGTTTGTGGATCTTGATCTTCCCAACCACCAGAACTCTGAGAAATAAATCTGTGCTGTGTTTAAGCCGCTCTGTCTATGGTATTTTGCCACAGGAGCCGGAATGGTCTAGGACAGTATTAGGATGGCCTTAGGCCTGAGCCTAAGCAACTCCATTTAAAAAACCCTGCAGTCTCTCCAGGCACACCCACAGAGCCCTCCAGTATGGCCACAGACAAGTCACTTCCCCTCACCCTGATAAACAGAGTGAAGCCCCTGGCAGGCTGTCTTCGCCTGATAAGAGGGAAAGGCGAGAAGATCAGGGTGGAGCCACCAGACCCCATGTTTCTGACCCCAGGATAAATGATGTCACTGAGAAATCCAGTGGTAACTGGTAAGGATTGAAAGGGGGGTTCAAAGCCCCAAAATTTAGAGCAAATGAGCAGGGATTCAGCCAGCTGAAACAAATATGCACTCGAGCTGGAGAGCCTGATGAGGATATGACATCCCATCACTTGTCATCGTTTCTGAGCCTCTGCATGATCCTCACCGCTCTCAAACTCTACCGCCTCGTCTGGACCTTGGTGAGAGCTGCAACTCCTCCCTACGACCCCCTCCTCAACCAGTCGTCCACTCCATGCCAGGAAAAGCCTGCCTTGGTTCCGGACCTGGTCACCGCGGTCTGAGTGAGTGTGTATCTGTTGGACATAAAGCCTAAGGCTCAAGACTTCTGAACTCAGCATGCAGAGGGGATGTCTGTCATGAGCCTGTCATGATGAAGTGTGTTTGCAGTGCTTAGAATTAATCTAGAATTGTTTGCTGTGGAATTGATTATGTCAATTGCAGTGCCTAGCATTAAGGATTGTCATTTTCTTGATTAAGAACCTATAGAGTGGGCTGTGGATGTGGCTCAAGCGGTAGCGCGCTCGCCTGGCATGCGTGCGGCTCGGGTTCGATCCTCAGCACCACGTACAAAGATGTTGTGTCCGCCGAGAACTAAAATAAAAACATTAAAAAAAATTCTCTCTCTCTCTTTAAAAAAAATATATTTAAAAAAAAAAAGAACCTATAGAGTGAAATTGTATTGAGTAATTTGAGTGAATAAAGCATTGAAAGGGGCAAAAGTACGTGGACACTCTTTATTTCTCCCCTCGACTGCATACGTCGCAATTTTGGCCCCTTGCCACAGATAGTTAGCCTCCCTCCTGCCCTCATGCAGGATCTGCCCAGAGAGGGTGTGCGGCATATGGCTGAGCCACAGGAAGACCAGTTGGTAGAAAGTACCATGGGGACATTGAGAAAGAAGGGCGTCATTCTGTTTGAAGGTCAGGGAAGCCGGCTTGAAGGATTTTGCAGAGGCTTCCAAGAGGAGCTGGAATCTGGACTTGGTTTTGTAGAATGGGTGGGGGATTTCTCCTTGGAGAGGAGGTGCTTCCCGGCTGGGGAAGGGCACACGGCGGGCTCAGATGTCTGAGGAGCCCTGGGTGCCTCAGGAAGGAAGCAGCAGTGGGCTGGGGGAGCCTTTAAGTTCCTGGTGGCCAGGGAAGGTCAACCTCTTCCCACCTCCCTGAGCTTGAGGTGCCCGCCCAGGTGGGCGCGGCAGGATGGGCCCTGGGGCAGCCCAGGTGGCCTCCTCCTCTGAGGCCTCTCCCAGGCCAGGCCCTCCTGGAAGTGGGGTGGGGGTGTCTGGGCTTGCCTCACCCCAGCAACCAATCCTTCTCTTCAGACCCCACCCTGGTGGGGCCAAATCCACAGAGGCCTGCAGATTCTGCCCCCAAACCTGTCGGACCAGTTCTATGGGAGGAGGGGGCACCCAGGAGGGGCAGCTGAGATGGAAGGAAGCAGCCTCCCCCGGCCCAGCACAGACAGCTGCAGACACTGCGGACAGAACTCTGCATGGACAGACCTTAGGATGCTGGGCCTGGCCGTGAGGCTCAGAGGGGTACAGTCCTGGTGGCTGGTCCTACTGTTACTGCAGCTTATTGGTGTCCCGCCGGGGACAGGCCTGGGTGAGTGAAGCCGGGGACTGAGGCAGGGGTGCCCACAGAGCCTCAGGCTTCGGGGAGGTAAGTCTCCTCCCTGGCTGCCCTTCCCTGCCTCCCTGGTCTGGGGACTGGGTCCTGCGTTGGTCTGGGAAGAAGGACCACCTAAAGCAGTCACAGACCAGCACCTGCCCCTCTCCCCAGGACTGAGGAGCAACAATGCTTGCTCTCTTCCTTTGGGGTTCCCATGCCCGAATTCTTAAATGGTTCTCCTCCTCCTCCTTCTTTCGATATGGTAACCCAGGAGCTCAGGTTACCCCTGCAAACCCCAGGAGGCCCTCGAGGATCCCAAACTAGAAGGGCTTAGAGATACAGTCACCCTCATCTCTGCTGCTCTATTTCTCTCCCCTAGTTGTGCAAACATTAAGTTCCTATTGTATGCAAAGTCTCCTGGGCCTCTGAGAGAGTATTGAGGGCCTTGAGAAAGAAGGAATCAAGCACCCTCCCAGGCTAGAAGGTTCTGGAAGGTTCTAGTCCAAACCTGTGCAGTTGATGTAGTGGCAGTGAGACATAGTGAACTGGACTGGAGGGGTGGGTGGCTGAGACCCGTATGAGAGCCCACTTGGTCTTTCTGCTTGTGTCAGTATTTGGGGCTGGGGAGCTAAAGGCACTCAGGGAGGAGGGAGGGGGTCCAAGCCCCCCAGCTGCAAGGCTAGACACAGGCCACATTGCCAATCCTGAGTCACCTCTGGCATTGGAGGCTGTGAGGGGAGCCCAGAGGGGGTGGAGGTCCCGGAGGAGAAGGTGTCTTGGGGTCTCAGTGGGAGGTGACGGGAGTTGGAAGAGAACTGGGTAGAGAAGAGAGGAATGTTCTAGACTCAACCAGCTTCAGGCCCCAGAGCCAATGGTCCCCACAGGAGGGTTATCTCTGGGTCTCAGTGCAGGGGACCTTTGTGCGTCAGCTCCTCACCCTCCCAAGCCATCCATTTCTCCCATCAAACAAACCAACCTGGACCAGGTAGATAGAGATGGAGGGGCTCCTCTGGCTACCTGGAACGTCAGGAGCAGTGTCTAGCCCAGGGCTCGGTCCCCCAGACGTGAATCTCACCCCAGCAAGGCCCACACCTGGTGGGGGAATGCTGTGTGCTTCGGTCTGCTCTTCCTGGATGCTGCCAATCACACGGAGACCCACAGGTGGGAGGAGGACATGGCCTTCCCTCCCAGCTCCCACAGTGCCCACCCTTAGCAGGCTCCTAAGGGAGGCTGGACTCAGGCCACCTGCCCATGGCCCATGGGGCACAGAGTTGCCAGGGAGCCCTTCTGAGCACAGCCCGACCCGACCTCCCAGGAAGAGCCCCTATCTCTGTCAGACCAGGGCTGCCCAGACAGGCCTGTGTCTCCCCCTCAGACCGGGCGGTTGCCCTGTTCAGGCTCCTGCATCCCCTCCCCTGTGCCCTTCCCAGAGCACATCAGCTACATGCCCCGGCTCTCCAGCGTCACCCTGGCCGGGAAGCTCACACAGTCCACCTTCACGCTTGAGCAACCACTGGGCCTGTTCGATGACCTCAATATCTCTAACTCGGACCCCATCTGGCTGGTGGTGGCCCACAGCAACGGTGGGTACCACGGCCACCAGGCCTTGGTTTTCCCCTGTGCAATGGGCAGGCCTGGGTGGGGAGCAGCAGGAGTGAGGGAAAGCTGGGGACACAGGAGCTGTGGGGGGTGTGGCCCGGGAGGGTCGTCTGCAGGCCTGGTGGCACAGGGCTGGAGTCCTGACTGGCCATGTCACCTTCAGCCATCCAGAACTTCACTGTCCCACAGAAGACAAAGGACATTCCTGCCCCCGCTAACTTCTCCCAGAAGGGCTACTACCTCACACTGAGGGCCAACCAGAAGCTCTACCGGCGTGGTGGCCAGGCCAGCAAGCAGCTCCCTGTCCTCCGTGTGGGCAATGATACACACTGCTCCTGGACAAAAGTGGGCTGCAATCACCCACTGCAGGGCTCGGGACCCTACAGGTGAGGGGAGCTGCCAGGTCCCGGCTGAGCTGGGGATGCTCCTGCCTGGGCCAAGCCGGACCCTGACAACTTCCGGTGGGACACCTGGGTTCCCTGTTGTACCAGTAGGAGTGTGAGGCGGGGAGAAGGGGCTGGGGATGCCTCAGTGAATCCTCCTATCTTTTTGGAGCAATGGGCCCCCAATGTAAGCCCCAGTTCCCACTGGTGGTCTGGGACTCAGGGCTGGATCGATCATTTTCTCCCACACATTCTGCATGTCCAGGGCATTATGCTCCTCAGTCCCGTCTCCCTTCATCAACTGCTTGATTCACTCATGTTTAGGGCTGAGAGTCTAATTCACCCCCCACACATTTCTCAAAGGGCACAGGTCCAGAGAAGGAGAAGATGCATCCAAGAACACACAGCCAAATGTGAACTCCTCTTGGGCTCTGAGGCTGTGCTATTTAGCCCAGGCCCCATTTTCCCACCCCAGGATGCTCTTCCTATGCCTGGGAGTTGAGGGGAGCAATTGTCAGGCACCAGGGTCCGAGGGTTTCAGAACGCAAGGGCTCCACCCCCAATACTGGGTTTGCTGTTAGGGTGAAGTTCCTGGTAATGAGCAAGGAGGGACCTGTGGCTGAGACAGAATGGTCCAAGGAGACCCGCCTGCAGCAAGGTAGGGGGCAAGATGAGCAGCTTAAATGGTAGGGGCTGGGGGCTCCTAGAGAGAGCGGGGGGCCTGGGGCACTAGGCCAGACCCCGTCAATCAGAGGCATGTTGCTATTCTGCCGGCTGCAGGTGCTCCTTCTGGCTCAGGTGGAGGGTGGTTGGTCCAGAGGCTGTGTGTGCAAGGGCCCCCTTCGCAGGTCAAATGAAGTCCTCTTCCTATGTGGCCCATCATCCTCCCAGCCCAGGTATTGCAAGCTGTTATGGGGCCCCAGAGTGCAGGCACAGTGGTCATCATTGCCATCCTGTCGGTCCTGCTGGCCATCCTCCTGGCTGCTGTCCTCATCATGCTCACACAAGCCTAGTGAGTAGACAGGGCTGGGACCACCTCCCAGGGCCCTCTGCTGGGGTGGTTTTCCTTAAAGGCCAGACAGGGCTAACAATAAATTGTGCACGGGATCCCTGAGGTTCCAGAACCCCTGGGTTCTGAGCTAGTGATCCATCCTTCCTGCTGGGAACGCACCTGAGCGGGATGGGAGTGAGTGTGCATTATCCCTTCCCTCCGTGCCCTCTTTGCTCCACACCTACCCACTTTCCGAGCTGGCACTGCTCGCCCCCTGGTGGCAGATTTTGATTTTGGTATTGCGAGCAGACAAGGCGACACCCTGGGAAGGTAGATTGCTTTCAGCACGTGCTGGGAGTTGCTTCAAGATTTCGTTTGGAGCTCAGAGGCTGGGACTTGGCAGAGAGGGGGCGTCTGTAAGGTTTCCCTGAGAAAAGGAGACACCTTTCCTGGTGGTATTTGGGGTGGCAGGGAGGTGGGGAGGCTTCGGGGCAGGAGAGTGGCAGGCAGGTGAGATCAGGGGCTGAGTCAGGGGCTGCATCTCACAGGCCCCCGGGAGCCAGGGTGGGGGGACAAGGTTCTAGAGGGATCCTGTTCGATGTTGTGGGGCACCAGGCGACGGCTGGGATTGCAATCAGGCGCTTTGTTCGCCATCCTCTCTCCCTCTCTGTCCACCCAAGCTGCGAAAGCTGCAGGAACGTTCCCGTTTCGATCCCAGAGGAGCCACTGAGCATGGGAAGATACAGCACCCACCACATGGGCGACCCTTCAGCTGTGGGGGGCTCCTGAGCCACTCCAGGGGCACCTGGCTACCTCTCGGCCTCCTGCCTGGACCAGGCTGCACAGCCCCGAAGCTTCTGGATCCTAGAGAGGTGGCTCTAAATGATGGTGGGGTGTGTGTGTGTGTCCTTACCCCAAAGCTTGGACCAGTCCCTGGCAGAAATAAATACCCCGACCCCTTCCTGCTCGACTACAGCACCCTGCACCCAGGCAGGCTTCCTGTGCCCCCGGGTCCGGCTCTGTTCGGAAGGCTCTGGGGTCGGGGGCAGGACCAGGGCTGAGGCTTAAGGTCCAAGGCCAGCTGTCACCCAGGCCAGAGCAAATCTCTCTTTGAGCCTCCGTATCTGTAATGTGTGATAGTGACGATGGCCTCCCTGCCCAGCCACACTCCTCCTACCAAAGGTCCCACACAGCAGGTCCAGGTGTGCTGTCCATCACCCCCACGTCCTCCTGGTGGCCCCTCTCCCCAGCTGCCTCTCCTCCTGGATGGAGGATTGAGAGCCACCCTCTTCCCCTTCTTCCAGTCCCCCAGTAGGTCCAACTTCGAAACTTTGTGCCCACCTTAGTCCATACTTCCAGGTGGGGCAGCGTGGGACGGGGTAGGGGCAGGAAGTGTGTGTGAAGCTGTGGTTCCCGAGAGCAGCCTGACTCAGCCCAGAGCAGACCCCACCCCAACCTAACTCAGGGCACCCACAGCTGCTGGCCGTCAGCCATGCCTCGTGCCAGGCACTAAGGGGGCCAGAGATGGCCCAGGTAATTCTGTCCTCCAGGTGTCCCCTGCTGTCAGGGGAGGATAGTGACACCCAGGTGTTGGAGAGCCATCCTGGTGGCTCCCTTCCTGGGGGAGGTGTGACTTTGGTGGAGGAACAGGACACCTGTGCCAGGTGGACACTGGCAGGATGCCCAGACAGGAGCCACATGGCGCTGCCAGAGGGCAGGCTGGGGACAGCGCGAGCCGAGGGAGGGTGTCCAGGGAAGGAGGGGAGGCTGGGAGGCACCTGGTGCTACGTGCAGGGCCCTTGCCCTCTGAGACAGAAGATTAGGGAAGGAGGGCTGGCTGGGTTCCCAGGTGCCTTCCTCTGTGACCTGCAAATGTCCCTAAGTGGTTTATTAGCTGGAGCAGACACATCCGGCTCCTGCAGCGGAGGAAATGCTCAAGTGACCGTGGGGCAATCAGCCAGGGAGGGGCAGTAGGGGAGGGGACCATCTCCTCTCCATGGCCTCTCCAGGACGGTTATGAGCCCTGGCCTTGGGGCTGGGTGACCCTGGACAGGTCACTTTCCTGGGATGGGCCTCAGTTTCTCCTTAGGTGAAAAGCCAAGGTTGAGTGGCCCAACCTGGAGGGCCTGGTAGCCGATAGACCTTTCCCCACGCCCTGTGTGGGCCCGGCCCTGCAGGAAGCAGATGGCATGTGTCCCAAAGGGCAATTGAGAGCATTTGCAAAGGTGTGGGCAGCCTTAGGGGGAGCAGCAGAGGGGTGATCCAGCCTGTCACCAATGGAGTCACATGCACTCTGGAACTGAAGGCTCCAGAGGAAGGGAGGAAGGGAGTGGCGTTTCCAGAGCCAGCAAACAGTAGCCACGGGCCGGAGTCCACTGGGCAGGAGCAGAGGCTATAGGTAGAGGGACAAGGCCACTGGAGAAAGCTGGGTAATAAATGCCCGGCACTGTCCTGCCTTAGCCAGAAACAAGGTGGTAGGGGTGCGGGGGTTTGGTCAGGCTCCTGGGCACAGAGCAGTACAGAGAGGGGCAAGAGCGGATGTAGAAGGCATGGGACACCTGGGAGACTCTCCTCTGGAACAGAGTCTTCCCACCTTCCTGTCTCCAGCCTGACACAAGGACAGAAAGATGGCCACGAGGTTCTGTTCCAGTCAGAGGGCTGCTGAGGCTGGGTGGGGCATTCAGAGGGGACTCTGCAGGGACTGACCCTTGAGTTCTAGAGGACAGGGGTCTTGGCCAGCTGGAGAAGCGGTGGCCCCTGATGACCCTTTATCCCCTTCCTGGGAACCAGCCCACAGGCCTCAGGAATGGGAGGTAGGGCCTGAGTCCGCCCTGCTCCTTGTCCCGTCTGGAGTGACTGTCCCAGGATGGGTGCTTGTGCTCCCTCCACCCCGCCCACCCCTGTCCCTGGTGGCCACCCATGTCCTGGGCCTGCACCTGGTCCGTGGGAGGTGTGGGTCCCCTCCATCAGCCCCCGTCCCTGCCACTCACTCTTACGCTGCCTCAGCCTCTTCCATGGGTATTAATGACCCCCGTCTGTCCTCTTATCTGCCTCATATGTCCTTGGTGCCCTGGCCACCCTGGACAGCCCAGAGGCCCCTCGTGCTAACACGCCACTCCACAGCCCAGCCTGGAGCTGCCCAGCCTTGGGCCTCCCTGGCGCTCCTGGTTCTCCAGGCTTCAGGCTGGATGCTGGCAGACCCAGGTCACCTGTGTCCCTGACCCCACGCTCTGCTTCCTACCCTAGACACAGCCTGTGTATAAGCCTTAAGCCACCTGCTCAGGACCTGCCCGCTGCTGAGCCCAGAGGCGGCCTGGGTGGAGAGCAGGCTCAGCGTGCGTGGGATGTGGGGGTTCTCCAGCCCGAGGGGAGATGCTGGCCGCAGATGCTGGTTTCTCTGGGCTCTTCTGGGGCTTGAGAGTCGAGGGAGGGGTCTGAGTCTCAGCGCCCGGTCCTACCAACCCACCGGCCATCCTCCCCATGCAGCCTCAGGTCCAGAGCCAAGTCCCAGGGGGCCATGGGGGAATGAACGCCCCAAGAGGGTGATGTCGGGCCCCAGCCTCGGCGTCCAGCCTCACCCACCTGGGCTTCAGTCTCTTTGCCCCAGGAAAGGGATGGATGGGATGAGCAGGACTCTCTGTCTGCCTCTGGCCCTCAGGCCACTGGGTCCCTCCCCACTCACTCTTTCCCACTGACAGCAGACGGTTCTAACCCTGTTGGGCACTGGGCCACGTGTTCCCAGCTCAAGGCCATCCCCCACCCTCCTCCGTGGCAGCTGGTCATGCGCAGAGATACCACAGGACCCTGCTGGCTGGTCCATGCCACCTGGGGCTGCCAGGAAGAGGGGCACTAGGCCTGCTGGAGCATCAGAGGTGTCCAGGCACGTCTGGGAGGCACCAGGCCTGGGGACCCTGCAGGGCACCTCCTCAGGTCATCAGGGGCCCATGGACACCGGCTCCCACCTACTGACCACACGGTGCAGCTCTACGGGCCTTCTCAGCCCTCCAACTCACAGGGGGACCCACTTGGGAGCATAGGCTTGGGGACAATGATTTTGAGTGGTGAAGTGATGTCCTATGAACCAAGTGTCTCCTGACATCATCCTGGTAAATGGACAACTGGGAAGCGCAGGGACCCCGCCTCTCTTCCTGCCTCCTTCTGTCCCTGTTTTCCCATCTCCATGTGTGGGGTTGTGTGTCCCCTGGGGTTATGTTTCTCGCTGTCCCTTGTCCCTATTTTTTTTTTCCACTGGGGATTGACCCAGGTGCTCTCCCACTGAGCTCCACCCCCAGCTCTTTTATTTTGAGGCAAGGTCTTGCTAAGTTGCCCAGGTTGGCCTCAAACTTGGGATCCCCCTGCCTCAACCTCTGCAGTAGCTGGGGTTGCAGGGGTGTGCCACCACGCCCAGCTTCTTGTCCCTCTTTTTAAGCCTGACCAGCCTCAGAAACACCTTTCGCTTCCAGAAGGGGAGCTTTCTGGGCCAGTCCAGGCGTGGGCCTGACCATTTCCCAGCATACGCCAGCTCCAGGCAGATGGTGGCTTTCCCTTCCGCAGGGAAGGGAAAAGCAGGGGAGAGGGGAAAAACACAGTAGAGACAACAGGGACAGAACAGGTGTCAGGGACAGAAACGTCACAATCCATTGCCCCAAATCGCAGGTACAGAAGTAAAGAGAGGGTCACCCCGGACCCCTTTCCCTGCTGGCTCTGCTTCTAAGCGGTCTGCATGCCCACCCCCAGACTCCCTGCTCTCCCAGGATAGGAGTGGGGTGCATCTCGACCCCCTGCCCCACCACGGACACTTGCACCTCCTATTTGGCCTGGGAGTTGGCCCACACAGAGGGGTCTGGCGGTCCAGGCAGGACCGCGTGGCCTGGGAAGAGTCAGCTGACCAGGTATCTGGGGGCAGGGTACTTTCTGGTCCGGCCCCACCACAGTAATCTTGAATGGGACTATTCCCACCTTGGGGCACAAGGATGCACGGGGTGCTTGTGTGTGTGTGTGTGTGTGTGTGCGTGCACATGCGTGAGCGCCAGAGATTGAACCCAGGGGCACTTGACTACTGAGCCACATCCCCAGCACTATTTTATGTTATATTTAGAGACAGGGTCTCACTCGGTGGCTTAGTGCCTCAATTTTGCTGAGGCTGGCTTTGACCTCTCGATCCTCCTCTCTCAGCCTCCCCAGCTGCTGGGATTACAGGTG